>NC_134206.1:107973281-108593281 GCF_965140235.1 Caretta caretta | reverse complement strand
TGGCCCGTTTTGGCCGGGACAGTCCCCTTTTTCAGCTCTGTCCCAGCCTTACCTACTTTTTCACCAAAACTGGGTGTTTGTCCCAGCTGCAAGGCAAAGTGGAGAGTGGGGGCTGCTGCCTGGGGGTCAGCTGAAGGCAGCGCTGCCTGCCAGTAGCAGCAGAGAAATTTGCCGCTGGTGGGTAGCACTGCCTTCAGAGCTCACCCCCGAGGCGGTTTGGAGCTCGGGAGGTCAGCCCCAGCTGCAGGTGGTACGGAACTTGGGCGCTCAGCCCCAGCCCTGACGGGCGTGGAAGGGTGGTTCTGACGAGCCCTGTGCGTGGCGGAGGGGAGAGGAGCAGCTCGGATGAGCTCCAGGCTGTCCAGTTTTTATTTTCAGAAATATGGTCACCCTAGGCCTAAGAGAGTCTGCCCAAAAACTAGCAACAGGTGGGCAGGGGGAGAAGGGTACTGGGTCTTGTGACCAGGTTTGTGTGTGTGAGTGAACGTACAGAAACAGTGAGAGAGGGACAGGAAAGAAAGCGAAAACAGTAGCCAGTGAGCACAGTGTGACCCTGGGAAAAGCTTCAGAGACAGCTTTTTGATCTATCCTTAATAGATTTGGGGCTGTAAGCTCAGAAATGGCTCCATTTGTTCTTGGCTCCTCCTGCATTCAGAGGGAGGATTTTGTACATTTCTTGTAGATAAACAATACTGTGTCAAAGAAAATATCAGGGGCCATCAATTACTGCTTCTAGCAGGAACATTGCCAGGAACGTTAACTTTGACTAGCAGCTTGGATCAAAAAGGGGCAACAATACTATGTTGAAAGAACAGGAGTACTTGTGGAGCACCTTAGAGACTAAAAAATTTATTAGAGCATAAGCTTTCGTGAGCTACAGCTCACTTCATGGGATGCATAGAATGGAACATATAGTAAGATATATATATAGATAGATATAGATATGTACACACATACAGATAAGTTGGAAGTTACCCTACAAACTTTGAGAAGCTAATTAGTTAAGATGAGCTATTAATAGCAGGAGAAAAAAACTTTTGTAGTGATAATCAAGATGGCCCATTTAGACAGTTGACAAGAAGGTGTGAGGATACTTAATTTAAGGAAATGGATTAAATATGTTAATTAAAAATTACAGGTTTCAGGGTAACAGCCGTGTTAGTCTGTATTCACAAAAAGAAAAGGAGTACTTGTGGCACCTTAGAGACTAACCAATTTATTTGAGCATGAGCTTTCGTGAGCTACAGCTCACTTCATCGGATGCATACCGTGGAAACTGCAGCAGACATTATATACACACAGAGATCATGAAACAATACCTCCTCCCACCCCACTGTCCTGCTGGTAATAGCTTATCTAAAGTGATCATCAAGTTGGGCCATTTCCAGCACAAATCCAGGTTTTCTCACCCTCCACCCCCCCCCCAACGCACAAACTCACTCTCCTGCTGGTAATAGCCCATCCAAAGTGACAACTCTCTTCACAATGTGCATGATAATCGAGGTGGGCCATTTCCTGCACAAATCCAGGTTCTCTCACCCCCTCACCCCCCTCCAAAAACCGCACACACACAAACTCACTCTCCTGCTGGTAATAGCTCATCCAAAGTGACCACTCTCCCTACAATGTGCATGGTAATCAAGGTGGGCCATGTCCAGCACAAATCCAGGCTTTCTCAACCCCCCCCTTTCCCCCCCGCCCGGGGACACACACACACACACACAAACTCACTCTCCTGCTGGCAATAGCTCATCCAAACTGACCACTCTCCAAGTTTAAATCTAAGTTTAACCAACCAACTTGGATTTAAACTTGGAGAGTGGTCAGTTTAGATGAGCTATTGCCAGCAGGAGAGTGAGTTTGTGTGTGTGTGTGTGTGTCCCGGGGGGGGGGGGGAAGGAGGGGGTGAGAAAGCCTGGATTTGTGCTGGACATGGCCCACCTTGATTACCATGCACATTGTAGGGAGAGTGGTCACTTTGGATGAGCTATTACCAGCAGGAGAGTGAGTTTGTGTGTGTGGTTTTTGGAGGGGGGTGGGGGGGGGGTGAGAGAACCTGGATTTGTGCAGGAAATGGCCCACCTCGATTATCATGCACATTGTGAAGAGAGTTGTCACTTTGGATGGGCTATTACCAGCAGGAGAGTGAGTTTGTGCGTGGGGGGGTGGAGGGTGAGAAAACCTGGATTTGTGCTGGAAATGGCCCAACTTGATGATCACTTTAGATAAGCTATTACCAGCAGGACAGTGGGGTGGGAGGAGGTATTGTTTCATGATCTCTGTGTGTATATAATGTCTGCTGCAGTTTCCACGGTATGCATCCGATGAAGTGAGCTGTAGCTCACGAAAGCTCATGCTCAAATAAACTGGTTAGTCTCTAAGGTGCCACAAGTACTCCTTTTCTTGTTGCAAAATTGCCACCCTTAAATCTTTTACTGAGTGGCCAGAGAGGTTGAAGTGTTCTCCTACCGGTTTTTGAATGTTATGTTTCCTGATGTCAGATTTGTGTCCATTTATTCTTTTGCGTAGAGACTGTCCGGTCTGGCCAATATACATGGCAGAGGGGCATTGCTGGCACATGATGGCATATATCACATTGGTAGATGTGCAGGTGAATGAGCCCCTGATGGCATGGCTAATGTGATTAGGTCATATGATGGTATCACTTGAATAAATATGTGGCAGAGTTAGCATCGGGCTTTGTTGCAAGGATGGGTTCCTGGGTTAGTGTTTGACTATGTTGGACATGGTTCTGTTTTTACCCTGCTTATGTTAGTTGCATACTGCTAATGTTTTCTAAATGAAAATAATGGACTCCTGTGTTTTAATATTGTCCTTACAGGAGTATGCAACATGTGAAAAATTCAGTCTTTCGCTGGTGAAAAGCCTCAAAGTAGTGTTCCAAGATAAAACAAATTATGTAAATTTGTGTTGTGCTTAGAGGCCTTAATAGGGATCAAAGCCCTGCTTGTGGCATAACATATGCATAACAAAGAGACCTCTTTTACCCCAGGCGGTTTGCAATCTTAAGTAAATCTAAGTGAAAAATACATTGCACATTTAAAGATGTAAGCAAATACTTTGACCTGGAATTACTTGAATGATTGAAATAATTTAAAGGATATTTTCTGGGCTAATTCCAATGAAATATGGATCCCCTGTTGCCGCTCCCAATGTTCATAATAGTGTCAAACTTCTAGTTGTTAAAAGCAGGTGACAAGAACTTCAGTGTGTTACACAATTGTTACAGCTGTACACAGAAGTGGCACTGGTTTAACTAAAGTTGGTATAACTGTGTGCTGGACCCTCTTTCATTGATTTAAACCTGGTTCACATTAGCTTAGTCTGTATCAAATCTAAGACCATCCACACACAAAGTTGCACTGATTTAACTAACATAGGACCTTAAATTAAACTGGTTCAACTTTTCATATGTAGATCAGGACTTCTATTTTACATATAAGAACTTTGCATCTTCCAGCATAGTAAACTAAAAGGTAGATTTCAGAGTAACAGCTGTGTTAGTCTGTATTCGCAAAAAGAAAAGGAGTACTTGTGGCACCTTAGAGACTAACCAATTTATTTGAGCATGAGCTTTCGTGAGCTACAGCTCACTTCATCGGACCTGTAGCTCACGAAAGCTCATGCTCAAATAAATTGGTTAGTCTCTAAGGTGCCACAAGTACTCCTTTTCTTTTTGTTAAAAGGTAGATGTGACTTTTCTGTACCTAAAATTTAATCTTTGTTTTTTGTTATTAGGCATATGCATTTAACAAACTTCCTTTTCTGATGCTTCCCTGAAAAAAATATTGTTGAAATACTAGGTCATGCATGTGTGATGTTGTTGACAGAATCTGTAACTGTATAAATCATTGTTGCATTTGCAGCGAAAATTGTACAAAGGTTGTCCAATAAGTTGTCTATGAAAAGGTTATGGTTTGCTGATTATGATTATTCTATCTGTATGCATGCATCATTTTTGTAGTTGAAGTTATGAATATTGGCTATGTACTTGTATATCAATGTGTTTGAATTCTGAAGTAGTCTTAGTAAAGCATTTGGTCAGCTTCTTGAGAAAGGAATTTGCAAGTTAAGTGCCCAATCAAGAAACACCTTAACTGACAATAGACCTTGGGAGACTCCAATCCATATAAGAAGTCTTCCTGGAGATGTTCAAGAAAGCATGTGGGCAATGGCTGCTGCCTGTAAAAACTGAGTCATGTATGGACATGTGACTTGCCCATGTGACTCCAAACTCCATTTTAGCTGTAATTTTCCACAGTAAGAACAAAGAGGTGTTCTTACACCTGGAGGAGACTATAAAAGGCTGATGCCTCATTTCCATCTTCTCTTCAATCCTGCTTCATACCTCTGGAGGGACTTTGCTACAAACTGAAGCTTTGAACAAAGGACTGAATGACCCATCCCAGCTGTGGACGTACTCCAGAGACTTGATTTAAATCTGCAGTGTATTTCATCACTGCAACAAGCCTGAACCAAGAACTTTGCCATTACTGTATGCAATTGATTCCATTTAACCAATTCTAGCTCTCATCTATATCTTTTTCCTTTTACGAATAAACCTTTAGATTTTAGATTCTAAAGCAGTGGTTCTCAAAGCCATTCCGCCACTTGTTCAGGGAAAGCCCCTGGTGGGCCAGGCCGGTTTGTTTACCTGCTGTGTCTGCAGATTCGGCCGATTGCAGCTCCCACTGGCTGCGGTTCACCGCTCCAGGCCAATGGGGACTGCGGGAAGGGTGGCCAGCACATCCATCAGCCCGCACTGCTGCCCCATTGGCCTGGAGCAGTGAACCGCGGCCAGTGGGAGTCGCGATCGGCCGAACATGAAGATGCAGCAGGTAAACAAACTGGCCTGGCCCGCCGGGGGCTTTCCCTGAACAAGCGGTGGACCGGCTTTGGGAACCACTGTTCTAAAGGATTGGCAACAGCGTGATTTGTGGGTAAGATCTGATTTGTATATTGACCTGGGTATGGGGCTTGGTCCTTTGGGATTGAGAGAACCTCTTTTCTTTTACTGGGGTATTGGTTTTCATAATCATTTATCCCCATAATGAGTGGCACTGGTGGTGATACTGGGAAACTGGAGTGTCTAAGGGAATTGCTTGTGTGACTTATGGTTAGCCAGTGGGGTAAAACTGAAATCTTCTCTATTTAGCTGGTTTGGTTTGCTTTATTAGTAAAGGAAACCCAGCCTTCGGCTGTAACTGCCCTGCTTTAAGCAATTTGTCCTGAATTGGCACTCTCAGAAGTGTCCCACCAGAACCAGCATCGTTACAGCATGTTTAAACTTCAGCAAAACTTTTAAAAGTTGGGTACTTCCTCCAGATTATCAAATCATCATCATGTAAAGGTCATGAGAGTTTGGTATTCTTGCTTACATTTTCCAAAACTCCACTGTATGTGCATAGGAGCGTGCGATTGGAAAACAAAGAAGTTCTGTTACAGATAGAGAGTCAAAAACCTGTTCTATGCAACAAAATACAGAATACCTCATATGATTAAATTACGAATTATGTGGTTCACTAACTTCAGGTCCCTCTGTTTTAGTTGGGAGTAATTAAAACAGGGGCAAATGTCAAAAGATATCTGTGACCTAAAGGTATACTTTCTGGTAAATGAGCAACCCAAACATTTCTGGGTGGAAACTTCCAAAGTGATGCATGTGAGATATGTACAGGCACACACAATGCATTATAATAGAGCGCCTTCTCATACTCTGGTATTATTCCGCTTCCTAAAGGAAGAACACTTCCCCTAGATCAGTGGTTCTCAAACTTTTGTACTGGTGACCCCTTTCACACAGCAAGCCTCTGAGTGCGACCCCCCTTATAAATTAAAAACACTTTTTAATATGTTTAACACCATTATAAATGCTGGAGGCAAAGCGGGGTTTGGAGTGGAGGCTGACAGCTCGCGACCCCCTGAGGGGTCCCGACACCCAGTTTGAAAACCCCTGCCCTAGATGTTTGGCACACAGCAATGTATGCCTTCACCTTTGTTTTTTTTTTTTAAAAAACAACAACCTGGGTTAAATTATTGATCTTTTTTCTAATATTCAACAAAAGCTAATATAGAGAATTCATTTTCAATTGCAACTAGTGTGTTGTTTCCATTCCCAATAAGAAAGCACTCCATTTTCTTATATTGTCCTGTTTTGGTTTTTTTTTTTTTTTTTTTTTTGCTATAAAACTTTTATTGCCTTGTCTTAGACTTTGTCACAATTTTCAGTCTTTCAGAGATTTTGAAACTTTCAGTTTAACTACTGAGAAGGTGCATCGTGTAATACTTTAATCAAATCCAGGTGCTGAATGTTTAATAATAAATAATTTTCTATAAACCGAGTGCATCCATAATCCAGTTTCCTTTCCCATCACTTAGACAATGTCTCCACTTTTTGGCTAATCTCTCACAGGATCCATCTCATTTCACATAAAGTTTAAACTTTTCCTCTTCACCTTCGAGGCACTTAGTAATTTGACCTATATCTACACTCTGCCCTCCTCATTTTCCTTCAACCTCTTTCATTCCATCTGTTCCATCACTCGTAACTGCTTCTTCTGCTTCTTAAACTTGTGGCACCTTCTAAACCACTTTGTATACCTGGAACTAATTCCCAGTTAATCTGTGCAGAGCTTCCAGATTCCTCCTTCAAAGAACTCCTAAAAACTCACCTGCACTGTGATGCAAGACAGATAATAAGAAAAACAAATTAACCACAACTTACATGTTCAGAAAGTTATAAATGACTGAAAAAAATTAGAATGGAAACCCCTCTGCAATCTTTTCCTGGATCTAGTCAACATTTTGAAATTTCAGATAGTTTTGTTGTTTTTACCAGATATAGTGGCTGAAATGTTTTGGAAATTTTGAAATGCTGATAAAGTTTCATGAAAAATTGAGGGTGTGTGTGTGAAATTTTTCTACATTTTTGGACATGTTCTACCCTTAATTATTGTGCTGTCTGCTTCTGCAGCTATATAAACTAGTATTAACTACCCCAATTGAGTCCTTAGTGCTGCATTTGGAAGAAAAGAATGAACATGTCCATGTCTGTTAAGCAGTAATGTGATGTAATTCAAAATTGACTAGATTCTGATCTCAATTACACTGAGGTAAATCTAGACCTACTACAATGGGACTACTCCAGAATTACACCAGTTTAACGGAATTCGGAATCTAGCTTAAGGGCTGTCTTTTGATCAGATACAATGCATAACAGTTGTGGTTTTGCTCACCAGTAAATCTTTTTCAAGTTGTCCTTTTTGCAAGTTCTCTGGTCTTCTTGTAAATCCCTGTTGAGGATTAAAAGAGTTAAGAATTATTATTATTAGCGGTAGTAGTATTGCATTTCATAAGACTCAAAACATTCACAATCTCTCCAAACGGCCTAATTTCAATAGCATTTGTGTAGCACATGACCTGTGCGTCATCCTGTTGCCTCATTCACCATGAGTAAGGCCCTAAATCTTTCAGTTCACTTATTTTCTAAAATGTCTTTCATTCTCTTAAGCCATTCAAAATATCCTTTGATCTTGTTTTGTTTTATTGATGTCCCTCTTGTTTATATACTCCATCCATTTCTGACCATTCCTTTATCGTATTGATTACCCAGATGTAGGCCCATGGGTAGAGCCCAACCAAATTCATGGTCCATTTTGGTCAATTTCAGTCATAGGATTTAAAAAATCATAAATTTCATGATTTCAGATATTTAAATCTGAAATTTCACGGTGTTGTAATTGTAGGGGTTAAGACGCAGAAAGGAGTTGTGAGAGCGGGGTGGTTGCAAGGTTATTGTAGGGGGGGATGCGGTACTGCTACCCTTACTTCTCCACTGCTGCTGACAGTGACACTGCCTTCAGAGCTGGGCAGCTGGAGCGTGGCGGCCGCTGGCCAGGAGCCCTGCTTTGAAGGCAGAACCACCGCCAGCAGCAGCGCAGAAGTAAGGATGGCCTGGTATGTTATTGCCACGCTTACTTCTGTGCTGCTTGCAGAGCTGGGCCTTCAGTCAGCAGCCGCCACTCTCTGGCCACCCAGCTCTGAAGGCAGCAACGCAGAAGGGTGGCATGGTAGGGTATTGCCACCCTTACTTCTGCGCTGCTGCTGGCAGGGCGCTGACTTCAGAACTGGGCACCCGGTCAACAGCTGCCGTTGTCCAACTGCTCAGCTCTGAAGTCAGCACAGAAGTAAGGGTAGCAATACCCTCCAAAATAACTTTGTAACCCCCCCGCAATTCCCTTTTGAGTCAGGACCTCCAATTTGAGAAACGCTGGTTTCCCCAGTGAAATCTGTATAGTATAGGGTAAAAGCACAGAAAAGTCCAGATTTCATGGTGGGAGACCAGATTTCACCATCCACGACATGTTTTTCATGGCCACGCATTTGGTAGAGCCCTACCCATGAGCATTCTCCCATTAACATGAGCAGGGGAATCTGTGGGAAAACAGATGCGGAACTAGGAGGTACAAACTAGGAAGAGGGCAGTAGCAACTCTCCAATGTGCTGTTTTGTCATAATTAGATAAATTCTTCTATGTTTGAATGGTTTCAGTCCAATAAATAACCTTATTTAATACCGAGAGACAGATAATATTTTTCCAATGCATTTTCAATTCTACCTCCTCAAGATCTACCTATAACACTTCTAAAGATATTGGATTAATTTGTCTATTAAGTTCTTCTGTTTGCATAAACTTCTTCCATTTTCTGACTTTTCAGATGACAGCACAAAGCTCTTTTCTTCACCCTCATTGGTTAGTATGTGATATATCTTAGAACTATAGTTGACTTACGTCTCCTACAGAAATAAACAATCGAGATCATTTTACTTCCGTGATTCCACTTGAGTGCCTTTCCTAATGAAAACGATATTTTTGGTCAGAAACAAAGGTTAATTAGCCAATTCTGTAATGTACAGCTTGTTGCCTTGTTACAGATGATTACGGTTATTTTCAGTCATCTAATTGTCTCAACATAGCTGGTCCCACTCTGATCCAGTTAGTGTCAGCTATATAGCTTTGCCTTGCCCTGAGGCATTGGAGTTTTATAGGCTAGTAAGTTACTGGCAAATTGTGCACTTTGACAGCAGGGAGGTAAAGTTCCTTTAAAAAAAAAAACCTCTGTGGAAATATTCTGGTTCTGTAAAGCAGATTGTGCTGTACGAAAAAGAACCACTAAGTTACAAGACAGTTGCATTTCTGTGTGTGTGTTTGTGGATGAGTGTAGAGTGTACTATGGTATAACTTCACAATATAGTGATGGTCTTTATTTTTTAATTTCACAGAAAATGTATTTGCCATTCAAATGTTATATAGTTTAGGACAGTGGAGGGTGGGGGCGAGGAATAATTTGTGTCCACTTGCAGTCTTATGCATCTTAGCTTTGTTGGTAAACCTAGTAGGGATCATGCTGATGCACATTAAAGGTCTATGTTCATGAATACTAGAAAGCACTAATGAGATGAAAGATCCATGAGAGGTAATAGATGATACTCTTATGGAAGGTCTGTGATATACTAGTCTCTGGAAGACTGGAAAAATGTACCTGTGCCCTTCTATGGGATCTTTTTTATTATTGTAGGTGCTGTGTAAAGACACACCCTTCTGAGTCTAAGTGCCTTATTCATTTTGTGGCTGCTATACAGATTCATAGTTCCTTAATTAAAAATTGTGAAATCCTCCTAGTTTCATCTTCCTGGTCTTGTCTCTAAATTAGCCTAAGGGAAGAAAATACTCCCATGCCTCTTGTGTGCTAGAGAAAGATTGAATAAATCAGCTGGTTCTAGGACATACTCCCTGGGAACTAGCCAGAGGAAAGCATTACTGGCATGACCCAATTCAGTAATCTGTGCCAATCCACATAATACCTGGCCTATGGTGCCCAGATCATGTTGCCCCTTTGGCCTGAGAAGTTAGCCAGGATTTGGGACCTGCCAGTTGTTTCCATTAGGAGGAGAAATTGATGATGGAGTCAGTATTTCTTCTGGTGCAATCCTGTTTAATTATAAAGAGTGGACACGAAGTCCTGCTTTCCCCCAGCACAACGGGAATGAACAGCAGGAGGCAGGTTCCTTGTTCAGAAATCTGAGCCGCTTTCCCAGCAAATATTGTGCCCAAAATAAGGTCTGTCTCTGACCTGCCGCTCAGCGTCACGAATATGACTGCTTCTCTTGCCTTTCTGCCCCACCCTTTCACCCTCCTCCCTGCACACACACTCAGTGCCCCAGTCCTCAGGGAAACCCCTCAGCCCACATGGCTTAACTTCTGCTCAGGCCTTCACATACTGACCAGTGCTTTGGGTGAGGGCTTCTATTATATCAGCTATACACAGAGGGCAATTTAATTGCTGCTTCTGTGTAGCCTGAATGAAGGGTGCTTAGGACACCCATCAGCTTTACTCAGGTCTGTAACTGATGATAACCATTTATACCTGCCAGCGTAATAGGTATAAGAAGCAGTCTCCAGTACTGCTCTTCACAGGCAGGGGAAATTTCTGTGTTGCAGAATAAATGGCAAATTTCTGTGCAGTTGCCCATTTGCCTAAACACTTCTGCTAGTTTGAACAGAGTCAAACGTCACAATACTGAAACTGGAGATAAATGTTAAAATTAGATTGGTAAAGTATCATCTATTTGTTTATCATTAAATCATATAGATCAATTATTGGTCCTTGTATGTCATTAGACTTTCTCAAACAAACATTTAATTAAAACCCCTCCCTTTAAAAGAAAATCTGTAATAAATATTTGGATTCAGTCTCCCCTCTGTTACACACATGCAACCAGTTTGTCAGATACCATGAATTTGAATTCAGCAGAATAACCCTCGCCCCTTCCAATTCTGAAGATCTTTCAGATCTCACTTAGGGGTGCTTTTTTTAAAGTTTCTACATCTGACTCTTCTATAACTACAGAAACTATGATTGTTACTCTAGTGTCATTGTGGGATAGGGATCAAATATGTGCATTATCAGGAAAGGAATTTGAAAGGAAACATTCAGTCTTAGAATAAAAAAAGATTTTATATTTCCACACACTAGTAAGATTATCCAACCATGGAGGAAGGCACTTCTAATGCTTCACTCTTAAATCTCGTTTATTGAGTGCCTGTATTGTTCCCTGCAAAAAAACTTAAAAGTTAAAGATTTTTAAAAGCACGTCTGTATTATGTCATAATGCTTTTTTTAAATTAAAACCAAATGAGTAAAAAGGATGACTTGTTTAATGAAGATAGTCTTGAAGATTATTTATCGATTCATCTTGACTTCCTGGTTATGAACAAATATCTATTATTAAATATGAGTTTGTGGCTAATGGTTTACTTTTGGAAATGTAAATTTATATGCAAGGATGCAAAGGTGAGTGTCCTAGTGAGGATGTTTTTTATTCTTTTTTCTTCTCATAGTACCTATGGGTGAAATCTTGGCCCCAATGAACTAATCACACACACAGAGACACACACAGAATTCTCTGATCGCTTTAAATTTGTTTTGCACTGTGTAAGGACACCATTCAGCTCTGATATAGTGCTTTCACCAGTGGATCTCAAAGCACTTTACAAAGGAGGTCAGTATCATTATCCCCATTTTACAGATGGGGAAACTGAGGCACAGAGATTAAAGTGCAAGGTGACTTGCCTGAGGTCACCCTCAGGCCTGTGACAGAGCTGGGAATAGTACCCAGGTCGCCTGTTGAAATTACAGATGTTTCAATATGGAAAATTCTGTAGAAATGCATTAAAGTACTTTGAAAGTGGAGGGATTGTAGTGAAAATTGAGTAAGCTTTCTGTTTACACAGCAGGTGATCACAGTGACCATAGCTAGCCAGTCTCTTATGTAGCTCATCCATTTCAATTGGGAGATGGCTACTGGCACATATCATCCACCAGCTTAGACTTGTCTTCACCTTTTAAATGGTAATGGGGCATGATGCCATCTCAGCTCTGTTCTAATAAATATCCATCAGGATAAGGTTACTTAAAAGATTCTTCCGTTCATAATCCCCCCTAAATGCTCACTGTCATGACCAATATTTCAATAGCAAAGCCATAACAAAATGTACAATATTCTACAAGGGTGAGTCAAATCAAGTAGCCCAATTCATTTCTGTTACCCTACGAAAATGATGAAAGAAAACATGAACAGTTCACAGAACTAAGGAAATCTAGGGTTCATTTTTATTGCATCCTATGTGAGTGCTAAATAATTGTCAGTGGTGCATCATGTCCTTAGCATTCTGGGCCCAGATCCCCAAAGTTATTTAGGCATCTAATTCCCACCAAAATCAATGGGAGTTAGGCACCTAAATGATATCTTTGAGATATACCACACACCCTCAGCTGTGTGAACATGTGGCACTAAAGAATGTGCCATTTCATAAACCCTGTAGATGTGTCACTATTGAATAAGAATTATATTTCATTATATTTGAGAAGGTAAGATTAATTGTAATCCATGGCTCTTACTACATGTCTTGTTTATGTACTGTTTGTTTCTTCTAAAAATGGAAACACTAGTATGCCATATTGCTAATAATCTAGTTTTTTAATTCATTTTATGAGTTTAACAATGTATAACAATTACACAGAGGATACAGCAAGGACCAGTTGGAGTTTATAGATCAAACAATCACTGAAAATAACCTTATAACTTTTTGTAAGGGGACTGGTGCCCCCTTACTAACATTCAGTGGGGGTGTTTTGGTTGGCTAGCTCCCAGTACTAAAAGGGGAAGGGTCTATGGGAAATCTGACAGTCCCCAGGATCAATGGGGAGAGGCCAATGCTCCAGGTCAGCCTGAATGACAGGGCGGGCAGGCTAACCAGAGAGTCAGGAGGCCAGGGAGGTCCCATCCTCCATGTGATCTGGATTTGCCTGGGTCAGAGTGGGGCCGAGCTAAGGAGAAAGCAGAGGCCCAAGCTGAGCTGGGGAGCAGAGCTAGGCCAGATCCAGAGAGAGCAGACCCTGTCCTGGGAGCAGAGCAGCAGCAACCAGAGCCAGAGGGGCCAGAAAAGCAGCCCAGGAAGCAGGTCAGTGCTGGGAGCAGAGTCACAGAAGCAGCCTGCAGAGTAGACCTGTCCTAGGAGCAGAGCTGCAGCAACCAGAGCCAGAGGGGCCAAAGAAGCAGCCCTGGGAGCTGGAGGCAGAGCAGCAGAGACAGAGTGGTGGAGCTGGGGCTGGAGCAGTCCGGAGCTGGGTACGGTGAGCAGCTGGGGAGACCGAGGGGGACCCTGGGCAGCAGGCCCAGCACAGGGAGACACCTCAGCCAAGAGGCTCTGCAGGCCAGGCTTGGATCGTAACCCCAACAGGGTGGGGGCAACACTGGGAAAAAGGGTCCTACCACTTAGCCTGACAGCGTGTGGCCACCACCAGAGCAAGTGTCCAACCCACAGCATCCCAGCAGCACAGCCAGGGCCTGAGAAGGAGGCCTGGGACTTCCAAGGAACAGACTGTGAACTGCCCGGACATTCCAGAGATGCTGTTTGTGATGTTCCCTGCCGCAGAGCGGGGTGATGTGTTTCCTTTAACCTTTCCCATTTCCCCTTATTCTTTTTAAAATTAATTGTTGATTAAATAACTTGCATTTGCTTTAACTTGTATGTAATGGTCAGTGGGTCAGAGAAGTGCCCAGTGCAGAGAGAGTACCCCGAGAGTGGGGACACCCTAGCCCCTGACCTAGGTGACCACAGCAGGGTTGGGGGTCGAGCACCCCAGGAATCCTGGGCCCAGCCTTGTTGGGGTTACGAGGACTCTACCAGACAGGAGAATGGAAGGGGAGTCCTCAAGGGCAGGGAGGCCACTGGGTAAAGGAAGTGGGAGCGAGGACCCAGATCCTTTTGCTAGCCCACTTCACTGGGGTAATGCAGAAGCCATTCCCCTGGTTACATTTTGCAATGTAACTGCCATATGGGCAATGCCTTCACAAAGTGTCGCTGGAACAATGTTTTCCTTAAGTCAATCATTTTTTATAAAGAGAATAGTTGCTACCAAAAGATAGCTATCACTTGACTAGTACAACAGTAAAACAATAATATATATATAGCTATTTAACAGTTAAACCCTGGCCAATACCCTTTATATTCTGTACTATGCAGCAAACTGGACCTAAATTCTGTAGCAAGACCAGGCCTGGTGACAGAAATTCCGGGCCCTAGGGCCAGGACCGTCCCTCGGGGGACGGGACCCTGAGCGGAAGTGATGAATCCGTCACTTTTGGAACTTTCCACACAGGCCAATCACGCCAGCCCGTGGGGCCACCCAAAGCACGGGACCTGGAGCAGTCTCACATGCCAAGGAGTCCTGTGGCCAACCTGCGTGATTTAAAAGGTCTTGGGACTCCCGGCTGGAGGGGCCCCCGGGCCCTTTTAAATCACCTGGGTCCCTGGACAATTGCCTCCTTTGCCCCCCATCCCCTCCCCCCCCCCCCCCGGGGTGGGCCTGAACAAGACTTGAGGACTTTGTAGCATTCTGGTGTAGCAGATTAGAAATTCTAAGGCAGTGTCACTTCACAAAGTGGTTTGTAATTGCATTTATTTTCATATTTAATCAATCAGTGCAGGAGTCCCTGTGTTACTACTTTTGATATTAAGTTCAATGGAATTTAAACTACCACCCACATTTTCAACTCTTATTCGTCATCAGGACAAAAACCTATGGACTATTAACTTACACACAACCACCTGTCTTCACTTTCAAGGCCCTTCATGGACCATCCTCACCCTACCTATAATTTATTATACGCTAGCAAGATGTTGACTCTGGCCTTCATTCTGCCAGTGATTCCAGCCTTCATCATCCACTTGTTATGTACATTTCCAGCAAGATGAAAGTGTTAAGTTTTCATACAAGCACTTTCATACTTACTTCCATGCTGCCCCTCCCAGCAAACACACACAAAATTACTTCCTTGTCTTCCTTCAGATCATTCCTTAAAACCCTCCTTTGTTGTAATGCCTACAAAAACTTGGCTATGGTTAGGCTGTTGGCATGCTAAGACCTCTGTCTATAATTCTGATCTATATTGTCTCATTGTCTCCTTATACTCTCCCTTCTGTTTCTCTGAATCCATCTGTTCTCTCTTGCCTTATACTTAGGTCTGGTCTACACTATAGACCTAT
Source organism: Caretta caretta (assembly GCF_965140235.1). Classification (NCBI taxonomy): domain Eukaryota; kingdom Metazoa; phylum Chordata; order Testudines; family Cheloniidae; genus Caretta; species Caretta caretta. The sequence continues at coordinate 108,578,148 of NC_134206.1, read as the reverse complement.
ATAGGTATAACTACCTTTGCCCACTTGTGGTATTTTTCCCCCCTATAATGTAGATATCTGGTTGGGTAATTACTGTTTTTATATATATTAAGCATGAAAAGATTTTGGAAGGAACATATTCCCAGGTCACATTAAGTTATGTCAGCACTCTCTCTGTTCTTGAAATGCAATGTGTTGGTGGAGTAGAAGAATATTTTTATGAATAGAATTGGAATGATTCATCTGTTTGGTGTTTTGGAATGTGTTGATTATATGGTGCTGTAGCTCCATGTAAGTAAATGAGCAGCTTGCAAACTTTTTTATTTTTAAATGTATTGTGTAATAACTAACTTATATAGGTCTGGATTCTCCTCTCACTTGTACTGGTGTAAATCAGGAGTAATCTGGGTATGGGCCAGGTTTGGCACAAGATCTGCTGCCTATCCTACTCTTCTGATGAGATGATGTGAGGGGTTGGTTCTCCATAGCAGGATCCATGTAGAACATTTTCCCCACAGTGTCCTGTCCTACAGGTTCCCATGGGAGGGTGTGATCTAGGATATGATAAGAATCCAGGGAGACACAGAACATAAAGCCTTGTAATTTTATATTTATAAATGATGTGTTTATCTTTGTACCTTACAAAAAAGCCTTGATCAGCCTGTGCATCTATATTCCTACAAAACCTACTTTACAATCTTCTGCTGAAATCCCCAGTTAATTCATCTAGTTCTTATCAGCATCAGCCAGGAACAATGTAGGTGCCATGTTCAGGAGAAAAACATGTTTTGAACTTAATCAGCTTGCTGATCAAATTAGTGATATTTGGATCCACACAATGGATGCCAGATGTATTTTTTATATACACCATGTACCTCCTCTCTCCCCCCCTCCCCTTTTTTCTTTCTTCCACATTTTATAGCACATATCTTAATTTCAAGTATTTTAAGTGTTGAGAGACAAAGTATTCTTACAAGGCCATAAAAGAAAATATTTCAGGCTTCCTGGGAAATAAATTTATTTTGTACAGAGCTGAAATCCCTTTATTATGCATCTGATTATTTCAAAACTTCGTGCTTAGTTGGATCATAAATAAGGTCGAATGCTACAATTATATTTTTTATTGTAAGCCGCAAATTTCAAATATTAGACCAGATTGTGCCAATACTTTTTAAGTAACACTTCCTCCTGAGATCAACAGGGATTCTGAGCTAAACTCCTGTGGCGCATATATCCACCCTTATTCATCTTTACTGTGAATAAAGGTGGCAGCTTGGGCCCAAAGTGAATTTGATATCAGCAGAAGCTCTTTGTATAGAAAATCCCAATGTAACAAGGTTACACATGTATAATATTTAGGAATTTTTTTGTGATTGTCAGTGCACATCTGTGTGCATCTACCAGATTTCTAACATATAGCTTTTACATTTCCAGCAAGATGAAAGTGAAAGTGTCTTGCAATAAAGTCTCAAGACAAGCAGACAAGCAGAAAAGCCAAAGCCAAAATAATTGGACAATCTAGGCCACTTTTCAATATTTCACTGTGAGGAAGACAGCTATGAAACCATAATTTTTAGACCTGTAGCTTTTTACGGTTCTTAAAGTATTTTAATGAAGAGCTGAGTAAAAGCCTGGGGCGAATAAATTGTTATGAAAAATCATTACTGAGCACATACAGAAGCCAAATTAAAAATAGTAATATCACCACTGTATTAAAGTCATATTTTGAGATTACTGCAGGCAGCAGTTCACTTATTTTTTGCCTAAGGACCAAATGCTGTTTCAGTATGCAGTTAGCTCCAAACAGGTGCTTATACAGGTTTGCAAACCAGCTTTATAAGATGTTCCCATATTCTGGAAAGCAGCAGACCTTCCTGTTTTGTCTGGTAGAATTTATTCTTTCTGGAAGCCTAAATAATCAGTGCAGGGATCTGTATACAGGCCATTTCCAAAGTAAGAGTGGGTATATAAGAACATGGCAATCAAGGCTTCTGAATCTTAAACTCTGCCTGGAAATCACCTTTATGGCTTCTGCTTTGTGTAGTGCTGGGGATTTCTAGGAAGGGGAAGCCAACTTTTAGCCTGCACAGCCCCTGTTTGGCACAGGTGGGTGCTTATATGTAATGTCTTCCAGAATTTTGGCTAAGGTATTGGGCACATTTTGGTTTGTCACTTGTCACCTGTGGCAGGGTACCAGGGCACTACTTTGTCCCCAGAACATAAGGGGATAGTTTTCGGTTTGCCTTCCACAGCTGATGTGGAGAAGGAGTACTAAAAAGGGTGGGTGGAAAGGCAAGGAAAAGATAGCACGTGGGGAGGCAGGGCTTCACAGCCAGGTGCCCAGACTGGATGAGCCCCAGACTGAGGAATCTTGTTGTCCTGTTTTACATATGGCAACTGGTTCTGCTTATTGTAATAGCAGTAATCAGCTGGAGGAAAGGCCTAGTTTATATTTGTTGAGTCCCCCACATGTCCTTTGTCACCCTGTCACACAGTCCTGGTTACAGGCAGCAACGTTTTATGCTGTTACGATGAGTCACCAGACGGCACTGTTACACAGTCTTACAAATTCTGTTTCTTCATGCCGGAGCATGGTCCGACTTTGGAACAATGCTGAGTGGTTGGTTGTATGATACACTTTCTTGTGCGGAGAGCTGTTGCAAGCAGCAGAAGAGTTAGGTCTCTTCAACAGAGTCAGCTCTTGGGACACAGTTGCTTCCTGGGAACTAGGCATTTGGGTTTTGGCTGAGATTGACGAAATAGGGGATTTCCTGCATGCAGTTAGTGCCCAAATTCTGTGCAAGGACTGGTGTTTACAGTGAAAATTAAACAAGTTGCTCTAAAAATATATCCTGACTCTACATCACTGATTTGTCCTCCAATGGAGAGCCAACCTGCAATGCCCTGGAATCTGCTGCTGCTTGGCAGAAGGTGACAGTACTAAACTCTAAGGGCAAAACATAATCTGAAGGCTAAGACATTACTATGGAGAAAGTGCAAGGAAAAGCAATCCACTAGTATGCTACAGTGGATTCAGTATGTTTGCGGAGGTCTTTTGAGATCACCCAGGTATCAAATAAGAGAGACGGTCTGATTACCTGTCTGTATCATGCGACCGGCATTATGGTATCTAAGTGCATTCAAAATTACAAATAGGAAAACAGTCTCCCCATATCTTGCTGTGAGAGTGTATGGTAATGGGGTTTTCTTTAAGGATTTTATTTTTGCAAGAATAAGGGCTTTACTGTGTCTCTTGGCTAAGCAAAAATGGAGTGAGTTGCACACGGCCTGTATATTACCCGATAGTTGCAATTGGATATGGATATTTTTCCTTTCTTGACTGTTGGAGAGTTACTGTGCGCTGCTGAAAGGCTACTCTTCTACCCCCGGAGGCAGCTAAATTTCAGTGATTGGATTTAAGTTAGTCCTGTGTAGACCTCCCTGTGTAGACACTCCCATCTGGAGTTTTGTTTTAGGTGAAGGCACTAAATAGCTTCTGCAACAGCCCAGTAGTAGCAGCTGTGAAAGTAACCTGGCAACTCATTCTTGCCATTATTCCTCCCTTGCACAGGAGGCCAGGGTTCAAGCCATGCAAGGACTTTCTTTACTCCAATGGGAAAGATGATACCACAGTTGTGGAGTACTATTTGTACTAGGGAAGGTTTGGTATGCTCCGGTACAAAGGGAAATGGATAGACAGATCACCTCAGACTCGTGGGAGCACTAACTTTTGGTGGCTTTCCCTGCACTAATTGCACTGGTTTCAGAAGGGAGCATGCTTCAGAGCAGTTGCTCTCTGGCACTTTGTCCCTGCACCTGTCCCTATTCCCCTACCCAACCCTATGGGATATGGAATCAGGACTACAGGGAGATGACATAGTGGGGGCTTCCAGGAAAGGAGTAGCAAGTCATGTTGCCTCTACTCTTTCCTTCCACTTCTGTTGGGGCTGCTGTGGCCTCTTTTACTTTCTTCTGCCCTCTGCCTCCCAGCCAAGGGAAGCCCTGGAGCCTAGTCTGTAGTCAGTTTGTAAAGTCTGACAAGCCCTTCAGGGGCAAAGGGGCTGTGTAAGTGGCAGCCATAATTATTCCCACACCTGAGAAGGTACCCCAACAACAACTCATCTTGTTCAGAAGAGCCATTGAATTAATGGGTGGCTAGATGGTTAATCTTAGCTACAATAAATATTTACAGTTTCATTCAGTCCAGAGGTGGAAAGGAAGGGGGGACAAACTGCCAATGAGGGCAACTGTATCAGCAGGGGCATTCACCGATGAGGTGGGTGGGCAACATGTCCACTGCCAGCCCTCCTGGCATTTTGGCCAAAGGGAGGCTCAGCTGGAGCCCTGCTGGGGAAGTTGCACAGGTGATAGGTTGAATCAGCATGTCTCCTCTCTCCTGGGTGCCCTAGTCACACGCTCCATAAGCAGTTATAGGCTATCTCCAGGCCCCATAGCAGAGCAGGAATCCTAGTCAGCTTGCACTGCTGTAACCCCCCAGCCTTCAGGCAGGCTCTTTATTGGAAGCCCATAGCCCAGATTCTGCTCATGGGACTAAGAATATAAAAGGAATTCTGTGGATACAGGATACGGTAAGTAATGCCCCCATGGTATTGAGATGAATGTGTTCTGTCTGCCAAACGTTAGAAAATAATTTCTTTTTTTTGGGGGGGGGGGCACGCTGCTCTCAGTGCACAGCCATCCACAGGGCCAATTTGGACAGCATGAATAAGGTGGCTGTGATAAAGGCAGCATAATGTAGTTAAGAGCTAAATTATAATGTCATCACCATGAGATCCTGGAAACAACAAACATGATTTCTACACTACAGTTTGCAACTCCTACTGAGAGGTAAGATCAGAGAAGGTATTAAACTGGATGAGAGCTTTCATTATACAGTCCTCTTTCATCTTGTCAGATGAAGATACTTGATGAAGATTTAGGTGTACTGCATAGCTAACTTTTTCTGAAAAGAAGAGAGGATGTCTTGCTTTGAGACTGAAGTTTCGTAAATATATATTATGAGTTTTCCAGTGGCTTTGTCAATTAAAACATAGAGTTTATATAGAAATCTGAAATCTGTAAATATTTCTGTATTTGGTGTAACACGAAGGGAGATGGCCTGTTCTTGTATTAGTACAAGTAATCCTTTCAGTAATGGCAAGGTTACATAACTGCAGAGAAATGTAAAGCTGATCTGTTTGCTCTAACAAATGTAATATTGGTACTCTGTCAGATATGACTCGAGTAACACAACACTATAGCTATATTGAGTTGTGTGTCACCAGAAGTGTTGTTTCATACTGTATTTCGTTACTTGCTGAGGGAAGGAGAGCAGCAAAAACGGTTTTGTGAGCTGTGGGTTTCCATTCCCTTTGACTTGGATGTACTGTAATATGAGGTGACTGGCTTTCTTATGAAAACACTGCACCTGAGTAACTCTGTTGTTCCTAGAAAAGAACTTCAGTGTAAACAGTGCTCTTTACTGTAAGCACAGGCAAGGTAATGAGGTCATAAAAATGAACATCAGAGAAAAGGGGTTCTTGGTGGTTGGTTTTTTTAAGCTATTTATTTAGGAAGAGTTAACGAGTGTACATATCCTTGCCATGTAAATATCAGAGACAAAACAATTACAACAGTAGAGAAAGAAAAATCCTTTTTTAAATTAAAACCCCTTTTTTCGGATCTGACAACTGTATTTGTGTATGTCTCTTTAAAAAAAAAAAAAAAGGCTAAGTGACCAATGTGAGAAAATTAACTTCCCCACTCTTCCTTGCTGTTGGTTTTCCTACAGAGGAGCCCTGTCACGGGAGACCTGCCATTGTTCCAGCTCTTAACCACTGCAAAGCCACTCTACTGCTGGAACCCCTCAGCCTCATGACAATCCAGAATCTATTTGCACTTTTGGTTTTCTTTACTGGGTGCTTGAGTCAGCTGCTATTTTAATTGGTATTTTATATTGGATGTTTTCTTAAGTTTCATTTTGGAGGGAAAATGCCTCTCAATTTTTTCCCCACCCACAGTTTTTTAAAGTGAATTTTATTCTTTCACTCACAGACAAAACTGTGCAATTAATGTTTATCCTTGGGTACCTTATTCTGGGGCATGCAACTCAACTTGCAGTCAGTGCTGCTAACCAAAAATGGCCCTTCAGGCACTCACATTTCTTCTTTCTTTGCCCTAACAGAAGCTTTCTCGCCTTCACAACCCAGACACATACTATGGATTATTACACCAGCTTCTAGTTCATTTAGGTGTTTTTGAGACCCATGTTACTATAGCATCTGTAACATTATTTATCTTCAACACCAGTGTGAGATAGGAAAATACTACATCCTCTTTTTAGAGTTGGGGAGACGAGGCTCAGCGAGACTAAAGTTATATCTACACTGTGTTTTGAAACCCATGGCAGCTAGTCTCAGAGCCCAGGTCTACAGACTGGGGCTTGTGCTAAAAATAGCTCGGTAGATGTTCAGACTCAGGTTCTGATGCTCACCCCACTCCCTGGCTTTCAGAGCTAGAGCTCTAGCCCAAGCCCAAATGTCTACACAGCTATTTTTAGTGCTATAGTGTGAGCCCCAGTCTGCAGACCCTGAGATTCACTGCTGAGGGTTTCTGCTTGCTGTGTAGACAGACCCTTAGTGACTTGCAGAGGATCACACTGGAAGACTATAGCAGAGCAGGAATTGCAGTTTCCTCTCAGGGCCTTAAACACAAAATCTTAGCCCATCCTTCCTTTCAGGGCAGTATGATAAGACAGCCTCACTGGGGGCAGACTGTGCCTGGTCCTTGCCATAGGTATGGAAGATGATTCAAGGAGATCCCCATTCTTACCCCCATGTGCCCTGCAAAAAGGCCACAGAGTCAGCAGTAAAACTTAAACCCTCTGAGCTTAATACCGCCGTGTAAAACCATTCTTACAAGGATACCCTTAAGCTTTTGCAAAAGGTTAAATCACAGTCTCAAAGCAAACCTACTTCACATCACCATTAATGGATTTAGGTCCTAATCCTGCTGTTGGATCCATGCAGGTGGCTCCTTGAACACGCACGAAGTCCTTTGAAGAGTTTCCCCCCACGCCCATGCAAATCTGATTTCAGAGTCTCAGAAGGGTGCATTAGAACTAGACTCTGGTACAAACTCATTAGAATGTGGATATACATTGTATAACTGAAATAAGAAAGAAGAGTTCTGTTTTCCCCCACCAGTGTTTTTACTTGGGGCATCTGACAATTCTTTGTGGATATTTAGTCTTGCTGTTCCCCTGTACAGTCACTTAGGGTATGTCTACACTATGAAATTAAGTTGATTTTATAGAAGTCAATTTTTAGAAATCAATTTTATACAGTCAGTTGTGTATGTCCCCACTAAGCGCATTAAGTCAGTGGAATGCATCCTCAATACCATGGTTGGGATCAACTTATGGAGCGGTGCACTGTGGGTAGCTATCCCATAGTTCTCGCAGTCTCTGCTGCCCACTGGAATTCTGGGTTAAGCTCCCAATGCCCGATGGGGCGAAATATTGTCGAGGGTGGTTTTGGGTACATGTCGTCAGTCCTCCCTCTGTCTGCGAAAGCAACAGCAGACAATCGTTTCACGCCATTTTTCCTGGGTTACCCGTGCAGACGCCAGACCATGGCAAGCATGGAACCTGCTCAGCTCACCGCTGCTGTTGTGAGCATTGTAAGCACCTCGTGCTTTATCTTGGAGTATGTGGAGAACCGGGCTAAGAGACGCCAGCACAAGGGCAATTGTGATGAAGTCGTGGACACAGATGTTCCTGAAAACACAGGCTATGGCTATTGGGACATCATGGCGGCAGTGGGGCTGGTTAATACAGTGGAACGCCAATTCTGGGCCCGGCAAACAAGCACAGACTGGTGGGACCACATAGCGTTGCAGGTATGGGATGATTCACAGTGGCTGCGAAACTTTTGCATGCATATGGCCACTTTCCTTGAACTTTGTGAGTTGCTTTCCCCCACCCTGAAGCGCAGGAATACCAAGATGAGAACTGCTCTGACAGTTGAGAAGAGAGTGGCGATAGCCCTGTGGAAGCTTGCAACGCCTGACTGCTACCGGTCAGTTGGGAATCAATTTGGAGTGGGCAAGTCTACTGTGGGGTTCTGTTATCAAGGGTAGTGACTCTGGGAAATGTGCAGGTCATACTGGATAGCTTTGCTGCAATGGGGTTCCCTAACTGTGGTGGGGTGATAGATGGAATGCATATTCCTATCTTGGGACCGGACCACCTTGCCAACCAGTACGTAAACTGCAAGGGGTACTTCTCAATGGTGCTGCAAGCACTGGTGGATCACAAGGGACATTTCACTGACATCAACATGGAATGGCCAGGAAAGGTTCATGACACTCACATCTTTGGGAACTCAGGGCTGTTTGAACAGTTGCAAGAAGGGACTTACTTCCCAGACCAGAAAATTACCATTGGGGATGTTGAAATGCCAATATCCTTGGGACGCAGCCTACCTCTTGCTCCCATGGCTCATGAAGCTGAACACAGGCAGCCTGGACAGTAGTAAGGAGCAGTTCAACTATAGGGTGAGCAAGTGCGGAATGGTGGTAGAATGTGCCTTTGGACATTTAAAAGCTTGCTGGCACTGTTTGTTGACTAGGTTAGACCTCAGCGCAACCAACATTCCCATTGTTATTGCAGCTGGCTGTGTGCTCTATAATATCTGTGAGAGTAAGGGGGAGACGTTTATGGCGGGGTGGGAGGTTGAGGCAAATTGCCTGGCAGCCGATTTTGAGCAGCCAGACACCAGAGCGATTAGAAGAGCACAGCTAGGTGCACTGTGCATCAGAGGGGCTTTGAAAACCAGTTTCATGACTGGCCAGGCTATGGTGTGACAGTTGTATGTGTTTCTCCTTGCTGCAAACCCGCCCCCTTTGTTGATTTTAATTCCCTGTAAGCCAACCACCCTCCCCCCTTTGATCACAGCTGGCAAAGGAAATAAAGTAACTATTGTTTTGAAACCATGCATGCATTCTTTTTCTTAATTAAAAAAAAAAAGAGAGATAACTGACAAGATAGCCCGGGTGGAGTGGGGTGCAGTGCGGGAGGAGGGAAGGACAAGGCCACATTGCTTATTGTAGCCACACTACAAATCAAAACTGTTTGAATGACAGCCTTCTGTTGCTTGGGCCATCCTCTGGACTGGAGTGGCTGGGTGCCCGGAGCCTCCCCGCCCCACGTTCTTGGGCGTCTGGGTGAGGAGGGTATGGAACTTGGGGAGGAGGGCAGACGGTTATACAATGGATGCAGCAGGGGTCTGTGCTCTTGTTGGCTTTCCTGCAACTCCACCAGACATTTCATCATGTCCGTTTGCTCCCCCATTAGCCTCAGCATTGCCTCCTGGCTCTGCTCTTCGCGCATTCATTTTAAAATCGACCTAACGCGACTAAATGTGACCTAACCCTGTAGTGTAGACCAGGGCTTAGTTTCTCCTCTTGTCTGAGAGTCTTTCACATAGCAACCAGGGGAGGCAGTCTTTTTTTTTTAGAAAAAAAACAACCTTTTAAATAGAAAAATGTTGTTGCTAAACCACAAAAGTTGACCGGGGTACACAGGGACAGCTGGTGTATCTGAAATTGTTTTAACGAAAGGTGTTGGGAACATTTTCAAAAGGCACCTAAGTAACTTAGGAGCCAAGTCCCATTTTCAGATGCTTAGAACCCTAAAGACTTGTCTACAAGCATGGAAAAACACACTAAAGTTTTTAACTCTAATTGCCCTATATAGGCCTCACTGACCGCTAAAAGTTACCTACTTCGCGCTAATCCCACAGGGTCTACATGGGGCAGTTACCACACAGCACTTTACACCCTCTGGCATGCTTTGCTCACCATGTGAACAAGCCCTTAGCCTCAGTGGAAGTCAATGGGACTTAAGAGCCTGAGTTACTTTTTGAAAGTGTGATTTAGGCTCCTGAATCACTTAGGTGCTTTTGAAAAATTTCCCCATAAACATTAAGTAGGCCACTCCATACTTTAAATAGCAACTTCTTACCTTCTTTTATGGCTTCTTGGGCCAGGTCCACACTACAGACTTACATCAGTTTAACTATGTTGCTCAAGGATGTGAAAAATCCACACCCCTGAGCAACTTAGTTATACTAACCCCCCAGTGAAGATAGCCCTATGTTGACAGGATGCCTCCTCCCATTGATATAACTATTGCCTCTCGGGGAGGTGGATTCTCCTGGCGGATTCTTTCTCTTCACTAAAGCGCTGCCCTTGGCTTCTAAGTTGCACCACCTTAAGGCCTGATTTCCCCTCCCAGCCCCCATCTTGCACCTTAGGTACTAATTTACACCTGTGCAAAAGAAGTGCAAAAGCACTACCAAATCCAAATGTGAGCGTTTTATAGCCACTTCATGCTAGTGTAAGTGACTACACAGATGCAAGTCAGTGGGCATGGGGGTGGACCACCACAGTCTAAGGGCTGGTCTACACTACGAAGTTAAGTTGCCTTAACTATCTCACTCAGTGAAAAGTTTCACACCCCATGCAATGTAATTAAGCTGACCTAAGCCCTGGTGTAGACACCACTAGGTCAACGAATTTAGTCAATCTAGCTACTGCTTCTCAGAGAGAGATTTACTGTAGTGACGGAAGAACTGCTTCCATCACTGTTGTGGCCCAGCTGCAGTACTGTCGAGTTTCTAGTGTAGACATACCCTAAAGGCATGTCTGTACTGCTCCACAGTTCAAACTAAGTGTGAATAGCAATGTGCACGAAAAATGCTTCACTTCTAATTCCCTTGTGTGGATCCTGTAGGCAAAAATGTAAAGGTCCTGAGTTTGCACTAATGCAGCTGGGACATTTAAATTTTTACCTGCAGCGTCCACACTTCGGTCACTCCTGTGCATGTTGCTACTCACACACCCCTATAGTCTGACCTGTGGGGCAGCGTAGACATGCCTTTAGACTTCCTGTGGTAAATTTTGTTCCCATTGAAATCAATGGCAAAATCACCATTGACTTCAGTGGGACTAAGATATGGCTACCTTATTTCCACTTACCAGTGAGTAAGTACACATTATCTTGGGGTTTAGTTCAGTATCTTTTCACTACTATTAATCTTCAGGCTCTATTTTCTTTAAAAAAAAACCAAAAACCAAAATGTGCTTAAATTGCACCCATAAAATATGCACATGTGCTACCAAGAGATTGTTCATGAAAACAAATAAGTACACTGTAGGCAAAAACATAACTGTGTTCAAATGTATACTTGTGAGTGAAAAAAAACCCAGCTGGTTGTGCAGGTGCATATCTTACAGATCCAATTTAAAATTCAGTTCTAAAAATGCCTCCTCCTACATTTTTCTGTTGTCAGCCCTGCAGAAGTAACACAGATCTGACAGCATGAATTGTTTGTCTGGTTTTGTTTTTCCTGGTTTGGAAATCAGTGACAGAACTGTCCAGTTCATGCCTGGTCTACACTACAGAGTTAAGTTGATGCCAGGCAAGGTATGTTGACCTCAGTAGGTACGTCTCTACACTAAAATTTTGCTCCTGCCAATGTAACTGCCCCACTACGCTGACTTAACTCCACCTCCACAAGAGGCATAGAGTCAAGTTCGATGTAGTTAGGTCGATGCAGTGTCAGTGTGGACACTATGCTGCTTACATTGATTGTTACTGGCTTTCAGAAGCTGCCCCACGCTGACAATACAATTGGCACAAGTGCTCCTGGTGAGGACGGTCACCACTGACACAAAGAGCATAGCGTGGATAATTGATTTAATTTAATTAATGCGGTGGCAGCATGCCGACCTACCTCAGGTCGGCATAATTTATTAGTGTAGACATCCCTTTAATTCTGCCCTTATTTACTCCTGTACAACACTGTGTAAGTGTGAATGAGGGCAGAATTAGCAGACAGTTGGCTTGCACATGTGTGAACCAGGGCAGCATATGAGCTGCAATTTTTTTTTTTTTTTACTGATGATGCATAAGGCAGAAAGAGCCCAGCTTGACTCTATTTGCAGGACTGGCATTTAGAGAGAGAAATCAAAAGCTGAGCATGTTTGATCTGGAATCAAAAATAATGATGCACAATAAATATGGATCCCCAAAATCCCATTATTACAGTGACTTTATAGAGTAAATACCATTTGAGTACCCTGTTAAAAAATATTTAGCTTCAAATCTCTAGCTGGTACATATTGTGATGGCTTGTAACTGAGAAGGCTCTAAAACAGCCTGAGATTAAGCAAGATGACTTAATTGCTAGGAATTATAGTCCTATTCCACTGAAGCTTTGAGTCTACAGGTGTCCTATGAGTTTATAAATGGAAGCGCAGTGCAAGCAAATTCACACAGACTCCAAGAGCCCAAACAAAAAAGAAAAATTAGAATTAAGGTTGAAAATACATATCAGAGACCTATTGTTAAAACCTTTACAAAAAATTGTAGCTATCAGCAATGAATTAGTAAAATCTAGGAAATTTTGAGGTGAAGTTAAATTTATAAAAAGAAAAAAGGAGGACTTGTGGCACCTTAGAGACTAACCAATTTATTTGAGCATAAGCTTTCGTGAGCTATAGCTCACTTCGTCGGATGCATGTAGCTCACGAAAGCTTATGCTCAAATAAATTTGTTAGTCTCTAAGGTGCCACAAGTACTCCTTTTCTTTTTGCAAATACAGACTAACATGGCTGCTACTCTAAAACCTTAAATTTATAAGAAACCAAAGTGCATGCTTCCCCTATCCCCCTGCTTTGCTTTATATTTTCCCATGAAACTTTGTTAACTCTGCCAGGTAATAGCTCTGGGCTATATCAGTTCATTCCATTCCGATCACTCATTCCTTCCTTGCTTATTCATTCGCTGATCACTCATCCACACCATGCCCATTTCATACCCACCCACTAACTACCCACTTCAAAATTACTCACCCACCCAGTGATTCAGAGTGCGTGCAGAAGTCCTGCACTCTGAAGGCTGCCCCACTTCTATTGCAGCTTCTAAACTCATGGGGCTTCCTCTCATATGCTGGGGGTGGAAATCTTGTGACACTCTAACCAGGGTACTCACCTCTTGAGCACTTCCTACAGCTGCATGCAGTACTGCAGGCCTTTTGCCACTGTGGTGCCCCCTGTAGGTTGTCAACCTCACTTGACAGGCCTTCAGTGACTCAACATTATAGCTCGGTCATGCATTCAAAAATTAGCGCCTTCCAAGGTAGTGAAACTCCAGCAAAACTGTTTATTTGCCCTCACCAGGGTCTTCAGACCTTCACTTGGGCTTCCCAATGAGCCTTCTCCCCCTTCTTGGGGTTTACACCACTTTGCCAGTGCCTGGTGTGGGAAACTCAGGCCCACCCACAACTCCAGGTTCCAACCCAGGACCCTATAAACAGCAGCCACATACTGCTCACTTCAATTTGTTCCTACGACTTCCCTAAGTCTCTTCACACCTGGCCCCTTCACCTTCACCCCTTACTTCAAGGTTGAAGTTCTCAGGTCTTCTCTCTCCCAGCGTAAGCAAATACAACCAGAACCAAAGTGTGGTTATCCCTTGAGTTCCTTTGGTGTGGGCCCTGGTCCCCAGCTCCTGGCTTGCAGCCCCAGTCCAAGTCAGGAACTGAGCTGCTAAACCCCTGCTAAACCCCTTTTATCTTAGCTTGCAAGGCTCTGATTGGCTGCTTCTGTGAGGCCTCTCTAGTCAGGCATGGAAGACCCACCTTCATTGCTCCTTTCCTCTGGTGGGGTATAGTAAGATCCCAGGACCTCCTGTAGGGAGCAGCAAAGGCCAGAAATACCCTGTCACAGGTGCTAAGGAGCCATGCAAGGCTGTAGGAACAGTCAGGATTCAGACTTGAAGAGAAGTGAGGATCCATGCAGAAACTCCTTATTTAGCATGCAGAGTTTTTAATCCTCATGTGTTCCCATCTCTGCAGATCTCATCTTGAGAACCTCAGAAATTCTTTGCAGAATTTAAATGTGGAATTTCCCATGTTCCTTGTGTTCCTCGAGGCCAGTGGCTCTCTACTAGGGAACTTATGATGTCTGTAATGTGGACAGGCAACAAACCAAAGGGTCATGAAAAGATCTGGAAGTTTGCATGATCCTAAGTTGTGCAGGAGAAGTGCTACAGTCGATGTATGGGACTCTTCTCATGGAATCACTTAGAACTCTTGCTTCTACGAGGAAATAGGTTGCATAGATTGAGGTAACCTTTCTATTGCTAACGGTTACCTTAATCTATGCAACCCATAGAAATTTGGCTCTTGAGTGCTCCATCCTGTTGTGCTGAGTATGGCGAGTGAATAACTGTCCACTGAAACTTTTTTGACAGAAAATTGTGTTTTCAACTAAACATTTTTGCAGAAAGTTTCTTTCCTTCCTTCAAAAATTTTCAACTTTTCAATGAAAAACTGAAAACCAATCTTTTTGGATGAAGACAATGAAAAAATTTGGGTGGGTGTTTTGGGGGTTTTTTTTAGGTTTTTTTGTGGATGAAAAGTTGAAAATTTCCACTGATTTTTTTTGTGTGTGTGTGACCAGCTCCAAAAGTCCAGAGAGGACGCTAATCCATACAGAGTCTGGTGATATTTGATCTATTTCTAAAAAGCCCATGTCCCCCACACAGCTGATTACATGAGAATCTCAGCTTTTATTTTTTAAGAAAGTAAGTTTCTAGCCTTTGTTTGCAGAAAAAATCTTGAAAATGTTATCCCCTAAATGCTTGAAAACCAGAAGGCAAATAAAAAGAACCCCAAATTTACCATTTTTAAAAATATCATGATATTTAAGCCAGTCTTAGAATTTAGGAGCCTAACTGATGATTTTTTTGAGTGCTGCTCAGGTCGGTAGTGCCAACCCCTAGATAAAGCAAAGGGTCTCCAGCTTTAGGTAGTAGTGCAGATGTTTTTAGTTAGCCTTGGCTGTCCAGAATGCAGCTTCCTCAGGGGAAGGAGAAGCCTTGCAAATCCATTTGCCAGGAGTGCTGAAGTAGGTCTTGGTAGCCTCTTCCCAGTGAGCTTGAGGTGACAACAAGCTCTCCTACGCACTATAAATGTGAAGTATACGCCCACCCCAGACTCTGGAAAGGTATCACTCTTTTCCAGACACTAGAAGCAACAATGAAACCCTAAAACAGTAAGGGCTGATACTTCTTTTTTTCAAGGTCCAAAGTACAAAATTCCTTTAAACATCTCAGATTTAGTCCTGTACTGTCTATTTCTCTGTGCCTCTAAACCTTACCAAAAAAAAAAAAAAAAGAATTTTAAATTTTGATGAGCACATATATTTCATATCCTACATCCCAAAGAACTTGTTCAAATAACCTAGGCAAAGTGATTTTTTTAAAAAAAATGTCTGCTAGCACATTTGAACCTGAAACGAATTTCACTGGGAATCTTAGTAAAGGGGCCAAAAATCAGAATGGAATGAAAAGACACAATCTGAACTATAGACTGGCCGCTCCCTTCATAATTCATTTCTGAAATAGAAAATATAATTCACACTTCTGAATCATAAAACTGTCTGCACCACAACCTTTTGAATAATCAGGTTTGCTTAGAATCAATTTATTGAATGACTGAAGCAAATATATGTCCATCATAGTCAATGTTATGCTATACTTCACATCTGTTGACAGAAGAGAGAACTCACATTTACAGATTTAAAATTCAGGCTTCTGTATATTTCCCGGTAAAATGTATATTGAGATTTGTGATTGCTTCAGCTCATAAATATGCTGATGAATCACTTCAAGGGGCCACGGGCAACATTTAAAGTGATTTATAGATATATAAAAATAGCTTTAAAAAGCATCCTTAAAAATAGCAAAGTAGATTAAGCTCATACATTTTCCTCAGCATGGTGGCTGTGTTACATGTAGCATATACATGTACACTGGAGAAAGGGTAATTAGCCACTAGGCACAAGCCTCTTGTGGAGGCAATGGGTGTGGGGTCGAGTGCCAGCTTTACCTAATACACAAACACTATCGGTGCCTTGGGTGGCAGAAGGCAGAAAAATAAACTAACTTCTTCCTGTATCTCCCCCTCTCAGTAAGAGCACCCTTCTCTGGCATTTGCCTGTTTCCTCCTCGGTGTCCTCCCTCCATCCTGGGTAGTCACTGCACAGCCTTACTCCCCGCAGCCTCCCAACTGCAACACCTTCTGCCTGTCTCAGCACAGACTCAAACTGAACCTGTGCTCAGCACCTAATTATTCTGAGACTGCACCAGCTAGAGTAAGCTGAGCCCTTGGCCCCAGACAAGCTGCCTACATCAGGGGCTGCAAGAAGGGTGACTAGAACCTGTCACCTGAGGATTTATCTGTCCATAGGTAGATGGATCCACCAGGTTTCTGGCTCTTTTGTACCGCTAGAGCAATGCAAATCTGCTGTGTTTAGCACAATGGTTGGGTTGTTTTTAAATGTTACATAATTAATTGTAAAACGTAGTGCCAAAATGTTACATTAAATAACCCTATAAAATAGTAAAGCATAGGTCCGAATATTGCAGTTTGCCTGGGGCAGCAAAATGTCACAGCCAGTTCTGTTAGAGCGCTGTGTAGGGAAATTCACCACAGAAGTCAGTAGTATGATAAATCACATAATAGCTTTGTGAAATGTGCAGAGAGCGAGCAATGTCCAACTGATACAAGCGTGGCACAACTCTTACTAGACCAGCCAGGAGATGTGTCTTGTTTAACTCACCTGGTAGAACTGCTGTCTATCGACTCTACATCTATGCTGCAATAAACAACCTATGGCACGGTGTGGGAAGATCTCAGAACCCAGGTTCTAGCCCAAACATCTACACTGCAATTTCTAGCCCTGCAGCCCAAGCCCCGTGAGCGCAAATCAGTTGACTTGAGCTCTGAGACTTGGTGCTGCAGGTTTTTTGTAACGGCGTAGATGCACTGGGGATTTAAGATTTAGGATTTAAGAATAAAATGTAGCTGGGGATTGGTCCTGCTTTGAGCAGGGGGTTGGACTAGATGACCTCTTGAGGTCCCTTCCAACCCTGACATTCTATGATTCTATGATTCACTGAGGGTCCCAGTTTAACTGTTGACCGAGATAACTGCACACTGTGAGTTGCCACTAGATGAGGATGCTGCCAAGTCCAGACTGGTGTCTGTCCCCTGGTTGGCATATGTAAATTGCTCCTCAGTGACCATGGCATTCAAAGTCAACAGACACTAATGTATATTTTAATTCCCTAGTATAAATTGTGGGACATTTGCAGCCAATTATTTGCTAGGATTTAACAATAAAAACCTACTTCAGCACTTTCATAGTTTTTTTTTTCTGGTCTTTCCTAAAATATGATATTGATCTGGTTTTGGCCTTGAACAGTTCAATTTTTATTTTTTATTTGACATCTGGCAGAACAAACTGGCTGCTGCTACTTCATATATGACCATAAGAAAACCTTTGTTTCCCAAGTGAATGTTTTACCTGTCACATACATGCTGTAGTATTAGCAGACAGAGGGCCTGATTCTGCAAGGTGCTAAGCGCCCTCCATCTCCATTGCCTTCACCTGGAGCTGAGGGCATTCAGCACCTTGTGAGATTAGGCCCATAATTGTGAATGGTAGTCACTATGGATTGGCTATTGCAGCACTTACTGGGAGTTTTGCCGAGCCAAAGACTGCAGGAATGAGGCCTATATTTACACTTCACTATCTCTAAAATCTGGACAGTGATTCTGACCTCCTTTGTTCAGCACTTTGCTGTATAAAGAGCTAGGTAGTATTATTTTATTACTATTATGGGAACACAGGTATAAAACCAGCAAAAGTGAGAGTAGAATTTGGCTCAGTTTCCAGCTTAAGAAAAAAAAACAACAGAATCTGAAAACTGTAATCCAATGAGACATTCCTTAACAGTGCAGGTGATGTGGTTATTATTTTTTCTCCTTAATTAAAAGAATTCTTCAACTCTTACACTTTATTATCCACCTTTCTCCTTTTAAAATCTAAGTTATGACATGTTGACAGGGTTTATATGGGTTCAGTAAATGCATCAGCTTTAAATTGTTCATGTTCTTGTTGGTATTCTCATGGCATTGTAATCATAATTACCTTTTTTTATTCCTTCCTGTTGATAATCTTGACATGTGAGACGAGGACAACAAGTTCCAGAAAGTACAGTTATAGCCTATAGGCAATCTTTTGACACATGAAAGACAGCTACAACTCATTCAAATTAAAGGGGAATGGGATACAAACTCATAGGTAACTTGCAATTCTGTATGAACAGTGTCCTCAGGGTTGGTAATATTTATTTTTTATGTCTTATTTATTTGAATTTTCTGTTTTGTAGTATTATTGAAAATGACATTCTCCTAGTGTGTATGCAGTGTTAACATTATGAAATTACTTTATAAATACTTTAATTTAAACAATACACTAATTATCCTAACTCAAATCATGCTGCAAGAAAGATATTGGGTTTCATGTCTGCCCAGGCCAGAATAAAGAGAAGGCTGAAAGACAGGTGGCTGGCTCTAGGATTCAAGCGAACAATCCCACAATGGCTAACTGCTTCAAAATGGGTTCTGTCTCTTCCCTGCACTGAGGATCTGCCGAGACAATTATGCATATGTGATGGGTTTTTCTATACATATAATTTTTCTCCCCCCCCCCAAATTATGGGATCTGTCTTAACACTGGAATCTAAATGAAGAATAGTTTCAGTTTTTAACTGATCCAAATATTCATGATTTGAATCGTTTGGTGTATCACAAGAACTCTAAATCGTGAATTTGGAGATTAAAGGCCATATATTGCCTTTGATTTTTAGACAAAATTCTCATGTTTTAATGGGATTTCCATACATGGACTAATAACAGGATATCATAGACAGAGAATTATCTAGAATTCTCCCTTCTTCTAATCCATGTTCTTTGAGAGACTCTTCTAATGCCCATTAAAGTCAATGGAAATAGTTCCACTGACTTCAATTGGCTTTGACCAGGGCCTGCATTTCTCTTTTCTCTAAGAAACATCATGTTTGGTCTCAGTGAGTTAACTGCAGAATCCATGGCAGTTCTAACCTTGATTTAAATCTATTATCAACAGATAATCAGAATGAGAGATGAAAACCTCTGGATCAAATTCTCCTCTCAGTGGCTCCAGTGTAACTCCACAACCATACTGTGACACTCTGTGCCCCAAAGGGACACTCTGCACCCCATATTCACTATGGTGATATGATTATGATATGTTTTGTATGATACACCTTGTAAGGTATCATTCTAAAAGTTTTGATCTGTTGAACATCAATATCCTATTGGACTGTATGTGTTATCATTGTATGTGAAGTTATGACATTTTGCTATGGATGTATTACTGAAAGATAATACTATTGAAACCGGTTGAAAGACTCTGAATAAACATGGTTTTACAAAAGTTAGGTCGTGCCAAACCAACCTGATCTCCTTCTTTGAGAAAGTAACAGATTTTTTAGACAAGGGAAACGCAGTGGATCTGATTTACCTAGATTTCAGTAAGGCGTTTGATACCGTGCCACATGGGGAATTATTAGTTAAATTGGAAAAGATGGGGATCAATATGAAAATTGAAAGGTGGATAAGGAATTGGTTAACAGGGAGACTACAGCGGGTCCGACTGAAAGGTGAACTATTAGGCTGGAGGGAGGTTACCAGTGGAGTTCCTCAGGGATCAGTTTTGGGACCAATCTTATTTAATCTTTTTATTACTGACCTCGGCACAAAAAGTGGGAGTGTGCTAATAAAGTTTGCGGATGATACAAAGCTGGGAGGTATTGCCAATTTAAAGAAGGACCGGGAAATCATACAGGAAGCTTTGAATGACCTTGTGAACTGGAGTAATAGTAATAGGATGAAATTTAATAGTGAGAAGTGTAAGGTTATGCATCTAGGGATTAATAATAAGAATTTTAGTTATAAGCTGGGTATGCATCAATTAGAAGTAACGGAGGAGGAGAAGGACCTTGGAGTATTGGTTGATCATAGGATGACTATGAGCCGCCAATGTGATATGGCCGTGAAAAAAGCTAATGCGGTCTTGGGATGCATCAGGCGAGGTATTTCCAGTAGGGATAAGGAGGTTATAGTACCGTTATACAAAGCACTGATGAGACCTCACCTGGAATACTGTGAGCAGTTCTGGTCTCCCATGTTTAAGAAGGATGAATTCAAACTGGAACAGGTACAGAGAAGGGCTACTAGTATGATCCGAGGAATGGAAAACCTGTCTTATGAAAGGAGACTCAAGGAGCTTGGCTTGTTTAGCCTAACCAAAAGAAGGTTGAGGGGAGATATGATTCCTCTCCTTAAATGTATCAGAGGGATAAATACCAGAGAGGGAGAGGACCAATGTGGACACAAGAACAAATGGGTATAAACTGGTCATTGGGAAGTTTAGACTTGAAATTAGATGAAGGTTTCTAACCATCGGAGGAGTGAAGTTTTGGAATAGCCTTCCAAGGGAAGCAGTGGGGGCAAAAGACCTATCTGACTTTAAGATTAAACTTGATAAGTTTATGGAGGAGATGGTATGATGGGATACCATGATTTTGGTAATTAATTGATCTTTAAATATTCATGGTAAATAGGCCCAATGGCCTGTGATGGGATGTTAGATGGGGTGGATCTGAGTTACTACAGAAAATTCTTTCCTGGGTATGACAGGTTTCAGAGTAACAGCCGTGTTAGTCTGTATTCGCAGAAAGAAAAGGAGTACTTGTGGCACCTTAGAGACTAACCAATTTATTTGAGCATGAGCTTTCGTGAGCTACAGCTCACTTCATCGGATGCATACTGTGGAAACTGCAGAAGATATTATATACACAGAGACCATGAAACAATACCTCCTCCCACCCCACTCTCCTGCTGGTAATAGCTTATCTAAAGTGATCATCAAGTTGGGCCATTTCCAGCACAAATCCAGGTTTTCTCACCCTCCGCCCCCCCCCACACAAACTCACTCTCCTGCTGGTAATAGCCCATCCAAAGTGACCACTCTCTTTAAAATGTGTATGATAATCAAGGTGGGCCATTTCCAGCACAAATCCAGGTTTTCTCACCCCCCCACCCCTCTCCAAAAACCACACACACAAACTCAGGCCCTACGCTACCAGCACTCCCACCTACCTTTGAGACACCACTGACTTCCTGAGGAAACTACAATCCATCAGTGATCTTCCTGATAACACCATCTTGGCCACTATGGATGTAGAAGCCCTCTACACCAACATTCCACACAAAGATGGACTACAAGCCGTCAAGAACACTATCCCTGATAATGTCACGGCTAACCTGGTGGCTGAACTTTGTGACTTTGTCTTTATCCATAACTATTTTACATTTGGGGACAATGTATACCTTCAGATCAGCGGCACTGCTATGGGTACCCGCATGACCCCACAGTATGCCAACATTTTTATGGCTGACTTAGAACAACGCTTCCTCAGCTCTCGTCCCCTAACGCCCCTACTCTACTTGCTCTATATTGATGACATCTTCATCATCTGGACCCATGGAAAAGAAGCCCTTGAGGAATTCCACCATGATTTTAACAATTTCCATCCCACCATCAACCTCAGCCTGGTCCAGTCCACACAAGAGATCCACTTCCTGGACACTACAGTGCTAATAAACAATGGTCACATAAACACCACCCTATACCGGAAACCTACTAACCGCTATTCCTACCTACATGCCTCCAGCTTTCACCCTGACCACACCACACGATCCATCGTCTACAGTCAAGCTCTGCGATACAACCGCATTTGCTCCAACCCCTCAGACAGAGACCAACACCTACAAGATCTCTATCAAGCATTCTTACAACTACAATACCCACCTGCGGAAGTGAAGAAACAGATTGATAGAGCCAGAAGAGTACCCAGAAGTCACCTACTACAGGACAGGCCTAACAAAGAAAATAACAGAACACCACTAGCCGTCACCTTCAGCCCCCAACTAAAACCCCTCCAACGCATTATTAAGGATCTACAACCTATCCTGAAGGATGACCCAACACACTCACAAATCTTGGGAGACAGGCCTGTCCTTGCCTACAGACAGCCCCCCAACTTGAAGCAAATACTCACCAACAACCACATACCACACAACAGAACCACTAACCAGGAACCTATCCTTGCAACAAAGCCCGTTGCCAACTGTGCCCACATATCTATTCAGGGGACACCATCAAAGGGCCTAATAACATCAGCCACACTATCAGAGGCTCGTTCACCTGCACATCCACCAATGTGATATATGCCATCATGTGCCAGCAATGCCCCTCTGCCATGTACATTGGTCAAACTGGACAATCTCTACGTAAAAGAATAAATGGACACAAATCAGATGTCAAGAATTATAACATTCATAAACCAGTCGGAGAACACTTCAATCTCTCTGGTCACGCAATCACAGACATGAAGGTCGCTATCTTACAACAAAAAAACTTCAAATCCAGACTCCAGCGAGAAACTGCTGAATTGGAATTCATTTGCAAATTGGATACTATTAATTTAGGCTTAAATAGAGACTGGGAGTGGCTAAGTCATTATGCAAGGTAGCCTATTTCCCCTTGTTTTTTTCTACCCTCCCCCCCCCCCCCCCGACGTTCTGGTTAAACTTGGATTTATGCTGGAAATGGCCCACCTTGAATATCATGCACATTGTAAGGAGAGTGGTCTCTTTGGATGAGCTATTACCAGCAGGAGAGTGAGTTTGTGTGTGTGGTTTTTGGAGAGGGGTGGGGGGGTGAGAAAACCTGGATTTGTGCTGGAAATGGCCCACCTTGATTATCATACACATTTTAAAGAGAGTGGTCACTTTGGATGGGCTATTACCAGCAGGAGAGTGAGTTTGTGTGTGGGGGGGCGGAGGGTGAGAAAACCTGGATTTGTGCTGGAAATGGCCCAACTTGATGATCACTTTAGATAAGCTATTACCAGCAGGAGAGTGGGGTGGGAGGAAGTATTGTTTCATGGTCTCTGTGTATATAATGTCTTCTGCAGTTTCCACAGTATGCATCCGATGAGTGAGCAGTAACTCACGAAAGCTCATGCTCAAATAAATTGGTTAGTCTCTAAGGTGCCACAAGTACTCCTTTTCTTTTTCCTGGGTATCTGGCTGGTGAATCTTGCCCATATGCTCAGGGTTTAGCTGATTGCCATATTTGGGGTCAGGAAGGAATTTTCCTCCAGGGCAGACTGGAAGAGGCCCTGGAGGTTTTTCGCCTTCCTCTGTAGCATGCGGCATGGGTCAATTGCTGGAAGATTCTCTGCTCCTTGAAGTCTTTAAACCACGATTTGAAGACTTCAATAGTTCAGACATAGGTGAGAGGTTTTTCACAGAAGTGGGTGGGTGAGATTCTGTGGCCTGTGTTGTGCAGGAGGTCGGACTAGATGATCATAATGGTCCCTTTTCACCTTAGTGTCTATGAAAAAAAATAATAGGGGGGGAAATAGAGTTGACGTATAACTACCCAGACATCTCTGGGATATAAATATGGAAAACATAAATTTTTCAATAAATTCTTGGACTGTATTGAGGACAACTTTTTGTTTGAGAAAATGGAAGAAGTAACTAGGGGGACAGTCATTTTAGAAAAAAGAAAAGGAGTACTTGTGGCACCTTAGCGACTAACCAATTTATTTGAGCATGAGCTTTCGTGAGCTACAGCTCACTTCATCAGATGTTTACCGTGGAAACTGCAGCAGACTTTATATACACACAGAGAATATGAAACAATACCTCCTCCCACCCCACTGTCCTGCTGGTAATAGCTTATAAGCTTATAAGCTTATAAGCTATTACCAGCAGGACAGTGGGGTGGGAGGAGGTATTGTTTCATATTCTCTGTGTGTATATAAAGTCTGCTGCAGTTTCCACGGTAAACATCTGATGAAGTGAGCTGTAGCTCACGAAAGCTCATGCTCAAATAAATTGGTTAGTCTCTAAGGTGCCACAAGTACTCCTTTTCTTTTTGCGAATACAGACTAACACGGCTGTTCCTCTGAAACCAGTCATTTTAGACTTGATTCTCACCAACAGGGAGGAATTGGTTTGCTTGGTCCTGTCTCACTACATGTCATTGGATTTGATAACCTCTTGAGGTCCCTTCCAGCCCTACATTTCTATGACACTATTATTCTAAAGGTCATATGTCCATGACTTCACTGGAGTTACTCTGGATTTCCATCAGTATACATGGAATTTTGGCCTCACCTCTCAGTTTTAAACTATTAGCAATGAAGCTGTGAATGATAGCCATGGAAGTGACTAATGCTCATATGCCAGTTGGCTTTTCTGAATTAGAAACCAGCACAGCATGCTGACCTTCTGTTAATTTACCAACAAAAATGTAAACAATGGAGTTTGTGATCCAAGGCATCCCAGGGATGGGAGCCACTGGAGAAGAATTTGTTGGATATTTTATCTTATTTATAACCTCCCATGTCATCTAAAGAAATAAAACTGTCTTTCACTTTTTTTAGGCAATTGCTTTCATTATTATTTTTTTAAACAAGACTCTATGTTCAATGTACATAGTATTTAAATTGTAGTATTTGAACCTGAAATGTACAGTTCTTAGTAACAATAGCTGTATATGAATATGCATCATGAAAGTTTAATTTATGCAGTTTGTATCACATACATTCCCTAATGAACTCAAACAATATTCAGCTGTATACTTTCTGTATTTGGGGGAAAACAGATAATAAAGGCTTCATCATATGGTCATAACAATTTTTTCCCATTCCACACTTATTTCTGGGGGATGTTAGAAAGAAGCTATTAAGGT
This sequence comes from Caretta caretta, assembly GCF_965140235.1. NCBI lineage: Eukaryota > Metazoa > Chordata > Testudines > Cheloniidae > Caretta > Caretta caretta. The sequence goes on along the minus strand of NC_134206.1, from coordinate 108,553,377 downwards.
TAGACATTTTTTATATTAGCAGGTTCAGATAACTTACATCTAAGAGTCTTAAAAGAGCTGGCTGAGGAGCTTGTTGGACTGTTAATGTTGATTTTCAATAAGTCAGTAATGTTGTGCCAATTTTTTAAAAGGGTAAGCAGGTTGACCAGGGTATTATAGGCCTGTCAGCCTGACATTGATCCTAGGAAAGATAACGGAGCAACTGTTATGAGACTTGATTAATAAAGAACTAAAGGAGGATAATGTAATCATGCAAATCAACATGGATTTTTGGGAAATAGATGATGTCCAACTAACTTGATATCTTTTATTGATGAGATTACATGTTTGGTTGATTAAGGTAATAGTGCTGATGTAATATATTTAGACTTCTATAAGGCATTTTACTTGGTACCACACAACATTTTGATTAAAAGCTAAAATGTAGGGCTGTCAATTAGTTGCAATTAACTCACTCGATTAACTCAAAAAAATGAATTGTGATTAAAAAAATGAATCGTGATTAATCACACTGTTAAACAATTGGATGTTTTTCTACATTTTCAAATATATTGATTTCTATTACAACACAGAATACAAAGCGTACAGTGCTCACTTTATATTATTATTTTTTATTACAAATATTTGCACTGTAAAAATGATAAAAGAAATAGTATTTTTCAATTCATCTCATAAAAATACTGTAGTGCAATCTCTTTATTGTGAAAGTGCAACTTACAAATGTAGATTTTTTTTTGTTACATAACTATACTCAAAAAGAAAACAATGTAAAACTTTAGAGCCCACAAGTCCACGCAGTACTACATCTTGTTCAGGCAATCGCTCAGACAAACAAGTTTGTTTACATTTACGGGAAATACTGCTGCCTGGTTCTTATTTACAATGTCACCTGAATGTGAGAACAGGCATTCGCATGGCACTTTTGTAGCCGGCATTGCAAGGTATTTATGTGCCAGATATGCTAAACATTTGTATGTCCCTTTATGCTTCAGCCACCATTCCAGGGCACATGCTTCCATGCTGATGACACTTGTTAAAGAAATAGTGCATTAATTAAATTTGTGACTGAACTCCTTGGGGAAAAATGTTATGTCTCCTGTTCTGTTTTACCTGCATTCTGCCATATATTTCATGTTATAACAGTCTTGGATGATGACTCAACACATGTTCATTTTAAGAACACTTTCACAACAGATCTGACAAAATGCAAAGAAGGTACCAATGTGAGATTTCTAAAAATAGCTACAGCACTCGACCCAAGGCTTAAGAATCTGAAATGCCTTCCAAAATCTGATTGGGACGAGCTGTGGAGCATGCTTTCAGAAGTCTTAAAAGAGCAACACTCAGATGCGAAAACTACAGAACCCGAACCACCAAAAAAAAGAAAATCAGCCTTCTGCTTTGGATTGTTACCAAACAAAACCTGTCAACAGCATGGACACATGTCCTCTGGAATGGTGGTTGAAGCATAAAGGGACATATGAATCTTTAGTGCATCTGCCACATAAATATCTTGTGATGCTGGCTACAACAGTGCCATGTGAACGCCTGTTCTCCCTTTTAGGTGACGTAAATAAGAAGCAGGCAGCAGTATCTCCTGCACATTTTAACCAAACTTATTTGTCTGAGCAATTGGCTGAAGTAGGACTGAGTGGACTTGTACGCTCTAAAGTTTTACATTGTTTTATTTTTGAATGCAGTTATTTTTTTGTACATAATTCTACATTTGTAAGTTCAACTTTCATGATAAAGAGATTGCACTACAGTACTTGTATTAGATGAATTGACAAATACTATTTCTTTTGTTTTACTGTGAAAATATTTGTAATAAAAATAAAAATAAAGTGAGCACTGTACACTGTAGTCTGTGTTGTAATTGAAATCAATATATTTGAAAATGTAAAAACATCCAAAAATATTTAAATAAATTGTATTTCTATTATTGTTTAAGAGCACGATTGTGATTAATTTTTTTAATCGCTTGAGAGCCCTACTAAAATGACATAAAATTAACATGGCACATATTAAATGGATTAAAATCTAGCTAACTGATAGGTCTCAAAATTTAACTGTAAATGGGGAATTGTCATCAAGTTGGTGTGTTTTCAATTGAAGCTAGATAAGTTCAGACCGGAAATAAGGCGGAAATTTTTAACAGAGTCATTAACCATTGGAGCAATTTATCAAGGTAATAAGTTTTTCTCCATCACTGACCATTTTAAAATCAAGATTGGATGTTTTTTCTGAAAGATAATCTATAGGAATTATTTTTTAGGAACTTCTATGGCCTGTGCTACACAGGAGGTCAAACTAGATGATCACAATGCTATCTTGTGACCTTAGAACCAATGATCTATAAGATATAAGTCATAAAGCAAGTATGGACCCAAATAAGCTCCCACTGAAATCAATTGAAAGATTTTCATTTTCTCCATGGAAATTGGGTCAAGAAGACCTGTGTAAATAATAGGCTAAACGTTTTCTATATCTGTTGTATGAGAATGTGATATAAAAGATTTATTGGCAAGAGTCTGATGATTACATTACTTTCAAATGGCAAAGCCACACAGGTAGTTTGTAGATTATCCCAAATGAGTGCCAATAAATCTGTTATTAAAGCACAGGATGCATGTTTTATAGGAAGACTAGTTTGTAAATGTTTTAGAGAGTTCTAAAAACATTTATTGATACTGATCCTTTAAACGGTCCCTTGATTTGCTTAGTATCATGAATATGTTTGTGTATATTATGTATCTCCAGTAAGTCTCCAAAATAATTTTTCAACTAACTGCAATAATGCATTTTTAAGGTTCACGAGCTCCTGATGATATTACTATGTGTATATATAGAGAGAAATAGCAGCCTGTAAGAAAAAAACATTCACAATTGGGTATATTATCTGAGTTCCTAGTAGAACATGCTAACTTTGGCTAATTTTTTCAGAAACTAGCAGTGTGAAGTCAAGCTTCTAAATCCATATTTAAGTGACCAGTTTTACAAAAGTGCAGAGCACCCAGCAGTTTCCATTCAGATCAATGGGAGCTTCTGGGTCCTCAGCACCTCTGAAAATTAGGCCATTTACTTAGGTGCATAAATAAGTTGAACAATAGGTACCAATTTCTGAAAACCTGATGTATTTTCCTTCCCATGGCTGCCCCACAGTTAGGCTAATGGTACTTTCTACTGTTGTTGGCTAGTGGTGATATCCTTTAGTTCAAATGGTAAATGCCTGTGGTTTTTTGAAGTTAAAGGACCAGTCTGTGTGATTCATAGCACCTGTCTATAATCTGCAGAACATTAATCTATTTCAGCAGTTTAAAGACTATGTTGTGATACACAAATATATTTCAATATACTGATATACTCTTACTTTCTTAAACACTTGCATACAAACAATGTGAGGTTTTGTTGCAGTTTTCAGAAAAGAGAAATCAATTGCTTACCTATTGTAGGGTTTTTGAGGACACCATAGCACAGTTTAGTACAAAGGAATCAAGCACTATCCACTGGGTATGCCTTCAGGTTTAATGCTTAAGTACAATACTGTGTAACTGATTCCTTTGTTCTAACTTGGGCAGTGAAAGAGTCTATAGGCATGGGACATGCTGTAATATAGTAAGCAATTGACTTAATATCAAATGATTCATTCTCTACAGATAGAATTCTGGAACACAGCACGTAATGTTCCCAGGATTGTAAAAGTAGCAAAAGTTCTGAGGCCAGAAAAGGTTTCAAAAGTAAACACAAAACTGTGTTTTAAAACAGGATTATGAAGTGGCAGGGGTTTGCATCCACTGTATGCATCCGATGAAGTGAGCTGTAGCTCATGAAAGCTTATGCTCTAATAAATTTGTTAGTCTCTAAGGTGCCACAAGTCCTCCTTTCCTTTTTACGGATACATACTAACACGGCTGCTACTCTGAAGCGGTGGGGTAACCACTTCACATTTAAGGTTGCTGTGACTGAAGAAGAAACTGACACCTGCCATTTGACAGGCGTGTACCTTTTATAGCCCTGGCCTATGTCATGTGACTGAGTCCAGGCAAGAGTCTTTCAGCTGTTCTGTGTGCCATGCCTTTATTACAGTTGCACTTGAGTTTCTATGATGAACCCAATTCTGCCCATTCTAAAATCCATGAAAAATAATATCTGCCTCAAATTTGCTACATTAGGTCTGTGGCATTTTTCCTACCAAATTTTAAGGGAAATGCACAGGTGATCCTTCAGTTATGGACTCTATAAAAATAGAAATGTTCACCAGAATTCAAAGGGTGGGGGGGTTATGTCCGTTTTTAGCAAAAAAGGTGAGTGATAAAAGTTAGTTTACTGGACTAATCTAGCTGAGATCTAACACAATTTGAAGAGTAATTAAATTCACTTTCATTTTAAAAGCTATTAAGATTTTAAACAGTAATATCAAAATGGCTCATCAATCCCTAAGAGCTTAAGATAGGTTCTGAAGCTGGACTTATTTGTTACCTGCTACAAGATTCCCAAAGAATGTATTGAGGAAGGATTTGTTCTCAGTTACATAAAAAGGTTCCATATTTCTTTGCCTATTTCTCCCCCCGTGATCCTTTTAAACATATTTGCAAAAGTAATGGACTAGTGCCTTCTGAGATTGCCCCGTTGGTTATCACATTTTTCAAGCTTGCACTTTCTAATAGACTAGCTCATAGTCATCAGCAAACCAAGCATGGCTATTTAGAGTGAGGTAACAGACAGATCAGCTGAAAAAGCTCTGCAGAAATGACATGCTTGTTGTGAGAGAACCTAGTCACATTGCCAGTTTTCATAAACTAACTGTGGGACCTCTTGGTAGCAACTGGCAGAGGGCATGGGGGTGCCTAAGGGCTACAGGGATCCCCGGGATCTGGTCTCTACATAGTAGTTCATCAAAGAGAATCAAGTAAAGTCTCCTGCTGAAAGCCAGTGCCACGCTGGTCCTCATAATCGCTGTGAAGTTTATGTACAGATAATGTGTAAGGAGTTGTGTATATACTGAAAATTATGTTCTTAAGATCGGTGACTAGGGGTTGGTCACCAAAAGATCAGAAACAGGTTTTTCAGGGAAGAGATGTTTATCCGGCTACATGTAACCTGACTATTGTATGGTTCACAATAGGTGCCCATTTACAGTCTGACCCAAATGCTATTCATGTGATTGCAAAGTCTCTAGGGGAGATTCTAGACAGGAAAACACAAGCAGAGGGGATTATCCTGTTTACAAGTGATGACAATGGATTTCTATACTATGACTGGAGGCCCAGACTCACTCTGTATCTTTCCACTGAGGAGGGAAGAGACGGTGTGATTTATCCCATGAATGGAAAGTCACAGGCAAGCCTAGCTGTAACATGCAGGATTTTGAGTGAGCTTTGGCTCTGTGACATGACAATGTCTTTTTAGTTAAGCTGAGGCTCTAGAAAGTGTGTTATTTTACATGCCACCATTTGTTTCCATTATTTCTACTTGCTTCTCGAATCTTTTTGTTAAATAAACTTTTTGTATTTAATGTAAACATATCCAAGTGCTATGTGTTGAGTGGAGCAGTGATCCTGAGGTGCAGCTTGTAAGCTGTGTATTATTCCTTTGGCAGTAGCAGATCTGTGAATACTGTGAGTGTCGAGTTAGTGTGTGCCTATCATTAAACTTTAATGAGAGAGTGGGGCCTGCAGAGGCCTGGAAGGCAGTGTTTGTGTTGCCAGAGGCTGGTAGTTTGTGGGCTGACCCACAGCATGCACAGACAAGGCGTCCTCACACTAAGGGCAGATGGTAACAAGGTGCCCCACAAACCTAGATATCTCCAGAAAGCATCACAACTTGAAGATTAGAGAAATATGATCAATAGGTAAGTCCTCCAGTACAACAAAATACAGAAATAATTCCCTTCCATGAGTTCTAGGTTCTGCCACTCTTACTCACATTGAGTAGCATCTTAATCTGCAGGTCCTCTTTGGTAGGGAATGGAGGAGTTGAATAGGAATCTGTACATATGCTATTGAAAACATAATTCCTATAGGCTTTTTTAGGGGGCTGTTTATTCAAAGAGCTTTATGTGTCAGCTGATGCAAACTTACACCAGTGGAGGATGTGACCCTATAAGGTAATATTTTCTTTGTTGTAAAGGTACCTTATTAGCTTCTGGCCATTTAGTTGTAATAAACCCAATCTATAAAGATTACAGAAACCCTGGACACCATGGTCAGGATTAGTGCAAGACCGTTTTTATTTCCTGTTTATGCACTCTTACTTCCTTACTCTATCTCCCCTAATGGCTACTTTGAAGAGTGTCTCTAATTGACAACTAACACCACATCACCCTTTCTGAAGAAATGGGTGACAAAACTTTTATCCAAACGTTTAATTAAAGCACAGCATATAACAGGAATGACATATCAACACAAAACAAGAATAAACAGCCCTATCTAGAACAGGAGTGACTGCCTGAACCTTCAACCTTGTGTTAGGGATCTATTCTGTCCTTTTAAGACATTCTGCTACTTGTCCTCTGACTTTCTTGAATTCTCAAGATCTTATGTAATACTCCAGGAATTCAGGAGGCTGTTTCTAGCTGGATATCTCCTTGCAGGGAGAGGAACTGGAGGACAGACTCGTGGTTCTCTGTGGACATATCCACCAGGTGTTGTTCACAGATTCAGTCACAGGCTACTGACCAAGGTGCATTAAATGTCCATCTGGTGACACAAGATGAAATTGGTTCTGACAATGATTAAATCATAGAATACCAGGGTTGGAAGGGACCAGAGGAGATCATCTAGTCCAACCCCCTGCTCAAAGCAGGACCAATCCCCAATTTTTGCCCCAGATCCCTAAATGGCCCCCTCAAGGATTGAACTCACAACTCTGGGTTTAGCAGGCCAATGCTGTCCCTCCTCCTGATGCCTTAACACAGTAGGATTATGGAGTTCTGGCACATCTTGACATTGTCTCATTTTCTTGATAATCTTTTGCCCAAACAACCTCTTGGATTCAGAACTCTCAAGGATCTGACTATGGTACTTGTCAAAGTCCCTCTTCAGATGTGTTTTATATTGATCTTCTTTCTTCTGTAGTCTCAAAGTCAGTCAACAAGGGCTTAGGTGGAAAGGGATGGTTGGGATAGTGGACCTCAACTGCCTTCCCATCAACGTTTCTGCAGGGTGGAAGCCATTTGCTAGAGGTGTTGACTGGTATATTGATGGGGAAAATCAAGATGTGAGCATTTAGAAAGGAGTTATTTTATTGTCTTTACCTCATGTTCTGCTTCACCATTTCTCTGGGGGAAACCGGGCATTGGATGTGGGAAACTGTAGGTACCCACAAACCTCTTAAAGCTCAGAGGAAAGCTGATGACTAATCTCACAGATGACTTGCTCTGGAATCCCGAAACAGGCAAAGATGGGTTTTATCATCTCCACAAGTGCACTTGATGTGATGAGCAAGCTGGCAACATCAGCGAATCTTGAGAAATAATCAGTCATCAAAAAAAGATAGTATTTTTCAGCTAGAAAAGGTCTGTCCTAACTTTCCGCCGTGGCCTGTCTGGTAAAACAGAGGGTAGTAACGGTTAAGGTGGATGGTTCTTATGAGAGCACAAACATCACATTTCTCCACTCTGCTGCAACTGTTTGCTCAGCCAGGGCCACCAAACAGACTATTTAGCTCTCCCCCTGCATTTTGTAATCCCTCAGACAGACTCTCAGTGATTTTCTGTTGCACTGATGCAGGGATAACAAGTCTAGATCCTTTCAACAACAGACCGTGGTTTATGGTAAAATACTCAGAAACAGCCCAAGATGTTTCTAACACCTCAAAGTTTCCAACTTTGTTTTGTCCAGCCCTCTTTGGAGCAAGTCCTGACTTAACTCAAATAATTCATCTGCCTCTTTGCTGCTTTTTCAGTTCTGGAAGGTGTTTTTCTGTGATTGCTACAGCATTGCGTACTACATCTACAAAACCTCTAAAAGCAACTCCTCCTGTTTGCTTTTGCTGTGTGTATCTGGGATCAGGGAGGTGGAGAATGCATCAGCTTTGGTGAGATTCTTCCAAGGTACATGAGCAACTGAAAACTCATTAGACTCATTAGTCATGAGATTCATTAGAAAACACTGCAGCTCTCTACCACCACATTCTACAGGCCATTACCCCCTCTGATCCAACTGAGGGTTACCAAAAGAAACTACACTATCTGCTCAAGAAACTCTCTGAAAAAGCACAAGAACAAATCCACACAGACACACCCCTAGAACTCCCACTAGGGGTATTCTATCTGCCAAGATCCATAAACCTGGAAATCCTGGATGCCGCATCATCTCAGTCATTGGCACCCTGACAGCAGGATTGGCTGTCTGGCTATGTAGACTCTCTCCTCAGGCCCTACACTACCAGAACTCCCAACTATCTTTGAGACACCACTGACTTCCTGAGGAAACTACAATCCATTGGTGATCTTCCAGAAAATACAATCCTGGCCACTATGGATGCAGAAGCCCTCTACACCAACATTCCACATAAAGATGGACTACAAGCCATCAGGAACAGTATCCCCGATAATATCACGGGAAACCTGGTGGCTGAACTTTGTGACTTTGTCCTCATCCATAACTATTTCACATTTGGGGACAATGTATACCTTCAAGTCAGTGGCACTGCTATGGGTACTCGCATTCATCCACAGTATGCCAACATTTTTATGGCTGACTTAGAACAACGCTTCCTCAGCTCTTGTCCCCTAATGCCCCTATTCTACTTGCACTACATTGATGACATCTTCATCATCTGGACTCATGGGAAGGAGGCCCTTGAAGAATTGCACCATGATTTCAACAATTTCCATCCCACCATCAACCTCAGCCTGGTCCAGTCCACACAAGAGATCCACTTCCTGGACACTACAGTGCTAATAAACAATGGTCACATAAACACCACCCTATACCGGAAACCTACTGACTACTGACCACTATTCTTACCTACATGCCTCCAGCTTTCATCCAGACCACATCACACAATCCATTGTCTACAGCCAAGCTCTAAGACACAACCGCATTTGCTCCAACCCCTCAGACAGAGACAAACACCTACAAGATCTCTATCAAGCATTCTTACAACTACAATACCCACCTGCTGAAATGAAGAAACAGATTGACAGAGCCAGAAGAGTACCCAGAAGTCACCTACTACAGGACAGGCCCAACAAAGAAAGTAACAGAATGCCACTAGCCATCACCTTCATCCCCCAACTAAAACCTCTCCAGCACATCATCAAAGATCTACAACCTGTCCTGAAGGACGACCCATAACTCTCACAGATTTTGGGAGACAGGCCAGTCCTTGCTTACAGACAGCCCCCCAACCTGAAGCAAATACTCACCAGCAACCACATACCACACAACAAAAACATTAACCCAGGAACCTATCCTTGCAACAAAGCCCGTTGCCAGCTGTGTCCACATATCTATTCAGGGGACACCATCATAGGGCCTAATCACATCAGCCACACTATCAGAGGCTCGTTCACCTGCGCATCTACCAATGTGATATATGCCATCATGTGCCAGCAGTGCCCCTCTGCCATGTACATTGGCCAAACCGGACAGTCTCTACGCAAAAGAATAAATGGACACTGACATCTGGAATCATAACATTCAAAAACAGGTAGGAGAACACTTCAACCTCCCTGGACACTCAGTTACAGATCTAAAAGTGGCAATTCTTCAACAAAAAAACTTCAAAAACAGACTCCAATGAGAAACAGCAGAACTGGAATTAATCTGCAAACTGGACACCATTAACTTAGGCTTGAATAAAGACTGGGAATGGATGAGTCATTACACTAACTAAAAACTATTTCCCCACATTAATTTCCCCCTACTGTTACTCATGCCTTCTTGTCAACTGTTTGAAAATGGCCATCCTGATTATCACTACAAAAGTTTTTTTTTCTGCTGCTCATAATAGCCCACCTTAACTGACTGGTCTAGTTAAGAGTTGGTGTGGCAACCCCCATTTTTTCATGTTCTGTGTGTGTGTGTGTGTGTGTGTGTGTATGTATATCTATATCTATCTATCTATCTTCCTACTGTATTTTCCACTGCATGCATCTGATGAAGTGGGCTTTAGCCACGAAAGCTTGTGCTCAAATAAATTTGTTAGTCTCTAAGGTGCCACAAGTACTCCTCATTCTTTATCTTAGATGGTAACTCCTAGGTTTTCTTTGAACTTGGAAGAGTGACTAGTGGTCTGTGGTCAGTTGAATCTTTATTCAATCCCACTCTGACACCACATAGAGATTACAGAGACAGGACACAGTAGTTGGGGTGAACACAAAATTGCCTTTATTTCCTGTTCACACTCTTACCTTCTTGATCAGTGTCCCCTAGTGGCCACACTGCATAGTATTTGTAAACATTCACACCACCACACAGTCCTGCTTACAGAGGTACACACAGTTCTCAATTCTTACTGTTGTTGATGGAAACTAAGGGCACTCAGCACCTCAGAACACTGAACCTATGTTTTAGCAACTAAAATGACCCCTTTTATGCTCATTCCATACTGACTAGTAACTTGCTCTTACCTTATGCCTTGTTAGCTTCGTGAATCATGCTAGGGAAGCTGTGAACACTGCCCTGGACCATTAATAAAATAGAGAGTTTTCATTAGTATTTTAAGATGGGCAGTGATGAGCCACATTCAGAATGTTGGGGTTTTTTTTAAACATTGTGTATCTTGTGTTGAATCTGCATGAGCTAATATTATTTTATAGCTACAAGTTGTAGCAAAAGTACATCTATTTAGACAGTTTTATTGATTTTCCTGGTTATAAATTTAGATGCATAGGACAGCCTATGCTTTTTATAAACTTTACAGTTTATAAGTTGTTGGAAAGCTGGCTTAAATCCACAGCTTCTATGTACTTTAGTAATAATTCTCATGCTGCTGTTCTGTGTATCAGGGAGTAGAATTTCTGCCAAATGTCTCCACAAAACAATTAATTTATTTCACATTAACTTCAGTTGTTCTCTACATAAGTTTAGATATAGCCTTAAACTATGCAGTCAACATTGCCAATGATGTTTGGCAGCCTCTAATTGATTTGTTTATTTATGGAACTCTCTACTTTCCTACAGATTGCTCTCTCTCTCTCTCTCTCTCTCTCTCTCTCTCTCAACAATGTACTTAAAACAAACTATTTTGTCTGAAATGGCCCCAAACCCAACCTCTAGCCCCATTTGTTTGGCATAACTGATCACTGAGAGTTGTAGAAATAATTCTGGAGCTGAATATATTGAAACCTGTTTTTTTTTTCAGTGACAAGTAATTTTCAGTGTCTCCATTTGAGTGATCAATTTGAGACACCTATAAAGGGTCCTGATTTTGAGAAGAACCTTCTACACTTTCTGAAAGTCAGGGTCTGTAAGCTATCTCAAGTTAAGCACCTGGAAATGGAGATGTTCAAAATCACTAGTCACTTCTGAAAATGTAGGTCTGATTGTTGTAGCATTCTGGAGATCATCTTGCACTGTTTTTTTCCAGCATTAATATTCAAATAAACTTTGATCTTTCAACTCGGTGTCCCACTACGCTACTTAGTTTTAGAGCAAATGTTCTTGGGGTCTCCCCTATAATTATGAACGTGGAGTTTAGAAATGATAAATTGTGAAGGGGCTGGCAGGATCAGTGAATTGGTAATGTTAATATAGAACTTTTCATCCCTTAGCAGTGGGATTAGATTAAACTAAAAATGATAGGGACCAACATTTGTTAGCACCTGGTAGGTGCCTTTGTGAAATTAATTTGGCTGTCTGGATTTGAGATTGTAAACTCCGTGGGATGTGAATCCTCTCTTTGTTATATGCATGTATATTGTCTAACTTCAGGGCCTCTGGATGCTAATGCAATAATTATCATATAATTAATCATGTTATGTTATATTAGTGCCTCAGCACAACCATGATCAAGGCCCCATTGTTCTAGATAGCGTACAAACAGTAGATAGTCTGTTTTCCAGTGGCAGTTGTCCATATTGGGGTGGAGGGTGGGTCTGATCCTGTAACTGCTTACTAGTGGCCATAGAAGTCAAGGGGGCTTCTGAAATTAGGAAGCACTGTGCTAGGAAGTGTTTTTTAGGAACGGGCCCTGAATAGGCATAAAGGCTGAAATTCTGTACTGTGTCTAACTCTCCTGTAAGGAGAGTTTGTTCTGTCAAGTTGTTGAGGCACACTGGCAGGGTAATTTGGGGAACAGGGAGGCTTGAACTGCCATTGTCCATGCTGTACCTGTTTTGTGGCTAAATAAAGGACTTCAGTTTCTAGGGCTATGTCATCTCCACCCCATTCACAAACACTAAAGCTACAGTTAGACCAATCATAAATCTTGACTTATTTTTTTTTTCAGAATAGCTTTGATAGGTCGAAAAAGACACTATCCCCAAATGGGATATAGAGAAAGACATAAAGAGTGTCCCCACAGAACAGCTAGATTGTGAATAGTAATGTCTCCTCATGCCTGGTCACACAAAAAATACAATTATCCTCAGCCTGTAATAGAAAAAGTACCAGGACAATTAGAAATGAGTAATTTATTGACATTGATTCTCCTCACAAAAGGATGTGAATTGATAGTTTTTTTCTGTCAGCCGGAGAACCTCTGCATAAGGCCCAGTCCCCAAAGGATTTGGACAACATAGTTCTAACTACATCCTAATTAATACCGTTAATAAACTCATTAGTCTCTATCTGTGGATTTATAGGACACTTGCAACATGACTGTTCATTATGAGAAAGCTGACACGAATAGATGAAATAATCTGTTTGCAAGTCTATAAGAGATGACAAAAGCATAATGTAAGCTAATGACATTTTACCAAAGATTTTTACAGCTGTATGATTAATATAGTAAATGAGTGCATGTTTTGAATTACAATTTTACGTGTTGTTGATACTTGTGCTAAATAAAGAAATTACAGATGGGTCACTCAAATGTTGGGTGGTGGAGTTGTTTACTTGACATACTGATGTCATTAAATGATTAGTCCAGATCACTGGGTAATCATGTAGACTTTTTACAAAGACGACTCATCTCTTTATTGAGTTAGTTGCTAATTCAATCCCTGAATTAATTTAGTTCCAGGTCTTTTTTAAGCACAACACATTTAAAAGTCCACACATGCATTTGAGATGCTTGCTACTTTTTGCGTGAAATAAAAGCACAAAAGCATTCTTTTGGCCCTCCGATTTTAGGACCTGGTCCAAAGCCCATTGAAGTTGATGGAAGGACTCTCAATGACTTAAGTGATCTTTGGATCAGGTCTTTAGTGAATTGTTTAGTACTGGATCTACTTGTATGATATGAATGTTATATGAAATATACATACGATAGGCTATGATTTTCAGAGCTGCTTAGGGAAGCTGGATGCCCAAGTTGCATTACATTTAATGGAAACTGGGTACAAAATCTCTTACAGGGGCTTTGAAAATTTCAACTATTGGTTTAATCTCAAAAGTAAGATAAATACTGTATTGGTTTTGGCTGGTTGAAAGATAGTGCCATAGGTACCATGAGAATAATGTCTATAAATAAACTCTTTCTATTAAGTTATTGCTATGGAACCATAGAGATAGCATTAAAATTCACTATTGTTCAAAAAGATAAAATCAACTCATTTCACAAAAATTAGGAATGAGCTGTACTCAAACTTCTTTTTGGGGTGAGCACTGTCAATTCAAGGCAGTAAGACCAACAGCTAGATGCACAAGGGGGATGTCAGCACCCACCTCCAAGTGAAGGCCCTGACCACTGGGCTGCAAAGTCACTTTCACTCCTTCTTGTTGAAATGGATCTTTAATGGCCCACAGCTGGGCAGATTGTTAGTAGTACCAGTGAAAATTCAGAAAGAATATGCTTAATGCATAGTAATTTATTTGAGAAAGAATCACACAAGCAGTAAAGATTACATAATACGCATCTCCCTGATAAGCCTCAATTCCCCAAACATAAACCCTCAGTAACTATGTTGGCCTTATACAGTATCCTGATTGACAAACAAAGCAGGTATAGCTACCAGTGCTAGATGGAGACTTATTTTTTTCTTCTTTTCTTTCCCCATCTCAGGCACTTGGTCTGTCAAATGTCCTCCGAAGCAGGGTCTTGGTTACCCCAAGGCTTCTGTCTCACGGCATTATGGACCTCTTCAGATGTTAATTGGGGAACTAACTAACTAATTTACTCTGCTTAGCATTTATACCTTTTGTTCTCAAAGGAGTCACATGTCCCAGAAATATGCCCTGTGGGCATTCATTACTGGTTTTCTCTAATTAATATTTTAGAAGGGGACTGCAAAATGGAGACACACCAAAGCTCAATCAACATTTACTCTCTCATCAGTCACTCACTTGAGCTCTTAGTGTGATGCCATCCGAAAGGGTCATTTTGACCTGGGTCATCCTGTAGCAAGCCCACTGATCACATGTTTTTACATTTTCTTTATCTGGTGAGCTGGTCCCCCGTCTGATATATTCCAAAGTTCGATGTCAAAACATATGTGCAAATCGAGCCAGCTAAGCACTTCAGTAAATTTCCACACCATCTATCTAATGCTAAGAGAATCCCGCTCCCAGAATCCTCTAGAAAAATTCAGATGTACCAAGCCATACCAGACTCATGTTTACCACATTCATTCATATCAGCCACAGTAATTCATAATTTAGCACCATCCCAGCACCTCTCTGTCCCAATGATTATTTAAGTACTGTGATGGGATCCCTGGGGTGCAACCCGAGAGGGTGGGACTGCTGTGCCCCCTTATCTCTTCAGCCTGGGCTGTCTCTCACAATGTCTTGCTACTGACAAGCAGCAAAGCCCTCCAGGTGCTGTGATCACTCAGCCAGCAGCATGTGGAGCCCCACAGTCAGCTCAATTGCATGAATGCTCCCAGAGCCACTCATGAATCACACAGAGAAAGGCACCAGCCGAATTCCCCCAGCTCCCAGCCTTGTACCCTGGGGATATACCATCTTGCACTGCTCAAGGCCCTTTCTTGAGCAGTGCAAGTTTATTAATTGGTTCTCCACTTCATTAATGGAAAGTGGACATACACTGGCCTTTGAGACCTGAGCAGATTTACCAAACACTTCAGGCAAACTCACTGGAAAAGATAAACAGTAAAACATGTTTATTGATTACAAAAGATAGATTTTAAGTGATTATAAGTGCTAGGCAAAAAGTCAGAGATAGTTAACAAAGAAAACAAAATAAGCACACAATCTAAATCCTAAACCTGTAAGACACTAGGCAGTATTTAGATTAAGCAGTTTTCTCACCCTACTGGATGTTACAGTTTATAATACATAGGTTTCACCCTTGAAACCTGGGCCAGTCTCTTCTGTTGGAGTCTTCAGTCTTTTCCATCTCCTTGTTGCTTACACCATAGGTGGGGGAAGGAGAAAAGGTCGAACATGGGACCACTGTGTTCTGTTTTATACCCTTAGTCCATGTGCTGGGAGAACATACGTCTAGGCATGTCTGGTGGGCATTGATGCGTCACCAGGCAAGGTTGAGCAATTCCCCTGTTGTGGCCTTGTGCAAGTGAGTCATTGGGAAAAAAAAATAAGTACATCAGAAACAGGAAGCCTGCTAAACAACCAGTGGGGCCACTGGACAACTGAGATGCTAAAGGAGCACTCAAGGATGATAAGGCCATTGCGGAGAAATAAAATGAATTCTTTGCTTCGATCTTCACGTTTGAGGATGTGAGGGAGATTCCCAAACATGAGCCATTCTTTTTAGGTGACAAATCTGAGGAACTGTCCCAGATTGAGGTGTCATTAGAGGAGGTTTTGGAACAAATTGATAAACTAAACAGTAGTAAGTCACCAGGACCAGATGGTATTCACCCAAGAATTCTGAAGGAACTCAAATGTGAAATTGCAGGACTACTAACTGTAGTCTGTAACCTATCATTTAAATCAGCTTCTGTACCAAATGTCTGGAGGATAGCAAAAGTGATGCAATTTTTAAAAAGGGCTCCAAGGTGATCCCAGCAATTATAGGCCAGTCAGCTTGACTTCAGTACCAGGCAAACTGGTTGAAACTATAGTAAAGAACAAAATTGTCAGACACATAGATGAACATAATTTGTTGGGGAATAGTCAACCTGGTTTTTCTAAAGGGAAATCATGCCTCACCAATCTATTAGAATTCTTTGAGGGGAATCAAAAAGCATGTGGACAAGGGGGATCCCGTGGATATAGTATATTTAAATTTTCAGAAAGCCTTTGACAAGGTCCCTAACCAAAGGCTATTAAGCGAAGTAAGCAGTCATGGGATAAGAGGGAAGGTGGTCTCATGGATTGGTAACTGGTTAAAAGATAGGAAACAAAGGGTGGGACTAAATGGTCAGTTTTCAGAATGGAGAGAGGTAAATAGTGGTGTCCCCCAAGGGGCTGTACTGGGCTCAGTCCTATTCAACATATTCATAAATGATCTGGAAAAAGAGGTAAACAGTGAGGTGGCAAAATTTGCAGATGACACAAAACTACTCAAGATAGTTAAGTCCCAGGCAGACTGCGAAGAGCTACAAAAGGATCTCTCAAAAGGTGACTGGGCAACAAAATGGCAGATGAAATTCAATGTTGCTAAATGCAGAGTAATGCCTATTGGAAAACACAATCCCAACTATACATATAAAATGATGGGGGTCTAAAATAGTTGTTACCACTCAAGAAAGAGATCTTGGAGTCACTGTGGATAGTTCGCTGAAAACATCCCACTCAATGTGCAGTGGCAGTCAAAAAAGCAAACAGAATGTTGGGAATCATCAAGAAAGAGATAGATAATAAGAAAATATCATATTGCCTCTATGTAAACCCATGGTAACCCATATCTTGAATACTGCATGCAGATGTGGTCACTCCATCTGAAAAAAGATGTATTGGCATTTGCAAAGTTTCAGAAAAGGGCAACAAAAATGATTAGGCGTATGGAGCATCTGCCAAATGAGGAAATATGAATAAGACTGGGACTTTTCAGCGTGGAAAAAAGATGACTAAGGGGTGATACGATAGAGGTCTATAAAATCATGACTGATGTGGAGAAAGTAAGTAAGGAAGTGTTATAGACTATAACAGGGTTCAAAAAAGAACTACGTAAATTCATGGAGGATAGGTCCATCAATGGCTTTTAGCCAGGATGGGCAGGGATGGTGTCCCGAGCCTCTGTTTGCCAGAAGCTGGAAATGGGTGACAGGGGTGGATCACTTGATGATTATCTGTTCTTTTTATTCCCTCTGGGGCA
Organism: Caretta caretta; assembly: GCF_965140235.1. Classification (NCBI taxonomy): domain Eukaryota; kingdom Metazoa; phylum Chordata; order Testudines; family Cheloniidae; genus Caretta; species Caretta caretta. The sequence goes on along the minus strand of NC_134206.1, from coordinate 108,536,082 downwards.
CTTGGCATTGGCCACTGTCAGAAGACAGGATACTGGGCTGGATGGACCTTTGGTCTGACCCAGTATGGCCGTTTTTATGGTCTTATTGAACTATAACTCCTTGCTGGACAATGGCTGTTGATGGTTGTTCAACACCCGCCCTGGTGTTGATTAGCTCTCTTGTCCTTGTCTGTGGGGATCTAATATCTGGGCAATTTCCCAACTCGCGGCATATTTAGTGACAAACATGCAACAAATCTCATAACTTTGTGTGCACTAATGATGTACATATTGAGATAGAACAATGGCTTTCAGCAAATCATAACCTTTCCCCTGATACCTCACATGGCATGCTTTATGTGAAATATCACAATTATATATAAATGATAAATATGGGGGTTACAGGGCACTCCCCGACATATAGAGTGTCACAAGAACTTCATACAACATAGAGAAGATTGAACAGGAAACACTGTGAAAGACTCACCCCAAAATATCCTCTTATAGCCACTGGTCAATACACTCATCCATAAGGTGGGAGACCTGGGTTCAAGGTGGGAGACCTGGGCACCTGCTTTGAATCAGGCAGCATGGGAATTGGAAACTGGCTATTAGGTCTAAGAGGGACATCTCCTCCTCTGGCTGTTTTTTGTGGCGGGGTAGGCATATATGGAGCACACCCATGGGCAGCGGGTAGAAGAGGCCAGGAAAGGCTAAGCCTACGCAAAGAGGATGCAGCGCACCTCCCCCTGGAGGCGCACCAGGCCACTGCCTTTGGAGCGCTGCTACCTGCACTCTGCCCTAAGGCCCTGTTCATGCTCATCCTCTTTGCTCATGGTCCCACCCACGTCGCTCCTCTTCCTGTCCCGGCACCACCTCTTCCTCCCAAGGTCTCGCTCCCACTCTGCCTCTTCCCCTGTGGCCACACCCATGTTACTCCTCTTCCCACCTCACCTCTTCCTCCAAGGCCCCCACCACCTGCTGCTTGTGCCTCTCCACCCCTGATGGGCAGGGGGGGGCCTTGCAAGAGGGGACAAAGAGGCACAAGCAGCGGGGGGTGCTCGGGGGAGGGGGCAGAATGGGGTCTGGAGTGGAGTGGGGGGTAGAGCATGGGTGGGACCTCGGTGGGAGGAGGCTGAGTAGGGGTGGACCACAGGCCAGAGCAGGGAGCATGGCCCCCCACTTCTAGGGAGCTTCTGGCACTCGCGTCCAGCCTCCCCAAATGGGGGAGTCACACGCAGCCCGTGCATACCTACCAGATCAGGCCTCACAGGCAAGACAGGCAGGGGAATGCCTAGTTTGTGAATCCTGACGGGGCTTAGGCATGAGTTAGGTGGCATCCAGACTTAGGCAGCTGCATGTATGCCCATTGGCACAAATCTAGGCACCTAGGGGACTGTACCAATGGAAATGTAGGCCCCTAGTGATCTCAGGTTCTTAAAGGGTTAGGTGACAGCTCAGTGATACTTTTGTGAATGTCATTGGTGCCTAAATGTTGGAGTTAGGCACCTAAGAGTCAATTCGGCACCCGGGTTCCCCATGTGACTCTACTCTAAAGTGCCCAACGTTACATACTGTGCACCGGAAAGCTTGCGTATGGGTTCCCTCCCACCCCAGTGTTGTTCCATATGCTAAGTATGTAAATGTAACTGTCTGTCATTCTGCTGCAAATCCTGGTCTAAAATTCAGTTTTATACAGGCAAAAAATAGAAGATATCACTTGAGCCCACATGCAGTCTACTTGGTTCCTCTCAGAGAAGATCAAATTTTAGGTATTTTTTGTGATCCAGCACAATATACAATAAAAAAATCTTTAAAAATTAAAAAAATCAAATATGCAGAATTCTAGAAAACTCAACTTAGCTGTATTTTAAAACAAACCATTAAACCTTCTTTATAACACTGTGGTGTTTTCTCATCTTGATCTGAAAGAAGATTTACATGCATAACTCACATTACTGCTGAAGGGACTGATACTCGCAGATCCCCATGCAATGAGCTAGGAATATATATGTCCCTAATATAGCCTTTCCTAAGAGCCTGTGACACAATGATAATACACATGACATTGTCATCAACAGATCAAAATCAAAGCATTTTTGGAATAGACAGAGCAGGTGTGGAGCAAGAGACCTTGTAGATTTATAATGGTATGTAGGATGTGGAAATCACCTTCTGGTAAAATGGGACAGCCTAGAAAACATTTTGTATTGGAGAATAAAATGTTAGGGTAAGTCGCAGTAAGGCAGACAGTGCAGCAAACTCATTAACATGGCCAATACCTTTTACCTAGGTAAGAGGCCACAGTCTCACTTTCTCTCTAGCACAGTAACATAATTGTATTGAAGCCAGCAGATTAGCAGCTGCAGTAATTGAGTCTACCGGCAGTAAATGTATGGAAGCTGAATCACTCATCCATTAAAGAGGGTGACTACCCTACCCATGTTTCTAGCTGAGGAATAGCTCAGATTGCACTGACAGTAATATGCTTCATTATACAATTATATTTACAATTTTGTTCATGAGATAAACACCTCATTTTCATGAGAGTCCCAGGGGAAAAGCAATCATCATTGAATGTTTATTCAAGCAGATGGTTAGGTTCAAAACAAAACAAAACAAAAAACATATGGCTCTCAGAATGACCCCAACATTCCTAACAAAATCAGCTGCCAAAAAGATCTGGCCTGTCAAAGTCCTAGAGCAGGAAAGCTCACTACTCAACATTTTTGCCAGTACTTTTCTGTCAAAAGCCTCCTGGTCAATGATAGCCATCTTAACCACGTTGTAGTCCTTTGCTTGCTTCTCACTGAGAGCTATGGAGGCTGCCTGAGTTTCCCTTGTTAAATAGGGTGCTAGCTATAGGGTCCACATTCCCTTATATCATCCTGCTCCCATAGCCATTCTCTCAAAGATGACCAAAAATGCATCATCTGTGGTCGCCCTTGTGATGGTTTCCCTGAGGCACAACCTGGAACTGGGGTACAACTGAGCCCTCTGGCTTACCGACCTGGGATCCCTCTCAGATCCCCAGCCTTGCACCCCAAAGCTGTGCCATCTTGCCCAGGGTCAGAAACTTACACTGGTCAGGCTTATTACCCAGTTCACCACTTTTACAAAGGAAAGTGGATGTGCATCAGCTCTGGCCTGAGCAGATTTCCCAAGCACTTCAACCAAAACATACTGTTGTAGGTAAAATACAAAACAGATTATTAACTACAGAAAGAGAGATTTTAAGTGATTATAAAGTAGTAAGTATAGAGATCAAAGTTGGTTACCTAAGAAATAAAAGTAAAATCACAATCTGCGTTCTATAAGCTAGTGTGACAGGGTTGGGCCAGATGGCTATAGGAGAGTAATTTTTTTTTTGAAGCAAAAGATATTTTTTTTATTTGCATAACACACTTACAAAGTAAAAACAGCAGCATATGCAATGTGTAACACAGCAGCCAATCACAATTGTTTTTTCATTAGCTTCAGGGGAGGGAAGTGTTCAAGCTTGCCTGGGCCCAGAGCAGGGGGGCTTCCTCGACTCTCGTGGTCTTCCACCCCCTCGAGTTACCTGGCGCCACGCCCAAGTGTCACCAACAATTCCTTCCTCTGAAAGCACCCAACAAGAGGGGCAGGCTGTGGGGTGGACAATCCGGGGGAGGGGGAGTACGTACACCCACGTGTGAAAGGACCCCTCTAAGTTGTGGTATCCACAGCAGCAATGGCTGGGGCTGGGGTCCCTTACTCTCTCCCCCAATCAAAGGGTCAAACAAAGGGACCTGGACGGGGACACCGAACAGAGAACCTCAGACAGCGCCCACCGCTCCTCAAAAACATCAAGGGAGTCAGTGGATGCCGCCCAGAGGAACTCCACCCGGATACATGAACGGACCGAGGATCGGAAAACGACCCCCACAGTCACAGGAAACTCCATCGGCCAACCTCCTCTCTCTGGTTTTATAGATGGCCATTTTAGCCAGGGCCAGGAGGAGGTTAACTAGGAGATCCCGCGACTTTGTGAGGCCACGGATGGGGAGTGCATAAATAAAAAGGTGAGGGGACAAATGCAACCAAAAACGTAATAGGAGATTTGTGAGGAACTCCAAATATACGTGCGCCAGGGTTTCCCTCACTCCACAAAAGGGACAAGTATCTGGGACGGGGGTGAACCGCGCCAAGTACGTGCCCGTGCTCACAGCTCCATGAAGGAGCCGCCAACTGATGTCCCCGACGGGCCTCGGAACCAAGGTGGAATATAGGCTAGCCCACCAGGGCTGCTCACCCTCCAAAGGTGGCAGAAGATCTCGCCACTTTGTGTCGTGGTGGGACACTAGGGTGAGGGCGTGAAGGGTGTGGAGCACGAGCGTGTATAGATGTTTCCTTGGCACGGTTTGGAAGCGTACCGGCTGCAGTTCATGCAGCTGGCTCGCAGTGAAGGGGTGAGGGGGTCGATTGGGTCTGAGGGACAGGGGTCCAATTAAAAGGTCCGGAGGGCCTGGGGTAGAAGGTGGGCGGGGCATGCCCTCGAGCAGGACTCGGTCGAGGTAAGCTCAAGCAGAGGGCGGCAAAGCGGCCTTTGCCTCCTGAGGTACGCGCCGGGGGGTGCAAGGTCTGGAGAGCCCCATGCAGCAGGCAAGCATCAGGGGATCCAGCCAGTCTCCCCGGTCGTAGTCCAGGAGGTCTCCGACTCTCGTGACTTCTGCCAGGATCAAGCTCTGGCGCATTGAGCGGGACTCCGCCACCTGCACATGGAGCTGGGGGTTGTGTAGCAGGGGCTCCACGAGGAGATCTATCCCCTCGGTGGCCACCACGGACCTGATAGTTAAAAACAGTTTCCAAGTCCGGAGGAGGTCCTGGTAGAAGACCGGCAGTCCCGAGAGGTCTCGCGGAAGACCTCCCGGCTGGAGATAAAAGAACTGCCGGTCATATTGGAGCCCTCGGATGCGACGCAGGATGGCGTGTGCCAGTGTGCTCCATGCTGAACTGCCTGCACCATAGAGGAGCCTCTGTAGGACCTGGAGGTGGAAGACACGGACCTGAGTGTGTAGACACATCAGGCCCTGTCCTCCTTCCTTCAGGGGTAGATGAAGAACCCCTACAGGGGCCCAGTGCGTTCCTGACCAAAAGAACCCCAGAACTGATGTCCGGAGGTTGGTCAGGAAACCTGGGGCTGGGACCAGGGTGTTGAGCCGGTACCAGAGCATGGACAGGACTAGTTGGTTAAGCACCAGCGCTCTCCCTCGGAGGGAGAGACATCGGAGTAGTCCCGTCCATTTCCGGAGCCACTCTATCACCCCGCCCTCTAAATTTTCCTAGTTTTCTGGTGGAGAGGGATGCGTGGCAGAAAGGTAAATGCCGAGGTAGAGCAGCGGACCCGCGCTCCACTGGATGGTCTGAAGCGCGGGTGGGAGGGAGCTCGCCTGCCGCCAGTCTCCTACCGCCAAGCCAAAGCTCTTGACCCAGTAGACCCGGGCGGAGGAGGCTGCCGAATAGATGGCCTGGCAAGCCTCCACCCACATCAAGTCACCGGGGTCCTGGATTATGAGGAGCACGTCATCAGCGTACGCCAACAGGACTAGCCGCAGCTCCGGCTCCCGCCGCACCAACCCTGTCAAGCTCCTGCGGAGGAGACAGAGGAAGGGCTCGATCGCCAGAGCATACAGCTGGCCTGAGAGGGGACACCCCTGCCATACTCCTCGCCCGAAGCTGACTGGTTCAGTCAGTGTCCACTTGAGCCTAACCAGACACTTTGTGGAAGTGTACAGCACCCGGAGAAAACCCACAAACGGGTCCGAAGCCAAACGCCCGCAGAGTGCTCAGGAGGTACCCGTGGTCCACTCTATCGAACGCCATCTCCTGATGGAGGGACAGGAGGGCGAACAACAGACTGTCTCTACACCCGAGTTCCAGAAGGTCCCGAACCATAAATAGGTTATCAAAGATACTGCAGTCCGGGAAGGTGTACGTCTGGTCTGGGTGGATCATGTCTCCCAGCACAGACCTTAGCCGCAGCGAGATTGCTTTCGCTACGATTTTGTAGTCCGTGCTGAGGAGCAAGACGGGACGCCAATTTCGTAAATCGCGGAGGTCCCCCTTCTTCGGCAATAAGGCAAGCACAGCTCGCCTGCATGAAAGAGGGAGGACCCCGCTCTGTAAAGCCTCGGCCCAGACGGTGACTAGGTCTGGGCCGAGGACGTCCCAAAACACGCGGTAGAACTCCATGGTCAGCCCGTCCATGCCTGGAGACTTATTAGTGGGCATATGACAGAGGGCTTCCGAGAACTCGGCCAGAGTGAGAGGCAACTCTAGCCAGTCTCGGTCGCTCGCGCTGACCGTAGGGAGCTCCTTCCAAAGCACTCTGCAAGCGCTAGGGTCGGTCGGATCCAGGGAGAAAAGACTTGTGTAGAAGACTCGGGCCCTCCTGCACATCTCCACCGGTTCCGTGAGGGGCGTGCCATCTTCTGCCAGGGGGCAGGTGACATGTTTCTTAGCCCCCCTCGTTTTCTTCAGGGCATAGAAGAAGCGGGAGCCGCGATCCATCTCCTGAAGGAGGCGGATGCGGGATCGAACAAAGGCGCCCCGGGCCCGATGGTCCTCGAGGGCACGGAGCTCATCCCGCTTCTCCCGGCACGCTCCACAGAGGAGCGGGTCTTCGGGGCTGACGGCTAGATGTCTCTCCAGCTCTAAGACCTCCCGTTCCAACTGCTCTATTGCCGCATTTCTCCGTCGGCTAGTGCCCCGGGTGTAGTCGCGGCAGAAGAGCCTGGCATGCACCTTCCCCAGGTCCCACCATCACCACGCTGAGGAAAAGGTGTGCCGCTGCCCTCGCCAGGCCAGCCAAAATTCCCAGAAGGACGTCATGAAGCCCTCATCCTCCAACAGGCTGTTGTTAAAATGCCAGTAGGCTGGCCCCGGCCTCTCCACACAGAGGGAGGCTGACATGGTGGCTAGGTGATGGTCAGAAAATGGGGCCAGCCAAATGCTGGAGGAGTGGGGTCGTGAGAGATGGAAGCGTGATAAATAAATGCAGTCCAACCGGGAGTGGCTCGACCGATGGGCTTTCACCCGGACAAAGGTGAATGTGGAAGCGTCATCCAGGTGGTGGTCACGCCAGGTGTCCACTAGGGAGTGATGTTCAACTATCTCCCGGAGGGTGTCCGTGGCGGCCGGGCTCTGCTCAGTCCCCGAGCGGTCTCGCTCCTCGAGGGTGGTATTAAAATCCCCTCCTAGGACCAGGCACTCGTGAGGATCTAAGGTGCCGAGGAAAGAGGACACCTGCTGATAGAATTGCAGCCGCTCCGGACCCGATGTCGGGGCATAGACGTTAACAAGGTTAACCACAAGCCCCTCTATACGGACCCGGAGATGCAGCAGGCGACCCGGCACGGCCTTGGCGACCTCTAGCACCTCGGGCCGTAGGTCGGGGGAGAACAGGGTCGCCACTCCAGCCTGCCGAATCATGGAATGGCTAAAGTAGACCCTGTCCCGCCCCTCCAGCCGCCAACTGTCTTTGGCGGTCAGATCCGTAAGGGTCTCCTGCAGGAAAATCACAGAGTACCCTCCCTCCTGAAGGAAGGAGAGCACCTGGGACCTACGGAGAGCCATCCTACAACCCCGGGTGTTCAATGTTGCGATGGTGAGAGGTGTCATGGGGGGGACCGGGGGGGGATCCTCACTGGCAGGGACGCTCACATCCCCCAGCGGGCTGAGCAACAGTCCTTGACCCATCCCGTAGGTGAGTAATTGGTCACAGAAGACGCGGACCTGCCAGTAGGCCGCGGCATCCTGCTTCCCCGTCCCTTTACCTTCCCCCATGAGGGCCCTTGTGGCCCGGAGGATTTGAAAAAAATCCCCCCATCGCTGGAGAGCAAGCTGTACCTTGTTGCGGGAGCCACGGACATCCTCTAAAAACTTCCGCAGCTCTCCTTGCAGCTCATGGGGGCGTGGGGTTACGGTTTCCCGGTTGTTCCCCGGCGGGGCCCTTGGTGCAGCCCTGTGGTCCACTAAAATGGACAAGCAGGGTGCGGACCCCCAACGGGGTGCCTGATGGTCTGGAGCTTCTAGGTCCGCCTCAAGCTCTGGGGCGATAGGGGGCAGCGGAGGGAAAATAGCAGCTCCTAATGGGTCGGGGCAGGAGAACACAAAGGCCGCTCCCTGGGGGTCATCAGTTGGGAAAGGGAAGGAGACAGCCCCGGGGGCGGCAGTGATATTGCAGGAGGTAAATTGGATAGGGGCAGGGGCAGAGGCGAGGTTCTGGGTTTCGGGAGGCAAGCAGCTGGATGGTGGCGCCTCCTGATCAGGCTCAAGGGTTAAGGGGGTGGAGAGGGAGCTTTCAGTGACACTGGGCACGTGGTCTGTGGTGGATTTAGCGGCCACAGCATCGGGAGGTGGATTATCTTCTGTAGGGCCCCCGCCCAGGAAGGAAGTCGATTGCTCCACACCAACGGGGAGTGCCCCGGCGACTCGTGCCCCGGCTGCGTGGCGCCGGCTGTCACCTGAGCAGGCTCAGTGGTCATCAGCGGGTGCCATCAGTGGCTGGGTCGGTGGAGGAGTCCAGGGGCTCCTCGGAGGTGGGAGCAGAAGCAACAGTTAAGGGGAGGGAGCATGGGGAAAAGAGGAGTGGAGTGAGGTCGACCAGATCAAGATTTGCTGGCAAAAGGTCGTCATCCCCCTGGGCGACCGGGGTCAGATCTAAGGCCTCAATCTCCTCGAACATGGAGGAGAGGACACTTTCCGCTGCCCCAGGGTTCTCCCCGCTGGCATCCGCCATGACAGTTGTCTCAGGGTTCACAGGGGCTTCGGGTAGCGTCAGGACAGAAGGGGCTTCCTCGAGGGTCTTGGAGGGGAGGGTCTCCCATGCCACGTCTTTCCCGGCTGACACTGGTGGATGGGACGCACTCGTGGGCAAAGCCGGAGGCTTGGCATCGGTGCCCCCCTTCCTGGTCTTCCGGGGGGCCTCCGCCTCAGGTAGATGAGGTGGAGCTCGAGCCTTCTGCTTGCCTCGCTTCCCCTGGACTAGGGCCCAGCCCTCCATGGCATCATCTGGGGGCTGGTTAGCAGGGGTCGTGTCAGGGGGTAAAGGCAATGGCTCAGGGACTTGGGGAGGGAACGGTGGGGCAGCATAAGGGAGGGAGGATTCTCCCTGGGGCAGGCTCTCTCCCATGCCTGGTGGTATCTCTGCCACACCCTCCTCCATAGGCCCTGCTAGATTGTCAGCAGCAAGGGTGGGGCTCTGCCAGTCGTCTGGGTGTTGTAGGGGAGGTGCCCCTTGGGCCTGAGCAGGAGTAGCGGTGGTCCGAAGGGGGGGGGGGCGGGTTCGGGTACCAGGAGGCCAGGGGCATCAGCAATGACGGGGCCGATGCCCTGCTGGGTCTTGGGGATCCCAGGTGCCCCTCCTTGCCGGGCTAAGGGGCAGTCCCTCCGGACATGCCCCGATGCCCAGCAGAGGTAGCACCGGGCTTCCGCCATGGAAAAGTACACCCGGTAATGGGTCCCCTGGTGGGGGACTAGGAAGGACCCTTCGAGTGCCACTCCATCGCACGCCGCCGACGGCAATAAAAGTTGCACTTGCGGGCAGAAGGAAAAAATGTGACGGAGGGTGGGGTCTTTGCAGCCCAACAGGAGAGGGCTGATAACAGAAACAGGTTTCCCCAGGGTGGAAAGGGCTGGTAGCAGGGCAGCACTGGGGAAAAAAGGAGGGACAGAGGCAGATGCCCAGGTCCTCTAGTGGCTCTAGGGGGACAAACACCCCCCCCACCACCAGGCCCCTGTCCACTGCTTCCTGGGCGGCAGCCTCCGATGCTAAGAAGAAGACTACCTTCCCGTACATTTTGGAGGCTGCCACAATGGCCGAGGGCCCCACTTCCCTCACCAATGCCCGCACATAGGTCTCCACGTGGGGCGAGGCGGGCACCAGGAGGCCGTGCTTCCTTGTCATGGTGGGAAAGGGGGTCCGGCCGCTATTGATGGTGGCGGAGGCGGTGGGTGGGAGAGATGATGAGGCGGCAGGCGGGGGGGCTGCTGCCACCTGGGCATACGTCCTGGGGGCTGAGGGAGGGACATCTGCAGAACTGGTGGAGGGGGCAGTGGGGGAGGACGCCGTGGTCAGTGGCGGGGTCGCAGCAGTGGGGGTGGCCCCTGCCATGGAGGGCCTGGTGGTTTTAGCGGGGCCCTTCCCCTTCTTCTTGCCCGGCCTTTCCCACCGGCTGGAGGGGCTTCCCTAGAGTCTGGGGAGGCGATGGGGATGGCAGCGGTGGAGGTCACCCCGATGCCCTCCATTGCCGATGCCCCAGCGGGGGCGGTGGCAGGTGGTTAATAGGAGTTGGGGTCAGATAGAAAGGGACAAGCTGTGGGGTGGGCAATTCAGGGGGGGGCTGGGGCACATAAACCACCATACGCTTGTCCAGAGAGTCCTATTTGGTTGGCTGGTGCTTCTGGTCCATGCAGTGGAATCAGGGCGAGCAGCTGAGTCCAGAGGCAGATGTTAGATAGCCAGCAAAGATGGCGGGGAGTGGGGCAGTGAGGAAGGTCATAGTATGGGGGTTGGGAGGACACAGATGGATCGGGGGGCAGCTCCGTGCCACACCCCTCGTGTCCCTGCAAACACAGTTAAGACACAGTCAAAGCCTCCCCCCACACAAGAGCACAGTTCGAAAGTTACTCAATCTTAGGCCCCCTCCACGGCGATTTGTAGATTCCCCAGGCAGTGTTCCTCTGGTGGACGGCTTTTTTTCCGTCTATTCCGGGTTTTCTTTTTTTCAGCAACAACATTCCAGAAATGCCGGAGTAAGTGATAAGAATCCTCTTGACCGAAAACGGGTCCACAGACAAACAGCAAGCGGCTGGGTCTGGGGGCTGGGTCCTTCCACTCCCCTGCTCTGGGGAGTGGGCCAGCAGGCCCCCCCCTCCTCAGAGGGGGAGTTTCAGCTGAAGCGGCAGCAGCGTCCAAGGGCGCGCGGGCGGGGGCTAACAGCCGGCCGGCAGCCGGCCAGCATTCTAGCAACAGCAGGAAAGAAAAAAAAACCAACAACAGAAAAAAGAAAGGGAGGAGAAGAGGGAGGGAGCATCTGGCCTGGTCGGAGGGGAAGTCAAAGCAGGGGCAAAAAGCAAGAAAAGCCCAGGCCAGAGGGCAGCAGTAGGAGAGCAGACTAAGTAGGTCCCTTTTCCCTGGGTAAGGTAACAGGGAAGGTTCCAGAACAATTAGGAACCTTCTGGAGACAATTAAGGCAGGCTAATCAGGGCACCTGGGTTTTAAAAAGTAGCTGACTTCAGTTTGTGGTGTGTGTGTGGGGAACTAGGAGCAAGAGGCGCTAGGAGGTGAGAGTGAGAATGTGGACTGTTGTAGGACTGAGGTGTACAAGCATTATCAGACACCAGGAGAAAGGTCCTACGGTGAGGATAAAGAAAGTGTTAGGAGGAGGCCATGGGGAAGTAGCCCAGGGGGTTGTAGCTGTTGCACAGCAGTTCCAGGAGACACTCTAGACAGCTGCATTCCACAGGGCCCTGGGCTGGAACCTGGAGTAGAGGGCGGGCCCGGGTTCCCCCCAAATCCTCCCAACTCCTGGTCAGACAGAGGAGGAGTTGACCTGGACTGTGGGTTCATGAAAATGGCCAAACTGAGGGCTGCCGTGAAGCTCCAAGGTGAGCAAATCTGCCAATAGGCGCAAGACCCACCAAGTTAGAGCAGGAACTTTGTCACAGTAGACAGGATTTGAATCAAGCATTCTCTCACCCTGATAGATAATACAAGCAGGCTACAGTTCTTCCATACACAGGCTAGAACTCTCCTTCAGCTTGGGACCACCTCTGCAGCTCAGCCTTTGTCCTCCAGACCTGTTTCCAGGTGTTGAGTTGTTTGGAGGACTGAGGCCCAGTGATGATGTCACTTTCCCTCTTTTATAGCTTCTTCTAGCTTGCTGGAAAGATCCCTTGAGATGACATGGGCTAAGCAGTCTCCATTGTCTATGTGCTATCTCTGAGAAGTCTCCATTGTAAAGGTTCCTGGGCTAGTCCTTTTGGGGGTGTGGATTTGCACCTGAAAGGCTGGTTGTGGGTGTGCCCAGCCTCACAACATATTTCAGTAACACACACGTAGCAATACTTCATAACTTCCCATACAATGATAGTGCACACGATCCAAGAGGATATTAATGTTCAACAGATCAAGACTTTTAAAATGGCATACTTTGTACAAAACATATCATAATTATATCACATTGGTGAATATGGGGGCTCCATTGGTGAATATGGGGGCTTTGAAGCACATCATGCCACACCCCTGCATTCAACTGCCGATCCTCACTGCAAGATGTATTTTGTAGCAGTCATTGCTGCACCTGGACTTGCTCTCAAGTAAAGTCCTGCAAGCATTTTTGTTGCTCGGCCTGCAAGGACTCTTTCTCCAAGTGGTGGGACTATTGGAAGGTCTGCATAGTCTTTTTCATGTCCTTCTGCTGTTCAACCAGCCACCATACTTTTTCCTCCATCTTCTGGCCTGCTGAACCTTCACACCAGCTCCCATTCAGGTTCTTTGTCTGTATGAATAAAGGCAGGCTTCTGGACAAGCCACCATTTGGACACCTTCTCTGCTTCAGTCTTCTTTGCTCTCACACAGGCCACTGAGACCTTCCTTTTGTAGATACCACTATAATTTATTTACAGGGCTTCACCTCATCACCTTTTACATACTCATGCAGGCATGCTATTTACAGAGTTATTCAGCTTAACTACCCCTTCTCCCAAAGGGTGGGAAAGGTCTCTCCATGCACAGAGCTCCCTTTGTTTCCTTGCTTGCTTGCTTGCTTCTGAGTGGTTCCTGCACCCATACCCCCTGCACTTCCTTCCTGTGCTCTTTTATCCAGTCTCCTTGTTAATAGGCTAATTAGCTCATTAGCTGCCCAGCCCCAATCTGATCTGGTAATCAAGAACTCCTCTCCTTATTCAGGTCCTCCCTGGGGGCCTAATTAGTTAAACAGTGACCAGAGGGCTGGTCCAGTTGGTGATTCCTAGCACTCTGTCACATTCTTCTATAGGATGGCTTCCCCAGGTGGCAAAGAGCTGGTACAGCCAAACCTGCCGCAACATTCCTGCCAGTGTTTGACAAAAAGGGATGGGAATATGGTCAGAATGTTTCTTCAGGCTCTCTGCTGCAAAAAACATAAGGAACATAAATTAGAGCAGCCTCAATTTGCTCTAGAGATTATGCTGGGCACTGTTCTAATTCCCAGTGGGGTCTAGAATCTGGGGAAACTGCAAATGTAGTGTATTGCCCTCTTTCCCCCACTCTGAGCAGCACTGAGCTCATCTCAGCCAGGGCTCAGAATCAGGGCTACTATTCCTATTGCAGCACTAGCTGATGTGATCACATAAACAAGAAAGTAAATGGGGGGAGGGGAGGATGCAATCTTAATTTTCTTAATCCATTAGAAGCATCAGACAAAACCAAATGTTTTTTTTTGAAAAACAGGAGAACAAGTGTTAAACCACAAAGGAATTTAAATTAAAAAGTACTTGGCAGTCCCTTTTCAGAAAGTACAACTGAAAGAACTAAATTATGAATGGCCTAGCTTCTCCCAGGGTTTGGGTTTAAAATTCCACGGGTTTAAACTGAAATGCAGAGCCTCATCCTGGAGAGTCTGCTGAGGGAGGAGGAGGGGTAACAGTAGAAAGTAGCCACAACTCTCCAGGGGAGGACCAGCACATCCCAAAGGAAAAGCACAGCTTGGTGCACCGGGCACTCACTGCCTTAGCTTGGGCTGGAGGCCACCCCCTCCTGTGAACTGCAAGAGAGGCTGATGGCTGTCTTCCTGCCCTCTCCTGAGGCAAATTTATTCATTTGGACCTATGTGTTCAAAGGTAATTTACAATCATCTTTAAGTAAAGTGGCATTGATGTGCCATCAAATGGACTATTTTTGCTCTGCTGATAGCTGGTCGAGCAGCATCCCTTTATGCTTCCTCTATCCACTCCCTGTGGAAACCGTCTCCCTTGCATTCACAAATGTACAAAACACAGCAGACAAAAATAAGAAAGTGAATGTATTCGGCAGCATTATCACTGACTCTAGCAGGCATCTCCACTTCCCCTTCAGCTTTCAAAAGGCACATTTTCTGGTCTGTTTTTATGCATTAGAAATTTCAGGAATGTCAAGCAAAGTCCACTCCCCACACCCCTTTTTTTTTGGTTGTTGTTTTATTGAAGGAGACTTGGATGACTCAGAAGCATGTATTAGCAGTTTCTTAGCCCTTACATGCAGAGAATGTTGCCCTTAAGATTTAATTAATCAGGTGTTAATAAAAATTACAACAGGAGTTTTAAATAATCTAGATGAAAATCCCTTCCCCTCTCAGTTAGGCTTGATTTCCTTAGCACAGGTGATATAAATATTTGATTAGTTCTCCCTTCATCCATAGGGTCTTCCAGAGGAGACAAGATCTGAATTTTTAATGTAAAATACAAGCAGAATCCCCTCTATATTAAAAAATAATGCTGAAAGACTTTATTTATTCCTCATAAAAAGATAAAGGACACAAGATGCTTTCCTTTTCAGGTCACCTAGGAGTTACGTGTTAATAGGTAACATGGGCCCAGCAGATAAGGTGAACCACTCACAAGGGAAGTATTAAGTATCGACTCCGGTTCTTTTTGTTTGTTTTTATCCAGGAACATCACTGGGAGCAAGGAGCAGACATGAGCATTAGACTTGAATACAAACATATTTGCAAGAACTGATGCAAAGGCCAAAAGTAAAACTGGGTTAAAAAAAGAACTGGATAAGCTCATGGTGGATAGGTCCATCAGTGGCTATTACCCAAGATGGTCAGGATGCTCAGGGCAACCTTAAACCTTTGACTATCAGAAACTGGGAGTGGGATACAGGGGTAGAACACTCCATAATTGCCCTGTTCTGTACACTCCCACTGAAGCTCTGGTACTGGTCACTGTCAGAGACAGGATACTGAGCAAGATGGATCACGATCTGACCCAATATGGCAGCTCTTATGTTCCTATGTAACTGTGACTCTAAAATTCTTCTGGGACATTTTTTGACAGTAGATCAGATTCCAGATATGTAGAGCAGGAGTAGGCCTTAAAACTACATACTTAACATGGCAGATTTCTGTTTCTATCATTGTGCACCTACTGGTTGCTATATTTTTATGCTGATTAGTTTTCACTGACCTATAGGCATAGAAAATGGCATTCCTTTTATATGAAAGACCAATAACGTTTAATATAACAAACTGTTAAGACCACAATGCTTTTTCCCCCCATTGGTGACCATAGTGTCTCCCAGCTCTCCAGGGATGAAAAGCTACTCAATTAACACACTATGCCCAGCTTCCATTTAGGGCCTGTCTACACTGGAGGAACTTTCTAACCAGCCTTAAAAGAAGTTTCAGCTAAACTGATTTTCAAACTACTTAAAACAGCAGTATAGACTTAATTTTAGGAGTCTTAAGTCTTCACACTGATACAGTAAAAATGCATCAGGCCATTTAAGCTACCTAAATCTGGATCTACACTATGGCTCTAACGAGTATGAAAATCAGTTTGGCTTAACTCCCTTAAAGATGATTTAAAAACTCCCCCAGATCAGAGGAACCCTTATGGCTTTCTGCCCTCAGATAGATCTTCCACTGAGTCACTGGGGGCTGCATCTAAGCATAGAATTTGGTCCTTCGTTTCTGTACCTGTACAAATCACAGCAAGCCATCTTGCTTACAGAATGTTTGTTCTTTGTTCGTTTGATGGCTTAGCTGAACTTGTTTCCTTTTCCTTGCCATTTCCTTTGCTAATTTTGCTGAGCCGCTGTTGAGGCTGCTGTCCACCCTGTCCGTCCCCCGCCCCCGGCTGTCAACTATAAATGGACTGGTTTCAGAGTAGCAGCCATGTTAGTCTGTATCCGCAAACAGAAAAGGAGTACTTGTGGCACCTTAGAGACTAACAAGTTTATTTGAGCATAAGCTTTCGTGATGCATCCGATGAAGTGAGCTTTAGCTCACGGAAGCTTCAAGTAAATTGGTTAGTCTCTAAGGTGCCACAAGTCCTCCTTTTCTTTTTATAAATGGACTGGTTAATCTAAAGTCATTCAGATACTTATTTGCAAAGTAGCAACTCTGGAAGAGAGCTGTATTTAAATGTGTATATAAAAGAAATCCACTCTCTCATTACAGTGCCAGAAAACCTAAGCATAACAAAAGAATGTATTTGGAATAGCGATCAAGGCAAGTTAAAACCATGTTATCATTAAGGAGTGCTTAACAAAAAGCAGTGGGAAGGACAAATAACATCTTACTACAGAAGGTGAGCCGTGGCTGCCTGCTCTCTGAATAAGGAATTGTTTGTACGATTCTTGTTTCTTTGTTAGAATCCCAGCCACAGACTGAATACACCCTTTATGGATATTTCCATGGAATGTATATGTAAATATTGTGTAATTCATAAACATGCTGGATTATTTATTCAAGCCCTCATCTCTCAGACGTCAGTTAGCTTCACACTCCCAAGCTAAAAAGAAGAAAGCAGTAGCCAAAAAAAGTGTGGTGCAATAAGTAAGCAAAAGACACTTATCATAAATGGGAAAAATAGTTTTAAAAGGAGAATGCAAGGAAGGCTACTGCAAATTCGACAGCCAGGCACAGCGTTCACACTCAAACCAGAAATCACATGACAACTCACTTGTGTTGTTAAAGATGTGTTACAAATTGAGAAGTATTGCTGGGCTTTCCGATGGCATACATCACTGTAATAGCTGAGTGCTTTACAGACATTACTGAATTATATTCACAGCTCCCTGGTGAGGTTTTGAAAGTACTACTGGTTTGCCAGCTGCATAAAAGAAGGCAAGGACACTTGGTATGGGTTTTAACCGGGCCGCAACTTTATCAGTCAAATTGCATCGCAGGTTCCTGTCGGGGGGACAGCCCAGTGCAGTCACTTGCACCCCATTGATCCTTTGCCAATTCTTGGGGGCTTCCACAGAGAGGAGCCAATCATCACACTAAAAAGAAAAGGAGGACTTGTGGCACCTTAGAGACTAACCAATTTATTTGAGCATAAGCTTTCGTGAGCTACAGCTCACTTCTTTGGATCCATCCGATGAAGTGAGCTGTAGCTCACGAAAGCTTATGCTCAAAAAAATTGGTTAGTCTCTAAGGTGCCACAAGTCCTCCTTTTCTTTTTGCGAATACAGACTAACATGGCTGCTACTCTGAAATGAATCATCACACTGGGAGGGTCTCTGGGAGCCTCCACTAGCATTGTTTCCCCTGTCCGGGGTTGAGGCAGGAGGGGACCTTGACTCCCAGCCAGCACTGCCATCAAGTGTATTGGCTGGGTGGCCCCTGGGGTAGTGCCTTGACCCAGGTTTGCATTTGTCCCCAAGGGGTTAGGCATGATGCCCCCATGTCGTAAGGAGATGTCCTTGGGATGCCCACTATGTTACCTGTTTGGAACTGGAGCCTAAATCAGAGAGTTCCTGCCCTGGGCACCTGCCAAAAGGTGCAACAACAAATGACTCTCATATAGGTCAAAACTGTGACCTCTGGGCGGATGAGAATTCCAGCCCTCCAGCTACCCAAAACCCAAGCAGCCTCAGCCAATCTGGTGGTAGGGGGAAAAATTCCTTCCCAGCCCCAACAAAGCTACTAGTACAGCCTGAGTGACCTAGATAAGGGAGAGAGAGTGAGTAGAATGCTGGAAACCAGCAAAGAGGACATGGCTCTGAGCACATGGCTCTTATCATGGCTTCAAATCTCATGCCAAATCCTGCAAAACCTTATGGCTCCAAATATCATGAGACCCCTAGCTTACCCCAGAAGTCCTCTGGGGGCTGGAAATCTCACAGCACCCAGGCCATCTTGTTCTTTTGCCCTCTCCCATTGTGGGAGTCACCCCTCCTTAGGGTTGGGGCCCTCTATCCCCAGATGGGGAAGAGAGGCACAGAGAATTTAAGAGACTTTCCCAAGGTCACATTGGACATCTAGCAGAATTGGGCCCAGAATCTAGTTCTCCTGAGTCCCTGTCCAGACCTGTTACTACATGACCATCCTACTTCAGAGTACCTGTGTTTAAGGAATAGTCTGCACACAAAATTGCACTGGTTTAACTAAAATGTGATTTTATACTGACTTAAATCACATTAGTGTAACTTTGGGTGTGGGTTAGCTTTCCTCTGTACATTTAGACATGCTCACCTTTTAAATGACCAATATAAGTTTACTTAAACTCGTGCAAGTCTGTGGACAAGCCCTAATAAGAAATGTGTGCAATCTTATAGCATGCAGGTTTATATTCTAAAGAACATGTCTGGGAACAAGTCAGGCCAGGTTTACTAAGGGCACGTTCTACAGTGTAAAAACTCTGTCCACGGACCTAGGTAAACATGGTTTGGTCTTGCAGCATAAATGGGACCAACCCATGTTTTAACTGTGTCCCTGGAAAATAACATAGCACTGCTCATTCTAGATAACCCTACACTAGCCTTTTTTCTTCAATTGTCCCCCTGCTGCTCTATCAGTGGTGGCAGCAGCGGTGTGAGCATGAGAGTAGACTAGCCATCTGCATTGTAATTGTGTTCTCCAACCCAATCCTAAAGGATAGAATGGAACTGGAAAAGGTTCAGAGAAGGGCAACAAAGATGATCAAGGGTATGGAATGGCTAAGGGGGGATATAATACAAGTCTATGAAATCATGAATGGGATGGGGAAAGTGAATAGAGAAGTGTTATTTACCCTTTCATACAATACAAAAAGGAGGGGGTCACCTGGGGTCACCCCGGCAGTATGTTTAATACAAACCAGAGGAAGTACTTTTTCACATAATGCACAACTAACCTGTGGCACTCATTGCCATAGAATGGTGTGATGGCCAAAAGTATAACTGTGTTAAAAAAAGAATAAGATAAGTCCATG
Source organism: Caretta caretta (assembly GCF_965140235.1). Classification (NCBI taxonomy): domain Eukaryota; kingdom Metazoa; phylum Chordata; order Testudines; family Cheloniidae; genus Caretta; species Caretta caretta. The sequence goes on along the minus strand of NC_134206.1, from coordinate 108,517,197 downwards.
GAGGATTGGTCCATCAATGGCTTTTAGCCAAGATGGTCAGGGATGCAGCCCCATGCTGAGAGGGACTCTAAACCTCTGATTACCAGAAGCCAGCAGTGGAAGACAGGGGTAGATCACGCCATAATTTCTGTGCCCTGAGGCTCTGGTATGGGGCAGGATACAGGGCAAGATGGAGGATGGTCTGACCTAATATGGCAGCTCTTATGTTCTTATGTACTCAAAGCAGGTCTAGACAGTACATTGGTTAAAAAACTTTGGTGGCTGCCTGTCTACACAAGTACTCCCAGTGGACCTGCATCAGGGATAGTGCAACAGTTGGCAATCTGAAGAAGAATGCTAGAGACGACATGACTTCTAATGCTGACTGAAGCATGATTTGGGAACATGGATAAAACACAGTTATTCCCTGTCTATACTATATAAGACCAAACCATGTTTTCACTGTGCTAGGGGAGAACGATGTTATAATCAGGTCTCCTGCACAGTTGTTTTTCTAGAGGAAGTGGACATTCAAGGTTTGTGAACCACACAGACAGATCAGGGCTAGCTGATGGTTTTCTAAGACAGGTGTGTGAAATTCATGTTTTTGCATGGTTTCAGGTTCAAGGGATAACCAATGAAGGTCAGCCCTGAAATTCACTGAGTGCTTTTTGCGTTCACCTGAAACTGAAAACTTGGCTACACTAGAACAAAGTGTTATTTTAAAAAAGTTGCACTAGCTAACTCCATTTGAAACACCAGGGGCTTACTGTAGATGGAATTTAGCACCTTGAAAACCAAGTAAGCTAGTTGAGGTGGACCCTAAATGCTTCCCTCCACCCCATCTTTATGAAGCCAATGTGAAACTGGAAGGATAAGGACCCATGATGACTGAAGCCAAAGCTCATAAAATTAGCCTGTCACTCACTCAAAGGATCTCAGTATTTATCTAAAAAAGCAATATTAAAAACTGAAAGGAAATACGATCAAATATTGCAGTTATTGACTGCCATTTGTAAATTAATTTTACTCATTTCTCAGTGCACACACTGAACAGTTGTGACCTTTCATTGTCTGCAAGATTGTCTAGTGCTTGCTGAAAGGCTTGCTTTATTCATTATTGGGCACTCAATGAAAAAACATGGAACCATATAAATTTTTGGTGTTAACAAAGATGTATCTACATGCAACTCCATGGGATTTTGCTGTACTTTAAACAGCATTATACTTACTGTTAATAACCTCATACTGTAAATTGTTATACGTTATGAAGTAGGCTTTTTATGTAGGACAGAACTCCATGTATAAACTTCTGTATCTTTGGTGTCAAAACCAGATTAAAGTGACTCCAGATAATGCATACTGTTGGCTAAGGAATGCAGAGCTAAAGAAGGGGATGTGGAGATAGAGGCAGTACAGTGTCAAGTCTGTTACTTCACACAGTTTTGCACAGAAAGCAGTCTGATTAAAAGCATGAATTTAGCAGCAAGGGGCTCTGTAGGAAGTTCAAATGGTAACAATGATCAGTGAAGCGAATAAAAAATGTTTTTTCCATATCTCGAAGTGGTTGGACAAAAAGTGATGATTAAGTGACTCTGATTCATCCCATCTTTAAGTTGAGAAGTTCGTTGTCTTGGACAGTATTGAATATCCTATGCACTGATAATTTTTATGTTAACTTTAGAAGCCAAAACTTTTGCTGATTTTTACAAAGAGTATCTATTTTTCCCAATATTAATTTGCCATAACAAAGCTTAAAATCAGACTGATGATTTTAGCTATAAATGCAACTATATTCCTTACTGCTCTTATTAAAGACCAATAGCTTTTTTTCTATTTTACTAATGGTATTGCATTTTATGGAAATAAAAGGGTTTATTCAGCTACCACACTAGGTTCTTGTTGGTATACGACTGGCATGCAGCCTGGACAGATGACAGTCTTTGAAAAAAATTATTACTCTGGCAGGAACACTTTCAGAAAAGTTGATTTTGGCCTTTTTCTACACAGAGAGGCCTGTTTTCAAAATAAAATAGTAAAACGGCATTTGTTGTTCTGAAACCAATTTTCTTTAATAACATGGCAGCGTCTGAGATTGCACAAGAATTGCTGAGGAAAGGAAAGACAGGCGAAGTACAGCCATCAGCTGAATATAGGGTAGGTTTACATTTACAACGACACATATAGTACCGACACTGCACACCCCCCGGCCTGGGTATAAATAGCAGTGCAGACGAGGAGGCACAGCTTAGATCAGTGGTCTCCAACCTTGTTACGTCCAAGATCACTTTTTGAATTTAAGGGCAACCCAGGATCTACCCAGCCCCTCTCTGAGACCCTGGCCCTTCCCCGAAGCCCCGCCCCATTCACTCCATTTCCCCGCACCTCCATCGCTCGCTCTCCCCCACCCTCCCTCACTGTCACCAGGCTGGGGCAGGGGGTTAGGGTGCAGGCTCTGGACTGGGGCCGAGGGGTTCCCAGTGTGGGAGGGAGCTCTGGGTTGAGCCTGGGGCAGGGGGTTGGGGTGCCGGATGGGGTGAGGGGTTCCAGCTCTGGGGGGGGGAGTTTGAGTACAGGAGGGGGCTCCAGGCTGGGACAGAGTATTGGGGTACAGGAGGGGGTATGGGGTGCAGGCTCTGGGAGGGAGTTTGGGTACAGGAGGGGCCTCCGGGCTGAGGCAGAGGGTTGGGGTGCAAGAAGGGGTATAGAGGGCTGGCTCTGGGAGGGGGTCAGGGCTGGGGCAGGGGTTGCGTTGCAGGAGGGGGTATGGGGTGCAGGAGGAGGTATGGGTTTCTGGCTCTGGGAGGGGCACAGGGCTGGGGCTTGGGGTACAGAAGGGGGTTCAGAGTGCAGGAGTGGGTATAGGGTGCTGACTCCGAGAGGGGGGTTGGGGTGCGGGCTCCCGCCGGTTGGCACTGACCTTGGGCGGCTCCCAGTCAGCAGCGCAGTGGGGCTAAGGCAGGCTCCCTGCTTGCCCCAGTCCCACACTGCTCCCTAAAGGGGGCAATGTGCCCCCACAGCCCCTGGGGAGGGGACACGTGGCTCTGTGCACTGCCCCCCTCTGTAGGCACCACCCCCGCATCTCCCATTGGCCACAGTTCCCCATTCCTGGCCAACTGGAGTTGCAGGGGCGGTAGTTGCAGGCAGGAGCAGTGCACAAAGACCATGTGGGGGCATGCTGACAATTCTGGGAGTGGTGTGGAGCTGGGGCAGGCAGGAAGCCTGCCTTAGCAGCCGTCCTGCTGCTCCACCAGAGAACGCGATTGACTGGGAGAGTGTCCAGGATCGACCAGTCAATTGTGATTGACCACTTGGTGATCACTGGCTTAGATGAGTAGAGTGAAGTGCTCTACATGCCTGAACCCTAGGGGATATACCCTACATGGCTTTCTACACACCCAAGCAGTGCCTCTTGCATCTATTCTGGTATTTTTACCAGTGCAGTTTCCTGCTGCCTCCTCCCGCTGGAGCCTTTCTTTGCTGCCATCCCCTTCCCCCTACCAGAGCCTTTCACTGCCATTGTAGTTATACACTGCATGAGTGTGGATGCCCCAGTGCCTGGACCCCTGCTGCAGCCCTGGGACTGGAGGAGATCTCACACCCTGCCACAGCCTCAGGGCTGGGGGAGCTCTCACTCCCTGCTGCGGCCCTGGGGCCATGACGGAGGGGACAGAGGTTCTCCAGTCTTGGGGCGGGGGGTGGGGAGAGGCAGAAAGGAGCAAACAGGTTGTGGGGTCACAGTGGGTGGGGAGGAATGGGGCCAGACTGTGGATGGAATGGGGGGGCCAATAGGGGAAGGGGCAAAACAGGGTGGGGCCATGGGCAGGGCCGCAGGCAGAAGGGGCGGGATGGGGAGGGACTGCAGGCAGAACAGGTGGGGAGGGTGCTAGCCCAGGGCCCCATGAAACCTTACATCACCTCTGGCAAGGGGTACTGCGACAGATGTGTTGGGGGAGTTTGACGAAAGCATGAAATGGTGTTCTGTATTGGCTGCGGGGGGGTGTGTGTCGTGCACTGATGTACTCAGACTGCCGTTCTATGAGGGACTTGAGCATCTCTGTCCAGTAGCTGTATCATCCACTCCTGTCCATCTATCATCCCTTCCTGCCCTGTCTCCTTCCCAGGCTGTACAGCCTGAGTTTTTCATTAACTGTCTTCCTCCACATTCTTGTTTTGCTACCTGCTGTATATGTTGACTGCAGCACTTCTTGAAACATATCCTCCTTACTCTTCCTGGTTTGCCTCCTTATCTGACGGAGGTGCTCTGCCAGTGTGTAGGAGTTGGTCCTCAAGGGCACATCTAAATAAGACAAAGAAAAAATGAACAGAGATGGTATTGAGCGTGCGCTCAAAGCCAAGAATGATAAAAGTTACACATACACCTCTTTCTCACTGTCCCTTGGCTAGCACACAGGTCAGCAAGACCCCCAAATATGGTGAGTTCAGTGGGAGGCTGGGGAAGTGAGGATTGGGAAGGGGGAATGGGCAAGAAGGGACAAAGGGTCTGAGTGGCTTGTGAAGAGGGTCACTACATGCACCTAGGAAGAATATTTTGAATATTGGTACCCTTTTCCACAGGCTGGAGTAATCAAACCCGATATCTCACTCCTGAGGGTAACCTAGGGTGCATCTTCTGCATGCATGCAGCTTCAAACCAGATCAGTACGATGCTCGCCTGTGTGCCGGTTGGTCCCTGCGGAAATAATTGCCGGTTGGAGCAGCAAAGTTTCCTACAAGAAACAAGGCAGCTCTGCCACCGAACTTTTGGCAGAGGATTGCAGAGTAGCTACATGAAAGTTTCCTAGAGATGTCTATGGAGGATTCTTGGGAATAGCCAGTGTGCATTAACAAACTTTTCTCCTGGGCCTCCACTGCATAGCTGCATAGATTCTGTTCTTAATTTCTATCCCGTAACCCTCCTCTACCATATAACAAAGCAAATGAGACTTCAATTTCTTATCACTGTGCAGTATCAAAGCAAAATGTGTGCCTACCAGAGCTTGCCTCTCCTGCTTCATGCTTGCCTGAGCCAGAGTGCTGGGACTGGCTAGATTCCTCTGGGGTCAAAAATAGGTCCCGGCTTGCCATACCACCAGATGACCGCATTGCATAGCCCACATCCACTTCCAACTTCACTTCCTTATCCACCACTTCGTCCTCAGGGTTGACTCTGTTGCCTCCAGTCCCCCCAAAGAATTCATAGGCTCTTGGTGGTGATGGGGGGATTGCCACTGAGGATGGGGTGAAACTCCTCTTAGAAGCAGAATGCTTTTGGTGCTGCGCCAGAGTGATGGGTGGCCTCCCTTGCCTTCTGGAATGCCTGCCTCAGATCCTGGATCTTAGCACGACACTGCTGCATGTTGCTTCTCCTGCATGCCATGAGCAATCTGCCTGTAGATATCAAAGTTGCTACGGCTGGAGCAAAGCGGCAACTGCACAACCTATTCTCCCCACAGACCCAGCAGCTCCAGCATACTCCATGCGGGAGTACATCTGTTGCAGAAAGCCACCATGGTCAGCTGCGAAGATGTTGTGTGAACAGTCCATGTTGAGCAAACAGGCAGAGGAATTTCACAAATTCCCAGGCCTTTAAATGGGGGAGGGACATATGCCTGGGTACCTGCAGGGCAGCTGAGTGGAAACGACCGCCCAGAGCGGTCATGATGGTCATGATGGTCATGATTGTCAGACACCTCCTGGAGGCCAATTAGGGCAACATAAGCTAGCTCAATGTCTACACTGACACTGCGTCATTCTAAATACGTCGCAGAAAGCTCTTTGCCTCTCATCGAGGTGGTTTTATTTTGTTGGCGTAGCAGGTGAGTTACATCGGAGGGAGGAGTATTTTAGTGTGTACACCTCAACTGTTTTGTCAACAAACGCTGCCTTTTGTTGACAAAGCTGTGTGGTGTGGACAAGGCCTTAGAGAGCTTACAACAATGCAGCTGAGCCACTGGAAACTCTCTAGTGTAGCCATGCCCTAACTCAGAGAGAATAAGAAGTGTTTACCTGGGAAACAATTGCAAATGCATAAGTTGATGTGGTTGGATTACAGCTGTGTGTGTGGGTGTCAGAAACAATATGCCAACAGAAAGCAGTCAAACTCAGAAAAGCCAGGCAGAATCACTGGTAATGTGGCTGTGGCAGGAAGCCAAGAGAGAGATGGCTGCTTTGGGACAGAGTACTGGCTGGAAAAGCAGGCTTGGAATTGTAAACAAGGAAACGGCCTCCTCTTGTTTGTTTCTGCCGTGTACATTCTTTGTAAATAAACAGGATTGCACCAAAGAAATATCTGACTCATATCATCTGTTTCTCCTTCTAACAGACAAGCCAGCAAGGCCCTGAATATTGGCTATCTGCTCAGGCTAAAAGGGGCAACAGTACGATCACAAGGCATCACCCTATTGCCGGTGCTTGAGAGCAGCAAGTGCTCATTCATTGCTGTGCAAACTTCCAAACATCTTGACTCCAGGAAGTGGGGCATTAAGAAGAACATCCAATATCACAGTGTAGGCAATACTATATGTTTACAACATTCAGAAAAGCAAAATTACTTCTTCATGTTAATGTTATTTCTTCATGAATACAGTTGACCAGATTCTGTTTTCATGTCTACGTGCATGTCTTCCACTGATTTCAGTGGGAGGATTGTCCAAATAAATGAAAGCAGAATTTGGCCTACTGAGTATAAACCAGTTCAATGTTTTCTATCTTTCTGACAGAGATTTTCTGTAACTCTTTTATTAAAGGTGAAAGCTTTCTTTTGCTAAAATTTATATTGGAACATAGAACAGGTATATCATTATTGGGCATCCATGCTTCTCTCCACACCACTGGCCCTGAGAACGGGTGGGATAGCTGACTGAAGAAGCAGCCTGCACCTCCCTCTCCATTCTCTCTAAAAGAGAGTACAACTTGTGCACCCCCCTTGTACATGCCTTCCCTCAGTTCCTGTAGTGTGATAAGTGGAAGGAGAGAAAGAGGCTCAGGTTTCAGGGGGGACCTAGTTTCGGTGTTACCAGGGAGCTCATAGATTTTTCAAGCAGATATCAAGCTGCTACCAAACTGTAGAGCCTCAGCATGTAACACTGTCCATGCAGCATAACTTAATACTTAATAAAGATTTCTTTTCTCTGCCTTCCTGCCAACTTATTTATTACTACTGAAATAGTTCCTACAGGATGGGTCTGACATTACCTCCCTCCTGCCCCCCCCCACCCCCGAGCAGGCCAGTGCATCCCAGTCCATACTTTGAGCAACACTGCAGCCCTGCCCCATATACAGATTTTACCCTCTTACTCATATGGACTTCAGTGGGACCACTCATGTGAGAAATTACTCACCAGTGTGAGTAAGAGGATTGTAACCTGACACTTTGTGCTTTTATGCAAAGTTTCCTCACTGTCTTGCATATTATGTTACCCTCAAAGTTTTCATTAATTTTGTGAAACTGAATTTTACAATTGTAGCCATTTGAAAATAAAAGGGGTCTGAATAGTTTGAGGGGGCATAATCTAAAACTCTGTGTCCATGTGGGAGAGGAGCGATGTGGTGGAATTAGAACACTGTGAAGGTTGCAAACGTTACGTTACGTTATGAAATACCAGAATTAAAGTTGCCTATGCAACCTTAATCCTGCCCCTTTGTGTGTATTCATTATTTTACGGTCTTTATCCACATGATCTCATACTATTTTTCCAAAGGACCTTGCTTCATTCGGAGCACAGGACAGACATGCTCTGGGAATGATTCAGGGTTGTGTAGTGAAGGAGTCTGTTCTCTGTAGGACTCTTGCCACATGTTGCACAAGTTGGAAGATGAGTAAATATAATGCTCCTGAGAAAGTGTTGAAAGAGAGATGGGAGACTCGTCACCGACCTTGAACTCTCTGGGTCAAGGATATACCGACAGTGTATCAATGGGGATATACGGCCAAACCCAAGCGCCTGGATAAGACTTGAGGTCTTCTGCTGGAAAGAAATCTCAGCTGTGTACATTCTTTGTACCCAGCGCCCAAGTTGGCCTACCCCGTGGTCTTGGGGAGAGACTGGTCAGAGTTCCAGGAGATCCTGCGGGACCATGGCCAACAACATTTGGGAGGAGAAGAAGCAGGATCAATGAGGGAGGAACTATTTGGCCACCCTTTGGAACCTGACCCCAGAGAAGAGCCATCTAAACCCCCTGACCTGCCCGCTGAGTCCAATCCAGGCATGGAGCACCTTGTAGAAGATGCCCAGGTGAAGTTTGAGAGTGACAGGGACTTCATCCAAGAGCAGAGGGAGGACCAGTCCTTTACTCAAGCCTGGGAACAGGCAGCAACCCCAGACCAGGAAGGGGACAATACGCCACAACCTCCCTAGAGTCCCTGGTTTGAGATCTGGGGAAACCGCCTCTACCGTTTAGTGCAGGAACCCCAAACACATGAAGTTATCCAACAGCTCTTGGTTCCCCAGAGATTACGCTGGAGCCTCCTGCAGCTGGCTCATGCAGTACCCTGGGCAGGGCACCTGGATAAAGAGAAGACCCTCCAGAGGATAGCACACTGGGTTTTTTTGGCCTGGCATACACCAGGAGGTAAGGGATAATTGTGTCTCCTGCTCCGAGTGCCAGAGGACTGGACCGAAAGGGGCACCACTGCCCCTCCCCATAGTTGGCATATCATTTGAATGAGTTGGCATGGATTTTGTGGGACTACTAGAGAAAAGCCAGACAGGAAACCAATTTATCCTCGTACTTGTTGATTATGCGACACACTACCCCGAAGCCATCCCCTTACGCACAGCTACAGCCCCTAACATTGCGACGGAGCTAGTGAAGATTTTCACTCGGGTCAGGATACCCAAAGAAATCCTAACCGATCAGGGCACCAATATGTGCTCCAAATGGATACCTTAGCTGTGCCACCTCATGAACATTCAAACCCTCAGGACTTCAGTGTTCCACCCATAAACTGATGGGTTAATCAAAAGCTTTAACGGAACCCTCAAGTCAGTGCTCTGCAAGTTCGTAGGAGATGATTCCTGACATTGGGACTCATTGTTGCCCATTCTACTGTTCACTGTGCAGGAGGTCCCCCAAGCCTCAACCAGGTTCTCCCCATTTGAGTTCCTCTATGGGAGGCAACCTTGGGGCATCCTCAACCTCCTGAGAGAGGACTGGGAGACGCAAGAGACACAGGTCCTGGGAATTACTCATTATATGTTATGACTCTGTGAGCATCTCCAGGCCTTGGGTGCCTTTTCTCAAGAGAACTTGTTACGAGCCCAGCAAACCCAGGAGCAACAATACAATGAAGGGACTAAGGTACACAGCTTTGAGCCCAGGCACCAGGTTCTATTATTATTTCCCTCTACCAAGTTGAAGGTATTAGCCAAGTGGCAAGGCCCCTTTGAGGTGTCTCACTGGGTAGAACTAGTAGATTACGAGATCGGTTTGCCGGGGTGATGGAAGGAAGTATGCACATATCACGTGAACTTTTTGAAAGCCTGGAAGGGCAGAGAGGCCTTATTCATCGCACCTTCACCCCATGAACTGAGAACAGTTACAATGTCTCATACAGGACTTCCCGGACATCTTGTCAACACGCCCAGGGCAGACCAATATCATAAGCCACCAGACTGCAACAACCCTGGGACAGAGGGTGAAGATGACCTTTGGCCCTTCCCCAGGAAGATGTGGGATGCTGTCTTCCAGGAATTGGAGACAATGCTTGAGATGGGAGTGGTGGAAGAATCTCAAAGTGAATGGCAAAACCTGAATGTACTGGTCCCGAAGCCAGACGGGGCCATCCGATTTTGCATTGATTTTTGAAAGGTCAGTGCTCTCTCCCGGATCAATGCGTATACGATAAAATGCATCAAAGAACTCCTGAAATGACACAGGGGAGCCAAATATTTGTCGACACTGGACTTAACAAAGGGGTATTGGCAAATACCCCTGACGCCAAACACCAAAGTGAAGACTGCCTTTCCCACACCATACCACCTCTTCCAGTTCATAACAATGCCCTTTGGACTACATGGAGCAGCCGCCAGCTTTCAGCGGTTGATGAACAGGGTACTGCAGCCTCATAACCGATACACAGCGGCTTATATAGATGACATTGTGATTTACAGCAGCAGTTGGGAGGACCACCTTCAGCATCTGGCCAGTTTTCAAGTTTTCAAGGCCCTTCGGGAGGCAGGCCTCATAGCCAACCCTGCAAAATGCCATTTCGTGCAGGAAGAGGCAACATATCTTGGGTATGTAAGCAGAGTCAGGATGAGCGCTACCCTGACATCTGGTGGTGAGTTGTGGCGGGTTGTGGAAAAGAACTTCAGAGGATGATCTCATTTGCATACCCACCCCGCCTAGATGGTCACTTTGGCTGCTGTGGGATCCCCAGTTTCTCTGTTATTGGGTCAGGAAGAATAAAGTGTTATTATCCTGATTATGTGAATCAAGGAAGGTGGAAATGTACTTGGCTTTTTATTATGATGGATGGACTCGCCATCAACTAAGTAGCACTCGCTAGGCAAGGGCATGGGTTCCAAAACTCAGTGAGTGGAGAGAGGTTGGGGGATAGGTATTTGTATTTTGTGGTATGGGCCTGTTTTGAGGGCCCTAAATGCACCTCTTCTATGCTCCACTGTGTAATAGCAGAGCTAATTTTGATTCTGCTAGGAGTCTGGTTATAGATTGCTGAACTGAATTCACTTTGGGCCAAGGGTGCACCAGCACTGGGGCTCTGGTACTATGAGCTGAAATCAGTGCATACTGTGTTAAGTAGTAAGGGGCCCGAAGATATATTGGTGAGTGGCTTGCAGGATGGCTACCAGAGAGGAGCAGCTGGTGGAGTGTCTTGCAGGATGGCTACTGGAGAGGAGCAGCTGGCGGTGAAGGCTGCAGTAGAAACCCATGGAGAGTTGGGGCAGTCAGCTGTCGGAGCACGTAAGGTACCCCTTTACTCTCCCTGCCCCCATTTCCACACAGGCTGGGGGGGGGGGGGAGGTTAAAACTCTGTAGATGAACTTTTGAACTCTGGACTCACCAAGGACAGAGACTGAGACTTTGGGGTTGCTGGACTTTGGGCTTGCTGGACTTTGGGGACTTTGGGTGACTTTTGGGTTGCTGGTCTCAAGAACCAAAGGCAAAGGACATGGCCCAATTTGCTTGGGGTGGGTTTTTGCTTATGGTTTGTGTTATGAATCCTGTTGGTGGTGTTTCCCCAACGTAATGCCACATTGTTTCTCTCTGTTATTAAAAGGCTTTTGCTACACTCAGACTCTGTGCTTGTGAGACGGGAAGTATTGCCTCTTAGAGGCGCCCCGGGGGGAGGGTGGTATATATTTGTCTCAGGTCACTGGGTGGGAGCTCAACCCAGTTTTGAATTGTGTTATTGGGACAGAATCCCTAGATACTGAACCCAGCCCTTGTTGCGGCCAACTCTGACGGGCAGAAGGGTTACAGTATATAGTGGGAGGAGGCTAGTTACAGCTTCTGATTGATAAGGTGCAAGCTCTAAGTTATACCCGACGCTGACAATGAATAAGCAAGTACACCAATTCCTGGGATTGGCCGGGTACTATCGGCATTTCCTGCCTGGCTTTGCGACAATAGCAGCCCCCCTCTCTGACCTGACCAAAAGTTCCCAACCCCGGAAAGTGCAGTGGTCCAGTAAGTGTGAGGAGACATTCCAGATCCTGAAGAAACGGCTAGCCCAGGAACCAGTCCTCGTACATCCAGACTTCTCAAAAGACTTCAGACTGCAAACAGATGCCTCAGAAGTGAGACTAGGGGCTGTCCTAGTCCAGGAAATCAACGGGGAAGAGCACCCCATTCTATATCTGAGCTGTAAGCTGTTCCTTGGGGAGAAACACTATTCGACGATTGAGAAGGAGGCCTTGGCAGTAAAGTGGGTCATCGATGCCCTACGCTACTACCTGCTTGGTAGCACCTTCACACTGATTACCAATCATGCTCCCCTCCAATGGTTACACAGCACGAAGGATACCAACTCCAGGATTATACATTAGTACCTCTCCCTCCAACCATATGACTTCTGCATGTGTCATCGACCTGGTAAGGCTCACACCAACATGGACTTCTTTTCTAGGCTGCGGGGGGGTGGAAGGGACACAGACCTTCCACCGGGGTCCCTCTTAAGGGTGTGTGTGTATGTGACAGGGTGTACATACCCCACATTGGACAAGAGAGGGTTAACCCCACATTATGGGTGGCAGAAGTCCTGCCCCTCAGACCTTACTGGGCATGCTCCAACTGCTGCCTCAGTACAAAAGGGAGCAGCCCAGCCTTATTCTAGGCTGACCACCAAGGGGAGAAGACGCTTGGTGGTGGGTTCCGGCCAGGAGCTGCTATAGCCACAGACTGCAGGAACCAGAGAACCAGGGGACCAGACTGGTGAACTGCTATCTCCAGCGGACTGTCAGGAGTTGGACCCCCAGGGAGTTACCCCCTGCAGGGAACCTGTAGACCCCAGTGCTGTATGGACTGCTACCTCAAGAGATGCAGAAGGAAGTGGCCCAGGGAGGCGAAGGGAGTGGTATCTACCACCAGAGCAAAGTCAGTGTGTTGCGGTAGGATTCCCCACTGACTGTGTGGTGACTACTTCTGCTGCTGACAGGGCCCTGAGCTGGGACCCAGTGGAGAGGGAGGGCCCAGGTCCCCCTACCCAGCCATCACCCACCCCTAGGTGGTGGCCCACTTCCCTGACTCCTAGGGCAGCCACATAGACTCTGGCCACAAGGACGCACAGCCCTGACTCCAATGGCAATTGGATAGACTTTGGCCACTGGGCTGCCATATTGACTCTGACCTCTGAGCCATGTTGCTTTCAGCCTAAAGACAGTCCAATAGACTGTAATGGGTGGTGTCACTACCCCAACCCACCCCTAAGGAGGACGGGGTGTGCATACCACGCAACACATGCTAATCTCAATGGAGTCTCACTTATTGTGTCTCACTTTAAGTGCCTTAGTTTACTTCCAAATCATACCTTTCTATCACTCCTAATCTAACTTACACTGGTTTAGTGTAGGTACTGAAATTAACATTACAATACTAATGATAAGCAGCTTCAAAGAGAAAGTGCCACTCGTGACAGCTGGAAAGAGATGGAGTGAGATCAGATTAGATGTAAAAAGCCACTTGTATAGGGAGGATAATTGTTTTTCCTCATCCTGAACTAAATAAAAAACTACCTCACTTTCTGTGTGATCTTTTGGAAAAGACGCATGCATTTGTAAAGAGGCTATTTTCCACCAAAAAAAACCATCATGCTGTTTAATAAGTTTTCAAATAGTTATGTGCCAAATAGTAATTTGCATGACAATCTGATTTTCTTTTTATTTTAAGATGTGAAATCAAATGAATTTTGGCAAACATTATGGAATCAGAAGAAGAATTAAATTTTGTATTTGAATTTTTTTAAATCCAAGAAAATATCAACTTTTTTAATTGAAAGAAAATAATCCTTCATGGGATAAAGTGTTTGCTTGCGTTATTTGACATTTATTTTCTTCTTGTTCATGACATAAAGCTCAATGAGTGGATGTCGCTGGTCTAGAGTCTCCCATTACTTCTCTACTTCTGAGGTATGGGTTTTAGCTTCTGAATAATTAATAATAATTAGCCTATTCTGAGTTCCAATCCATTGTTATAATATTGATAATTAGTACCTTTGTGTGCGGCGTCTTCGTGTTAGAGAGGTCTCTTTTGTGAATCCAGTCCCATGTTCTTATTCTTTTCCAATAAAATTGGCAAACTTAGTTTCAAAAGGTATTTTAGATTCTGCAGGAAAAAAGCAAAATGAAAAGGTTAATTAATAGAATGCTCAACAATCAGTCATCTTCAATTAAAATTTAGCTTTAGTCCGTGTAGGCATGCTTTCACAAATTTGTCTCAGTTTCTGCACTCCGAGGACAAGCTGCATGCATAATGCAAATCTTCCCTACTTCTCTTCCTAATATTAATATTTATTCCTGAAAACTCTCCTGGTAGTTAAAGTTCCATATTTTATTTTCAAACAAAAATTCAAGGTTGCAGTTCTAGACTCTTCCTTTCATTTCTTTCCTTCCTTCACCAAACACTTTGGGGGACCAAGGACCCAATTATACAAATTTGTCAGCCCCGGAATACATTGAGCAGCCTTACAGAAATCCATGCTCAAGGCTGAAAATAAATGGCAAAAACTCAAAAAAAATCCTAACGGACAAATCACCTGACTTCAAAGAGAGCTGCTAGATGCTCAATGCTTTTGAAACTCAGGCGACTTATTTAGTGACCTTAATATGTATTTCGGAGGCTAATTGGTTTACAAAAACCAAGCCAAAGGCTCCTGTGGAGCCCTTTCCACAGCGCTTGTCTACCTCTAGTAGACATATGTGCATGCATAGCACAATCTTCCTTATTTGAACTTTATCTTAGAGTTTTGTACTGCCACCCAGTAGTATCTGAGCACCTTTCATGTAAAATCAATAGTGATAGAGAAGTGACTAGTGGGCTCTTCTCTTTCTGGGTGTCCAAACTCCGCTTGGGGTAGGGTTTATTTTTGGTTTTTGTCTCAAGGTTTTTTGAGTTTCTTTGGGGGAGAAAAGGGATGTGTTTGGGTAGAAAGGGAGAGTCAATATTGTGTCATTCTTACTATGGTGGGAAGTCTTTTTCAGAGAGGAAGGATTTGCAGTTTTTCCTGCAGATGGCCAGATTCGACTCAGCTAATCTTGTCTGAAAGTTTGTTCCATAGCTGGATACCCTCAATAAAGAATGCTTTTTCTCCACCTCTTATGCAAGTCGTCTTGGGTTTTGTGATGTGCATTGTCCCAGTTGTGGTGGTGATTCATAGATTGAAATTCAATCTTTAATATAGCTGGTGCTTGATCCACTTAAATGCACTGATGATGGACCATGGTCTGAAACTGGCATCTGACACTGACTGGGAGCCAGAGGAGTGCCTTGAGCACAGGCTTGATGTGATCATGATGGCCTAGAGACCATGGAAGAGGCTTTCCAAATTGACTGGAACACCCAAAGGTACCTCTCTTATCAGTGACATCTATTTCAATATCAAAGTGCATTTTTGTGCCCCTGCCCCATTCACTTCTGCTGTTAAACTATTCAAAATAATATTTCAAGAAAGGTTTATATGGGGGAATATATTGTTTTCCTTCTCCTTGTAGTAAAAAAAAAGGATGGATAATTTTCACTTAAATATTCCAAATATTTCCCCTTCAAGAACACACCAAAGGCCTTATTCTCCGCTGCCTTTACACCTCTGTAAAGTGTTGGCAGAGAAGGAAACTACTACAGTATTCTGACATATTAACATTTTACTCCCACTTTGCAGTATAAATGACTCCACGGGATACGGGGCAGTTGACCACCTGTTCCAAGAGCCCAAAAAGGGGAACCTTTTAGAATGTTATGAGCAAATGAAAACAGAGGATGAGAATGGAAACATATACAAACGTAGCTTGCAGTTGCTCCCGCTATAATTCAGATTTTCTACTTTCTTGGGAAGAGAATCTTTGGATATCAAAGCATGGACCCATCTCTAATCCCCTTTTCTTTGGGGAAAATTAGCAATCTAATTTAGACAAAATAAGTAATGGCTTCAGCTGCAGCCCAAGTCTCAAACTTTACCTGTATATCACTTGAAGTTCAGACTGCTTTAGATACCATGGGCCTGAACTGCACAGAGCACAAGTCAAGGGGGAAGTGGGCAGAGGTGATTTAGGGTCCTATCTAAAACCCACTGTAGTCAATAGAAAGTTTCCCATTGACTTTGCCTTATTTTGGATCAGGCCATTGAGACTCAAGTTTGCATTCCTTTGCATCCTGCTGCTGTTCTCTGATCCCCATCCCCTGTAACGGGTAGAGCGCTCTGAGGTTGAACTATTGCAAGTTTCGGGGCAGGTGTTAGATTGCTCTTATCAAAAGAGTTGCCATTCTGTGCTAATAGTGGACCAAGGTGTGTTTTACTCTTTTTACTATCTAGGGAAGACAGTGGTCAGTCACAGAGGGTAACACTATTTGCCATTACTGTTTCTATGATATCCGCTCATGTGAATGGGCCAAAATATTTGAATGATAATTAGATAAGGTACATGTCTGGGTGACTGAGCTGTTTGTCTAGCTTGCCTTTTATAAATATGTGAAATATTTTTGATCAGTTCATTATTTAAATTTTGACAGTGAAACAATGATCTAAACTGTGCTTATCTATGTTAGACACAATAAATGGATTCAATTATTTATTTTAATACACTGTGATAGTTACTTATCACTCCTGTGTGTTATGACATTCCCCATCTAAAAGGTTGTTTTGAAATTCAGACACTTTACTGGCAAGTTCTGGATTGAAAAGAAATGTTATATTCTGTGGGTAACTATAGCTGAGATTCATGAGACACAGTTATAAATCAAAATTAAATAAACAATTTTGGTTAGCAGGTAGAAGTTCTACCCCATGCTCCATAACCTTAATATTGATATTTTTTAATGTTGTCTCACTCTCTTTGACTGGCTCTCCTGCCGTGATCTGACAGTTTTCCATTCCTGTTTGGGCTGTGTTTCTCAGCCACTCCACAATGTGTTTTTCTTTCCATCAACACTGATACTGTACAGTAGAACCATGGGAAACTTTTTGCCCCAAATGCCAAACCTAGTCATGTTAACCAGGGTTAACAAACCTGTTAAAATTCTGAGCCAGATTCATGAAGGGCTTTCAAAAACCCTTGGGCCAGTTTTGAGTCAACAGGATGAGTTGGGGTTCTTTTTGTTTTAGTTTCGTTTTGTTTTGTTTATTGAGTGGAAACCAGGTAAAAAGCAACATTTTTATTCAGAGCAAAACTCAGGGATTAGAATTCTACCAGTTCAAAGATCTTTGTAGGAACCCTTATGAACTGAATCTACTGAGTTGTCTGATCTCTTCTGTACAGTCTCTCTTTCCCCAAAATAACTAGAACAATGTTCCACATTGTTTCTAGTGACTATGGCTATGTAATGGACTATGTGAAGGAAGCTTTGTTTTCCTTCTGTGTTGAACCAAAACAAATGCTTAGTTGCCAAATAGGAGAATCACTACACAGCTAATATTATTCCAAAGTACATTTCTGAATGACATTTTGAATCATGTATTCATGCTATTGTGTCTAATCCTCTTCCAGTCTCTAATTGTGAGTCCCTTTTTGTGCATGTTAAGTAGTTTTTCATCTTGACTGAATTCTAATTTTATCTAAACTTTTCCAATTATATATGATAATTGTATAAGAAATAATTTTGCATTCATTTTGGAACTAGAACATAGCTTGAACAAAATATGTTGTTTTCATAAATGTACTTTCTGAATTATATAAAAATGTCCGGTTTCAAAGTAAAGTCTTCTTTAAAAAAGTAACACTTTTTAATTTCTGAATCGTAGAGTAGCACATTCATTTAGAGCCATAAAACAAAATCTACGTTACAGAAATATATTTTTGTATATTTCTTTGTGCCAAATACAAATTTTTGGCAATATTCTAGAATAATTTTAATGCACTACTATGCAAAAAAAATGACTATTTTTAATTTATAAAAGCGAGAATATATAATTCATTTTTAATTTTAAACAATTTTAAATGTCTCTATTCAACAATGGATTATGCGCATAGTAAAAGGTGTTTTAAAAATTGCGGAAAAGATAGTCTCATAATTATTTATCATATTGGAGGTGAGGTACAGTGAAACACAAAATACTACTTAATGGTTCAAGGGGTTAGTTGTTAAATTATTGAAAGTATAAAGGAAATAATGAATATTTTAAATCCATTTTAAATGTAATTGACCATTATCTCACCAATTATCCTGGTTTGCTACTATTTAATAATGTGAAATTCAATCTTGCATTAGAAAAGAAAAACATCTAAGTCATCAGCTGCTACACATAATTTACATTGGTTTTCAGTAGAGATAACTTGGTGGGGAACTGGGCAGAATGTATTGTTTTGATTAATTCTGAAGCTTTTGTAACATTATTGCAATAATTTAACTATGACAGTAATTAAAATATCTGTTGGCAAGTACATTATGTCTTAATTTGAGTTAATTGTAGCAATATTGAGACCTAAATTATCTTTTCTTGTGAATAAAGCTCAGACTGACCTCAGTAAAATGACAATGAGGAAAAGATTGGCAAGTAAATAATACTTCTAATGACAGCAAATATGAATGTTCTAACATCTTCTGGGTGACATACGGCAAGATGCTGCATTTCAAGAACTCAGGCAGCTCACATAGCCAGTTTTTACACTAACAAAAGTTAACTAAGATACCCAGACAAGTAGATGAAATGTGTTTCTAGAAGATTCTAGGGCAAGGCAATTATGACAAACTAAATTACAGTGCAACAGTAGCGGAAAAACAGACTAGAATCTGAATTATTTTCAGCTGTTAAATAGTAATTTAAACCCATTATTAAAAAGCAATGTTAATTTAAATGCATTTAGCCCATTTCCTTACCATGTAAATTACAACAATGAACAATTTATGGTCATTTTTAAAATCTCTTGAGACAGCCCCATGCAGTGCCAAGAGGTCACTCCAACTCCACATACCTGCTATTTGGCTACTCCTTTGGTGAAATCCTAGCCCACTGAAGCCAATGGGGATACCCTTGGCTTCAGTGGAGACATGATTTCAATTCTTGTACCTTAAACCTTACAGAGAACAGGACCTTACAAATCACCAACCTAATAAAGAACCCACTAGCTAAGGAGCAGTAGCAAAGACTATGAAAAAGATCCAAGAGATTTCATAAATTCCAGGTTTTTCGCCCTTTGTATTTTGCTTTGATATATCTATTGCTGTTTGAATCACCAATGGCTGGAATGACACAGTAGAGTTCATTCCATACTGTTCCTAAAATGTCGTGGTGGAGTGGCTGATGTAGTAGCATGAGCATTTTAGTACTAAGGGCTTGTCTACACTTGGAAATCTATCTAAATAGATATTCCAGAATAATTATTCCAAAATAGCTATGTTGGTAAATTTTCCAGTGTAGACAATCCCTTAAATGGGGCTTGATTCACCACTTTGTTATGTGATGTACATTTAAAAGTTAAAAGCAAAGTTATGAATTTAAGCTTCTAGGCTCGTCTTTTGAAGTGCCGTGCAGGTTTCTTTTGAGGGTGAGGACTGATGGGTCAGATATAGAGCAATCACTTTGTGAACAGTGTTCACCCACAGCTGATAGGGTATCTTTGTCTTTTATCATTTTCCTGTGAGTTCATTCCAGAGGTTTTAACTACAAAGTAGTTGTTGGGGCATTTAGTGCACCGGATAAGGTACATACACCAGATGTGGTGTGATAGGCATGAGTAGGACCCATGGATCTAGAAAGGTGTGTTGTGGGGGGTGTTGATCATTGTAGCACCGGAGATAGGGCCGCAGGTTTTGCATCTCTTGTTCTGGCAGGGTCTGGAGCCACTTTGAGTTGGTGTGTCCTAATCTGTGAGAACCTTGTTTCTGATGATGAGCTTGGAGAGATTTGGGTGGGGGTGGGAGGTTGTCTGAAGGCCAGAGGAGGTGGTTCTGGAAAGATTTCTTTCAGGATGCAGTCCACATGGAGTTGGGTTAGTTGTCTGATGATATCCTGTATGGGTTTCAATGTA
Source organism: Caretta caretta (assembly GCF_965140235.1). Taxonomy (NCBI): domain Eukaryota; kingdom Metazoa; phylum Chordata; order Testudines; family Cheloniidae; genus Caretta; species Caretta caretta. The sequence continues at coordinate 108,497,575 of NC_134206.1, read as the reverse complement.
GGGTGGTAGGTGACAACTAAAGCTGTGTGGTTGAAGGGGGTTTTATTTCTGTATTGAAGCAGGTTCTCTCAGGGTATTTGGGTGGCCCATTCCATGATGTGATCTACTTCTCTGGTAGAATGTCGTTGTTGGTGAAGGTGGCTTTGAGTGTGCTAAGGTGTATATTCCAGGCCACTTCACCTTGAATGGTCCCTTGAAATATGTGTTAACTACTTATTCTAAACAATCTGTTCCACCTTGTATTTAGCTGTGGCACTCTGAGTGAGTTTCCCAGACCTGAAGAAGAGCTTGTCTCTTTCATCAACAGAAGCTGGTTCAATAAAAGATATTACCTCCCCCACCTTGTCTCTCTAATATCCTGGGACTAATACAGCCGTAACAACACTGCATACAACAAAGGAAGATATCTTCAGCTAGTCAGTCTGAACTGTACTATTCAATGTGGATGGCTGGTGGGAGGGGAAGGGGGGAGACTGCCACTCAAGGATCCCCCCCTCCCCCAAAATTCCCAGGGGGGAGGGAGAACATGAAGCTTCAATCCAGAGAATCCAATCCCACACATAGGTAAAGAGAGGGAGCATCGTGTACCTAATGTGAGGGAGGAAAGAGACACCCCCCGCCACACACACACCTAGAAACTCCATCCTCCAGTTGGTGATAAAAGAGGAGATCCTCCACCAGCAAATTTCCTTCCATCTTTTTGGTGTGGGGGGAGGGGAAAGAGAGAAACTACACCGCATGATCAGGGGAAAGCGAGGTACAACCCTCTCCTCAGGCTTCATGTCTTACACCCTTTCAGCCACAGGATCCCACACACATGCATACAGACACAGTCACCCGGGCTATCGCCACTACCTAGTCCCCAATTTTCCCCTTGCCAACCATTAAACCCCATGTCTTAGCTTTACAGTTGCCAAGGCAGCCCAGCAACACTTATTCCCTTCTTTTCCCATCCATGGAGGTGGTATGGGAAAGAGAATGAAGATAGTTGTGGGAGAAGCAGAGAAAAGGGCATCAAGGCTGGCATTACCAATGAAGCTAGAAGAGGAATGCAATAAAAGACTGTAGTTTGGAGAGGTTGATGGGAGAGAATTATGCAGAGCTTTGAAAGCAAAGCCAAACCATTTAAAATTGACAACTTAGCTAAATATGAGCTAGTAAAGGGATTCAAAGACCAGGGTGCTATGGTCAGATTACTGAGCAAGAGAGAGATTCTAAGTGCTGCATTTTTGATGTATTGTGGGGTTTTGTTGTGTGTTAAATGGCCAAAAATGCTTTTGGAAACTCCTAAGTCCCTATGTAGGGTAGGAAAACGGATCCCATCTCCCCCAACTGTGTTAACAAACATGTTATAATTAGAGGAAGCATGTTTTGATTCCACATTTTAAACACCACTTAACACCTTGGGTAGACAGGCTTTAGGAACTTTAAAAAGACCTTTGTTGGTCATAATTTACCTTTAAGAAAGACTGACACAATTTTAAATTCTGTCTACTTTTGGTGTTGAGTGGTGTTTAAAAATGTCTGAATCAAAACGTTACATAACATGGCTTTTAAAAAATGTCTTTCCCTTATCTACACAGGGTTTGAGAGGATCCAAGCCTGGTCTACAGTTTACAGAAAGAGTCAAGGCTTGAAGACTAACAAGGCACATTTTCACTAACAAATTAGGCTATGATAGAATATGCCTTGAGGAGGCAGCTGACACAATGTTAAGTATGGCAATCCCTATGTACTCTCAGTGGTTAAGATTGTGTAGGTTACCACAAATCCAAAGTCACGTTCTAGTACAGCATAGTATGCTAGGGAAATTGTCACTACTGTGACAAAAGCATTTCTGCAGGCCATCTACAAATGCTCCAAGGGCTACATTCTGAAGACCTCTGAGGTAAATTACCCGAATCATAAGCAGAATATCCTCGCTAGAAGACACAGTGAGTCCTATGAACATAACTGCAGAGCAACAGGAAAGGACTATTAAAGCACTGCAGGAGAAGGTTAATGCTCTTGAGGGAACAATATGAGATTCTGATTATCACTACAAAAGTTTTTTTTCTCCTGCTGATAATAGCTCATTTTAACCAATTAGCCTCTTGCAGTTTGTATGGCAACTTCCACCTTCTCTGTATGTGTGGAATATAATCTTATTACTATTTGCCCCATTTTATACATCCGATTAAGTGGGCTGAAGCCCACGAAAGCTTACGCTCTAATAAATTTTAGTCTCTAAGGTGCCACAAGTACTCCTGTTCTTTTTGAGATTTGTGGGTCTTCCAGAGGGGCTGGAAAAAGGGAGCCTGTGGAAGTTTTATCCACCTTGCAGCCAGTGTTTTTGTCTCTGCCCCCCGGATCAGAACTTAGATATTGAGAGAGCCCACCGCTCCCTGGCCCCAAACCCCCCTCCAAATGCAAAGCTGCAGGCCATAATTGTAAGATTATTTAAAATATAATATTAAGGAACTAATTCTTTAAAAGCTCTGTGAATTTAAAAATCTAGAAATACACAGTCCATTTGCCCTAAATATATACTTATAAGAAATACAAGAGCTAAACAGGGTAATGAAGCTTTCAGTTTAATAATGAATCTTTTCAATTCCCCAACTGTAACAAAATCTGATCTGCTAAAATCCTATCCAAGAATAATTATTGTTGCTGGTTATGATTCACCAAATTACTGAGAATATGTTAGTATGGGTCTGTCAGTTGTTTTTTCAATAATACTAGTTCAGGAGCTTTTCTTTAGATTTTATTTTTTTAAATTTGTTGAAATACATGTTATGTTTTACATAATGTTATGATTTGCATTGCTGATGTTATGATTGGGCTATGGCGTTCATACTATAATCCTGCCTGGACAAGGCTCTATTCAGCCAATGAACCCTTATCTGAAAAATGATCCAGTTATGTTAGAATAAGGTTATTTAAACAATTTGTATAACTTATATATCAACTACAGACTTGTTCTTAAGTTATACACTAGCCTCCTTCCCCCTTTTCTGTTGCTGTTGTGAATAGTGCAGAAACCATGCCCTCCCTTAACTTTAGACTATTTCTTTATAAATTTAGAGGGAATCCATTTATACCCAAAATGGGTCTTTTTGAGGGTGAGGTGGGGAGAATGAGTGAAAGGCACCCCCTTCTAAACCTCCTGTTTCTGCTGGATGAGAGTTACATATTTTTAAGTCAGGTTTCAGAGTAACAGCTGTGTTAGTCTGTATTCGCAAAAAGAAAAGGAGTACTTGTGGCACCTTAGAGACTAACCAATTTATTATCTAAGGTGCCACAAGTACTCCTTATATTTTTAAGTGATCCTCGGTCAGTTTTAACACTTTGTTTCTTTTTCTTAGTTTTTCTATCTGTTTCCCATATTATACCTATCTTTTGCCTTTCCTAACCTGCCTTAACCTCTCCCCTTTCCCCTCCCACTCCTGCCCTCAGGACTGTTAGGGGAAACCCAGATATACCATTGCTAAATCTGGAGCTACCAGTGGCCCAAGCAATGACACTATTCAGGAGCCTGATAAAGAGATTTGACCTAAACACTTCTTGTGGCTAATACTATAAATTGGGTTTCCTGGAACATCAGATGGGTGAATCACCTGATAAAAGAAAATACTTATCACCCATCTAAAAGCAAGATAATATCTTCCTACAGGAAACCCACCTTAATGACTTGGAAGCGGAGAAATTTAGGAGGGAGTGGATAGGGGAAGGGAGGGATGTTTAACCATTTCTCCTCCGCAGCCAAAGGTGTAGGAGTATTGTTTCTCGAAAGACTCAGTTTACAAATTCTACATATAAATAAAGATGACAAAAGTAGATTTTTTTTTTTTTGGCTGGTGAAGACTAAGATCTCTGACTCTCTATATAACCTGATGAATATATATTGACCCTTTTTTTTAGATAAGTTTTTTTCCAAATTAATATCCTATTAGACTCAATCATCATAGCATGAGATTTTAATGAGGTGTTGGAACTTATTTAGACAAGCCAGATCATCCCAGCACACACAATCACGTGCTAGAAACATTATAAAAGATTATAGGGAAGAATTAAGGTTAAAAGATGTATGGTGATTGCAGAACCCTACAATGAAGGATTTTACTTTTTTCCCCTTGACAAATGACACATTCATGAATAGATTTTTCTGATTTCTATGAAACAGGTGGACTCAGACTTGATTTTATTATTGAGCACTATCATGATATCTGATCATGCACCAGTGCTACAAGAGTTTTCCCCACCTGAGACAGATCGGTCTTGTAAAAGATGGAGACTGAACTCTCTTTTGAAAAGGAGGACTTGTGGCATCTTAGAGACTAACCAATTTATTTGAGCATAAGCTTTCGTGAGCTACAGCTCACTTCATCAGATGCATCGGATGAAGTGAGCTGTAGCTCTCAAAAGCTTATGCTCAAATAAATTTGTTTGTGTCTAAGGTGCCACAAGTCCTCCTATTCTTTTTGCGGATACAAACTAACACGGCTGCTACTCTAAAACCTCTCTTTGGAAAGATATACATTTTCCGAACTATGTCACAAAAGAAATTGTGACATATCCCCGATCCATGCTGGGATACACTTAAAGTTTTTATGAGAGGTAGGATCATTTCCTACTCAAGGGATAGGAAGAGGCTAGCCAGGCTCAGCTTCTGGAATAAACCAAACAACTAAGCTAGGGATTTAGAATGTGCAAACTACCCCTCCCCACAAAATCTAAAAAAATTAATCAATCTTGGGTATGAAATAAATAAATTGACTTCAGCACAAAGCAAACTTACTTTTTTTAGACTCGAACATACCGGCAGTCAGGGGAGAGAGAGCAGGGGAAATTCTTCCATACAGATTAAAAGCGAGAGGTCAAAAGTCCCAGATAGTATCATTCAAAACTGAACAAGGACAGGTTATTACTTATCAAAAAGAGGTCAGTGATCCATTTTTGAAATTCTATCATGCTATTTACAATAATGATTCACCACCTGACCCAGAAGAATTGAATTTTCTGAAAACTCTTAACTTCTCAAAAGAGCAACATGCCAGGCTGGGCTCTTGCTTGCAGAGGAAATAATCAGAGCCATGGAGAAAATGAGTCTGGGGAAGACCCCTGACTCTGATGGCTTACTGACAGAATTCTATCAAAGTCCCAAAGAAATTCTGGCTCCTAAGCTGTTATACATTTATGAAGATGCCTTAAAGAAAGGTACTTTACCTCCGATGAGGGACGCCCTACTTAGTGGGATTTATTTGAAAAAGGCGTGATTCAGCTAACACACGTCAGTTGATTATTGTTATGGCACTCCACCAGCATTCTAGAAATTCCCACACAATCATTTCACTTGACGCAGAGAAAGCCTTTGGCAGAGTGAACTGGCAATATTTGTTTCTTACCCTGGATACATTTGGGTTGGGGAAATCCTTTATTTAATGGTTGAAGCTGTTATATTCCAATCCCAACTCTCGCATCCTAATAAATAGCACAATATCCCTCCTCACTTTGATCTGTTTCGGGGAACTGGACAGGGATGATCCCTCCTGTTCCCTTTAGCATGAGAACCACGTTCAGTGTTATTTAGGGAACACCAAGTATTCAAGGGATCAAATCAGGGTCTCAGGAGACAAAAATCCACCTATATGCAGATGATATCCTGCTAGTTTTTTAAAAGTCCAGATCAACCTATTCCAAATATCCGACGGACAATAGATAACTTTGGCATATTATCTGGCTATAAGATAAATTGGATAAGTCAGAAGCAATGAAAATCTCATTGGATTTAGTTGGAAGTGGCTTTCCTATGAGGACATGTAGGTGGCAACAGATAAATCTCAGGTATCTTGGCATCCTGTTCCCCCATAAAATTAAAAACATAGTCAAGGTTAACCTAGCGCCATTAATCATGCAGTTAGCAAATTATTTAAGTAGATGGCAGGCACTAGCTCGCTCCCTTTGTGGAAAAATAAACACAATGCCCTTCCTGGGAGACTTTTTATTCAGAATTCCCTCAATATCCATATTCCTCCCTTTTATTTTACTAAAATCAACAACAGGTTCAGGTACTTCTTGTGGGGTGCTGGTAACAAACCCAGAATCTGCTTACAAAGATTACAGCTCCCTATCAAAACAGGTGGTTTTAGATTTCCCAACTTTAAAACTTTACCATCAGGCAATAATTCTTTGCCAAGCACCACAGTGGCTCAGTCTTTCGTGCTGTAGAGCCCTTGACTGGTTCTGGCTGGAGCCCACTGCCACTCGCCAGAGAGGGGTGGAGAGTGCTGGAGAGGAGCAGCCAGGCGGAAAATGCCAAGCTTTTATATGCACCATGCAGGTTCCCAGCCTCCCACGGTTCATCAGTAATCTCCCTGGGGAGTCCAAGGGACCAGGGAAGCTGATTATCAGATACCACCTCCTCAGCCATCTGGGAGCCTGCATGGCACATAATAAATAAGCAAAAACTTTCTGCCGAAGCCCACTCAGCAGGGAGGGGAAGAGGACCACAGCCCAGGCATCCAGCAGCAGGGGTGGTTGTGGCTGTGCCAGGGGAGGCTTAGCCTCTCCTGGCCTATTATACACGCTGTCATATTTCAAACCAGGGACTGTAGCTCATTTGTGAACATAAGTTTGCTTGCTTTAACCTTGTAATAACTCTTTCATTTGTTTTCTTAGTTAATAAATACGTAGTTAGTTTACTATAGGATTGACTACAAGTGTTGTCTTTGGTGTGAGATCTGAGGTACAAACTGACCTGGGCTAAGTAACTGGTCTCTTGGGACTGGGAGCAACATAAATCTTTTGTAATCTTTGGTGTATAGCTACCATCTATCCCTAAGTCCAGCTTGCCTGAGTGGGGAGATTGACTGCATTGTCGGTGACTCAGACTGCTGTACTGCTTCAGGAGATCACATTTGTTAGTGGGTTGGTGAAATACAATTATAGAACACACAATCAGTGTGCGGTCTCTGCCCTGCTTCTTGACTGTCTGCCTGAGGTTGGCACTCATGGTCATGAATGACTCCAGGCAACATGACACAGACTTGTGGCCCAAGAGCCTCCGGCACATCTGAACTGTCATGGAAGGCTGAGATGGGAGACTGAGGGAAAGGTGGTGAATTACCTGAAAATGGTCAGTTGACAAAAATGCTCTCAAACTTGTAGAGTCTGTTAGGGCCCCTATGAACTCAATTTTCTGAGTGTGAATCAAATTTCCCAGTGTTTGGGATGAGACTCAGATGGTCTCAGTCAGGGCAATGTAGTATGCACATGAGAAAGAACTTCCTCACTGGATCTGTCCCTTAGTAGCCAGTTGTCCAGATATGAATTCACTTCTTTCTGAGGTACCCTATCACCACGACCATACATTTGGTTAAAAACCTGGGGGAAGAAGAGAGGCTCAGAGGAAGCACCATGTCCTGAAAATGGCACTTCGCCACAATGAACCAGAAGAATTTTCTTTGGTTTGGCAAAATCGCCTCATGAAAATAGGCATCCTAAAGGTCCAGAGCATCAATCCAGTCATTCTGAGACAACTTGGGGAGGATAGTTGATAGGGTGACCATTCAAACCTCATGTACCTGATATGTTTGTTGAGGCCACGAAGGTCGAGAAGGGATCTTACCCCTTCTTTGGATTTGGGAACCAGAAAGTACTGGGAATAGAAGTTCCAACCCTGGCGTTCTTCAGGAACTTCCTCCCTTGCTCCCAAAGCCCTAGAGAATGGACCTGCTTGAGGAGCAGTATCTTGTGAGGGGGTTCCTAAGGAGGGAGAGGGAATGAGGAGAAGGAGTGGACAGGAACTGGATAGCATAGCCTGATCTGATGGTGTGACACGCTGTACCTCAAAGTAAGCACCCTGGCATCCCCATATTCACCACTGTCATATAATTATGATATGTTTTGTACAAAGTATGCCTTGTGAGATATCATTTTATAAGTCTTGATCTTTGAACATTAATATCCTCTTGCATTGTATGTGTTATCATTGTATGGGAAGTTATGAAGTATTGCTATATGGGTTAGTGAAATATATTGTGAGTCTGACAAGCGCCCACAGCCAGCCTTTCAATTGCAACAAAGGAGGGCCCAGGCAGTGTTATTGCCCTATCAAGAAAACAATCCACTATCACAGAGGTGCCTTAGAGAAGGCACATACGCAGTGGAGACTGCTTGACCAACAGGGACTGACTCACCCCCACATCAAAGCAGCTGGAAGAAGGTATAAAAAGAGAGACAGTGACATCATCATCACTTGTCCTCCTTCCCCACCCCCAACCCCCACAACTGGAAAACTGTCTGAAAGAAAAAGACTTGGAAGTGGGGTCCCAGGATGGAAGGGTGTCCAGCCTGTGTATTGAGGAATTGTAACCTGCTTATACCATCTGTTAGAGTGAGACATTGCTTGATTCAAGTCTTGCTTAGTCTGTTAAAGTTAGAATTAGACTGCAAATGTATATTTGTTTCTTAGGTAACCAACTTTGATCTCTATGCCTGCTACTTATAATGATTTAAAATCTATCTTTCTGTTGTTAATAAATCTGTTCCATATTTTACCTAAAACAGTGCGTTTTGCTGGAAGTGCTTGGGAAATCTCAGCTCAGGTTACAAAGACTGGTGCATGTCCACTTTCCTATGAATAAGTGGAGAATAAGTAATGAACCTAAACTGGTCAGGCTTCTGACTAGTGCAAGATGGTACAGTTCTGGGGTGCAAGACTAGGGAGCTGGGGGGAATTGGCTGGAGCCTCCCTATTGATGGTTCATGTATCTTAGTTTTGGGTGTGGAGGAGGCAGAAAAGTCTCGACTAGACCTGAGTGGTCTCAGTTGGTCTTATGTGACCTTTTTCCTCGGTGCATTGGACAGGGAAGAGTTCCTCCCTTTCCTCAGAGAGGCGCTGGCTCCAGAGCGTGAAACAGCAACATGGGTGACCTCTGATCTGGCGAAGGCCTTGGTGCCGAAGCAGGCCACATGGCCTGTTCAAGCAAGTGCTGCTTTCGGCGAAGGTCCCTAGCTTCTTGAGTCTATTTCATGAACAATCTACAAATTCCACACCTCTCCTTGACGTGGACCTTGCCCAAGCACTGCATGTGGGGATCATTGTTGGGGATCGCTCCCCTGCATGATAGACAATGTTTAAACCCTGGCAAGGTTTCCTCCCTGGAGGAGGAAATAGTTAACTTGTTGTACCAATAAAATAAAAACCAGCAGGATCTTATTAAAGGGAAAAAGGCAAAATACCACATTTATTGTGAATACAGAAAGAATCATAGAAAGCAGTTAGTTCTAGTTATAACATTCCATTCAATCTCATATTTATTCACACATTCATTCATACAAACACACACACACACACACACACACACACACACAGGTTCTGCAAGGTTGTTATCATAGTTACCAGCCTTAGAGTTGCTCATGCCAAGCCACTGGCCAGGTGGCCTGGACATGAGGAGGGAGCAGGGCCTTGTCAGATGCTCATCTGATGCTCCTGGAAGTTGGTTTGCAGAATCAGACCCCCCAAAGTTCTCACTTTTTAGAGTCTATTTTTATAGGAATTTCTTCCTATGCCAGTCTATGGGAATTGCTTCATCATGCTGTTGCTGAATCAATCAGCAGATAGCACATTCCTGACGGCTCCAAGATGTTATCTTGTTCTTTGGTTCTCCCATTCTTGAGGCTGTTGGGTGGATTCCAGTCTGCCCTCCGGGTGGGGTCCTCTGGTTATTTCCACTTGACGCCTTCTTCAGCCGATGGACACTGGATTCTTAGGCTGGCACCTCCCTGATCATTCAGTTATTATCCACACCAAGCATCCATCCACATACATCCTCTATCTCTATTTTAATCACAATTGTTAATACAACAAAAGGGTGGGGAGTCTCTGGGTGTTGTTTCTGTTGTTAGAGTATTGCTTTGAGTCTCTCTCTCTGTGAATTGCTTTGAGAACAGACTCTGTCTTAGAATGTACTAACACAATTAGCAGCTTGCAAGTTTCACACATAGAGGGAGAGAAACAGTACCAAAAACCAAGAGACCTCTTAATTAGTAATACCCTGGAATTTAAACTCTGGGGAATCAAACTCATTTGTGATTTTAATACAGAACTTCTTTAATATGATCCAACAAACTAACACTAAATCCAGCTAACACTAAGGGCACTAACTATACACAACTTGAAAAACACTAAGAGATAGTGAGGTTGAGAACCACACAGAGCTCTGGACTACAGCCACAGGTGGTAAGAAGGATATCAGGGGGCTTGGGGCAGTGCAACCTCATATAGCCAGGGAGGAGGCTGTGGCCACAACTTGTGAATACCACCCTTCTATGGATACTACTAAGCAAAATTCTCCAGCTCCGGTGCCATGGGTGAGCACACACCTAAGAGGAATTCACAGATGCATCTACTTACGGAAAAAAAGGGTTAATACAGAACTACCCAACATTGAGTGTAGTACTTTTTGTGACAGCAAATTATAATCTGTAGTTTGTAAAAACTTCAAGAACATTTTACTACAGGCAGAATGAAACTTCCAGCACATCTCCCAGAAGTCCACACCATAACACCATTTTTCTTTCTCTTTCATTCATTGATTTTGGTCACAAAAGCTACATGGTATTGTTTCTCTTTCCTTTCTGGATGAACATAACTCTTATAACCAAGGGGGAGATTTGGAAAAGTAGCTGAGCCTCAGAATCTCTCAGGAACAGGAATTTAAGGCTATTATATTTTCTTGACAATTTTGCAAGGCTGGACTATGAGTACATAATATAAATTATAATTATTTTTATACAAAAATCTAAAGTTTGTAATGAAATGGCTTTACATACACTCAAACATTTATTGTACTTACAATATGAATGTATTTAAGATAACAGTATGACAAAGAAATTAAACAGTTAATAATCTAAGACTACATATAAAGAAATTATTCTCCAAATCATGCAATTATTGATGAAATTAAAATACAACTAGAACATTGTTTAAATGGGTTTTGTTTGGCTTGTTTTAACAGGGTATCTTGTTGCAAACACAAAAAAATGTAAAATTTAAAGTTTCAATTTCTTCTTACAGATTTAAGATGTGACTAATTTATATCCTTCTACAACAAAACTACAGTGGAATGGATGAGCCATAAATTACTCATTTAAATACAATTTAACAAATTGTAGGAGAATAACTTTTTTTACTTCACCCAGAAATCACTTTGGCAAAAACGTTCAAAAGGCTGAGGTTGGAGTTAGGAGACAGATTCCCCAGTCTGTTTAGGTGACTTTATGCTGCATAAACAGTTCAAAATAAATAGTTAAAATGACCACATAAAGCTGGTGGAAAATTGCCCTTGCACAGAGGAACTCTCTGCTGGTGGTAAAATGGCAGAGATACCCCCACAGAAACCTGATCCTGTAGGCCCCCTCTGAACACCCCTACCGAATCAGGCCCCACACACGACTTGGGCAGCTGAACACGCCTGTCTTCCCCTAGTTCGTGAATTGTTCTGGTGCTTAGGCAGAACATAGGCATCTGGATGCCTAGAGGGAGGCAGCAGTGCATGGGCTCAGAGACAAAACATAGGTGCACTGCCCATGGAACTTTTACCCTGAAAAACTTGGGTGGTGAGTGAGCTTAGGCACCTACAGAGTTTGGCAGAATCACAGTGGAGCCAAAATTGTGAGGTAGGCGTCTAAAACAGGGACTTAGGCACCTAAGTACTTTTGTGGATTTCCCCTCCTACTCCCCAAACAAGGGGCCTGTGTGTTCTTGACCAGATCTCTGCTGCCAATTTCTCTCACCAACCACTGATTTCTTCTTCTGCCTTGGTCTTTCCTCCCCATGTTCGGTGGCTGCATTTACATAGCATGGTTGGTAGAGAGACTGGAAGTGCTCTGGAATGAAAGTGTTATGTAAATGTAAGATTATTTTTAGTAGCTGTTGTTATTAAATATTATGGCAGGATGCCAACATGATAGCAAACTTGTGCATGCAACAGCAAGATGATATTTTAAAAGCGGCTGCACGATACCCATTCTGATTCCCTTCTGAAAGATCCACAGTAAAACCATGCAATGCCTTGTGAATAACTTTAGTGATTCACTCCCATGTAGACCTCTCATTTTCCAATGCAAACATTGCATAAGGCTAACACAGTGCTCTTAAACATAAACCAGCCATAAACCAATTTCACTCAGATTATGTCTGTGTCATAAATAAGGCTCTGTATCCACTCAGTTCAAATCAGCCTTCTTAAGCAGGCTTACACTCGTTAAATCCTGTCTATGACCTCAGGCAGCCTGTTCTGAATGCATGACTCTTGCATGTGAAGAGAGAGGCTTGGAAAATAACCCTGAACTGAGCTAAGGATAAATCTATTTGGATTCATTACGTCTCCGACTTCTAAACCCACCTGTCTTTGAAAATAACACTTGTTTAAATATATTTTCAGAGCCTTCACCTTTACATATGAAAAGCAAATTGTGAATAAAAATTTTCATTAAAGGAAATTTACCTGAAACAAGAAAAGTTTAGTCACATAAACAGCGTGGACACATCTCCCATATTATTTTATACAAAATAAATGTTCAGTTGTCTTCTCCCTATCACCACACACACATTTTCTTCACGTCCTTCTTCCTCCACCACTCCTTTTCAGTTTCATGATTTTAGTTCCTGATTATGTGTATGTTTTGTGAGTATACCAGGGTATATGACTATTCTGTGAATACTGAGTGACAAGTCAGCATGCAGATCATTTAAGATGCACATTTTGTGTTTAATCTTGCACTCACTGACCTCTAGCCATTTTGCTGTTGACTTCAGTAGCAGTAGGATTTTGAGCACTGTGCAAGAATGAAAGTTATGACACATAAAAGGGTAAATAATATGCGGGGGATTATGACCATTTTGTACTGGTGAAATAAATGGCTATGAAAGTTCTCCCCTCTAAAGTTGACCACAACCAGTTAACATACTTCTAAAGGTGTTGAACACTGCGTATACTAGCCTTTTTAGAAGTATTCGTTAAGATGTTTTAGCTAGCATGGTTTTACACACAACCTATTTTTCTAGTTTAGATATGGGCTAGGAGATTCACTGATAGGACGCCACTCTAGAAGCTCTTCACTTGTGCCCCTGACTTAATCATGCCTCTGTAATAAATTTTGAGTACCTGCAGCAGCTGTTAAGCATCCATGGATATTTGTGAAAACATTGCTTCGGCAGCCATCCCCATACAACAAGACCCAGTGATGGAAAGTTGAAGCTAGACAAATTTCCAGCTGGAAATAAGGTATACATTTTTAACAGTGAGGGGAATTATATAAGAATGGGCATAGTGGGTCAGACCAATGGGCCATCTAGCCCTGTATCATATCTCTGGTAGTTGCCAGTGTCAGATGCTGAAAGAACAGAACAGGGCAGTTTTGAGTGATTCATTCTCTGTCATCCGGTCCCAGCTTCTGGCAGTTGGGGATTTAGGGACACCCAGTGTATGGGGATGCATGTCTGACCATCTTGGCTAATAACCATTGATGGACCTATCCTTCATTAACTTATTATTTTTGAACCCAGTTATACTTTTGTCCTTCACAACGTCCTGTGGCAATGAGTTCTACAGATTGATGTGTGTTGTGTGAAGGGGTACTTCTTTATGTATGTTTTAAACATACTGCCTATTAATTTTATCAGGTGACCCTGGTTCTTGTGTGATGTGAAGCGATAAATAACACTTCCCAATTCACTTTCTCCACACCATTCATGATTTTATAGACCTCTATTAGATCCTTCCTTAGTCATCTCTTTTCGAAGGGTTTGTCTATACTAACTGCCGGATCCAGCGAGATCAATGTATCGCATCTAGTCTAGACATGATAAATCGACCCCCGAGCGCTCTTCCGTCGACTCCTGTACTCCAGCGCCGTGAGAGGCGCAGGCAGAGTTGACGGCGGAGCAACAGCAGTCGACTCACCGCAGTGAAGACACCGCGGTGAGTAGGTCTAAGTACGTCGGCTTCAGCTACATTATTCACATAGCTGAAGTTGCGTAACTGAGATCGATCCCCCCGCAGTGTAGACCAGGCCTAAGATGAACAGCCTGAGGCTTTTTAATCTCTCCTTGTACAGAAGCTGGTCCATATCCCTAATCATTTTCATTGACCTCCTCTGCACCTTTTCCAAATCCATCTTTTTTTTGTGATGGGGCGACCAGAACTGCATGCAGTATTCAAGGTGTGGGTACACCATGGATTTATATAGTGGCATTATATTTTCTGTTTTATTATCAATTCCTTTCCTAATGGTCCCTAACTTTGTTAGCTTTTTTTCTATTATCTTTTTATTTATTTATTTATATAGTTTATATACACATAAAAAACTATACGTAAACTTCTCATAATACATAAACTTCTCATAATATATTAACCAATTGCTGCCTAACCTGAGCTATACTTGCAACTTTTGATTATATATATATATATATAATATGAATGGCTAAAGTAGAAATCAGTTATTTGTATTACACAATTTACAAACAAAATTTGTTTATAAAAATCCAACTAATTAAAGAAAAATTAAGTTAAGATAAAGAATAGAAGCAAAATTCAGGGACAGAGACGGGAAAGGAAAGAAGTGGGTAATGAGGCAGGGTCCCTGCATAGCATCCCATATGTCTGATCATTTTTCTTGAGTATTTCTGTTACAGTATATAATTCTTTCCATGGTGGCCAAGCTTACGATATATATGCGCCAGTCTTCAGTGTTGGTCACTTCTTGGCTTTCCATTATTGTAGCACTAGTCTTTCAGCAATTATTCGTGCTCTGCTTAGCCATAAGTTCTTCAGCTTTCTCCAGCTTCCAGTTAACATTCATTAGGTTTGAAATTACATCTTTTGCTTGTAACACTATTTTATTTTATAGAAAAAAATTAACTTTCCAATTAGGTTCTGCCCAAAATATACAGGTGTAGGAGTATTCTCAGAGCACATGGGCTAAATTAGCACCTGCTGAATCATAGCACCAACAGGTAGAGCTGGCATTGGGGCCAAATTATAGGTGCCGACTCCGTGGTGCTCCGGGGCTGGAGCACCCATGGAGAAAATATGGTGGATACTGAGCACCCACCGGCAGCCGCCCTTTAAGCTCCCCTCCCCCCCTCAGCGCATTCTTTTTACTTTCACTTTTCATGAGCCATAAATATCTTCCAAGTGACTTTATGGTTACTCTTCATATGAATGTTCTTGAATACATCACACACACACTCCCTCCCCTGCCCCCATCCTCAGTATTTGCCTAAGGCCTTGTCTACACTGCCACTTTACAGCGCTGCAACTTTCTCGCTCAGGGGTGTGAAAAACACCCCCCCGATCGCAGCAAGTTTCAGTGCTGTAAAGTGCCCGTGTAGACAGTGCCCCAGTGCTGGGAGCTACGCCCCTCGTGGAGGTGGGATTTTTAGAGCGCCGGGAGAGCGCGGTGCCGCGACCACACAAGCCGTGTTAAAGCATTTCTGTGACAATGCTTTAACGTTGCCAGTGTAGACGAGCCCAGATAAAACAAAACTTAAATGTTACCTGATAGCAGGTGATAAAGATATAAGTAAGATTAATGAGTGAAGCAATTTACAAGCATAAACTCATTGTTATAAGTTCAACACCTATCTTAACCATACTAACAGGTGAAACAGACTGGTTTCCAGTAACAAATTTGTCAGTGTTTGGCTGAGGTCTAAAGGCTTGGCAACTACTGGCCCCTGGTTTGCCAGCATCACAGTCCGCTGGGCCACAGATGGTCCAGTTTCCAAGGTTGCCTTTTCACTCCCTTCAAATGTGGCTCAGGACAGGTTACTGTCAGACTCTTCACTCCTAGTCTGTCTCCCTCCACTTGTCCTGGACTCCTTACAGTGGTGGTCATTTCTGGAAACTCTTATATTCAGTGTTCCCTTAGTCTGACTCCTACCAACCAGGTTTGTTGTCACTGATGACTCCATGGGCAGTGAGTGGAGCGCCCCTTTGGGGAGGCTAACCCCTGGCTCCGCTCCTTCCACCTGAGCCCTCCCCATGGCCAGAGCTACGAGACCTCCTGCACCTTCCTCCTCCCCATCCCTGCCTGGAGAAGCCAGGAGTGCTGCCCCTCCCGGCCGCAGGAGCCCCGGGCTGGCCAAAGCTCCAAGCCTCTCCTCCCACCCACCTAACCCTGCCCAGCAGAGCCTCAGGCTGGCCAAAGCCCCGAGCCCCCCTCCACCTGCCTAGAGGAGCCCCATGCCAGCTGCCGCCTGGAACACCCCCCCCCCTTTCAGCTGGAGGAGCCCCGGGCTGGCCAAATCCCTGAGTGCCCCCACCCAGAGGAGCCCTAGGCCAGTCGCAGCCGTGCCATGCCTCCCCTCCCCGGACCCAGCCCACCCAGGGGAAAAGTGTTGGTTAGAAGACACTTTTGATATGTCCCATGCAGGCTCCAGATTGGCTGAGGAGGCAGTATGTGCTTCCTCAGCTGCCCCAGAACCTGCATGAGGTATAATGAATTAAAAACTTCACCGCCAAACCCCACAACCGGGGGTCCAGCGGCCATGGTCTCGGCAGCGCCAGGGGAGGCAAAGCCTCCCCTGGCCTATTATACCTATCACCCATGGACGCTTCCCTGAAGGGCTGGGGAGCGCATGTGGGGTTGCTGAAAGTTCAGGGTCTGTGGTTAGATCCAAAGATCTCTCTGTATATCAACATACTGGAGCTTCAGGCTGTCACGGAGTCCCTGGGCGATGCTCTGGAACGGCTCCCTACGAAGCCAGTCAGGACTCTGGGGAAGTCTCCTTTCTGTGAGCAGACTGTCTGCAGGACACACAGCTCACACAACTTCCACCTTCCTGGGTCTGACCTCGGAGCATTCAGCATCCTCTGCCCCTCCGTGCGCTTCCCACAGCGAGTCCGCCCAGGCGCGGTCCTGGGGAAGTAGAGGGTCCTTCACCCCAACTCCGCAGTCAGACGGGACTCTCAGCCAGCCAGTAAAACAGAAGGTTTATTAGAAGACAGGAACACAGTCTAAACCAGAGCTTGTAGGTGCAGAGAACAGGACCCCTCAGCTGGGTCCATTTTAGGGGGCAGTGAGCCAGACAACCCTGTCTGCACTTCACTCCTCGTCCCCAGCCTGCCCCAAACTGAAACTCTCTCCAGCCCCTCCTCCTCTGGGCTTTGTCCCTTTCCCAGGCCAGGAGGTCACCTGATTCCTTTGTTCTCCAACCCTTTAGCTCTCACCTTGCAGGGGAAAAGGGCCCAGGCCATCAGTTGCCAGGAAACAGGGTGTTGGCCATTCTATTTGTCCAGACCCCTGCACACACCTGCCCTCTAGGGCTCTGCAATGATCATACACCCTTATTCCCCCACCTAGATACTTAAGAACTGCATAGGGGAAACTGAGGCACCCCCACACTATTCAGAGAAAACATTAAGAACAGTCCCGCTTCGTCACACAGGCCATCTTCTATTCCTTGTCATGCCTTTCTGCATACCATACAATACCAGGCAAGAGGGAGCATGGTCCAGGGTGCTTTGCCAAGAGGTAATCAGACTATGGCTGTTCTACATGGAGGAGAGTATCACTCTGATAGCTGATCACTTACCTGGGGCTCAGAATCATATTGCGGACCGTCTCAGGAGGAATTTTTCCCTGAGTCACAAGTGGTCCCTAGAGACGAGCATCCTCTGGGTCATCTTTGCAGCGATCATTACACGTCATCCCAATCAATACACAGGTCATCCTCAGGCTGAAAGCAGATTGGGTCAAGCTCATCCTCATTGCCCAAGGCAGTGTTCATTCTCTGACCTTCTCATGCTTTCAATTCAGCCTCCCATATCCCCTTTCTCTCCATCCTAACCTACTCACACAGAATCACAGTCACACCCATGGCTCCCCCTGGGCCCCACCTCTTGCCCCCTGCCTGGTGCTTCTGCTGGGGCCCTGGGTCAGAGAGCTGGGGCTTCCCCTGTCCACACCGTGGCTTCTGTGAGGGCTCCGTGCTTCTGCTGTGCCATGGCGGATTTCTGCTGGGGCCTATTTTTACAGGGCCCCCAGTTGCCCGGGGCCCCTGAGCATGGACCCCCGTAGGCCCATTGGATAAGCCATCACTGAGAAAATGGCATTCCTGGTTGCGCTAATATCTGCAGGAAGAGTCTGTGAGTTGCAGACTCTGATGGCAGATCCTCCTTATACACAAGTCTCCAAGAAGAAAGTGACTTTACAGCTGCACCCAAAATTTTTGTCTAACGTGGTCTCATGGTTTCATTTGAACCAGGCCGTATATTTACACACGTTGTTTCCTAAGCCACATTCATCTCCGGGGGAAGCAGCATCTCTGTACATTAGATGTCAGATGATCTTTAGCCTTCTATCTGGACAGGACTAAACTGTTTTGTGCTTCGCCTCATCTGTTTGTGTCATATGGGGATCATATGAAGGGGCAAGTGGTCTCTTCAGAGAAGATCTTGAAATGGATAACGTCATTTATCAAGTTTGCGTATGGAATAGCTTTCACTACGCTTCCTGCGGGGGTGTAAGCTCATTCTACAAGAGCACAAGCTATGTCAATAGTGTGCCTCAGGGCTTGTCTACACTACAAAACTATGTTGACTTAAGTTAGGTCAACCTATAGCCACTGCAGTAATTAAATTAACTGTTGGTGTCCACAGCACCCTCCTTCTGCTGGTGGTGCATGTCCCCATCAGGAGTGCTTATACCAACTGAAGTGGGGCATTGTGGGGCACTGACAGTTTGAGTTTGAGGCACTGACAGTAATGCAGAGCTCACAGCTGGAGCCCCACCCTGGTCTTGGGGCTGACAGCCCCTGCTGTGAGTCAGGCAGGAGCTCAATTTCACAGCAGGGAGCCTGTGGCTAGTGAAATTGACATTCTTGTCAGTTTCACGGGTGCTATTATTTCACATTTTATGACTGGCTCTGGCTAGCCTGGCAGGGCTCCGGCCTGTCAGCCTGGTCAGGCTCCAGATGTCAGTCCCGGTGGTGGGGCTCTAGCTGTGAACCCCATGCAGGGCTGACAGCAAACAGGCAAAGTAAGTAACGCAGTGTCTATACAGACACTGCATCACCCTAACTACATTGACCTAAGCACTATGCCTCTCGTGGAGGGGGAGTTATTAGGTTGCTGTAGTGGGCGACTTACATTGGTGGGAGCACCATTCTTATGTCAACCTAACTCTGTAGTGTACATCAGACCTTGGTGACATCTCAATAAGGGACATTTCCAAGGCTGCCATGTGGTCATCCATACATACGTGTAAGAACCATTATGCCATTATTACAATATCCGGAGCAGATGCACACTTTGGGAAGGTGGTCCTGGAGTCCTTATTTAAATAGACCCCGAGCCTCACCTCCTATGGGTACAGCTTGTAAGTCACCTAAGTGGAATACACGGCTACATCTACTCAAAGCAGAAGAAACGGTAACTTACTGTCACTCTTGTTCTTTGAGATGTGATGCAGCCCTGTATTCCACGACCCACCCTCTGTCCCCTTGGCATCAGAATCTAGTCTCTGGGCATTTGGTGTGAAGGAACTGAGGGGGTCGGTAGAACCCCACCTCAGATAGCTAGGGGAGGGGCTATGGCCATGATGGGTGAATGCCGACCCTCTACGGTTACTGCCTGGAAAATCCTCTGGCTCTGGTGCAGTGGACACGCACACACCTAAGTAGAATACATGTCTGCATCACATCTCAAAGAACCACAGTTACACAGTAAGCAACTGTTTCTTCTGATGCATAAAGATTAATTGATTGCGTAACTAAAATTAGTGATTGCTTAGATATGCGTGATCATGACCTGATTACATTAATTATGTGTGCTCAGAATATATTCCCAATTAGTATTATAAAAGGCTACTTTGGTTAAAAAAAAAATCCCAGTTTTTTACAACAAACAAAAAAAGGAGAAGTTGATATCAATTAATATAATTTATAAGTTAAAAATGCACTCAATTGATAGGGGAAGCTAAAGGTAGCAATAAAAATCTATGACCAGTAGAGTTAAGGACAATAAGTAATACTATATTTTGTAAATATATACAGAACTAAAGGAATCCTAGTAATAGTATGGGTCCATTTGTAGATAAAGATGGTAAAATTGTCAATAATAACGGAAAAGTAAAATCTTAATAAATATTTATGTTCTACATTTGGAAACAAAGTGGTGTAGTCATATTTTACAGTGATAATGAAATACTAGCCCAACAGTAACTAAAGTGGATGTTAAACAACATCTATTAAACATTTTTAAATCAGCAGGACCAGATAACTTTCACCCAAGAGTTTTAAAAGAATTGACCTAGGAATGCTCTGAACCACTCATGCTGATTTTCTATAAACTTGGAATACTGGTGAATTTTGAGATGTCTGGAAAAAACTAATGTTCTGATATTTTAAAAGGCTAAACAGGATGACCTATGAACTGTAGACTGGTTAGCCTGACTTTGATCCCATGCGAAATAATGGAACTGCTGATATGGGTCGCAGTCAATAAAAAATTAAAGAAGGATAACATAATTAATGTCAATCAACAGGATTTTTTTTGAAAATAGGTCATGTCATGACAAAGAAACTTGATTTTTTAAAATGAGATTACATCTTGATTGATAAAGATCACTGTGTTGACATAATATCTTTTGGACCTTTGCAAGGCATGTACTTTGTACTTCCCCCATGCCAGGGGCTCTGTGTGTCTGCATATCTCTGACTCTTCCCCCATATTAGGAGCTCTGTGTGTTTCTAACTCCTCGCCCATGCTAGGGGCTCTGTGTGTCTATGACTCCTCCCCATTGCCAGGGCCTCTGTGTGTCTCCTTTTTCTCCCCTCTCCAGAGTATGCTTCTCTCCCTCATCCTAGAATGGACAGATTGATGGCTGGTGCTTTCTCTCTTTCCCGCTCTTTCCCCCATTATGAAGTGTGCTTTGGGGAATCAGTGCACTAGGGTGGAAGTAGTAAAGAATGAAGCCTCCTCTCGCTCTGCCATCCCATTGACTAAGCAGCCGACAGTCGTTAGGTGGCTCTCAATACAGAGAACTTGGACCAACTGCAAGTGCAAAATGTCTTTTCCAGTTTTCCGATTTTCATCAAAATCAATTGAGATCTGTCCACTAATGCCTAGAACATTCCCTCAAATTTTGCATTGTGTAGCTGTGCTGTTCAGAATGTATTATATTATATCTGGACAGACAGTCAAACAGAGAAAAGCCACCAAGTTAAGTATTCCCTCTAATTTTTCCCACGCATGTGTGGCATGAATTCTCCCATCGACTCAGTGTGGTGTAGAGACTGCAATAAGTTGACCTAAGCTACGTTGACTCCAGCTACATTATTCATGGAGTTGCGTAACTTAAGTCAACTTAACCCTGTAGTGTAGACCTGCATTAAGTAATAACTAGACTGTTCCTGACAGGTGTTTGTCCAACCTGTTCTTGAAAACCTCCAATGATGGAAATTCCACAGCCTCCCTAGGCAATTTGTTCCAGTGCTTAACCACCCTGACAGGAAGTTTTTCCTAATATCCAACCTAAACCTCCCTTGCTGCAATTTAAGCTAATTGCTTCTTGTCCTATCCTCAGAGGCTGAGGAGAACAATTTTTCGCTCTCCTTCTTGTAACAAACTTTTATGTACTTGAAAATTGTTCTCATGTCCCCCCTTCAGTCTTCTCTTCTCTGGACTAAGTAAACACATTTTTTTCAATCTTTCCTCTCAGTCTTGTTTTCTAGACCTTTAATCTTTTTTGTTGCTCTTCTCTGGAATTCTTCCAATTTATCCACATCTTTCCTGAAACGTGGAGCACAGAACTGGATACAATACTCTAGTCGACCCAATAGGGTTAAAAAAATGTGAAAACATTGATTAGTGAATAAACGAATAACAATGAATAAAAATGAATAATGAATAAATTTGAGGAAATCACAATTCTGCAGACAGAAAAGTAGACTAAATTTGTCAAATAAATTATCCAGCAGGAAATAGTCACTCATCTCTCGTGAAGTTGGACAATGACCATGAGGAGGTCCCACCAGAAAACAGTGATGGAGTGGGGCTCCATGCCACTTCTGGGGCTCAGGAGCAAGAGCTTTTCTAATTGCTTATTTCTGTCAGGGGATGGGAGGTGAGAGCAGCAGGAGCAGTGAGAGCCCACATACGACTTTGCATACACCAGGGCCGGCTCTTGGCACCAGCTCAGGAAGCTGGTGCCTGGGGTGGCAAATCAGAAGGGGTGGCACTCCATCCGTTCTTGGGGTGGCACTCCTACTTCAGCAGCTTTTTCATTTTCCTTTCCTCGGCGGCACTTCGGCGGCAGCCCTTCGGTTTAGTTTTTCTTCTTCAGCGGCTGCTTTTGCTTTTTTTTGCTTCACTGCTTGGGGCGGCAAAAAAGGTAGAGCCATCCCTGGCATACACTAGGGATTTTTGCATGGATGTAGCTTCACTTCCTGCACAAATCCCTAGTGTGGATGTTGCACTAGCGTACAAGGTGATTTGAACCAGCAAAGCCTACCCTAATTTCTATGTAGCTATAGGAGGTGATTTCCTCTGCAGTTATTTAAAATATAGGATATAAATGAATTTACTAAAGTTAGTAAATTAACTGACTCTCAGGGCAAATTTGATTCTAAATTTAAACAATGTAAAAGCACGGTTTTTATTTTACAGAATCTTAGCCTGCTTTTGCACGGGGTAGAGCACCTCCTCTGACATGCTGCATGCCTTCAATTCTCACTGAAACTCATCACAAAAAAAGACTCTTTTAAGACCAATAGAAACAAAAGGAAGTATTTCTTCACACAACACACAGTCAACCTGTGGAACTCCTTGCCACAGGATGTTGTGAAAGCCAAGACTATAACAAGGTTAAAAAAAGAACTAGACAAGTTCATGGATGATAGGCCCATAAATCGCTATTAGCCAGGATGGGCAGGGATGGTGTCCCTAGCCTCTGTTTGCCAGACGCTGGGAATGGGAGCCAAGGGATAGATCACTTGATTATATGTTTTATTCATTCCCACTGAAGCACCTGGCATTGGCCACTGTTGGAAGATAGGATACTGAACTAGAGGGACCTTTAGTCTGACCTAGTATGGCCATCCTTATGTTCTTAAATGTGTGGAGTTTTTAAATTAATTCAGAATTCAGACGGAAGCAGGGTTTTTTGTTTGTATGTTTGTTTTAGTACAGGGATCGGCAACCTTTGGCACGTGGCCTGACAGGGTAAGCCCCCTGGCAAGCCGGGCCAGTTTGTTTACCTGCTGCATCCGCAGGTTCTGCCAATCGCAGCTCCCAAAGGCTGCAGTTTGCTGCTCCAGGCCAATGGGAGACAGAAAGTGGAATTGATTATTAATCATAAACAAAAATGAAACAGAATAATCTACTTTTATTTTTCAAGTTGAGAAGAATGTAAAAAGAAACAGACAACATTAAGAGTAATAATTAAACTTGATTTATACAATTATTTCGGTTTTAATAATTTAAGAAGTTAATAACATAGTTTATGTTAGGAAATGTGTTTTTAGTGTGTGTGTGTGTGTGATATTTTTAACCTGGTAGTATTCCTTTAAATATAATAAATATGTGAAAGTGGCTAAGGGCACGTATAGACTGTCATGCAGTTCAGACTACAGGGGTGTGAATATCAGTGCAAACTAAAATGTTGCACCGGAACTCCCCCGTGTGGATGATGCAAACTAAAAGGTTCCTATTTTGCATTAATGTTGTCCTATTTGAAGGGGAGTACATTAATGTCAACTAGGAACCTTTTCGTTTGTGCCTGCAGCATCCACTCAGGGAAGTTACAGCATAGCATTTTGTGCGCATTGCTATTCACATCCCGGTAGTCAGAGCTGAGGGTCTGAGCTAAGTGTTTTTTTCAACCAGATTACCCTGCAAGAAAATCCAGAGCCTTTACCCACACCTGTTTTTTTGTAAGTGTTCAACTGACAGTTTGACAAG
Source organism: Caretta caretta (assembly GCF_965140235.1). Lineage (NCBI taxonomy): Eukaryota > Metazoa > Chordata > Testudines > Cheloniidae > Caretta > Caretta caretta. Next base: position 108,473,621 of record NC_134206.1, on the reverse strand, counting down.
CATCCACTGACTTTTAAACTCTCTGATCTTTCTACAGTCAATATGTTGTGGTTGTGTCATTTACACTCCTGGGATTTAGTTATATGTTGAGTTGAAACTGTTCTGGAGGATGGAATCTGGTGGGCAGATACACCAGATGGAGAAGGCAAAATAAAGCCCAGTTCAGTTACAGTTCAGTCCAAGGATCTTTCCTCCAGGCTGGCTTTACTGTCACTAAGGGATATTTTTATAAAACAAAGAAACTCAAAACACTTGGTCCCAAAAACCACAGTCCTTTTCATCTTTCTACAAGCTAGGAGGGAAAACACACTTTTCCTTCTGGGTAGCCATTTCTGACTATCTCCTAGGCTCTACACAGGTCTCCAGAGAGGGACTTCTCATAGGGTCTAACCTCAATTCTTAATTCAGACTGAGCTAGCAGCATTCTTTTTATATAGTCTCCAGCAGTCAGTCACATGATTCTTAGTCAACTAATCCATCTCTGTCACATGCCCTGTCTGAAGACTACAACTCCCAGCACCCCCTGGACTTAACTGCTCTATGTTCCTATAACAGTGTACAGGACGCTGCTCCACCGCCAGAAGCAATACCAATCCCACTTTTCTATGATAGCTCAGTGGTTTGAGCATTGGCCTACTAAACCCAATCCTTGAGTTCAATCCTTGAGGGAGCCTTTTAGGGTTCTGGGGCAAAAAAAAAAATTGGGGATTGGTCCTGCTTTGAGCAGGGGGTTGGACTAGATGATCTCCTCAGGTCCCTTCCAACCCTGATATTCTATGTTTCTGTGATGTTATCTGAGTTTCTAAACTGTTCCAGATTATAGTATATCCTCTTTTACTACATAGCCTGAACTAATGAAGGAGGGACATTTCCTCCTCCCTGGAGGTAACTGGGGACAGTATTCTAAAATGTTCTACTCTGAACATATCAATAGTGCATTTTAGAAGTAAATTCTGAAGAATCAGAGAGGTGAATGGAGGGCAATATTGAAAGATAAAAATACTTACAGGTGAGCTGAATCACCTACAAACATGTTCCAGTTACATCATTCAGTACAATAGGTTCCATTAACAACATGTTCATATTCAATGACTGGTTCTTTCTCTTCTGCTAATAGTGCTGTCAAATGTATCTTGCATAATCAGCAGTTTAAATGAAGATGCTCTCTTCTCCTGCATTCGATTTTCTGATCTTCTTCTTTAATAATGAAAATGTAATGTTCACATTAACATTGCATTAAGTTTTAGCACCATTTTGTTTTATGTCTATGAGCATACAGTGGATCATGCATGAAACCATTAATTTTTGTGGAAATCACTTTGTACTATTAATTATATTATAGTATGTCATATTATGCTATTCTATATGGGTTCTTATACCACACGCATCACTGTTGTATTTAAGTGCCTTCAAAAAGAGCGGTAAGCAATGTGACTACATGTCTGTCACATGTTGGTTCTTCTCTCATCCTCTCCATAAGGGAGAAGCATGTGCAGTGGAGTATCTCATGTTAGTAGGATTTTGCCGGGGGAGGGGCAGGAGTTGGTTTTGTTTTGTACTATATTAATTATTATTATTAGTAGTAGTAGTAGTAGTATTTAGCCATTTAAATTGCTACTTAACCATTGCAATGGTTGGTATAATAAGGTGTTTGGAAATAACAGTTTTTTCCTCTAGTGTCATGATAGTTCACCCTTCTGTTTGTAATAGTGTTTGTCACTGAGTAGGCTCTGTAGTAAAGTCATCGCTCACGTGGCTTCCCTGAACAACTGACTGTCCTGCAAAGCAAAGTTGTTTTTTTGCTTTGTCACATAAGTAGTCTATATTATGGGCAGGCTTGGCAGAATTCTATTTTTATTTTTTGTCCAATTTCAATTATTAATATTGATTTTTTTTTAAATTTTTATTGATTTTTTTTGTTTTTATTGATTTTTATTTTAAGGATTTTTTTAGTTTTATTTTTAAAGCTGCTGGAAATTAAGGAGGATAGGGTTGGGGCTGAGGTTAGGGCAGCACTCACAGTGGGGCTGCAGGGAGCTCCCTGCATGGCCAAGGGGTTCAAGACACTGGGGCACAAGTGTAAGGGAGGCTGTGGTCCTGGCCCTGCAAAGCAGAGACCCCTGGCCAGGACTGCAAGGAGGAAGATGAGCCCCCAGCCATGGGGTGCTGCTGAACAGTTCCTGCCCAGAGACAGCTCCCCTCCCACACTCCTGGCTGGTGAGTAAGGGACAGTGGAGCTGCAGAGGGCTCCCTGCACTGCCAGTGACACGCAATCCCTGCAAGCGCAGAGTGGAGAAGACTGCAGTCCTGGTGGGACATAGCAGAAGCCTCCAGCCAGGGCTGCTCAGAGAAGGACAAGTCATGGCTGTGGAGGAAACCACCCCACTAATGAATGGTTCCTGCCCTGGGATAAAACTGTTCAGCAATGGGATGGCCTCCTCTGATGCCGGGGGCTCGACGTCCTCCTGCTCCTTGCTGTCCTGGCCAGGGTCTCCACTCTGCTCTGCCCTGCCAGGCCCACAACCTTCCCCACATTTTCACTTACAAGGATTGGGTGTCAGCAGCCCCATGGAAGCATAGCAAGCTCTTTGCAGCCCTGCTATCATGGGAGTGAGGGAGCCGGGCCATGACAGCAGGAGTGCAGAGGGCTCCCTGTGGTGCCACAGAGCCGGTGACACCTGATCGCTCTTAACCATTACTGATCGATATTTTTTTAATTGATTTCAGCAAGTCAGCTGAAATTGACATTTACTGACAAATACTGATATAAATTGAATCCTGCCAAGCCTAATTATGGGACAATTGCTCTGTTTGGACCTGAGGTGTGTGCTGCAATTATGTTTCAGGCTTGATGAAATTCATTATCTTCCCCTGCATTGACATCTCCTGTAAGTTGATCATTACTTCTGTTTTCATCCTTCAATGTCCTCAAGGGCATATTCAAAGTACTTGTAGATAGAATTGGTCAATGTTTTTTTTTAAAAAAAATTTAAACTAAAATACTTTTTAAAAATGTATGAAAATTTTGCAATCCACCCTCCCATCTTTGGCCTTCACCCACACCTCATTTTTTGGCCAGCTCTAGTCCTAAATGTGTTCTAAAGTGACCTATGAGGTTAGATGCTGTGAACTGAGACTCTGTGAATGCACATCATTACTTAGTTGCTCTATGGGCAATGCTCTATGCTCTAGGGGGGGGAGGGAGAGCTCAGTGGTTTGAGCATTGGCCTGCTAAACCCAGGGTTGTGAGTTCAATCCTTGAGGGGGCCATTTAGGGATGTGGGGCAAAAATTGGGGATCGGTCCTGCTTTGAGCAGGGGGTTGGACTAGATGACCTCCTGAGGTCCCTTCCAACCCTGATATTCTATGACTAAACTAGTTGCAGTGTCCTGCATTTTAGTCTGTACAAAAAATCAGTTACAATAATAATAATAATAGGCTATTTTCCAAGGTTGGTCTGGCAGCAAGAGTATGAAAAGATGGGCCATAGACTTTATTTGTCCCCAGCACTAATGCTGAGTGCACATCCTTTCCTCAAACAGTTGTTGACCAAACTGATCCAGAGTCCCATAATGCTCTGTGGCTAGACCAAAGGTGAAGTGGAAAACTGCTGCTTGAGAAGCTATGGTTATATGTAATGCTAATGCTGCAGTGGTAGCTTTAACATATAAGAAATGGAATTGTTCTAAAGACTGGGAAACTGCTCTCACAAACAGATGTAGCCATCAAAACTAGTTAAATTGCTTTTTTGCTGTAACTACAAGTGTGACTGAATAAGGCGTGTTGTGCAGATAACAAAGTGGCTAGTAGTGAACAAGTAGGATATGTCATATCTTGTCAGAATGTTTTGTATTCATCCTAAGTTGTATAACCATGGATTGTATTCATGTTAAGCTTTTCCCAGAATGTTTTTTATTTTTGCTAAGTTGTTTAACCCAGGGGAAATGTGAAGTGTTGTAATTTCAGTGCTAGGGGCAGAAACATACCGAAAAGAGAGGATAAGATAGATGATCTAGTTGATGCTAGAAGACATACACTCTGTACCAAGTATAGCTAGTGTTCATCTCTAAGCTTTGCTGACTTCTGGTATGCTATGTTCAAAACAAGATAGGATACTGGTAAGAACTGGTAATACATGAACTGTTCTATCAATTATTAACAAGTATGATATTTAATACAGTTTTAGCTCACACTTTGGGACAGACAAAGACTAAGCACTGCATGACTGTCTTCCAGACTGGCTGGTAATGTACTGACCTTTCTTTATAGTGCTGATCTATCTTTGATTAATACCCTGATTAAGCATAGGTTATCTGACATCTTATCAATAAAATAGTTGAACCCTAATACAGTGTATTAGGCTTCAATCTAAATAAAGTTAAAATATTCTTTATTAAAACTTATTCATAATATTAATATAAAAACTGACAAATGTTGTGGTTTATATTTAGCAGTATAGAGTTGGATTCACAAGGGGGACTTAGGCTGAGTGCTGGAGCACCTAACCTCTAGGCATCCCTGCCACTAAGTAGAATCCACAGTCCTGCGTTAGGGGTTCAGGCTCCCTATACAATGCATGGGGAGAGACAGGTGCTTAAAAAGTGATTCAGAGAATCCAGCAAACAGAGCAGGGAGCCACATAAGCTAGCAAATAGGAAATTCTGAGGAGGGGGATGTGGTTTAAGCCCCATCCACCAAAAAGCTTTAGGATTAGGAATAGGGTGATCACACATCCCATCTTGGCTGGGAGAGTCCCATTTTTAAGCCCTGTCTTATTTTGGCAAAAATAAGCTTTTGTTCTTTTTGCTCTTGTCAACTGATCATCTGGGGTATGAAGGCAATTTCATGGGGGAGCGAGTGGTGCATGAGATACAAGGTGGCAGGACTCGAGCAGTCAGACCTGGGTGGTGTGGGACTGGGTGGTGTAGCCCCAGCCCCAGGTGGCACGGGGCTCAGGCAGTCAGATGCCGGTGGTGTAGGACTCGGGCAGTCATCCCCAACCCTGGCCAGTGCAGGACTCGGGCAAGCAGTGATGCCAGGTGACTTGGGCCAGTCCTGCCTTGGGGTGGGGGGAACTCAGGCCAGCCCAGAGTGGTGTCCAGTGTTCCCTCTAATTTTTCCCACCCATGTGCGGAATGAATTTTGTTATGTGCGCCAATATGGAGGTGATGTGTGACACATCACCTCCATATTGGCGCACATAACAAAATTCATTGTTGCGGGTGGGGATGAGGGGTTCGCAGTGTGGAAGGGGGCTCAGGGGTGGGGCAGAGGGTTGGGATGCAGGAGTGTGAGGGCTCCGGCTGGGGGTGCGGGCTCTAGGGTGAGACCAGGAATGTGGAGTTTGGAGTGTGGGAGGGGGCTCCGGCAGGGACAGAGGACTTCCCCCAGCTCTCTCTCCCTGCAGCAGCACCTGCAAGGATAGGCACCCTGGCCCAGGCCCCAGAAGGTCCGGGCGGGGCTGGGTTTAGGTCAGGGGAAGGGTGCCCTGACCGCACCTGGGTCCCGGCCGGGCTGAGCTGCCCTGGCCATATCTGGGTCTGGGATGGGGTGCTCCAGCCGTGCCTGGGTCCGGCCCGCGCTGTGCCACTCCGGCCACATCTGGGTCTGGGCCAAGCTGCACCGCTCTGACCACAGCTGGGTCCGGGCTTCCCTAGCCATGGCTGGGCCCGGGCCAGGCCACTCCGGCTGTGCCTGGGTCTGGGCCGCCCCAGCTACGGCAGAGCCAGCAGGTTGGGGACTGGGCTAGGTTGGGGCTGGGGGAGGGGTACCCCAGCCGCGACAGGTTGGGGGCCAGGTTAGGTTGGGGCCGTGGGAGGAGCGCCCCTCCCCCTCTCGGTCCCTAGCCGCTGCTGGTACCTGGGCAGGTTCACTGAGCGCCTGTGTGGTGGTAAGTAGGCTTCTGCGTGGCCGTGCAGCTTACAGGGAACTTAGGTGGTGTCCCATTTTTACTTTGGGAAATGTGGTCACCCTACTTAGACATCTAAGTCCAGGCCAGAGGGAGGCACTTCCCTGCACTTGGGATTCATAGCCATGAAGCTTGTCCTGGAGTTAGGCACCTAAGCCAGGTGAGTCCTTTCTCAAGAAAAAATGAGGATGCAGTACCACGCTTATACCCAATAGCCCAGTGCATTGAGCATTCCCCAAGAATGTGGGAGACGCAGGTTCACCCACCCCCCACTTGGCTTGACTGCAGTAGGAACTTGAACCCAGTTCTCCCCATGTGTGTGCTCTAAACTGGGGTTATGGGGCATTATGGGCGGAGGGGCTATTTCAGTCTCTCCTGTTGAATCTGTTCCACTTTCCTTAAAATATGTAGATATTCATTACAGCAGGGCCTGGAATCTGGGTATCCCACATGCCAGGGTACCACCCACACCACTAGGCTATAAAGTCAATCTTGCTCTAGCCCACTGAATATTTAATTATTTTATCCAAAGTGGAATGCTTTTAACAGGAGAAATTGAGAGAGATTCACATTAGAATAGATTAGGGCATTCTCCTGGGAGGTATGAGACCTGGATTCAAATTCTTGTTTGTTTCAGGCACAGTGAGAATTTGAACTTGGGTAAGTGCTCTAACCATTGGGCTGTGGAGTGTAAGGGGCACATCATCCTCTGCATCCATTTTGTGTTGTAGTCAGGCCATTTGTCCAGTTTTAAGCTGGACAATCCTGCTTTTCTAAGGCTTGTCTCTGTCCAATACTGAGACAAAACCAGACGTGGTATTGTAGGGGGACACCATTTTGAAGAATGTGCGAACTCACTACAGTGCACTCTTCAAAATAGTGTCCCACATGTGGCGTGCAAGGTCATGCCAGTGGGGGGTGGGCCCATGCAGCTGCGGGTGGGCCCACTCTATGCCCAGAAGTACTAGAATGTCCAGTATTCTGGGGATGTGTAAGTGGCCATGCTATTGTGCAGTGTTTGATCTGTTAGACACACTATTTGGCAGCCTCTGAGCACATCTACTAGAATGGGCCCCACGAATGAAATAGGCAGATATTAGGCTCTGAGCTGCTTGGTGCTGTCAAGACTGAGCTGGTTGTGCACACACCTGTCAGCAGAAATGGGGGCACCTAGGGACTTTAGGTGCCTATATTGTTTGGCAGCTGCTGAGCCAGGGTTTTGTGAATGACAGTGGTACCTAAATGTGGGACTTATGTGCCTAAAGGGCAGTTAGGTGCCCAAGTCCCCTCGTGAATCCCACCCGTAAGGCATTTGTTGTCAAGATTCAAAATTATGTACTTAATGTAAATCTAACAAATAAATATAATTTTTATTGCAGGTTACACAAACATTATCATTACTTATTACTATATAGAAAATGACAGGTTTCAGAGTAGCAGCCGTGTTAGTCTGTATCCGCAAAAAGAAAAGGAGTACTTGTGGCATCTTAGAGACTAACAAATTTATTTGAGCATAAGCTTTCGTGAGCTACAGCTCACTTCATCGGCTGCATTCAGTGGAAAATACAGTGGGGAGATTCCAAATATACAAAATATTACTCATAGAAAGAAAATTGTAATAATCGACCATATGAACATAACACTTTGGGGGGTTGCTGGTGGAAATATCAAGTATATTTTGTCAATATTTTTATTTATGTTTAAAGCAACACAGTCAATGTAAAATTCATATTTCTGCCTGAAAATTGTACATATACACATTTTTCAAGTTAACACCTAAGGTTACGATACCCGAAAGAGGTTAGAGAACACAGTTTTCTCTTCTTTTCAGTTTGTTTTTTTCAGTTCAGTTGTTTATGTCAGTGGTACGTCTACTGCTTTTTGGCCACAAAATAAAGCATGCATTAGTATTTATTTATTTATTTATTTGTTGTCCTCTACTAGCTATAATATCAGTTCTTGGAGTTCTATTGTGCATTCCATAATCATGGAAAACTCTCATTGGTCAAATATAGTATTACTTGTACACCTAAGATTTCCAGTGAGATACATGGAAGTTATGGGGGCATAAAGAATGTAGAGGCCAAATCCTGTTTGCCTTATTCAACGCAAAACTTACCATTGAAATTTAGTGTGAACAAGATGAGCAAAGTTTGGCTCAGGACTGGGCCAACTGATTCCAATATTATATTATTTGTTATGTAGCTTCTAGGAACCCCATTCAAGCCTCAGGTCCCATTGTGCTAGACACTGTACAGACAAGTAACAAAGGGCCAGCCTGTGCTCCAGATAGTTTCTATCTGCATGTTGAACATGATACAAGAAGTTGACAAAGCTGATAAATGGGGTGGAGAAATGGTGGGAGGATGAGACTACATAATAAAACAATTAGTGTGTAGCAGGAAAGCCAAGGTCACAGCTCACCACTTGCGTAACAAATGCCACAGACATCACTCCGTAGGCATCTTGGCAATGTGAGGTTTTAGGAAGAAACATAAAAAAGAAGGTGGCAGCCTTACAAATTTTGCCAAGGAATTTTTCCTATGCATACGGGGCAGCATGAGAGAAAGCACATAGAGGTTGAGGGAAGAAATGGAATAACTTTTAAGTGGATATTTGGAACAGGCTTTCCAGACTCAAGTTTTAGATGGAACATCTCAAGTTTTAGATGCAATTGAAGGATTATTTAAATATCAAAACACAGTATTTACATAAAAAATGCTGCGATCAAAAATGTGTAAAACTTGCTATTGTAATGATGGAGGATGGGTGAAACATTGAAGCTCATGGGCACGACATTCAGGACAAATGAAGCAGTTAGCTCCTTTTGGACATAAGACAGCTGAAACAATAAGAGCCACCACCCAAAACACAGGCCACATGCAAGACTGGTCAGAAGTGGAGCTATGTGGACAGAGGGGTTTCAGTGGAATCTGAATGCAAATGCAGAGGGCTGGGTATTGTGTGTGTCTGTGAGCAGCAGCTGCCAGAGCAGGCAGCAAGAGGAGCATTGGTAAGGCAGCTGTCACAGGTGACTGGCCCCTTTAAGAGGAGATTGGCTCAGCCATACCTGTGCCATAATTAATTAGCTGCTTCCAAGCCTGAAGGGGTGGGGCTAATGGAGTCAGGTGATAGTTTAAGGGACACCTGGGCCTTTGAAAAGGGCTGAGAGAGATCAGTTTGCCAGTGATACCACAGGGAAGGCCCTGAGTAGGGTCTGCAGGAGGCTGGGTACTCCAGAAGAACCAGCCTGGGGGCTCAGTGCTCTGTAGAAGAGCAGGGAAGGACACAAGGAACAGAGTCCAGCAGGGACTGAGAATGGTACTCCAAGGGAATCAGAGTGGGGGGCCCATTCCTCTATACCAAAGTCAGAGAGACCCACACACGTAACCCAGAAAGGATCTGGGAACAGACCCAGAGGGCAGGCTGAAGAGAAGTCCCCAACGAACAGAAGAACCTTTTTGTTTGTTGGGACTTTTCAGTTTTGTTTCTTGCTACCCCAGCAAGGGTTAGGTTTGTTTATGACTTGGCCAGAGGGCTATGCCACACCTCACCGGTGTGTGGAGCTGAGGAGATGGGAACTAAGGCAGGCAGTGCCAGCAGTGCCATGTTTGGCCAGCAGAGGGAAGCACATGGCAGTCAGGCCCCAGGAGAGCTGCCCTGAGAGAAAGGAAGAGAGGGAGCTTTTGGAGCGGAGTGCTGGCTTGAAGCTTGGAACTGTGAGGAAAGAAACTGCCTCCCATTTGCTTCCTACTGCGACATTGTACATTTCTTTGTCAATAAACAGGCTTGCATCAAAGAAATGCCTGACTCCATCACGGAGTTCTCCTCCTAATCAAACAACCCTCAAGACTTAGAATACTGCACAACTCCTCAGGTCCAAAGGGGTAACAATATTAACTTCCTAGGTCTGTGAATATTGTATTTATTTTTGTATAAAAGTAAGTAATGTTTAAAATTATTTGTTGACATGGAAATATTCCTGCTGACTTGAATGGAAGCATGATCATGTCCTATATATGAGGAATTTCAACTAGCAAGAATTGTCTTTCAGAAGAGTAATTTGTTAACACTTTTCAGTGTATGGATATATAGTTCTTCATAAATAGAAGAAGGGTTAAATAGAGGCTAATCTCTTTCCTTACTCCCAGCCCTTCCCTACATATTCATGTCTAGTTTACAAAAAATGTATATTGAGAAAGAGACTCTAGTACACCAAATCACACCTGTACTAGTTGGAAGGACTCCTGTAAATAAAGAGTGCAGAAGCTGGGCGTTTGGAAGACTCATTGCCAGCTGGTGGCAGCATTCACAAGAGTGGTTCACATTTTCTCTGTTATCTTTAGGTCAGATTAGAAAACCAACTCTTGAAAACAGCCACCTCGTAAAACACGTCTGGGAACTCCACGTGAACACCTACTGGGCAACTAAAGACTTCCTGTTACCTGCAGCCCAGTTCAATTACACACGGCGAGGCAGCTGTCAAGAGCCAAGAGGACGCATGTCCTGCTCTTTACCTCATCCACGCTGAGTGTGGGCAAACCGGGGAGGGGGAGAGGGATGATCGTGATCAGACACAAAAGAGGAGGCGGTGCACCAACAGCAGTTCTCCGGTTCCCACCTTCCGTTAACAATCGTGGCTGCTTCTATTACACCCCCTTAGCCGCAGGCAGATCTAGCTGCATGTTACGTCCGAGGCGTATTTAGTTTCGTGTGATGACAATCTTCAGTTTGAGGGGCAGGCGAAAGCTATTTTGGGCTGAGCCGGCACACAGAGCCAGTTTCCAACTCAGCGACAGAAGCACATACGGCATCAATGCGGTCATGCAAGACGGGAGCATATTAAATTACAAGAGGACGTGCGTTCGAGATGAAAGAAAGATGTTCCAGGAAGAAAATCCTGGTGTTACGATTAACTGACGTAGATTTGGCTCCAGTGTGTAATTTTCACATCAGCCTTGGAGGATCTGGAGAGGAACAGGTCCTTTATAGCACAGCATTCAAAAAAGCTCTTTTTACTTGCTTGTTTGTTTTGTTCTTAGAGTCTGTGAATTTCCTTAGGTCACTTACATTTTACTTTTTTATTTGTGAAAACAAACAAAAATCCCCCATGGAAGATTATAAAATGAATTATTTACACAAGAGACTGAAACTGCACTGAATTGAGAAAATAAACACACATTTTTAGATTATAGTTTGTCCTTTCCAGTGCCTATGTTGTAATACACCATATTTATTAACCTGATAGAATACAAGCGCACACATTATTTCAAGACAAATTATGAGAAAGGGGCAAATTACATATGTTCTATGTCAGGAGAAGGGGGGGGGAGTGGAAGACATAATGGAGCATAGAGACCTATGAAAAGGACAGGGAGAGGAGGTTGAGGGGGAAAACCGCCCCACATAGAAAATGATGCCCCCCCCGAACAACAGTTCGTTGCACTAGGAGCGAGATCCAAATCCTATTTAAGTCAACGAGAGTCTTTCCATTGACTTAATGGATTTTGGGTCAAAACCTGTGAGAATATGTATTTATGTTTGTGAGAATGGACATGTGTTGATAAAAATATATTCTCAAAACAATCTTCTCCTGTACAAATTCACTACGTATTGCACTAAATTGTATTGCTGCAAAACATGGAACTATATTCTTTCTTTGTTTTCTTCCGGATAGTCACATGCATCCATGTATGAATTACTGAGTTATGAAGCTTCAGATGGGTAGCCGTGTTAGTCTGGATCTGTAAAAGCGGCAAAGAGTCCTGTGGCACCTTATAGACTAACAGACGTATTGGAGCATGAGCTTTTGTGGGTGAATACCCACTTCGTTGGATGCATGTCATGCATGCATCCAACGAAGTGAGTTATGAACTATTTTAAAAAAATAACACTATGGTTGCAAATATGCAAATACAAAACAGTATCAAAATTCCTACTCACGAAAAGTAATGAGAGAGAAATAATACATGATCATGATTTTCTCAATTTTGTTTCCTTTTTCCAATATGGATTTTCTGTATGAGAATTTCAGAGAGATGTATTTTTACCTAATTTGTGATTATTTTTTATAATTTTACAAATAATTAATTAAAAATGTGTAGTGGTTGCTTAAAGTACAAAGCTATTATAATTCTAATCACCGGAACAGGAGGAAAGAATTGCCACACACACACAATCTCTGTGTGAGGAAGATTACAAATTTGAAACTTATTACAAGAATGGCCTTAAGTCAGAAAATGTAGAGAGAAACTTCTTAATGGGGAGTTGAAGTTGACTTCACACATTTATAAAAAAGTTCAAGGACATCAAAATAGAAATCAGTTTGTTCTTTTGTTGGAACAGATAACTGTGGTTCTGGTAGTATAAGCGAATGTTACTGATGCACATAATAATTCTCCGTCTTTTTTCTCATAGCTTGGCTACCATCTGCTTTAAGATCCCGACAACAGGTGAAAGGGCAACAGTCAAGCCAACATCCCTTACAACGGTTGTTCCTTATCCTTGAATACACAGGTATTTAAAAATGAGATCTATTTGGATTGAAATTCAACGTGTATGTGCATCCAGTCTTTCAGAAAGTGTTTGCAATAGCCTGACTGTGACCCTTGGGTAATATTTAAATATAGTTACATTTACTTAGGGCCTGAGAACCTAGGAGCCGCCCTTTGATGGAACTCTAATCAAAGTTGAGTTCTGCTGCAGTGGCCTGGCAGAATCAAGCTCTTTCATAGATTGGTCAATGTAGCTGTATATACTTTAAAAATTTTTTTGATAAAGCTAATGTCATTTACCTGATTAAATACATGTATCAATATTTAATTGCTATACAGTTAAACAATCTGCAAAGGCAAAATTCACCACTCACTTCAGAAGGAGTTTTGTCTGCAAAATGAGATGTTGCTGACCTTTTTGTCATTATTTATTATCCATAGCTATAACTAAACAGGTGCAATAGTTGTATTTGGAATATAAACAGATTTTTGAAAAACTGAATTGTCACATTTCTACTTCTGGAGTATCAGGTTGGTACAACAGCCATAGATAGACTAAGGAAATTTTACTGAATCCTAATATGAGGGTCAGAATCGAGGAAGGAAACTACAAATTTAAAAAAAAATCGGTTCCAAGTTAATTGATTAGATTTGTTCATTATGAACGGAATACCACTGCCTGGTATTCTATAAATATATAACAAGGCAAAAGGTGAAATCCTGGCCCCACTGAAGTCAATAGTGAAACTTCCACTGACTTTAATGAGTCAGGATTTCACCTAAGATCTCTGCTTTGAATAGCTCACAATATATAAAGTTCCAATCCTGTACTGAGAATCCAAAATCCCTGCTCCACAACCACTGAGGTCAATAGGGCTCTGGGGCAGGCACAAGGGTCTGGCTGCATGGACTATGTCAGCTAAGTCTGAACTAAACAGGACCACTATTTTTAGGCCAGGTCTACACTACAAACTTTCGCTGGCATAGCTATGTCAGTTAGGGTGAGATTAGAGGTGTGATTTGTGACTGATAACAGTTTTTGCCAGCAAAAGACCCTAGTGTTGATACATTATACCAGCAAACGTGCAGTTTTGCTGGTATAAGTGCATTTCATTTGAAGATGCTTGGAATAAGCTACGCCAGCAAATGTGCAGTTTTGCTGGTATAAACAGTATCCATAGTAGGAGTGCTTCGCTAGTGTAGTATACAGGGATAGCCACACCAGCAAAGCATTCCTACACTAGACCTGGCCTTATTACGTTTAGATGAAGTTATCATGGGGTAAAGGGATGGGGCAGGAGAGGTGTGACAAAAGAAGGGGAAAGGGAGAGGTGAAATTAGGAGTGAAATTTTTCTTTCTTTAGCAATGAATTACTGCCACTGAGTTGCCTTGCTCACAGATTTTCTTTTCTTATTTAAATGTAAGTAATGTAATTAACATGCATGGAGTGGCACTGCCTATCATGCTGATCAATATTGACGTATTGTTTCCTTGTCCTCCCCTGTCTATCTGTTGTCTCCTGTCTTATACATACATTGTAAGCTCCTTGGGGTGGGGCAGTCTTTTTGATCTGTGTTTATACAGTGTCTAACACAATGGAGTCCTGGTCAATGACTGGGACTCTTAGGCACTACCAGAGTACAAATAATAGTTAATATTTAATTACTGGTTGAAAGCGAGATGAAATAAGTGAGTTTTGAGAACAGCTGGTTGGACATTTTTGAAATTTCAATTAAAAACAGAAAAATTCAGGGAATATTTTTTACATTTTAACAAGCTCCTGTTTTGAGGACCTGTAGAGAGGGCACATAATATTTACTATTGTCTCCCATGGAAAGTATACGGTATCATGTATGGTGTGAATTAAAAGTGCAATAGTTATAGTGGTATAACTCCTCAAGTGGATACTCTTATTCTGAAATGAGCGCTTTTTCTGGTTTAGCTTATATTGATTTGGCAGTGGTTAAAACTAAGCCAAAAAAACCCTCTTAGGCATGGTCTGTACTACAAAGCTTTGCCGGCATAGCTGAATCAGCTAGCAGTGTGGAAAAAAATCCCCCCTCTGGACGACATAATTATGCTGGCAAAACCTACAGCATAGATGCAACTATACCTACAGAAGAGTGCTTCTGCTGGCAAAGTTAATGTCATTTGGAGAGGTGGGGTAACTATGCCAGCAGAGCTCCTCCTTCTGCCTTACACTTCATCTCCACCAAGGGATGCTGCCAGCATAGCTCACCAGCCAAGGCTCTGTAGTGTAGACAAGTCCTCAGACTGTCCTCACGGGGAGCTATACTACAGTGTTTTAACTACTTGTATAATTATACTGGTATAACTGAAACTTTCCCATATAGACAAACCCACAGGCACAAAGAAGCTATAGGAAGGCAAGACCACTGCAGAGAAGCTAAATTAATTCTCTGCATCACTGCAGATTATGTGGGGGAGATCCCCACACTTGAGCCATTCTTTTCAGGTGACAAATCTGAGGAACTTTTCCAGATTGAAGTGTCAAAAGAGGAGGTTTTGGAACAAGCTGATAAATTAAACACTAAAAAGTCACCAAAACTACCCAAGAGTTCTGAAGGAACTCAGATATGAAATTGCAGAACTACTAACTGTGGTATGTAAACTATGGTTTACATCAGCTTCTCTACCAGAGGACTAGAGGATAGCTAATGTAACACATTTTTTTTTTTTTTTAAAAAGGCTCCACAGGCCATCCTGGCAATTACAAGCCAGTAAACCTGACTTCAATACCAGGCAAACTGAAATTATAGTAAAGAACAGAGTTATCAGACACATACATAAATATAATATGTTAGGGAAGAGCCAATGCAGCTTTTGTAAAGGAAAATCATGCCTCATCAATCTATTAGAATTATTTGAGAATGTCAACAAACGTGTGGATGAGGGTGATCCAGTGGATATAGTGTACTTGGATTTTTAGAAAGCCTTTGCCAAGGTCCCACACCAAAGGCTCTTAAGCAAAGCAAACTGTCATGGGATTAGAGGGAAGATCCTCTCATGGATCAGAAACTGGTTAAAAGATAGGAAACAATGGGAAGTAATAAATGGTCAGTTTTCACAAAGGAGAGAGGCAAAGTGTGGGGTTCCACAAGGATCTATACTGGGACCAATGCTGTTCAACATATTCATAAATGATCTCAGAAAGGGGGGTAAACAGTAAGGTGGCAAAATTTGCAGATGATACAAAATGATTCAAGATAGTTAAATCCAAAACTGACTGTGAAAAATTACAAAGGGATCTCACTAAACTGGGTGACTCTGGGCAACAAAACAGCAGATCAAATTCAATGTTGATAAGTGCAAAGTAATAGACATTGGAAAAAATAATCCCAATTATGCACACAAAATCACGGGTTCTAAATTAACTGTTACCACTCAAAAGAGATCTTGAGGGGAAGGATAGCTCAGTGGTTTGAGCATTGCCCTGCTAAACCCAAGGTTGTGAGTTCAATCTTTGAAGGGGCCATTTAGGGATCTGGGGCAAAAATTGGGGATTGGTCCTGCTTTGAGCAGGGGGTTGGACTAGATGACCTCCTGAGGTCCCTTCCAACCCTGATATTCTATGAACTCTATGAGTCATTGTGGAAAGTTCTCTGAAAATATCCACTCAGTGTGCAGCAGGAGTCAAAAAAGCTAACAGAACATTAGGAAAGGGATGGATGGATAGATAGATAAAACAGAAACTATCATAATGCCATTATATAAATCCATCATAAGCCCACACCTTCAATACTGAGTCTGGTTCTGGTTGTCACATCTTAAAAGAGATATATTAGATCTGGAAAAGGTACAGAGAAAGGCAATAAAAATTATTAGGGGTATGGAACAGCTTCCATACGATGAGAGATTAAAAAGAGTGAGATGGTTCATCTTAGAAAAAAAGATGACTAATAGAGGATATGATCAAGGTCTATAAAATCATGAATGGTGTGGATAAAGTGAACAAGGAAGTGTTACTTACCCCCTCACATAACACAAGAATTAGGAGTCACCCAAATAAATGAATAGGCCACAGGTTTGAAACAGACAAAAGGAAGTGCTTCTTTGCACAGTGCACGGTCAACCTGTGGAACTCATTGCTATGGGATGTTGTGAAGGCCAGAAGTATAACTGGGTTAAAAAAAGAATTAGATAAGTTGATGGACAGGTCCATCAATGGCTGTTAGCCAAGATGGTCAGAGACGTCCCCTCATGCTCTGGGTATTCCTTAACCTTCAACTGCCAGAAGCTGGGCCTAGACAACAGGGGATGGATCACTCAAAATTACCCCGTTTTGTTCATTCCCTCTGATGCATCTGGCACTGGCCATTGTCAGAAGATGGGATACTGGGCTAGATGGACCATTGGCCTGATCAAGTACAGCCATTCTTATGTTCTTAAGAGGTAATGACGAAAAGGCTCAGAATCCTGCAGAGAAAGAAATGAAAACCACCCATGTAATTTTAAAGCAGAGATGTTTGTTGCTACAGTTTGTTCCTTGAAGCCAGTACCAATTATATCATATTTTTCTCATGGACTCTTGGACTAGCGCTTCCCATACCCTGCACCAAAGATATATATTGCTGTTTCTTGGAAACCTACTAAGTTAAAATCCACAAAGCAAAAATAATTAAAATAGAAAAAATATTTATTGCATGTCACAAGTCAATCAGCACCAGAAAATTAAAAGTTATTACTGACATCTAACACTTACATAATTATAAAAAAAAAATATAAAAAAGTAGCAATTTGTTATGCGGAAGTGTGAGATAAAAGGAAATTTCCTTCTTTTTATTGTTTTTGTTGCATCTAAATTGTTTAATAAACATTGATTCTGCTGTTATAATTAATATTTTCATTACCAAAATATGTTCATAATTATTACCCTTTTACAAATGCCAACTCTAAAGATTTGTCTGAGACCCCCAAATAATTAATATTTCATAACTTGCTGAAAAAAAAACATTCTACAGTTTCAGAGAAATACTCTTCTGTATTTTTATAGATTTAAACTGTAAACCTCTTACTCATATTGGTGTGGAGTTACTCAGATAAGTACCAATTTGAGTAAAGGGTTCATAATCTGGCTCATAAAGATTAAAATTAGAAAACCAACCATTCCTGAATTTGCATAAAAAACTTTCCTCATTAAGGACTGTAATACATAGAAAATAAAAAATACCTTGCACTTTTACAGCATTTTAAACCACAGATCTCAACTTATTTTGCCAGAGTGGGTAAGTATTATTATCTCCATTTCCCAAATAAGGGTAGCTGAAGCACAGGGGTTCCTGGTTCTTGCCGTTGGTCATATGGTGAGTCAATAGCAGAGACTTCAGCGGCCATCCCTCTCTCTCTCCTGGAAGGTAATATCTCTGGTCTCCAGCAGCTGCCCTTCCCTTTTGCTGTGTTAAACATGTATTAATTTAAGCAAAAAACAACAAACAAACAGGTAAGTACCTTAATACTTAAAATGTGAACACCCAGTCTCCGAGGAAAAGGCGGTTCTTTTAAAAAAGCTCTCTACTGCAACCTGAGCCTGCTGAAATTTATAGCTGAGTCTCCCTTATTTCAGGTACAGGTATTGATTTCTAAATGAGTTATGACCGAAACCAAGGAGAATTTAAAGGACAGAGACTCTTCCTTAAATTTCTCTTGCATGGCGTGTGTATGGTGTAGCTTGAGCTATACGCTGTATGTACTCTTGTGTGTGTACGTGTAGGACTGGGTCTAGACTGGCGGAGGGGATCACAAGCTGCTAGAGGAACACTGGATTGTTTTCGCTGCTTGCGCCCGCCCTCTGCCCTGCACTATGGAAACTATATTTTTTCAACTTTACATTCAAAACAGATGACTTCAGCTGCATAATATACAGACACATGAATGTCCCGATGGCATTCAGAACAGAAAATTAAAAACAAGGATGTTTGTCTGACCTCTTGCTCCCTTCTCCTCCCAAGGATATGCAAAAGGGAGACAAGCTTTGTGAGTGGGTCTAGGAAAGGAGAAGATGCGGCTGTGATTAAAAACAACCTGGGCTAGAGGTTTTCAATAAATACTTTTTTCTTTATCCCAAGACTCTTATTATGACTTTCCCCCTTTCCACCACGGTGTGTTTTATGTTGCATGCTTCAGAACGAGCAATGATTTTGTTTTCCTCTATCACAGGGGCTCTACGTACGCCTACCCACCACGGAGCTTGTCTGGTCCCCCTCTGTTTCCCCACCCCGCACTACACACCCAGAGACAGTACAGCTCGTCAGGCCCCCTCTTCCCCACCGGCCCCTCAGATCGTCTCTGGTTCCCACTCTGTTCCCCACCGCTACCGCCCCCTTCCCATTACACACATCACTGATATTCTCTGGTCCCCACCGCCCCCTCCCCATTACACACATCACCGATACTCTCTGGTTCCCTCACTGTTCCCCACCGCCCCCTCCCCATTACACACATCACCGATACTCTCTGGTTCCCTCACTGTTCCCCACCGCCCCCTCCCCATTACACACATCACCGATATTCTCTCGTCCCCACCGCCCCCTCCCCATTACACACATCACCGATACTCTCTGGTTCCCACTCTGTTCCCCACCGCCCCCTCCCCATTACACACATCACAGATCGTTTCTGGTTCTCACTCTTTCTCCACCCCCTACCCCCACACCCTACAGCTAGCCAGGTCCCCCTGTTCCCCACCGCCCCCTCCCTACATACACGCATCATAGAGCTTGTCTGGTTCCCCCCCGTTCCCCACACAGAGAACTGAGATCTTTGCGGGTCTTCGTGCAGCCACCCCCCCTCCCATACACACACACAAAAGGGGTGCAACAGGAAGGTAAATCACCTCCCGCTTCTACAATTCCACCCCCCCCTTCCCTCCCGTGTCTGTTGTACAAGCAAGGGGCATATAGATCCCGGCGTTTGTTGCTAGTTGTGCGTGTAAAGTCCAGTGAGATGACTAATTTTCGTTCTCGTAAACAAGCAGGGACCTCTGCTCATTGAAAGCCGTTCATCAACTGGGGCTTTGCACAAACAAGGGTGACTTTAGAGCCGGGATCCCATCGCACACAGATCAACCGTAAAACGTAGCCGTGGAAAACAGAGCCACACAACATAGGAATAGGGATTTGTAATGGTTGGAAAAACATGGACTCGTGCGCGCACCTTCGCCACAAGGAAAGCAGCCTGCAAAGCAAACACACACTGCAGCCGCGGCAGATTTCCAGAGTGTAAACACGGGGGGTGGGGGGTGAGGCTGCTACACTCCCCCTTCACAACTCATTACTTAATTGCCTCGATGTGCTCTAATCCCCCAGTGCGGCTGGCTTTGTTTCGCAAGGAAACACGAATGCTGCCCTTATACACAGCAATGCAAAACACAGCGATCAATTAATTTACTTAATTAAAAAATGAACAACACCCCCCCCCCCACACACACACTCCTCGTTCTTCACTCTCCAGGTGGCATTTCTTCGCTACACAGACCCAGCAACTATGGGGAGAAGGCAAACAAGCCCCTGATCAATGACAAACTAGCAGAAACAGCTGGCCACCCCGCTACCCCCTCGATTCTCCGTTACTTTGTGTAGGGCCGGGGGAGCCAAGAGCAAACGCCCGGGAGGAGGACCCAGGAGGTCTGGACTATGTTGTATGGGTTCAGGGGGAGCTAGCGGGAGGACTGGGCAGGGAATGCCTAGTGATTTAGGGGAGGCGGCTAGGAAGGCTCTGGATCCTGGGAGGGGAGAAGGCGGGGTGGGAGACCCAGCCAGTGCACCGTGAGTGAGGCAGTGGGGGCTGAACTAGCAAGCTCCGCAGTGTATGTGTCGGGGGGGGGGGACTCCCCAGGGGAACAGGCACTCTTTAGCGTGGAGGCAAGAAGGGGGATCGGGGAGGGCAAGTCCCGATGTGGTGGCCCCCACAGAGGGGTGTCTGCGGCACGCATAGAAGGCAGAGAGAGCGATTGGGGGCGGGGGAGAGGGAGATGTTGGCTGGGGCCACAGAGGGCCCAAGACCGCTTGCAGGGGTGCGTGGAGCCGGAGAAGCCCGCTAGGACGGCAAACTTCGGGGTGTGTGTCGTGGGAAGGGAAACAAACCCCGGGGAGCCCTGTTGCCTGGGGGACACAGGGAAAGGACCAGGCAAGGCAACAGAGCTTTATTGCCATGACGAGCTACACAAACGTTACCAAAGCATGAAAGCTAGATTCCGCTGGTACCTGTCCGTCTGTCCAGGGCAGGACTTCTTACTGCCTGGGCTTTGATCCCAGGCCCATTAGCATTAGCCGCGTTCAAGCCTGATGTGGGGCGGCAGGTTTGGCGGTGGAGGCGGCACCGAAAAGGGCGGCCGGTTAGATGGGGGAGAGGGCCATCTCTGGCACCCCCCCCCCTCTCTCCTTTGGCCCATGCTGCAGCTTCTTGATTTTGAGGAAACCTGCCCATCGCTCTCGATCGCCGGCGGAAGGCTTCCCCTCCTCTGCCACACCTGGCGCAGTAAACCCCAGCCCAGCTCAGTTTCCTCCGTCACGCGCTCGGGACCCTCTGTCGCCCCCCCCCCCCCTTTTTTTTTTTTTTTTTAATTTCCCCCTCTAGCGTACGGTCTCTGGCTCTGCACTGGGCGCGAAGCTGCGGGAGCCCGCCCCCTTCCCCGCCTGGCGCGGTGGCCCGCTCATGTGCTCGCTCGGTGACAGCGGGCTCGGCAGCCCCCCGGCCACCTCGCGCTCCTGCCTGGGCTTCACGGTCGCCTGGCGTTTTCGGCAAGCTCCCGCACGTCTCTGAGCGGGGGTCCGGGGCCAGGGGAAAGGGGCAGGCGAGAGCCAGCGTGCGTAGAAGAAGGGAGGGTGGGTGGGCGGGAAAAGAAACAGAGGGGGAGACTGAGAGAGAAGAGGGTGGGACGCGCGAGCCACCCAATAACAACCCGCCTCCCTGGGCTCGGCGTCCTCCCCCCATCCCCATTGGTGCATGGCGCTGTCCTTTCCCCGGCGCCGCACCCAATCCCGTAGGAAGCTGGCGGCGGATTGATGGCCTCGCCCCCCTTTACTCTGGCTTTCCCCTGCTCCCCCCTCCCTTGGCTCGGTGTGTGAGCGTTTCGGCAACCCAGCGGGTCACGTGTTGTTTTGCTCTTTAGTTCAGCCCTTGGTGCGCAATGTGTTACTTACTGTGAAACTGTTACCGAGGCAGGCGGCGGCGGCAGCAGCGGCGGCGACCAGCTCCGAGGATCCGGAGAGCAGCAGCGCTCCGGGTCTAGAAGGACTCGGGCAGCAGCAAGCCCTGCCTGCACGGAGGAGCCAGGTCGGCAATAGCACCATCACTGCCGCGCTTTATACAGGAGCCGGGGGTCACAGCGGCTCCGGGGACCAGGGGATTAGCCCCCGCCCCAGGGCGCTCGGAACTCAGCCCCCCTGCCCCGCGCTCTGGGCTGGGGATGGCGAGCCCCACGCTGCTGGGGCTGCTGAACTCCCCTCCTGGTCCCAACCTCAACAACAACAACAACCACCAGAGCGTGAGGAAATGCGGCTACCTGCGCAAGCAGAAGCACGGGCACAAGCGCTTCTTCGTGCTCCGGGGACCCGGCGGCAGCGGGGAGGAGCAGCCGGGGGCGGGGGGCGCCCGGCTGGAGTACTACGAGAACGAGAAGAAATGGAAGAACAAGTCGGGGGCTCCCAAGCGGGTGATCGCGCTGGATTCCTGCCTCAACATCAACAAGCGAGCGGACGCCAAGCACAAGTACCTGATCGCCCTCTACACCAAGGACGAGTACTTCGCCGTGGCGGCCGAGAACGAGCAGGAGCAGGAGGGCTGGTACCGGGCCCTCACCGACCTGCTCAACGAGGGCAAAGCCGCCTGCCAGGGTTCCCCGCTCCGCCACCTCTCCTCGCCCTTCTCCTCCGGCAGCGCCGCCGGGTCCTCCCTCGCCGGCGGCTGCGAGGACCTCAACTACGGGCTGCTCGCCCCGGCCAGTGCTGTCTACCGGGAGGTCTGGCAGGTGACGCTGAAGCCCAAGGGCCTGGGGCAGAGTAAGAACCTGACCGGGGTGCACCGGCTCTGCCTCTCCGCTCGCACCATCGGCTTCGTGCGCCTCAACTGCGAGCTGCCCTCGGTCACGCTGCAGCTGATGAACATCCGCCGCTGCGGCCACTCCGACAGCTTCTTCTTCATGGAGGTGGGGCGGTCGGCGGCCACCGGGCCCGGCGAGCTCTGGATGCAGGCGGACGACTCGGTGGTGGCGCAGAACATCCACGAGACCATCCTGGGGGCCATGAAGGCGCTGAAGGAGCTGTCCGAGTTCCGGCCCCGCAGCAAGAGCCAGTCCTCCTCGTCCTCCTCCTCCGGGGGCGCCGGGGGCCCCGGAGCCTCCTCCACCCACCCCATCACCGTGCCCGGCCGCCGGCACCACCACCTGGTCAACCTGCCGCCCAGCCAGACCGGCCTGCTGCGCCGCTCCCGCACAGACAGCCTAGCGGCCGGGGCCAGCGCCGGCACCAAGGGCAACCCGGGCCGGGTGCGGACGGCCAGCGAAGGGGATGGCTGCAGAGCGGGCTCGGTCGCCGGCAGCCCCATGAGCCCCGGCCCGGTGCGGACTCCCTTGAGCCGCTCGCACACACTTAGTAGCGGCGGCAAGTCGGGGGGAAAGCTGGGGCCGGTGCCCCCCGGGGGCGGCCTGCAAAATAGTCGCTCCATGTCTATGCCCGTATCGCACTCGCCCCCTTCCGCCACCAGCCCGATCAGCCTCTCCTCCAGCAGCGGGCTCGGCTCCGAGCCCCCCCACCCGCAGCGCCTGTCCAGCGGCAGCGCCTCCGTATCGGGCTCCCCCAGCGACCCCGGCTTTATGTCCTTCGACGAATACGGCTCCAGCCCGGGCGGCGACCTGCGGCCCTTCTCCACCGCCAGCAACCGCAGCAACACGCCCGAGTCCATCGCCGAGACCCCCCCGGTGCGGGACCCCGGGGGCGGCGCGGACCTGTACGGCTACATGGCCATGGAGCGGCCCCAGGGCGGCCGGCTCTGCTACCGGCCCTGCCCGGACTCGGCGGGGGACAAGGGCCCCAGGAAGCGGACTTACTCGCTGACCACGCCGAGCCGCCAGCGGGCCGCCCCCCCGCAGGTCTCCTCCGCCTCCCTGGACGAGTACACCCTGATGCGGGCCACCTTCGCCGGCAGCTCCGGCCGCCTCTTCCCCGCCGCCTCCCCCAAAGTGACCTACACCCCCTACCCCGAGGACTACGGGGACATCGAGATCGGCTCCCACCGCAGCTCCGGCAGCAGCAGCACCAACCTGGGGCCGCCGGCAGGGGGCGGCGGAGGAGGGGACGACGGCTATATGCCCATGACCCCCGGCGTGGCCGCGGCGTTGGGGCCGGGCAGCCGGGGCGGCGCTGACTACATGCCCATGAGCCCCACCAGCGTGTCCGCCCCGCAGCAGATACTGCAGCCGCGGGCCGGGGCGGGCGGCGGCTACAAGACCAGCTCCCCCGGGGAGAGCTCCCCGGACGACAGCGGCTACATGCGGATGTGGGGCGGCTCTCGGCTGTCGGTGGAGAGCTCGGACGGGAGGCTGAGCGGCGGGGACTACATCAACATGTCCCCGCACGGGCCGCCCGCCGCCTCGCTCACCCCGCCCGACTTCTTCTTCGCCCCGGCTGCGGGCGCCGGCGACCCGCCCAAGGCCGCCTACGCCTGCAGCTCCCTGCCCCGCTCCTGCCCCAGCCAGGAGCCGGCCAAGGACAGCGACCAGTACGTCTTCATGAGCTCCCCGGGCAGGCTGGTCCCGGAGCAGCCGGCCTGCGGCGTGCGCCCCGCCGCCCCCTCCAGCCACACGGTGCCTTCC
This sequence comes from Caretta caretta, assembly GCF_965140235.1. Lineage (NCBI taxonomy): Eukaryota > Metazoa > Chordata > Testudines > Cheloniidae > Caretta > Caretta caretta. Next base: position 108,449,388 of record NC_134206.1, on the reverse strand, counting down.
CCGCTGCGGCACAGCCGGACCGAGAGCTTCCTGAGCCAGCGGGGCCCGCGGGCGGTGCGGCCCAGCCGCCTGGCCCTGGACACCCTGCGGACGCTGCTGCCCAGCATGCACGAGCACCCGCTGCCGCCCGAGCCCCAGAGCCCCGGCGAGTACATCAACATCGACTTCGGGGAGCCGGCGGCTGCCGACTCGCCGCCCTCCCTGCCGGCCGACAGCCCGGCCTCCTCGCTGGGCTCGGGCGCCGGGCGGAGGCGCTCCCCCCTCTCCGACTACATGAACATCGACTTCGGCTCGCAGGCGGGCCCGGTCTCGGTGGGCTGCCTGGAGGCGCTCTCCCCGGAGGCCTGCGCCAGCCGCGGCCGGCCCGAGGGGCTCTACCTGCCGGCGGCGGTGGGGGTGGCTTGCCTGTCCAGCCCGCCCGACGGGGGGGATTACACCGAGATGACCTTCGGCATGGCCGCCACCCCGCCCCAGCCCATCGCCCAGAAGCCAGAAAGTGCCCGGGTCACCAGCCCCACGGCCGGGGTGAAGAGACTCACCCTGGCCGGGGTGGAGGCTTTCATCCTCTCCAGCCCGCCCCCGGACCCCAACCGCGGGGCCAAGGTCATCCGGGCGGATCCCCAGGGGCGCCGGCGGCACAGCTCGGAGACTTTCTCCTCCACCACCACTGTGACCCCCGTGTCTCCTTCCTTTGCACATAACCCCAAACGGCACAACTCGGCCTCGGTGGAGAACGTGTCCCTCAGGAAAAGTGAAGGCCTGGAGGAGGAGCAGGGCAGCAGCCCCATGTGCCGGGAGACCTCCGCTGGCTTCCAGAACGGCCTCAACTACATCGCCATAGACGTGGTGGATGGGAGCCTGGCAAACCGTGACAAAGTCAGACGCAAAGGCAGGCACGCCATGAATGGGGACATCAATGGAGTGGAGACCAGCGCCTATGCCAGCATAGATTTCCTATCCCACAACCTGAAAGAAGCAACTGCTGTGAAAGGTGAGCAGTAGGTCGCCTTCCCAATGTGCTATATTTGTATTTCTAGGGAATGTTGCCATTTTGGGAGAGGTTTCTCTCTCTTTCTCAGCTTTGTAAGCTTTCCAAATAAAATATCTATACACAAGGAAACACTTAAATTAGTGAGTGTGTCCTCTTCGCAGGAGCCCAGACTAGTGAGTACACAGTTCTATATTTTGGATATGCTGCAGAACTGCAGCTAGAACATTTTTCAGCGCGTTTGCTTAAGAGTTTATAAAGCTTGAGTTAAAAGACAGCGAGGGAGCACATCAGATTACCGACAGATCCTTGGCCATCTATCTGAAAGAGTCAAAACAATATGAGGGTTGCATATTACTTTGCAAATTTTGTTTAAAGGCCTACCCAACAGCTATGGGTAACTACACTGCAGCTGCTGGTTGAATCACAGTATCAATGGCCAGTGGGTTGGTTTGCTTTTTAAGTGGATAGCAAATGCAGGCTGCTTGAAAACAAAAAGAACCCTAAATAACCTAAAGCTTAATATGAGGGAGAATTTGTGTTTTAATCATGTAGCTGTTCCTTTCCACAGGTGCTAGTTGTGCTATAGAAAACTCTTCCTAGTAAGAGGGAAAGTCTGTGTTATAATTGGGGAGGCCAGGAACAGACAATATGTGAAGGTTTAAAAGTTAATCATTGAGACACCGCAGGGATCCTCTTTGCTATTGCACCAGGGCATTTTTAACCTGTATGTACCTATAAACTGTAGTATGTATTTATCGGTGTAGGATGCTGAAATGACAAGGGTGAATAACCCACTCTAGGTTTTACTTCCATATTTATATAGTTTTCATACAGATAATCAGTTTTAAGTAAAAAGTGTCCATTTCTGACAGCCACTTGTAGAGATTTTTGTTCCATTTATTATTGGCTTGTTGATTTTGAAGAAGAAAATGTTCTTTTTTTATAGGAAGTGCAGAAAGATGGAAGAGATGAAAGTGGAGAAAGCTTTGAACCTAATTGAGAGGATTGTTGACTGAAATGTCAGAATTTTTACAAGATGAACACACTGAATGGTTTCAGAGTAGCAGCTGTGGTAGTCTGTACCCGCAAAAAGAAAAGGAGGACTTGTGGCACCTTAGAGACTAACAAATTTATTTGAGTATAAGTTTTCGTTAAGGACAGAGACAGACTTGTCAGTTATCTGTAGTTTTGCTTAAGCTGGCTTCAGGATTTACATGGTTTGGCATAAATCAGCGTGAATGCTACAATTATTGATTCCATTGCCTTATATAAAGAATGTTTGGCTGTAGCCTGTACATTGGAGTTATGCTCCAGTAAAATCTTGAGCTCTCTTGTATTTAGTTGTAAATTGAGTTTAACAAGATTTGAGTTTTGCTTGACCTACCTACAGCCCCCCAACTGCATAACAAACCCATATTGGGGAAGCACCACTTCTACAGTATCCTCCAAACTGCTGACCCTAAGGGAAAGGGGTGAGGGGAAGGGAACTCTGCCTAGGGGGAAAACCTGGACTGGATTGAAATGCTCCCAGCATCCAGATTGGATTAAAGTGTGGACATTCCATTCATTTAGCTAATAAGGCACTGCATCTCTGATAAAGTTAACAAAAAGATAGTATAAATATAGCAAAATGAATTTAGAGAATGGTGAATGGTGGGAACAGTTTAATTCTAGTAATTATAAAATATCTGAAGATTATTCAGATACTTGTTTTATTTTAATATTTTCTTGTGGGCTTTTCCTCCCTTTTTTATATGCATGTAAATTGCAATGAAGATCAGCATCACTGGGTGTTGAGCTGAATGTAGGAGGCACAGCTGATGACTGTTTCAGCCATTCTGTTTCCCTGAGGTTTCCTTGTTTCCCACACGTGCATGCCTGTTGCATATAATCACACTCACTCTATTCAGGAAGAACTGTAGCCAGTTTCAGGACAAAGAGATAAGAAACACTTCGCATAACTGTTGATCAGTGTTCCAGGTCATATTTTAAAGTGGAGGCTGTATGTTACAGATATTTTTAGTGAATTAATTTGAACAGAAAGAGCAGTGTGATTAGGAAAGTGCAAGAATATTACCTTAGTCAGGGAATGCATAAGTACAGTAGTGGGCTATTGAGCGGAGCCATTAATATTTACAACTCCTGAGCTCTATTTTGGTTTTGTTTACATAACCACGTTGAAGTTTGTTTACAGTACTACTACCCTATTACTACAGCTGCTACGTAAAGATCACTGGTACTGTTCACAGTAGCATTCGAGGTTCTAAGAACTTTAATTTGTAAGATTAACAGGATTTTCATATTTTATGATGAAATACACATGTAGAATTACAGAAATATATGTATTAAGCATACTAGGTACTGGTTTAACTCTCATTTCTTATTTTAAGTCAGTGGCAGTTCAGAATGATTTGGCTAAACTTTATTGAAGATTTTTAATTGATGTTACTATATACAGTTTACCATGGAGGTAGCCTGTATTAGATGTGATGAGAATTGTTTACTTTTCTGTTTGTACTAATTGTTTACTAAATCACTAAAGCCACTGAATGGGAGCTAGCTTTATCCTTTCAAAGCTATGGAGAAATTAACAGTTTGGAGCAATTTTAAAACTGCAATGTTTGCTGCTTTAGAAAGAAGTAACATGAAGAACTCTTGTAAAAAGCCTGTATCTTGTAAAAAAAACAAAACAAAAAACCCCAAAGTTCATTCTATTTGGTTTATTCGGAAATTAATATTTCAATGTAAAATCATAGTCAGTTCAAATACTTCCCCATATCTATAGATATTTTATTATGTAAGTAAATATTGTGTTTGAGTTTTTGTCCCGTTAACAAAGAAAATTAATTATGTGACTTTAAAAATAAAGATGCATTGGTTTTCATCAGTAACTTGCCTGGCTGCTTTAAAGACTAGTGTGGTTTTGGGAATTTTGAACCAGTATCATCCTGTTACAACGAGAGCAAGCTAACAAAACCAAAATAGCTGAAAACAGAAAAATAAAAAGGTCATTCAGAATTTATCAGTTTATTTAGTTCTACTTCACTCTGAAAGTGTGCAGGCCTGTGAGAGTCTAACAAGTACTTGCCTTTTTCTGAAATATAAATAAAATAGTGCCTTTACTAGACAGCTGGAAACTCTTTTGTTGCACACTGATTATCAGTTAGCATTCAGCTTTCTAAGTATGAAATAACAACCCTTGCAAAATAACATTAGTTCAGACAAAATTATGTATTTCCTTGCTTATGTAAACATTTTCACCCAGTTCCTCCTTTGGTGTAAAATGTTTATTACATTGGAGCTGTGCTAAATTACACCAACTGAAGATCTGTCTTTTGGGTGAAACCCTGGCTCCATTGAAATCACTAGTAATTTTGGCTTTAATAGGGTTTCACCCTGGTTTTTGTCACCAAGATTTCACCCTGTGGTTTTTGTTTTTGTTTTTATCCTGAAATCCTTAAGCAAAATCCCATTAAGTTCAGTAGTAATTGTGCTTGAGTTTTGACTTAATTGGAAGTTTTTTGCCTGGTTAAGGATATTACAATTGGGGCCATTATATTTGTTTTATTCCAAAAGCAACATGTTTTCTGGAACATATTAAAGTTTTTCCAACTAGTGATGTTTTAGTTTTCCAAAGTGTGACAGCAGATACATGAGATTGAGGTCTGTTGGCTCTCCCCCCCCCCCTTTTTACTTCTTCTTGATTTATTAAAAAAGGTCTTCAATTCTAACCTATGATACATCAGTTTTAAATGATCATAAAGCAAGCTAGTGGTCTGTGAGAATAGGTAAAATGCTGTGTCACACACTAGCTCATAATTCTTGTAAGGATTTTATGAATATACTTAAACAGTACAAAAGTCCCTATCTAGATAAAATTCACACCTTGTTAAAACTGAAACCCTGATATTTACTTTTTCCCTTTGTGCTCAGTTTGGACAATAAAACTAGAGAAGTCAGTTTCACTTTTTGATTCTTTTATACTGATTGCCACAAAGTTTGGTTCAGAATCTGCAAGGAAATGTTTTAATTGCCTGTATAAAAGTAATCTTCTAATCAAAATGTCTTGTTAATTTTATGAAAACATTCAAATACAGCTTTGTACATCTTTTTTAAAGCCTAATTTTTTTCGTATAAATTAGTACTAATTTATACTAAATGTCGTATAAATTAGTACTAATTACAAATGTAGCATTTGCTCTTACTGATCTAGTGCCATGCAGTGGGTTATATACCTCAGAATGAATAGATTCAAGAACTGGCCTACCTATTATATCCGATATGGCTGTGATTATAAATCACTTCACAGATAAAATTTAAGAGTTCCAGTTTCACCTTAGATGCTTGTTGGAAAATGTGGTACTGCTCTTTCAGATTCCATTCTATTAGAGGTAAAATGAAATGATTAGGTATCAAATCTGGCAGCATAACCTATAAAATACAAACTGCAAACTATACGTTTTGTAAAATTAAATGACAACTTTTACTTTTTTAAAAAAAATTCATTTTCAATTGTTTTAATTATATGGATGTCAGATTTTTAAAAATGAGAGAAAACACCAAAACCCATAAATGTATTTGGCTTTTATTTCTTATAGTTTAAATTATATTTAGTTGCACTAAACTAAACAAAACAAGATTGTCATGGTTACTTTGAATCATTTAAGATAAATAGTTATAGACTAAGTTGAATGGTGGGTTTGTTCTAACGTGAACCAGTGTAGTCATTGCTCAAGGCAGAGGAAATGCTTAGGTTGATGATTGTTTCTGATAATTTGATTTCTTTCAAGATAGCTGCCGAGACTAACATTCACTTGTGTTGTAAGTAAAATACATAAAGGAATGTACGACCAGAAAGAGTATTAGGACATATTTTGTATGAATTCCCGCCCTCCGCTATAAGGAGGAAATAATGTTGGATACTTTGTGCTGGTTTTACCATTTTTAAAAATATTATTATATTGAAATACTGAAGCTGGTTTAAAAGTTGAAACACGGCATGCGTACACTGTAGTCAATTTAAGTAATGGATCTCCTTCCCCATTAGGAAGTTAAAGTATTGTATATACAATCCAGGTATTTTCAGTTTAAGCCAGATCTTCTCAAAAGCAGCAAGAGCACTTAACAAAATGTCTGTCTTTTCCATCTATCAAACAAATCCTAAAGAAATGTTTAACTACTTTTTAATTTTTTTAAAGACATTATGCCTCATGAAGGTATGTGTGTGCATATACATACTTCACTTATGGACTGTAATTGTGTTCATGAGTAAACCTATTTTGTGTTTTTGAAATTGTGAAGACAGCATTTTGCTGAGTTAGTAGATTTTTCAGTATATTCGCAAAATGCATAAAATAAATCATCTAAAACAAATAGACAAAGTTTATCAAATAGACTTTTCTATGTAGATTCATTTAATATTTAGTTGTAATTCTTTAATTCCTCATGGGATTTGCTTGAAAATGAACTCTTGAATTCTATCTCTAGGTCTGATCCTATGCTCATTGAAATCAGTAGCATTCACTGATTTCAGTAGTGCAGTATCAAGCTCTAGGTTCTCACTTTGGTACCCACAGCCCTGGTATCTGAGTGCTTATTTTTCTAAGTTTCACGTTGCTTCTCTGAATTAAAAAAATATAGCTATTTTATTTTTTTTTGTAGCTGCTTCTCTGTATGTGTTTTTAAGGTGGTCACCGGGGGCAGACTTGCACTAGGTAAACACAAATTCACATGAGTTGTAGGTTTTTCTGACCATGCAGCTCTATTAAAGCAAAATTCTTAATGAATTTAGTGTCTTTTTTCTTTTTTTTTTGGTGTGAGCAAGAGTTTCAGGATTAGTTTCTAAGGGCCTGATTTAAAGCTTACTGAAATAAATGGAAATTCCCCCTCCCCCTCAGTTCTTTATTCTGTCTGCATAAGGATAAAATACTTAATTGACTGGTAAACTGTCATAGCATGTATAGTAATTTTCTTTTTAGTTTTCCTGAAAGGTAGACATGCATCCTGCCCCTAATGTGTAGACAGCTAGACACTGGTGCTTAGCATGTTGGTGGATAGTTTCTAATCAATATGCATAATTATGTGGAGACTAGTCTGCTAAGTTGCATATTTATTCATGTACACGCAAATGTGTTTCTGTTGGTATTGTAGATGAAAACGTACAGCTAAAAATAGCTTGATTTAATCAAAAGCGGAGAAGTTTGTTTTAAACTTGAATCTAATGGGCAACAATCTGGTTGGAAATACCTTTAAAGGAATACGGTCATGGATAACAGGCCCACAGTTTATCCTGTTTTTTTTCCCCCATATCAGTTTTTAAGGTCCATATAATTCTTTTTCCAAAACAAACATTTAAAATCTTTTTAGCTAAATGACAGTCATCCTGCGCTATGTGGAAATGTACAAAAAATGCCAGTGTTTGAATGCAATGAAGGGTAAATGTGTTTTAAGGATCGATAGCTTCCATTGTTGTGTGTGGTGTGGTGCGGTGCAGTGCTGTTGGTCCCAGGATTTTAGAGAAACAAAGTGGGTGAGGTAATATTGGACCAACTTCTGTTGGTGAGAGAGACAAACTTTAGAGGAGAGCTCTGTGTAAGCTCGAAAACTCATCTCTCTCACCAACAGAAATTGGGCGAATAAAAGATATCGCCTCACTCACCTTGTCTTTCTTTTAAGGAAACAGATAATGATTTCAAGTTTTCGAGTGGGGAAATACTTTTGAAATGAATATAAATACCTCTGTGAATTTTTTAAAAACTATTGATAAATTATTTTCTTTTTCAGTTACAGATCTTGCAAGAGTACGTTCTGCTTGGAATTCAGATAGAGTTTTCACTGTCCTTCAAGATATTTTCTGTGTTAGATTATTATTTGTATTACAGTAGTGCCTAGATTAGAGTCTCCAACTGAGATCAGATACTGCACATAGATATCCAAAGAATTCCTACCCCAATGTGCATCCAAAGTGTGGGGGAAAGGTTTTGGTGAAGTATTAGTACTCTTCCCACATCATGGCTAATTCCAGTAACGTTCCTAAGAAAGGTTTCAGAGGAACAGCCGTGTTAGTCTGTATTCGCAAAAAGAAAAGGAGTACTTGTGGCACCTTAGAGACTAACCAATTTATTTGAGCATGAGCTTTCGTGAGCCACAGCTCACTTCATCAGATGTTATTTCCTAAGAAATAAGCCATTAACTCAGTTGTAGATAAACTCATTAAATAGCTGACACTTAGATTTGCCTGTGCATAGGTAATTAACAGTTCAGTCATTGGAGCTATAGTGTCTTTACCGGAGTTCATAATTTAACAAGTTCTACAGTTTTAAAAAAAGTAGCTCGTGTGTGTGTGCGGGAGGCACATACACTTACACAATAAACAAAGAATAGCTGTCCCATATAAGTGACCCATAAGAGTATTTTATTCTAATAAACAGCATATAGAAATAGTTAAACAGATGAAGAAAAACCCATATAACATCTACACTGCGAAATACCCAGTTATGTAATAGTTTAGGAGTGAGTCAGTGTTTTGTTTACAATCACTTCAGCATCCTAGAAGAGAATACTTCCTTCCTGGCAGATGGCAGCCCCAGGGCCATGCACCTGCTATTACAAGCAGTACGCTGTAGTAACCAACCCCAGCCTCACTGTTGACAATGGGTTGTCAGCCCACTGTTGGGCTCACAGCCTAAAGAGAATAGGGAACATATTTGTCCTTCAACAAGGGACTGAAATATCTTAGGAAAGACAATAGAGATGGTACACTAAAGAATTGTACTACAGTCTAAAATATCCTTCTTGTAGAAGATGTGTAGTGAGCCACTTTAAGACAAATTATGATTGAAGATCATGAACTGTGTCATCAGGGAGAGGATTTTCTGTTCTCTCATCCAAAAGAGTGATTTCCCGCGTTGGATTTATTACCTCTATCTAGGCAGTCAGAACACTCTCATAACTTAGCTAAATGTGCTTTTGCAATGCATCCGTCAGTAACCTGTATTACCTCACCACCTTGTCTGTCTAGTAACCTGTAGTGGAATTCTTTTCAAGAGGAGAGGGTTTTCCATGTGGAATTGTCTAACTTATTGTGGCTGTGAGGAGGCTGAAATAGTTATGTACAGTCCACTCTGATACTGTTATGCAGATCCACCAAAAGGTGTACTAAAAAGTAAGAATGTCTATTTCATTATACCTTAATGCTGTATTTGTGGCTGCAGAATACAGCAGAATCTCTGAGTCTTTTGAGTTGCAACACCATCTGTTACAATCATGTCTTTGGGGCCATCTTCTGTTAATTTGACCGTCATTAACTTCTCTTATGCATTAAAGTTTTTTGTTTGTTTTTGTTTTGAAGATGGAGGATATCTTTAGTTTTAGTGGAAGGCTTTCCAAAGAAGAGGGTGTCCTTTTTAGTAGGCCAGGATATTCTTGTTAAATTTAAAAACTATCCAAATGTTACCCTGAGTTTGTATAGTATTAAACAGGATTATATGACACACAGATTAGACATTGTTGAGAAGCTTGTTTTTGTTTGAAGGGGTAAGAAATGGAGGCTTTAATGTAATGCCAGTATAGCAAATTTGCTGATACCAGAAACAGAAGAAATGTCTTAGAAACGGTAGAACATACTGACAGACTTTCCATTTTGTACAACTTCTTCAAGTGATTCTTTAACAATATTTATGTGATTAAATGCTATGGTGATGAGTATAGAATATGAAATGTTCTGCTTTCACTTGGTGTTAATTTCTAAATCTGTTTCAGAGATATAGGCAATCTAAAGTTGATCTGCAATAATACTGTAGGTATGACTTAAGACAGAAACACATCAATAAGTAATTCCAGTAACAGTTGTAAAATCGTGTCAATGAAAACTGTTAAATTGGATAGAATAAAATTTAATTAATCTTAGGTTTGCTTCTCTGATTCAGTTCTCCAGGGAGTGTATTATTTTTAAAAAATAGCTAATGTAGTCATTCTGTAGAGATTAACACCTCTTAAAATTGGTTCTTAAAGGATATATTGTCAAACTATTTAAGGTGAGAATTTGGAGGCCTTTTTTGACAAAAGGTTGTATACAGCCTGATAGGAATAGATTAAAAAAATCCAATGAAACACTTTCAGGGGGCAGTTAAACTTAATTGTCCAATGGAGAAGACACAAACTACTTTTGTGCCATTGCTTGAGTACCAGAAAGTAAGAGTGACTCGGCTTTCGTAGTTCAAGACAAGTGAAAATGTGAAAAATAAGCAAGTATAATAATTTGCCACATGACACTTGAATGTTGTTTAAACAGCAAGAATAAAACCAAAATTGTCTTATGGAAGTATATGATACTTGATACGATTTATGAGGTTAACAGTGTATTGTGTAATACTTTCACAACAGTATTGGATTTATTTAAACTATTATGTTTTCTGCAGTGCTTGAGTTATGTATCTAAGTAATTCTAGAGGAGGAGCAGTGACGTTTTTTCCTAATGCAATATCTTCTTTCTCGTGACTTGGAACTTTTTCAAAAAGGCTGGTGAGAAAGTTTTGTTTTCTTTCTCCTTATGTGATAGTACTAGTAAATATCCATTAAGCAGTCCTTCGTGGTGTTTGTATCTTTTGCTGGCCCACATTTCAGGGTAGACTGTTTAAATGGATGAACAATTCTTGTTGTTTGCAGTGTTGTATTTGTATTGGTCCCAGGATATTAGAGAGACAAGGTGGGTGAGGTAATATCTTTTATTGGACCAGCTTCTGTTGATGAAAGAGAAAAGCTTTTGCGTGTACATAGAGCTCTTCTTCATATCTGGGAAAGGTACTCATGAGTGTGTCACAGCTAAATACAAGGTGAAGCAGATTGCTTAGCATAATGAATTAACACCCCTTGCAAGAGACCGTTCAAGGTGAAGTGGGCAGTTAACACTTCTGCAACCCTAGGACAGAGGAGTGTTAGTGAGGTTACCCATTGTTGCAGTAAACCATAAATCCAGTGTCTTTACTGAGTCATAGTGAAGTTATGAATTTAAGCTCCAAGTTCATCTTCTGAAGGTGTTGTGCAGGTTTCCTTTGAGGACGAGGACTTAAGAGGTAAGATATGGAGTGATTGTTTTGTGAAGCATGTTTGCCCATGAGTGATAGGGTGCTATTGTCTTTTATCATTTTTTTTTTTGAGTTCTTGTTTACACTTTTAGGCTGTGGACTCAAACTCCTTACACAAGCAGATTTTTTCCACTTATGGTGAAAAGAAGGTTTTCCTGCATGAGAAGTATTGGATTGGGCCACAGCAGATGTAGTAATCCTTATGAAAGGCAGCTATTCAATTGTATTGTACCATTTTAACTCTTCATACAACATACAGATTTTAAAATGACGAAATTGCTTTATTGGGGATATCTTGAGAAAATATTTCTGTCCAAATTTTAATCCTCTAAAATGCTGGATATATAATAGATATGATGGTTACAGCTGCTTGGCGTGAAGAGAAGGAAAAGTCATGGGTTTGTCATAGCGGAAAATGCAAAACTCACATTCATTTTAGAAAAAAGCCATGGTGCTCTAGTTGATTAAAATTAACTCGTGTATGAAATGATGAGAAAGGTAAAATTGTTTTTATGAATGAAATTGTTTAAAAGTATTAATTATTTTAACTCCTAATTTTGAACCATTTTAAGCCTATATTTCAGCTTATAGACTCAAAATTTGTAACACTTCAGGAAGGAGTCTGAGTCAGCAGTGAACTGCCAGGACTTCTTACACAGGCCCTGATTTTTTTAATAAAAAATCCTTTTAAGTGTTGGGTGGCTTTGATTCCTTCTCCCCCCTCCCCGACCTCCCTAAACCAAAACGTTTCTTCCTGTTGAAGTCAATGGGGGAAATCCTCTTAAAAAACTGATGGTAATCAAGTTTGTTAAAAGCATACAGTCTTAGTATTAGTGCTACCAGGTATCATAGAGGAATGCAGGGAAAAGTTTGTGAATGAACATAAATATGCTGCACTGAAGCAAATACAGTTTCTACAATTATCTTTATGGAGTCATTTATAAACTTATAGTGCCACTACTGTAGCATTAAGAACTTTATTCAAGCATGCAGAAATGAACGGTAGGATGGTATTTTTTTTCCTCATTGTATTCACTTATAAAAGGAAATTTGTAATTACAATTTTATTTGAATCATTAATATCAAATTAAATGTCTGCCAAAGTAGCTAAATAGATAGTTTTGTACGATTTGATGACAGAGGTACAGTTGTAGGCGCCAATGAAAATTTTAAACTAAATAAAATTGCTAATAATCAGTTGTTGAATGTTGACCAATAGGATGTTTTCCAGATACACACACCGCTACAGTTTGATTCAACGCTGCAAGTCATTTATGGAACAAGTCTCATTTTAACCATTTGTGGTTGTACATTAGCATGAACACTGTAGTGACAATAAAATGAAAGGTACTTAATATATGGTAATATTATGTCATATGTGTGTTGTAAAAATAATGACCATACATTTTATAAGGGGGTCAGAACCTGGTTAAAAGAAGTCAATAGGAGTTGTTTCAGAGTAACAGCCGTGTTAGTCTGTATTTGCAAAAAGAAAAGGAGTACTTGTGGCACCTTAGAGACGAACCAATTTATTTGAGCATGATCTTTCGTGAGCATGCATCCGATGAAGTGAGCTGTAGCTTATGCTCAAATAAATTGGTTCGTCTCTAAGGTGCCACAAGTCCTCCTTTTCTAATAGGAGTTGTGCCATTGACTTCAGTATAGCTGTGATGTGGCCCTAAAGAAATAAATGGACAAAGTATAACATTTAAATAATTTTATACCTGACTTGGAGGAAAAAAACCAAAAACAATAGACAAAATCCTGCAGCCTGGGAAAGAGCGATGAAGGGGTCTAATTGCAGCAAAACTCATGCAGATTTTGTACAGAGGGAGGGGCATGTTGTGGTGAGCCTGTGTAAAGTATTTCTGTACCCTTGTGCTGTCCCATGGCAGCCTAAACAACACTTGTGGGGAAGAGGCGAATAGGCGAAGGTTCAGTGAGGCAGCGTCTGGTGAATCTGAGAGTAGATCCTAAGAGCAAGGGCTTGCACGCTGCATCAGAGATGTTGTTGCAGCCTTTGGGCTGCGGTAGGGCTATGCCAGTGCTCTGTCCCCAAGTTGAGAGAGCAGATTCTGTTTCTCCCACATCTACCCTTCCTTACACACGGCTCTTATTCACACTCTGCTCTGTCTTAGCACAGTGATGAAGTTACCCATAGTATGTTTGAAAATCTTTTTTGAATTATCTGCATTTGTCTTGTATTCTCCAAGACTTGGGCTTGAATTCCACTTAATGAGCTTCTATAAGAGTGACTACTTCTGACTAAAGTTCATACAGTTACATACATATACAGTGTACTAGTTGTCGTCTTAGTTAGGCACAGAATAAGTAGAAGTCTTAATCTTTTCCTTGCATCCTCTTTTTTCCCCTGAACCCGAATAATTGCTTTTTTCTTCAGTAGAAGAATAGCTGTATGTTACTCAGGTATAATGTATTCTAATTCTTATTGTAAAATTAGCTTTAAAAGACAGAGTACTTTATAAGTATGTTTGACAGTTATTCTTTGCTCATCACATAAGTGATAGAGGTAAGCCTTGTATGTGTTCTTAAAAAAGGTGTGACAGGAACAAGGGCTAGATGAGAAAACAGCTGTTTTTACATTGTTAGGAATGTGGACAGAAGGGCTTTGTGAGAATGACAGTACTGGCAGTCATGCCTTTAGGCACAGCTAACAGAGAGGAGTTTTTTCTTTTGGTATGTTACAAAACAAATAAAGTTAGTAAACAAATAAAGGCTAATAACTTAATCATAATTTTACGAATATCTTTTCTCCAAGCCATGTTTTTATTTGTTGATCTGTGTTAGTTACATTACTGTTTCAATTTCTAGATTTGTATTACTGTTTAAATTGTTTTGCTTCTTTATTTTAAAATACATGCCACATTTGGCAGATTTGAAAAAAAGGTTATTGTGGTCGTCAAAAAAGTTATAATTCACATTATATATAAACAAAGCAAATTCTTATCCAGAAACAAGAAATGAAATATTGTCAGTACATAAAAAGCATTCAAGTAATGAGAGATAATTTGATCTGACCATTGTTACATTGTATTTATGTTAAGTGGTTGTCAGCTAACAGGAAATACTTGGCCAAATTCTACTCTGTTTACTCTGTGGAAGTCAATGAGAATATGTGGTATGTAAATCAATGCAGAATTTAGCATAATGATACTTTATCAGGATGGACCACATACGCATATGTCTTCTGATTTTAATCCTAGAGTTACGCTAGTCACTTGGGTCAGATGCTGTGCACACAGCTGCCTCTGGAACTTTTCATCACGAACATGTGAATTTCTTGTGGACTGTGGGACCTTTCTTATACTCTTCCTTAATTTAAACAGTTTTGCACAGTCTTTTTAATCCATCTAGGACAGGGGGGTTCTGTCTTCTTCTTCATAGCATGGGCTGAATGATTGATAAAGAACGTGGGCCATTTCCCCTCCTATTCCTGATTGACTGAGGCCATCTCTCAGACCATTTGTGGTCACACAACATCCCCATGGAGCTATAGCAATGTCTCACTCTCCTGGCATTATTTTCCCATTTGCAATGTTGCTGTAGCCATGTTGGTCCTGGGATATGAGAGAGATAACACGGGTGAGGTAATATCTTTTATTGAGCCAACTTCTGTTGGTGAAAGAGACAGGCTTTCAAGCTTACACAGAGCTCTTCTTGAGGCCTCAAGCTCAGTGGAGCTCAACAGCGTGTCTCTTTCACCAGCAGAAATTGGTCCAGCTAAAGATATTACTTCACCCACCTTAAAAAGAAAAGGAGTACTTGTGGCACCTTAGAGACTAACCAATTTGTGTCTCTGTTGTTTGTCCCTGCATTTTAATGATGTTTAGCAACTGGAAATAGGGAGAGCTATCACCGTGTGACCAGCCAGCTCTCAGTACACCATGTGTGGTCTGCAAAAAGAACAGGAGTACTTGTGGCACCTTAGAGACTAACACATTTATTTGAGCATAAGCTTTCGTGAGCTACAGCTCACTTCATTGGCTGTGTGGTCTGTGGGCCATAAATGTGGGAAATTGTGAGCTATGGGAACTAATGTAGTTGAAGCGTACTCATACGTTATTATGTATGATTTTGAGGAATGTTTTTGCACTAGATGGATTTCATCCAAGTTTTCTATCAGTTGTATTTGTAAAAAGTAAGGCAAGCAGGAAGGCATTTCTGTGATCTGTTGCCAGAAATACAGACCGATTTCTTGTCTTGGTTGTTTTGGATGACCTGTCAGTTAGGTGGAGGCATTCATCCAGTAGCTGTGCTCAGAATTGCTGTGCCCTCTGTGTAAGGAGAACTGGCCTGCCTCTTGGTGCTCCAGCTTACTCCTCTGCATATGAACAGGCATCTTGAGACTGCTGCTGACGTATTTTGCTGTGGGGGCGGGGGGTTCGGGGGAAACATCAAGAGACAGGGTGGGGTTCTATACATAAGATGGGAACATTACAAGAGTAACAATTATTCACACTTTTCTTAACAGGTCTTCTTCTGGAAGACAAACCATATTTGGGTTACCTGATGGCAGAAAACTCATGGGCCTGTATTTGGGGCTCATGAACACAGAATACAATTAATGGGTGGAAATTTCCTTTTCCTAGCCAACTTTCTGAATGACCCAGTGACCTTAAAATCCTTGGGGAATCCTAATGTAGGCTTTCTACAAGTGAGATAGCGTTTATTACAGAACTGAATAACATCACTTAATTACTTCAGTTTTAGTTAAGTCTTGAATTGTGAAGCCAGAGAGAGTGGGTGACTGTAATATCCATTAACTTAACTTGCCTAGTATACTCCTCTTTCAGATTTTAGTATATGTACCTGTTTTATTAGCCTGAACAGTATTCTCAGGAACACACTGCTACTGTGTCAGGAATTAATTCTATGTAAATGTTCAGTGCCTTTAATTTTGCTCACTTTCACCAGTTTTAATAAGATTGGCCAGTTTAAATGCAAATGTGTCTATTTTTGGCTAACAGACTTGAAATTGGTCTGGTGCTTGTTGCATATTTGCATCAGCTGGAGATAGCTAAGTACTTCTGCTTGATTTGGATTGTACTGTGTCTAGTTAGCATATATGATGTACTGTATTTGTTCGGTAAATGTGAAATTAAAAAGGATTTGTGTATTGTTCCTCTGCTTGCACTGTTGTGTGCATTCTTTTAGATTATATTTCCTGGTCAATGCAATACATAAAGTTTGTAAGAGTGTCTGGCTCTTAGACTTTTGAGAGAACCTTATGCTGTAAAGACGCCCTGACATTCAGAAAAATTCTGAGAAACATGTATGTTGCAAGATATCCCCTGCTATATATTGTCAGTGGCTTTTATTCCTCTTTTTTTGTATGTTCTTGTCGCTATGATCATTTATAAAACCGAATCCTTGCCTTATGAGACTTCATCTACTGCTTATTTCCCTACATGAAGTTATAGTCCCTTGATGTGACATCCCAATAATTTTCATGGCAACCAGTCGTGGTGCCCCAAACTACTGTGACAGGGTAGGATATCTGCAAATTGATCCATTTTTATAAGAGCTCTGTACTGGGAACTCCCACTGAAATCTCAGGGAGTTCTTTCTGTATGCTGAGTGGTTGTGGGATTGGACGTGAACTCTTACGTAATAAAGATCCTATTTTTATTTGTTTGTATGGATCTCATCCTGCCAATAAAATAAAATGTTAAAAAGAAATACTTAATATGGAGATATACTTAGGTATATCTCCATATTAAAAATTAAATAACCATCTCATACAACTGGAAGGGACCTTGAAAGGTCATTGAGTCCAGTCCCCTGCCTTCACAGCAGGACCAAGTACCGTCCCTTATTTTTGCCCCAGATCCCTAAATCGCCCCCTCAAGGATTGAACTCACAACCCTGGTTTAGCAGGCCGATGCTCAGACCACTGAGCTATCCCTCCCGCACCATAATCAGATTTGTTGCTAAATAGAATAGTTTTCTCAAAGCATTGTGTGAGGCATCCGTGGATCTTTTTAAGATACTGATATCTTACAAGCATGTTTGCTCTGGAGCAAATTACAGTAGCCAAAAAACAAAACAAAACTAGAAAACCTTTTAAGTACAGAAACACGTGAAATAGTACATTACATGGCCCCAGAGCTCTATTTTGGGCTGTACTTTAGGTAAACATTCACTGACAAATCCTGTATTTACAGAAGAAAATGCACTATGTTATGGATTTGTACTTTAGGACACACATAATACTAGGTTCTTAAACGTTAGTAAAATGTCCTCCCCTTTCTTAAATAACGTTTAAGTTTTGAGAGGATTACTTTAGTCAAGTAGGTATTTTCATAGTTAAACAAAGGGTGTTTTTTAAAGGAACTGGACTTTTTAGATACTGATCTCACAGCTGAAAACTAGCACATAGAATATTTGCTGCTGTTGTTTGAACTGAGATTCCTCACTTGACTCCGACATTATTGCTCCTTGGAGTAGGTAACTTGGCAACTTTATATTCTCATTCCTTAACTACCTTTGTAAAAGTGAAGCTTTGGAGTCAGTTGGGTCTAGCAGAGCTAATGAATATGGGTTTGCTTCACTTTGTCTCTTCAGGAAGCTATTAGGTAAGAGGATTCGAGATGCATGCAGTGCAGCTAGGAATAATCTTAATTCCTTCAATACTGCTTGTGTGCTTTTCTTGAGATAGTGGACTGTGGATAAGACATTTTTTAAGATTTTAAAGATTGGTATTGCATTTCTAAACTACTTACCAATTTGTTGCCTCTGTTTTTAAAGGGTATATATCAGTTTGTCTTCAAATGTGACATGTAATGGGGTATTTATGGTGTTAATGTGACAACCTTTCAACCCTTAACAATATAATAGCTGCTGTATACAATACTACTGTATATAAATTTCAGAAGAGATTCTCATCAAGATTCTTCTTGTAGAATTGTGAATGATATCAATAAGCAAATTATTGATATTCCTTTAACAAAATATTGCTTTAAATATAAGACCTAAATGCTGGCATACTATTAGACTCCAGAACACTTTTTGTAGGCATTATTTTTGAAAAAATACAGTTAAGGTGGGGGCAGGGAATAAGGGGATCTATATTGTAAATCAGAAATAAAAAATGTACTCGTCAGATATACAGTTGCTTTGGTTATTAATCTTAAATAAATTCTGATAATATACAATAAATTTTTATTTACCTGTTCACAGAAAGAAACAGGACTAATGCCTACTTGGGAGTTAGGTTGGAGAGCAGGTGAGTAGATGTTTTCAGATATTTTCATGGAGATCTGAAGCACTGCTGAAAATTGGCCAATAACCACTGAGTCAGTCTGTTTTCAATTATAGGTGTGCAACCTTATTGAAGAAGAAATTAATGACATTGCAAACCTGTAAATGAGAATAGAATTTGTCCTCAATTGTTTGGGTCAGGAATGCTTTTTATAAATAGAGGACTCTGCGAGCCCCACGGTGCATCTGATGGCAGGAAAGAAACTTTAGGGTGAATTCAAACTGAGGAGGTACTGTAATGGTCAAGCAAATCGGATACCTAGCATCGGAGGCTAAAATCTGGCTCAGGTCCTCTTTTATGGGTACTGTACTTTAAAGTGTTATTAGTGTCTGTCTCCCAGTGGTTTAATAATAGGAGTAGAACTTGTTAACTTTTGATTTTGAGTGGTGTGGATTAGATTCAGCACTTGTAAGGTAAATTTATTAGATGATGATGATCTAAGTAAGCACACTAAGGTCTGGTCTACAATAAAAAGTTAAGAATTCTCCCATTGACCTAGCTCCTGGTTTTTTGGAAAGGTGACTGGACTGCGCTGACTGGAGAACACTTCCTGTCGGCATAGGTAGCCATCTACACTGAAGCACTACAGGGGCCATCTTGACAAGGGGAAGAGTATTTTGCAGGAATGCTTAAACATTTGGACAAAGCAGCCTCCACGTTTTTTCTTGCATCATTGTTTCTATATTTGAAGGTCTCACAAGATAAAACAGTTTACTGAATATTCAATATATGTACCAAGTACTGAGAACCTATTAGATAGATCAGTAATTGAAACTTATGTGTTAATGATATAGCAAGGAATAGACCATTTAGTTTTCACTTTCTTTTTAATTTCCTTACACTTTGCCTGGGAAGCCTGCCTTACAATTTTAGAAACGCTGTATTTTGAGTGAGGTAAATTCTGAGATTGGTTTAACTGGAGTGACTTTTGGTGGAAAATAGAATGGGAAGAATTCATGGGCAAAATAAAGTTGTAAGCTTTGTCCAGACATATTGGAAAACTGTAGACATTTCCCCCTCTTTTGCACAATGCTGTGGGGCATCTTGCATCCTGTATAATTGAGTTTCCAGTAAACTGATAGAAACCTTTTCATTTCAACATATATTATATGGTTTTGGTGCCTCCATAATTCTGCAAAAAATATTGGCCAACTTACAGAGATTTTCAACCCAAATCTGCAGAATTGTTCAGAAATATACAGTAATCAGATGTTTATTTAGCTTCCCCTTTGTGCACTTTGATTCTAGATCACATACCTTTGAGGAGAGGTTGCAATCCCATTTTCTGACTCCCTATAGGTAGAATGGAAGAAGAAGAATATTCAAAGACATACATTGCTATGTCTGTACCTGTCAGCCCAGTAAATAAGCTCTGTCTGCTCAGTTCCCTATAGGTTTTCTTTGCCCCTTCTTCCTAGAAACATGTAGTCTGCAACCTCATGTCCAGCTTCTTCTCTCCTTCACTCTTCCATTTTCAGTCCCAATCTAAAGAAAATATAAGGACAGGACAGAAAAATGAAGAGTACCTCTTCTATTACCCTTTCCTATATGGCTTCTGTGTTTATAGAATTTTGCTTCCTCCCCTCCCTCCCCCCCCCCCCTTCAGTCAACTTGTGAGATTATTTCTACCATCTCTTTGGGGTTGACACAGAAGGACTTGTGGAAACCAAACTGACATAAAATTGAAACCATTTTTCCAGTGTCCTGTTTTTATATCTGCAGTGATAAAATCGAGTGGTAGCTCGTAAGGTGGGAGGCAAATGCAGTAGTGATGGTCATCAATCCCTCTTGTTTGTTTTTGATGTCTAAATCCTGTAGAGACAGTGTCTCTTTGGCTGGATGCCACGTGTTAATCTTTGTGGTGGCATATTTCCTATATAGTTTCCACCTCTGTTTCTTCATGTTCTGTCCCTGCTTCGTGGTTGTTTCCAGTTCAAGATCAAAGATTTGAAAGATTTTTCTGATGATTTGCTTGCTTGCTGTATGAGAAGTGACTTGATTTTATTCAGTTTCATTTAATATGTTAAGCAGGCATATATCCAAGCTGCAGGAGAGAGAGGGTGGAAATAACGGAACAAACTTCCTATTGTACTAAGTAGGCTTATTTTGCCTAATTTATTACATCCATTCCAAGTTATTTAGTAATAGAAAATAGCAAAATCTCTGAATTTGAGAGGTATAGTACGAGAACTTTTTTTAACTAATCTGGGAAGTACAAACGTGTAAGTTTTTTTGTTTTTTTTTTAAATCTACACCTATCTTTTTTTTATGGATGTGAGAAGTACCTATCAAGGCCCAGCATGTTAACTATAAATTCATTATAATGATATTTTTAAATCATTCTATAATTTATATAGAATTATATTTTAATGCACAGGTGCTCATACTTGGAAGTCTGTGAACTTCTTGACAAATAGATACCGAAATACCATTTATACCAAGCTTAGAACCAGATTCTGCAAGAACCTAAGTGTAGCACTTACTACTATGTGTATTTCCACTGCAGGATCGACCCATTATATTGCAGTAGAAAATTCAAGTGAAAACAATCACTTTGTATTCTCAGCAAAGTGAGGCATGTAAATTTTTGAGCAGAGAAAGTTCATTTTAGTTAAAAAAATTAGTGTTTAAAATTTCCAGTTTGTATTGGGGGGGAGGGGGGGACACAATAAAACTAAGACCCAGAATTTGTCCTCTGATACCTGTGTACAATTCTTATTACTTTGGTATCTGCGGGTAGAATTTAGCACGAAGAGTGAATTGTAATGTGTGTGCATGGCCTCAAAGAATCCTGGTACCCATCGTAGCCTCTAACGTATAGTGTCCACTATTAAGTGTCTGAAAATAATTGTAGTGCACTTGCAGGTGGCAGCACACAGCAGCTTTTCCAAGTTGTGCAGCAATGCGTTTCCCACTTCAGAAGACAGAATCTCTTTTTGTTTGTGTTTATATTCAAGCAATTAGGTTTTTTGTTTTGATTTAAAGTACTGTAACACTCATTTTAATGTAGATACCGGTATCTACATAAACCCTACTCTGCTTATTTAAAAGCCTGATTGGTGTATAGTTATAGATACAAATTCTTTATTTTGATTGCTATCGTGGGTCATAGCCTGTATTCACACAGTGCCCATTTTCCCCTAAATTTAAAAAGTCCATATTTAAATGACATTTTACTGTTTTCTTAGTAGAAGAACAAACCCCCAAAAGTGTGTTCGTTTGAGCAGCTTGCCTCAAATTGTGTCCAAACATATACTTTTTTTTTTTCAAAAAAGTTATCACCTCTTTCATAGTTAAATTGTTTGTCCTTTGAAATATATATGTGTAACATCAGATTGATGGTAGTTGTGGACACTTTAAATATTTTGCACTAGGGGAAATGTATGTTGCTTTGGCAAATAGTTAAGCTCTAGTCTTAAACCTTTTCGTTTAATCAGGGGCCAAAATTTCTTTTCTTCCATGTGTAGTCTCATTAAATCCAACTTGCAGAGACCCCCTACTTAAGTATGTCTAACTATAAGCACATGAGTAGTCTTGTTGAATTCGCTTAAAGTTAAACAAAGTTAAAGTTAAGTAACTTGCTGAAGAAGGGCTGGAGGAAGGTCAGGGTTTGGCCCCTGATCTATATTTCTATGAATTAATATCATGGGGGGAGGAGTGATAAATACTGATCAGAAAGTTTAGACATTTGTTTTCATTTTCGTCCTTCCCTTCCTTTGAAATAATGTAATTCTAATACAGCGTGTCCGTTCTTAATTTATTGTTGTTTTTTATTTTGTATTATAGTAGTGTCTTCAGGCTCCAGTTCAGATCAGGGTCCAGGTGTGCTAGGCACCATACAACCACAGAATACGAGACAGATCCAGCCACAGAGAGTTTACAGTCTATGGCTTGGATCCTACAAACACACACGTGCTTAACTTTACTATACTATCATGAGAAATTTCAATGGGACTACTTATGGTGGAAAAAGTTATTTGTTTGCAACATACCTGACAAGACAGCTGAAGGATAGGAGGGGAATTAAAGGTACAGGGAGGTGAAGTGACATGTCAGAGGTCGCACATGAAACCAGTGGCAGAGTTGGGAATAGAACCCAGGTGTTCTAACTCCCAATCCAGGGTCCTGTTCGATAGATCACACTGCCTCTTGAGTTAATTTATAGGTTGTCAGTGACCAATAGCGTGTTTTGTATTGAGCCACATCAATAACTGTTCATTTCTATGCATATCAGTTGATGAGAATTATATTTATCTTTAGAACTTTAAAGACCTAGTACACTCTTATTCACTGCTTACAGACTGCAAATTAATAAGCAGATTGAATTTGTTTTAATTGGCAAGCCATTATTTCTGTACACATGGTGTTTGATAAGTTGCAATACTGAATTTTTTCTAGCTAATTTCATGTTAGTATTTATGGCTTTGTGCACTCAAGAGAAGCATTAAATGCAATTTGAATGAGTTTTGCCTTTGGTAGTTTTGGAAACTCTGATCCTGTAATTGCGGATCTCTTATTGATGTGCCCCAAAACCATTTGAAGTAAACAATTTAGATAAAGACAGTAGAAATTATATCAGATTTTGTATTTTGATAGATTTTCGTGTGGCCCTGGATATAGGGTTTATCGGCCTACTTCTCCCAAATATTGTATTTGTTTAATACATACATAGACACACAGATTGGTCTGTTAAACATGCATGATTCACTTCCTTTATGCAACATGCCCTGGTTTGGTTTACTGTCACTGATTATGATTTTTGTTTTGTTTTTTTCCACTGGAAAACATGCAGCTCCTCCTGCTGTGTGTTACTTATGGAGGACCATATCTATGATGCTTTGATTAAGGTGTTTAACATTTTCTATTTCTGGAAGCAATCAGGAATCTATCCTGTAGCTTGCAAATTTTGGCCCAAAGTAAGCAGAGTTCTTGAACGTGCACCTAACTTTAAGCACCTGTGTAGTCTCATGGAATTCTATAAATGCTTAAGTTAAGCACATAGGCTCCAATTCAGCAGCACTTAACTATGATTACATACAGCATATTAATGGCCAAAGTTAAATTTAATAGATAGTACTTGTCAGGAACTGGCACCTTTATTTTAGGTAAATAGGTAAATGGCTTCCTCTGAATCTGCAACAAGAAGTTTCGTGTGGATCTCATGGCAACACACGTAACAGTGATTATTTTTCCTTTCCTCATTAAAAACCTGATCAAAAGCCCATTGATGTTAATGGAAACCATTTCACTGACATTACTGAGCTTTGAATCAGGCCTTAAGACCCCAGTTGAACAACGTACTTAAGCATGTGCCCAACTTTAAGCATGTGAGTAGAATCATTAGCCACGTTTAAGTACCTTGTTGAATCAGGGCCTACAAGCACTTCAGATCATTGTACAAGTACAGTTTCTTATGGGTCAAATTCCTAAATATGCTTTTAAGTAAGCATCCTTAACAGGGCAATCAGATATATACAGCTTACTCGCTGTTTGCATTATGATATTCCTTAATACATGTAAACTAAACTGAAGTTTACAAAGGTTTATTAAAAAGTACAAAATAATTTAAAAGCAATATTTTTTTCAAGTATTACAAAATCTAGACAGTGATAACTTCTAGCTCTTAACAGCAGCTGCTGTATTCGATCTGACCACTTAGACCAGCATCTGGTGTCTGGAAGCAGCTAGTTCTAGATGCTTCAGAGGAAGATGCGAGAAAACTCATGGACAATTTTTTGGAATACTCTGCCCAAAGCAGAAGTTTCTTCATCATTGGTGTACATATATCCTGAAATATGAGTGTTTATGCTCCTTTGTGTACAAAATTCCTAACTACTGTAACCAGGGATATTCTTCTTATCCATATAGGCTGTAGACATTTTGAATCCTTTTAAGCTATTGGCCTTAATTATATTGTTGCCTTGACAAGGAGTAGCCAAAATTCAGGCCTGGCAGGATGTTTTCTACTCAGATAAGAGATCAATGACAGAGTCGTGCTATTTTTTAGCATAGTTTGTTTATTTACAAAGTGTACACATAACACTTCTTGCTTCCCTAAACAGCAGTAGGAACAAAACAGCATGAAAGACAGTCTCTTTGCAGAAGCATCTGATCAGACCCTTGTGCCCTATCCCAAGAAGTGACTCTTTTGACTCAGAGTAGCTTCATGTGGATTCTTAATACACCCATTTACTTTATTTAATAACGTCTGTGAACATCTTTGCTTACAAGACCCTGAAGGTGAGCTATTACACTTTGATCATAACATTTTCTTGTGGCTATGAGTTCCACAGGTTAATTATGCATGATATTAAAAAAATCATTTTTATCTTTCAATTTAAAGTTTCCTTGTTCTTGTACTATGAGAGAGTGTAAATAAGAGCTCCTCACTTATCCTGTATGTGCCAATCGTTAATTTGCATGTCCCTTCTAAAATTTGTAATCCACACCCAGATTGCTCTTCTTCCTCCATAGTAAGAACGTGTGTGGGTTTGTTTTGTTTGTGTTTAGAAGCTAGACTGTACTAGGCTTTTTTAAGGTTCGAAGCAGAGGTCAAAATTTTTGAATATGGGGGCATAAACTTAGGCTCCAAGTCCGTATCTGGACACCTAAAAAAGAATCCTGACTTTCAAAAGGGCTGAGCACTCAGTAGTTCCCATTGATTTCAACAGGTCACTTTTTTCTTGGATAAAATTGGTGAAAGTAGGTTTCCACACCATATTCGAAAGATGTGTCAGCCTTTGATCTGTGTACTTTTGTAACAAGCCGTGGTGTTTGATTAATCAGGAATCAATACAGAGAAAATCCAATTATATGAATACTATACAGTATTTACATTTTTGTTAATTATCCAGGTTTCATGTATAACTTGTTATGCATTGGCTTTGAATTTGATTTTACATGCCGAAATTAATAAATACATGATAAAGTACACTGACAACTACGTCCTTGATCTTATGTCAATACTCAGGAAAGCTAACATAGATTTTTTTTGCCTTTGGGATTGCTAGATCCAGGCCTGTTTTTCTGAACAGCTATATAATTGTTCCTTCCTGGCAATGTGCAAGCACCCTTTAATTTTTGGCAAAAAATTTGCAGTTCACCTTCAAACTACAGATTCCTCTGAGCTTTTAAAACTAAGTTTTAAAACTAAAAATAAATTTAAAAAAACAGGCACCATAAGGAGAACCTAATGTGAATACAATTTTGCATTCATATTATCTGATCTTGTGCTACGCATACACTATTTTGTTTGCATGTAGAATTTACAAGGTCTCTGATTTCTGTTAATTGTTATATATGCTCAGCTACTATAAATAATAACAAGCTAAGAACAATTTATATTTAAAGTGACACATCAAGGAAATGTTTTTTGTTTTTTTAACAGCCACAATAAGAAACCTCCTAAAGTTGTGAGTTAAGAAATATGACAGTGTTGCTGTGTTTGAGTGGTACATATCTTTCATTATTTCTTTATAGTAAAAGAACCTGACACAGTTCAGCTAGATTCTTTAAAACAGCATAAAATAAAATGGGATTTTAAAAAAATATACGATATAATTTTGGTTGGCTGTTTCAGGCAGCTGTTTAGGCAACAGCCATTCATTCTGTGAAAGATAAAGAGGAAGATAAGTTTGTTTTGTTTTGTTTGGGGATTGGGCAGGTTGGCCATTTTCCTTTCCAGCTACAGAGTTTTTGGTCTTCGTCATGTACAGTAGATTTCTTAGTAACTGAAATAATTAATTCATATGATTATCCATTATATACTCATTTATCTTTTGAGAAGATTTGCCCTTCGTACAAAATAGTGTCTGAATAGTCTTGTTTCTCACTGTCTGGAAGTAGACTCCACCAATTAGCTTCCAACTAGATGGAAAACTTTTGTTTCTATATATTTTCTAGAACTTGTACCTTGCTATTAATACAAACCAGTGCTGTTCAGAAGGAGGGGGGGGGGGGGAAGGAGGGAGGAATTTTTGCTATTTCCTCTCCCATTTTCCTCCCCAAATCTCGTTTGATGTCTTGAACAGTTATTATTGGTAGTCATAAAAACAAAATAGTAGTAGGTTAGAAAACATGCCTTATCCCCTTTTCCTCTGTGTAATCCCATGCAAGATATGCAAGCATATTTTTATAGGTAATTTTCATTTCGATGATACTTTTGTTGTCATTAAAGCCTGACATAAAGGTAAAACAATCTCTTGATGGTTTTTAAATCAGTAACTTGATTTGTGTAACAGTATTTATTGACTTGTTTCATTTTGTTTTCCCCTCCAGAGTGAAGGAGTTAGTTTTATCACCATGACCTCAAACAACAGAGTACAACATTGAAAGAAGCTGCTTGGCTAATGTTTTTTTAAATCGAAGCTGCTTAAGGTTTACTTTATTTTTTGTTGTTGGTCGGAAAGGTTGCTTAATTTTCAAAACAGTTATGGACTGTACTGGACAACAAATCAGCAAGGAAGGGAGAGCAACCTGCCTCACTCATTTCCTGTCATTGACATCTACAGTATCATTGTGCTGCTGTTTTGACAGACTTTATTCAAGATATTCTCTAGAAATTCGGAACTTTTCAACCGGCCTCTTTAACTTATGGCCAATGCCTTCATTTCCTTTTTCTGCAAAGACTCACTGTATTTATTCTTCAGCATATTAAGGGATTCTGCAAACACCTGCAAAAGCAGTAAAATCTGGTATTTACTGGCATAAATTCAAGCCTACCACGGTACTACCTCAGTTCAAAGTAAAGCCGGATTTGTATTGTTGGTGTATAACAGGACCTCCTTTATCACTATGCTGAGTATCTCTCAAGAACAGTCTTCAGCCTTACTTAACTTTTTAAAGTATACAGCTGCTGGTTGCTTCTAAATCACTAGCTGCAGTGTTTACTTATCAGACAAAGCCCAATGTGGGCACTGAAAAGTCTAAAATGAAATGAAACTTTGTGGATTGGACTTTGACGGAAGATTCCAAATAGTTATAAAGGGTGTAACTTAAGCAACGTAAGTTAAAATAATCAAACTGCATTGGAGGGTATCTCTTTTTACCTTTGACACTTGTTTAATCCTCTCTAAGTAGGTGTTTATGTAGGTACTTCAAATTGCAAAAGCCTTTTCTGCTATTTACAAACTCATACTTGTCAATTAACCCTGATCTTCGCTGCATGTCTCCTAACCAAAAATCCACACAGGCATGCAAGGATGATGATAATAAGTATTGGGCAGATTGAAATGTTAATTCTAATATATTACTATGCCATCCAGAAAGTCCTAATATTTGCCTCTGACCAGAAAAGTAGCATTCCAGCTAAAGGCATCATTAAAGGGAAAAATGAAAGTTGCAGTCAGTTAGCCAGAGTTCTTTACAAGGATGCCCATGTTTTTTAACATTTTCAGTATTCTGAAAATACTAGTGATGTGTGGTGGCCTACAGTTGTTGCACCAGACTAGCAGAATGATCTGCCACCTTGTTGCTCCTTTGATAAATTTAATGAAGAGTTCATATACAATTGGTTTTTAAGGGTACCTCCCCAGTGCCTGCTCTGGTAGTCATGTAAGTATTACACTAAGTCATCTGAGTTGTGTGTGATTTTTTTTCTCTTTAATTCTCTGTGATAAGTGGAGAACCTATACATCACTATAAACAGAATGCATTATATATATCTCTATATATTTTTCTTTTGAGGAAGACAAGAGTCAATGTCTTACAAATATAATGGCAATGCAAAGTCTTCCTGCTTACATGCTGAACTTTTAGAACACAGGATTGTATTACAAGACAAAGATGAATGTAAACTAATTCCTTTTCCACCCCGCAACACAGGGTGTAATTTTTTTTCCCCTGTGTAATTTTCAGGGGTCTCGCAACACAGCAATGCATAGGCTGTACAATATTGGTCTAAGATCAATTTAAATGTGCTTATTTGTTTTTTTAAAGCCCGTTAAATGTTTCTAAAATGTTCTAAGTTAGTACTTGTTCAGTTCTGAAACTGAAACAAATACAATTATTGACGTTTGCTCTATGAACCCCCTGCCCCCTAACAATAGCACTGAATGTGGTACCTGCTGAATGCAATGTTTTTACTTCTATTTTGAAGTATCCTTCTGTACCAATTGTAAAATCATGCCACTATAACAAATGGTTAATATTCATACAGCAACTTAAAAAAAAAACTTGATGATGTACTTAGTTCTCCTCTATCCTGTATATTTCACAAAAGGCATATGCAATATTCTTGATTTAGTTTACAGAATGGAACCAAAATGTATAAATGTTATGTTTGCTAAAACTTCACAATGTATATTGGGTCTTTGTACATTTTGCCTGATTTACCTTAAATTTAAAATATTTTTTGCTATATAACCTCTATAGTTATTAAGCAGTGTTTTCATTTTGGTTACGTATTGTTTATGGATATCAAGATGTTAAATATATTTCTTGCTATTGTGATATGACAAGAGACTTAACTTATCTTGCTGTGTCTTCCAATGTACACGCTGTATATAAGGATAAATGTGATGCTGCTGGAGACGAGAATAAATGGAACTAGAGTAGTGTATTGTATTTAGTCTGTATTGATCATGGATGCTCTCCTTAATAGCCATATGCAATAAAATAATTATTTATTAAAGGAATAAAGTCTTTGAGGGCCTGCTTTCTGCAGGGTTTTTGTTGGGATAAAACCACTTTATTCTTGTTCCTTTAGCGTGAATCAACCTTTCTATGATTAAATCTTACTGCTCTACAGACACTCACTTGCCTTTCTGTTAACAGAAATAATAACTATGAAAATCAGTAAATGACTTTTAGTCATTTTTTTTTAGAATTATACAGGTTTTTTAAAAAAAATAGTATCTTTTTAAGGAACAAATTTTGCCCTCAGCAGAAGTGTAAGTTAGGGCCTTTAGTTTTTAACTCCTATTATAATCTGATTAAGTTGTGAAACATTTTCAAAGCAACTGAACACATACTAATTTGCAAGAAGGGAATGTTTTAACTTTGCATGTAACCCTTGAGCGCTCTGTTAATGCTCAAAGAGGATGAGGCTCACTGGAAGGTGGTGAACTATGGGAGCCCCTCCACATGTTTCCTTTTAGGAGCAGACATACGCTGATTATCCTCTGCTATACCCCTCATGTAGTTGTCTACACGTGTGGTCAATGAATATAAAACATTATCTAGAACTGGTCTCTTTGCTCTCTTGCATGCAGGGGCTTTGGAACACGGTAAGAGACTCCCCACTCTGGCAGTACTGGCTGTCCTTGGTTTCTGTTCTCCAGTATTATGCAGCCAAATAATGGCTGTGCTCTACGTAGTCTCTTCTATGTTGTGCAGACTGGTATGGAGGGAGCAGTCTGAGGGGATTACAGCTAGCACATGTTTGGGGGCAGGTGGGAGCATGAAGGATTGGAAAGGTGCCTGCTATGATGCTCTGACCCATAAATAGCAAGGGGCTTGTGGCAGGACATTCTTGGTTATTTATTGTATTACAGTCATGTCTAGAGAAACTGACTGAGATCAGTGCTCCATTATGCTAGGCACTGTACATATACTTACTGAGAAATTGTCTCCGTCCTCAGGAGCTTACAAACCAAATATAGACAAGTAAAGGGAGAAAGGAAAAACTTATCCCCATTTTACAGAGGAGAGCTGAGGCACAAAGAGACTCTGACTTGCCCAAGGTGAGGGCAATCTAGTGGAACTAGGAAATGAACCTAGATTTCTAGTCTCACTGCAGAGCTTTAACCACACAGGGTGAGAACCTGCAACTTTAACCAGTACAGGGTGAGAACTCCAAGGCCCTGGACCTTGCTTTCTGCTTGGATTCAGACTTCTAATACAATATTCAAACAAGTACCTATCTCTATGTGCCTTAGATGTAGTTATAAAAAATATCAATCACGTCAAACTAGCTGCTTTAAAACCTAGCAGCTAACCCGCCAGCATTCCCCAGCAAACCAGAACTCTCCTCCTTGACAAATGTCAGTTCCCAGCTTGCCCTTCCGCCCCTCCTTCCCCCAAAGTCTAAGTAAACAGAGCATGCCCTGAAAGTCAAACATGGGCTGGTTCACACTAAGGGTGGAAAAAGGGTCCAAAGCCTGAAGGCCCATCTCAGAGAACATTTCACTGAGCACTCCCTCTCTTCAACTGAAGAGACTCCAGCATGGTGGCAGTATGGCCTGGGGACTCTCACTCTCTCCCAAGTAAGCAGGTCCCAAGCCATTTAGAGCTTTATAGGTTAAAAGAAATAACTCCTTAAGCTCCATCTGGAAACCATTAGCCAGCTAATACGGATTCTGTAGCTGTAGTGTCCTCCTGGCAAGACATACCCCTTATGAAATAGGCCATTGCCTTCGCCTCAGCTAGAGCATGTTAGAGCAACCCATTTTTGAGGTGGCCAAGGCAGGGATCATGATAGCAACGTCTGCAAGCAAATGAAAGCCTCCAGTAGCAACTGGAGTTCCAATACAACCCCCAAATGGTGAACAAGAGTTACAAATAGTGGGTACGCTCCCCAAAAGATAACCTGCTATAATTTCCAGTCATGTCTTCTCACCTAGAAGCATCATCTCAGCCTTATGTGAGTTGAGGTTCAGCCAGCGAGTGCTGATCCATACCCCAACATCCCCACACAAATGCTGGCCCAGGTATTCAGCGGCACTGGCAGGGTCAGGTGAGAGAGAGAATAGAGCTGGATTTCATCAGAATACTGTAAGCACCGCAGCTCGTCCTTCTAACCTTTCTAATGATACCATATGTATGGAACCAAAAGGGAGGGAAGATGGAACCTTGTGAAACTCACCATGTCAGCATCCTTGGAAGAACTACTCCAGCCTCTGAGAATGCTCAGCAAGGAAGAAGCAGAGCCATTGAAGAGAAGCCCCTTCCACTTTTATGGACTATGGGCATAGTCCATAAAATCAGTATAGACACCCAGGGCCAGATTCTCTGCTGTGCTTAGTTTCTGCTGAGCACACACAGTGGGAATCTGTCAAGGAGCTGGTTATGTCCCCCTGATTCTCTGACCCAGCTAGTTCAGAGCTGCCTAGGCACCACTCTTAATTGCACTATGTGACAACAGTCCCTGAGGGGCTATTTGCCAGCTGGGTATAACTGGAGAGGATTGGACTTTGGCTACAAATCTTCTCTGCCTCTCTTCACCCTGAACATTTTCTCTGCTTAGGGGTTTGTGGCTACACCAGCTGTATAGCTACTTGTGGTCCATTACAGCAGGGATATTTCCCAGCTGAGGAGTTACATCCGGTTTCCACTTCTTTTGAGCTACCTGAGTGGCTTGAAGAGAGTGTCGCAGGCCTGAGAATCTGGCCCACAGTCTTCATCCAGTGAATGAAGTTAAAGTTAGTTAACACTTGTCCAAATCCTCCTAATTCCTTTTAAAAATAATATCCCCTCCCAAATGCTGTACTAGTTTCCTTGACAATGTTTTGAACTAAATGACAATGGTAGAGTCTCCCCAGACATTTTCTGGGATGCCTTAAAGGCATGCATTAAAGGTATGGTAATGAAATACATTACATGATCTAAAAAATCCACTTTGACAGAGCAGCTATTGGAAAAGAAATTAAAGTCTCTACAACATCAGTCTTTGACAACCTGACTTGGAAGCAGATATTCAAGAGACCTCAATTCAGTTAGATTACTTACTCTCAACTAAAGTTCAGCTCCTATGTTCAACCACCTTCTCTGAATTTGGTAATAGAGGTAAGCAACTGTTAGCCAAATAAAGCTGACCGTTCCATACTTTTAATTCAGCACTAGCAATTATACATGATAACAAAAAAGGGTAAGTGTTATGACAGCCTTTCCTCAGATTTTTAAGAATGTCATTCCCCCAATAGGAAAGGAGTATTTGTGGCACCTTAGAGACTAACAAATTTATTTGAGCATAAGCTTTCGTGAGCTACAGCTAAAATTTATGCTCAAATAAATTGGTTAGTCTCTAAGGTGCCACAAATACTCCTTTTCTTTTTTGCGGATATAGACTAACATGGCTGCTACTCTGAAACCTTGTCATTCTCAATAGGAAATTCCAGCATAGCACAAATGCAGGGTTTTTTTGGTTTGGGGGTGGTTGTTTTTAAAGAAAACTAGGCCTCGAACAAATTACAGAAGAACACAAATTCCAGTTCAAAGATGAAATGTGAGTAAATGACTTGGAAACTAATAGTGGGACTACCTACAATAGTGGGACTACCTGCATTCCACTGGTCTTAGTGGTGAATTTTATAAAACCTTCAGGGAGGTCCTTTCTCATTGTATCCTCCAGGTGTTTCAGCATTTTCCAGGACAAGGCAAACTTCCAAATGCATGTCAAGAGGCAAGCACTGAAAAAGGACAAGTAACAGAGGGTGGTAAAGCAATTTTGCAAATTAACCTGTACAGCAATATACTTGTGAAACACCTGTCTTGCCAAACACCTGTCATTGATCTTGCCATCATTCCTTCATATTCATCTTTCTATGTGGCAGATCAACAAAGCACAAGTCAGCAGAACTCTAAATATCATACACTGCTGCAAAAGGGTAAACCCTGAGGGCCATATCCTGAGCTGGCATAAATCAGTAAAAGTCCACTGGAGTTACGCTGATTTACTCTAACTGAAGATCTGACCCAGAAGAAGTTGGGTTTTTTTTTAATCCATAGATGAAGAAAAGGTTTTTCGTTGTGTGTTATGGGGTGACCTTTTTGAAATAAGTGAGAAAATTAACTTCAGCCAGTGATTTATTTCTTCTGTCACACTATTCCATTACACATCAAAAGTCTCTAAGTATCCTTGTTCTTAAACGGGATATACTCAGAACCTTTTGCGTCAAGATGCAGAACCTGACATGGCTGTCCATTGTCTCCAAAGCTGCACTGTTTTTATATGATTCTCTGGTGCACCTGCATGAAATTGGCAGTTCTGTTCAATGTTTCAGCGCAGCAATCAAGGAATTGCCATGTCAACGTGGCCAAAACTCCAGCAATGCATTTAGCCAATGAATTGATAAAGCAATCCAATAGTAACTTCCATTCTAGATGGTCCTTAAAGATTTTAGATATATGAGAATTCAAATTTCACCTGATTTTTTGAAAGTGAGAATGTTGAAGGTAGTCTGCTTTCATTGAATTTTAGGATTAAGCCTTCCAAGGTGACATAACCTCTTTTTATCTCTGTTGGTTGCATTAACTCTCTTCAGGTTTTACCAGTAATTGTTTTAACTGGGCATAGGAGAGAATTGAACCATATCTGTGCTTCATTTATCTTGCAAGGCAACAAAACCCAGGATCCGTCAATTCTAAAGAAAGAAGGACAATGGAGGATTCAGCTTCCCTAGCTAGAAATCACAGGAGTCAGCAGATATGGCAAGGCACGTTTAAGAATACTTCAAAGAAACACAAGATAATACATCATCCCCATGGTAAAACATGCATGCTTTATTCTTTCCACTAGTTGTTTTTGTTGTTGTGTTGTGGACACAGTACAAGGAGTACCCCATTGCCCATTTATACCTGCACTCCTCACTGTCCAGCCTACAGGATTACAGATTGGTG
This sequence comes from Caretta caretta, assembly GCF_965140235.1. Classification (NCBI taxonomy): domain Eukaryota; kingdom Metazoa; phylum Chordata; order Testudines; family Cheloniidae; genus Caretta; species Caretta caretta. Next base: position 108,415,475 of record NC_134206.1, on the reverse strand, counting down.
GTAATGTTCAGAAACCATATGTCTCTTTGGATTTTCCTTCAGCACTCTATTGCCATAGATTAACCAGTACTGCTAGTGATTATTAGCCCCAGTTAACCTATCTTTTGATGACTGTATCTTATTTTCTTAATCTTGGCACATAAAGTAGCAAGGTGCCTTGTCAGTATATGGGATGTTGTTAGCGAGATGAGCACTCTGTTGGTAAAGTTCTCCCAAGCAGTTGTTGAACTAACCAGTTCCTGTCTTCTCCACCATGACAGAATCATGGTGGAGAAAGCTCCCTCTTTGTTGGTGAATATTATGCAAAGCGCCTAATTAGACTTGATTCTGCACATGACATCCATAGTCACATGTGCAGCCAGGTACATCTTGGCAGGTGTCAGTGTAGAGAATGTCATGTATTTTGGGTGTTCTTTTTTGCCAATCCCAATGTAACTCTCTTGTACTTATCCCCTTAAATAGACGATCCACAGGAAAAAAATTATATTGTATACATGAAATTCACAACAGACCCCTAAGTCTTGACACCTCTTAGAGTACAGTACTTACCTTCATGCCTCAGAACTAAAGTACTTCTTGTGGCATCTCTATTAGTATATTCATTTAGTGCATCACATTAGTACATTTGAATCAGATTTAGTATGTTGTACATGGGTGAGAATATTCGTAAAGGTCTTTTTGAACTGCTAACTGCATTAATTTGAAAGGTGGTACTATGGTGTGAACAATTTGGATAAAGAAAGTGTGTGTGTTTGTTTTTTAATATCCCCTATATTGTATTTTAGATTTTTCATGAACCTTTCCATAGAGGAAATAAAACGCCTGGCTAACGATTGAGTGGAATGCATCATTATACAAGAAACCCCTTTAGCCTGTATTTTGGTGGATACAGAAGCATAATATAAACAAACCCCATGCTTTCCAGCCACTGAGATTCAAGAGATAATGGCATGCATCGTCCGTTTGTTTCACCTCAAGACGCTTGCTCTTAAATGAGCTGTATTAGTAGGGTTTGTCACAAAATATCAAACTCTACCTCCACTAAAAATTTTTTCTGCCACTGTGCTCTACCCACTGAAAGGGCAAGCAAAGAATCCATGAGGTATTTTTAGTGCATTCCTCAAAGGAAACTGCTAAAGTAAAACCAGCCACTTACAGTTCTAGTCTAGCAGAGAGAAAAGACAAGGCTGCATATATAGCTTCCCCTGCTGTGTGCAGCTCCAAGGCAGGTCACTTGCTGCTAATGTGTGTCACACAGCAATCATTTAGATTGTGTCTGCCTCATTTACAGCACTAAAGCGGCTTTATCAGCTGGTTTGCTGTGCTTTCTAGGATCCCTTGCTTAATTTCAATGTCTTAGCAAGAAACCAAGAGTTTGTTTACCTCTTAAAATAAAATTTATTAATATTTTTCTTTTCTAGTTTATTTTGGTATCATTTATACTGTGTAAGCAATTTTGATTTACTAGTACATGGGGGGTAGGTGATGTGTTGGTTTTATCACTATTATATTGGTGACTTTTTGATTGTTTGTTTTAAAAATAAGTAATTTATTGCTTCTATGCAGTGTTGTAGCCATGTCCAACCCGGGATATTAGAGAGACAGAGGGCGGGCGAGGTAATATCTTTTATTGGACAAACTTCTGTTAGTGAGGGCTTGTCTACACCTGCAATTTACAGCACTGCAATTTTCTCGCTCAGGGGTATGAAAAACACCCCCCAGAGCGCAGCAAGTTTCAGCACTGTAAAGCGCCCGTGTAAACAGTGCCCCAGCACTGGTAGCTACACCCCTCATGGAGATGGGTTTTTTTAGAGCACTGGGAGAGCTCTCTCCCAGCGCTGCGCTGTGACCACACAAGCCACGTTAAAGCACACCCGTGGCAGCTCTTTAGCATTGCCAGCATAGACTAGCCCTGAGAGACAAGCTTTCGAGCTACACAGAGTTCTTCTTCAGGTATCGGAAACTCGCTCAGATACCATTCAAAGTGAAGTGGCCCGTTAACACCCTTGCAGACATATCTCCACTGCTACAATGATCAACACCTCCCACAACACACCTTTCTAGATCCATGGGTCCTACACATGCCTTTCACAACTTGCGGTGTACCTCATCTGATGCAAAAATTGCCCCAATAACAATTGTGTGGGTGAAACCAGACAATCACTATGCTCTCAAATGAACTCACACAGGAAAATAAGAGAAAAACCCCCTATCAGCTGTGGGTGAACACTGTTCACAAAGTGATCGCTCTATATCTGACCTATCAGTCCTCATCCTCAAAGGAAACCTGCACAACACTTTCAAAAGATGAACCTGGGAGTGGGAGCTTAAATTCATAACTTTGCTAGACACTGAAAGTCACGGTTTGTTCAACATCTTTATCAGTGATCTGGATGATGGGATTAATTGCACCCTCAGCAAGTTTGCAGATGACACTAAACTGGGGGGAGAGGTAGATACACTGGAGGGGTAGGGATAGGGTTCAGAGTGACCTAGACAAATTGGAGGATTGGGCCAAAAGAAATCTGATCAGGTTCAGCAACGACAAGTGCAGAGTCCTGCACTAAGGAAGGAGTAAAAGGTTCCTTTGCAGGTTGCAAAAGGCCAAAAAGGAAGGAAGAGAGCAAGTTAACTCAAAACTTCGGCTAGCTCGGTCCAAAGATAAGACGCTGGCTCCAGCTCAAGGCCACAGCACACAAGTGACGCTCGGCGGCCTGGCAAGAAAGATGGGGGGGAAGCACGGGGGGGGGGGGGGGGGAGCCTGGATTCCAACTCCGACCAGCCGCAAAAAAAAAATTCAACTGCAAAAACCTGCAGCGGCCGCAAAACCAAGCAAAACAGTAAAGGCCAACAACAACAACAAAAACCCAACAACTAGTGTAGCATCCCTAAAGCCAGGATGTTTTAAAAAAAACAAAAAATCCACAAAAGGCCAGCTCGAACTGGTACAAAAAGCATGGGGGGGCAGAAGTCCCAAACCAAAACGCCCCCCAAAAACCCTAAGGTTTAAAACCCTCCCAAAAGCTAAAGCAAATTGAAGATTGGCAGCGGACCCTAAACAACCTGTGCGCACAGGACAGAATTCCCGTCAACCCCTCCCCCTCTTCTTCTTACGTTACACCCAGGCCTGGCCAGCCTCAGGTAGTGCAGGTGTAAGTATAAAAGTGGACTAGGGGTTGGGGCACTAACACTTTCTTTCTTCCTTCCTCTGAGTAACATGGGAAGCACCCATTACTCTCCGCTGTTATTTTATTATTTTATCAATAAAGCTTTAAAACTCAGTTGCTTGATGTACTCCGTCATCTCCCCCCTCCCCCCACAACGATTGTGTCGCCTCAGCCTTATCACCTGATGCCTCAGGCAAATTGGTAACAAAAATCTGTCACAGTTTTGGTGGAGAACCTTTTATCCACACTCACACCTTTAACCCTTCCCAGAAGACTTTGCAATGCCTACAACAGCGTTAGCAACATACAGTGCTGATCTGCCTTCCCAGGGAACCCCCTGGGGGGGGGCACTATGGGGGTGTGACATTCCCCCCCTTGACCCTAAATCAACATTTTGTTGTGAGGGGTTACTACTTAGGTTTTTACCTTTCCTTTAAGTCACTGGGCAAGGGTTACTGTTGGTTTTTTACATAAACAGAAATACAGCATGCACAAAACTGTTAGGACCGCAACAATCGCATACACTAGCCAGTAGTGGCTTTGGCTTTATTAGTAACATAGCATAACATGTTTTTTTGTTGGCATAGATGCCCCACTCAAATGGCGGTGGTAAAGGCAGCTTTTTTAGATTAAATGTATGTTGTAACACCGTGAAAGAGGAGGCATTTGTTTGGAAAACGGAAAGTTGCTTTTGGGTGTGCGCCAACTGGGAGAAACACATTGGGCATTATTTATGAAAAAATAAATAACTGTTCTCAGTGGTGGAAGATGACAGAACAAGAAGCGATGGTCTCAAGTGGCAGTGGAGAGGTCTAGGTTGGATATTAGGAAACACTGTTTCACTAGGTGGGAGGTGAAACACTGGAATGGGTTACCTAGGGAGGTGGTGGAATCTCCATTCTTAGAGGTTTTTAAGGCCCGGCTTGACAAAGCCTTGGCTCGGATGATTTAGTTGGTGTTGGTCCTGCTTTGAGCAGGGGATTAGACTAGATGACCTCCTGAGGTCTCTTCCAACCCTGATATTCTATGATTCTATGGTCTTAATAAAGACACTGGTTTTATGGCTTATTACAACAATCTGTAACCCTCTAACCTCCTTTTTTGTCCTATGACTGCAGGAGTGTTAATGGGCCACTTCACCTTGAACGATCCCTTAGCTCAACACATATTGTATCTGTTCAATTTTATATTTAGCTTTGACCCTCACAGTAGCTTTCCCAGACCTGAAAAAGAGCTCTGTGTAGTTCAAAAGCTTGTCTCTCTCTCCAACAGAAGTTGGTCCAATCAAAGATATTACCTCACTCACCTTGTCTCTCTAATTTATTGCTTGTTCTCTAAAGCCATGTCTACACTACCAGTTATGTCAGCAAAACTTATGTCACTCAGGGGTGTGAAAAAAACACACACACACCCCGAGCAACATAAGTTTAGCCGGCATAAGTGTTGGTGTAGACAGCACTATGTCAATGGGAGAGCTTCTCCCATCGACACAGCTAACGCCGCTTGTTGGGTGGGGGGTGTTAATTATATCAACAGGAGAGCTCTCCTGTTGGCATAGAGCAGCTACACGAGAGATCTTACAGCGACACACAGCTGTACCACTGTAAGGTCTCTAGTGTGGACATAGCCTAAGGGTTTTTTATTTGTAAATCACTGGGCCAAGTTTTGCTTATAGTTGTTGAAATCAATGACATTACATGGTTGTGACCGAGAACAGAAGTAAACCCACCGTCATTGATTCTACCCTCCAGCTTTCTCTAAAGCCCTGTTTACTTTGGCAGAATTAGTGCTTTTTATCTCAGTAACTGCCAGTCATGGTGACACTGTAATAGGACTAGCAGCAGTACAAGCACTAATGCTGTAGACTGGGCCAAGGCATTTCCACCCCGGCTCATGAAAACATGATCGCCTGAGCAGGTTTAGACTGACATACTTGTAGAACACTTACACTGTTGCTATAGCCAGTGGAGCTGCTCTTGTGGAGAATTACAGGTCTGATTTTTGCTAGTGTAGATAAGGCCTGAAAGGCTAGTCAAATACAGTAATAAGCGATTATCAGATTCTAGTAGTTTGCAAAACCTTTACCTATATTATCGTTTTACCTGCAGAGGGCACAAAACTGTTGTGTAATGATGACTTGGCAATAAAAATAGCAGGACTCTTTCTTTCTGTCTAGTGGTTTTCTGAAAAACGTTCTCCATGGTTTTGTCTACAAACTTCCCAGATGTGCAAGTATCAAAAGGACTGCATTTGCCCACTCTGGGCTATGGATTTGTTTTAGAGCAGGAAGTAATGGTTTGTGCAGTATGCAACATTAGGGTGGCCAGCTTTCTAATTTGTGAAAACCGGACACTGAGCGCCGGACCCTCCCCTGGCTCCACATCTTCCCCCAAGGCCCCGCCCCTTGCTCTACCTCTTTCCATTGAGGCCCCACCCCCCACTTCTCTTCACCCCCCCCTCCCCCCACCATCACTGGCTGCTCTCTCCACCACCCTCCCCTGCTAGCTGGGAACTGCGGCCAATGGGAGCTTCAGGGAGCGGCACTTGTGGGCACGGGCAGTGTGTGGAGCCCCCTGTTGGCCACTTCCGGGAGCGGTGTGGGGCCAGGTCAGGTAGGGAGCCTGCCTTAATCCCGCTGTGCTGCCGCCAGGGAGCCGCCCGAGGTAAGCGCCTCCGAGATAGAGCCTGCACCCATCATCCCCTCCTGCAACCCTGTCCTAGCCCAGAACTCACTCCTTCATCCAAATTCCCTCCCAGAGCCTGCACCCCAACCCCCTACCCCAGCCCATCTTCTTCATCTTGGGAAGAAATTGTTTTAATTATTTTCACAAATACATTCAGCATCAGATTTTGAGAGAGTGCTGATGAATAAATTAAGAAAGAATTATATTTAAGTGCAGTGCACTATCAATAAAAGGCTCTGTGATAAAGCTCCTTTTGCTATGCAGCCACAGTACTCTGACTTCTAATATTTATATCAACAACATTTCCTCATGCGGGACAGAAAAATCCTAATTGAGTGGCTCCCTTGACAAGAAGAAAGGCTCATCTAATTATCATGTCTGTTTGCTCTATTTTTAAGGTAGCAAACCATTACGTGGTGACATATTGTGGTCTTTCCTAATCTAATTTGATTGATAGAGTCCAAAACAGTTTTTATGAATAGAAATATAAGAATGATAAAAATATTGTATTTTCCAGCCTGTTCCACACCCAAGATGGTTAGCACATTCATTTTAATTTATCAAGAAAATCCAGAATACTTTGATAAATAAAATAATAAATGTTCCAAAAATATATAAAATAGCTATGTCTACCTGGTCATCTGTGGTTAACTTTTTAAAAGCTGCCTCCTAGGTAACTAGAAGTGCCAGTCCCCTAACACACTCAGAGTCCTCTGAATATGGTCCAAAGGCTACAGAGCTGTTTTGCAATACATTAGACCTACCCTGATATTGGTCCATATTGTGAAGGCCTTCAGAGAAACAGAAGCTAGACTTTTGTATGATCACAGAAGCCATTATGGAGAATCCAGTGACAGCTCCATAGTTATGGAAGATATCCTCTCATCTATTTTTATTCTTCATCTTCGTTCTAGTCTTTATTCTCCTTCAGCTGTGTCATGTTTTTCACCCTAAATTATTGATGTATATTGTCACCATCTCAATGTAGTTTTTCAATGAATATTTTTATTCCTGAACATTTTATCTCCTGTGAAAGCAGACTATGAATGGCAAATCTCTGTACTGTAGTCACATCAATTTGTGATGGGGCAGCCAGTTGGATATTCCTGATGTCAGTTCTGCTCTTTACGTTCAGACAATGCACATTAATAGCGTCTTGCTTGCCTGCCATCATGCCCATCTGTTGGGTTGATTCTATGCCCATTTACAAGTCAGTCAGATTAGGGCATAAAAGCCAAGGGAATGTGAGTTTAGAAAGGGAGCCTGCATAACATTGCTGGCAGAATTGCTTCAGCAAGAACCCCAGATGCCTCTGCTAACACTTATGTACCACAAAAAGGCTACAATAAGCAGAAGAAAGGAAGTCATGGAGTTGTTTCCCACGTAACAGTTAAAACAAACTGGGTGTCTGCAAGTATTCATCTTGAGAAATCCATTCCAAAAGGCGTGTACTATAAGGTTACTCTGTATGAAGAAAAGCCCATAGCACAAGCACCATGATGAATCTCAAAAAACTTGAGACATATGGTATACTTGCACTGGGAACTGAGCTGTCAACTGAATGGACATAACTTGAATAGGCTAATAATGGGATTTACACTTCCTTTACATTTAAGATCTATACAAGATTTTGCATATTTGTTCTGCCTGGGAAATACTCCTGATTATTCAGGGTATAGATTCAAAGACAAGAACACCTAAAATAGATCTTTTCTCTCTTAGCTGTAATCAGGTGGTGTAATGAAATAGATTAACACAGTGTGGAGTTAACCATTGTTGTCCAGATCTTGAAAATGCCAGATACATGAATACTGTCAGTCCTGTGCCATATGTATGTGTTCTGCTTCAGTTTGATCAGCTGTGGGGATGTCTTACTTGGGAGCCCAACTATGATGTCTGTTAATGTTCTTTATGACCATGCTTCTTTAATTCAGGCTAACAGGCTTTGGATTTGTGCCCATTTATGCCAGTGGAGAATCTGTCTCATTGTCATAATTCTGGGCTATCCTCTATATTTAGGTATCAGAAGAGAGGTGACTTCATGGTGGCAGGTGGGAATTTGTCAAAATGGAAGCCAGAGAAACAGAGCACTGCAGCCTAACACTTTCAGGTGCTCTGTACTCACAACTCTCCCGGATGTCAGTGGAAGCTGAGGATGTTCAGCACCTTGCTGAAAGTGCCTCATGACCTAGAAAAAATTTCAAAACCGCCAAATTGACTTAGGAGCCCAAGTCACATTTTCAAAAGTGACTCAAGTATTTATGCATCTAAATCTCATTGAAAATCAATGGGCTTAGGTTGTGTTCTTCTTGGCTCTTGCACTATCTCTAATAATAAAAACTCTGCAACTAGAATTGAGTTGAAATAATCTATTTTATGATGCACAGCCCAGAAAAGAACCCAAGTCACTCCTATAGCTGTTCTACAGTATGCACAGAGGTATGAAGTAGTTAGTGACATGTTTATTTTTGTCACTAAAATGACCTGGAATACATTATGAGCCTGATCTACTGAGTAAAAAGGTACCATTTCTGACCATAACTGCACTGTAAGGATAAGGGATAGTGCTTGTATGATGGAGAAATTAACCAGATGAGAGAGAGAGCAGTTAGAGATAAAGGAGAAAAACAGAATGAGAGAGTTAATGAGGGAGGTTAAGAGTTGGGAGAGAGGTTAAAAGTATGTAGTAAGAGAGAACCCTCAGAATCTGAGACTGTGGTAAATGAACAGAGGCAGTTGAAGGTGGGGGATATGTGGATGGGCAAGTGAGTAGTGGGAGAAGAACTCCATCTGAATCACATCACTTTTACCCCTTGAAGAAACTCCCAGAGAGTGTTTGTTTGAGGAGAACAGAAGGCAGAGGAAATTGGCTAGGTACTGGAGGCACAGGAGCTGATCAGAAAGATTAAGGAGAATTATTTTGGAAGGAAAAGGACAATGTTAAATAAAGAGAAAATGTATAAGCACGCTGCAACATGGAACAGAATTGAAAACTTGGATGCCAGAGGAAATCTAGAGTTAGTGGAGATGACAAAGAAGGCAAAGGTTGGAGTTGAAGATGGAGACTATGGAGTCTGCAGAGCATATACAGAAAAGAAGGGGGATGGATTGGATGTATGGATTGAAAATCAAGGAAGAACGTATGCTGAGCAGATAGATGCAGTGTTGTAACCAGGTTGGTTCCAGGATATGAGAGAGACAAGGTGGGTGAGGTAATATCTTTGATTGGATCAACTTCTGTTGGTGAGAGAAATTAGCTTTTGAGCTATGCAGAACTTTTCTTGAGGCCTGGGAAATGTATATTTAGCTGTGACACTCAGTACATTTCCCAGACCTGAAGAAGAACTCTGTATAGCTTGAAAGCTTGTCTCTCTCACAATAGAAGTTGGTTCAATTAAAGACATTAGCTCACCCACTTTGATGAGCAGATGGTCAGGGAGTAATGAGCTGAGATAAAAGGAGATGAGGCAGCTATCAGAAAGCGGGAACTCAGAGATTGAGAGAGCAGAAACTGAGCAGTGTTTGGTGAATACCAGTCAAGAGAGTAACCATAGAATGAATGAAGAAGGTGGCTCAGAGCTGGAGGTAAGCTGAGGTCAGGAAATAAGACACTGGTGTCAGATGGGTCATCAGCACTGAAGCTGGAGTCACCTAGGGTAAAGTTAGGGGACTGAGACAAGAGGAAGAGGCTAGACATCAAAGTCTAGGAAGGAGGAGGCTGAAGATCAAGGAGGATGTCAGATGACAGAAACATGAAGGGATAGCAGAGTTGATGGTGTTGACATTGAAGAAAGAAAAGGTGTGGGGAAAGGTGGAAAGCAAAAGGAGAAGAAGAGGATCCTAAAATCATCACCACTGTTTTCACGGCAGGGAACATAAGTGTACCGGATTTGAAGCTGCCCTGTAATAATTTATGAATACTGTATGTTGTCCTGATTATTGGGATGCTGATTGTACAAATATATTGGGTTAACTCAATAGAGGGTTGTCTGGACTCAGTAGAGGGCTAGCAGGAAGGAGAAGATGGCTCCAGATAGCCCTCTATCAACTGACACTTAAGAGTCATGAAGGGGCAATGCCAGAACAATTGGCTGTGAGGACTGTCTGGATCTCCTGCTGAGCCTACAGGGCTGGTTTGATAAGGAAGGTCAAAGTCCATGAACATGGAGGAAAAAAGAACTGTATCGGGTTTAAAGAGGCACACTGGACTTAGGGCTGGTGTACACTGGGAACTTACATCAGCATAGCTATGTCTCTCAAACACATAGCTATACCAACCTAATCCCTGTATAGACAGTACTAGGTGGATGGAAGGATTATTCCATAGACCTATCTACCGTCTCTTGGGGAGGTGGATTACCTATGCTGATGGGAGAACCTCTCTCATTGGCGTAGGTATTGTCCACACTGAAGCACTACAGCTTGCTGTAGTGGTGTGGCTGTAGCATTTCAAGTGTAGATAAGCACTAGGATATAGGACCCAACTGGAGTGTCTGGAGAATCTGGGTCCATCTAGGTCAAAGGATGATATGGTCGTGAGGTGGTGGGCTCTGGCTCAGAGCTGAGATCCAGAGGGGCAGAGAATGTTGGTGTTCAGCTAGTGGAATGAAAGGAAGAGTAGAGTAAATGCATGAAAAATAGGAGAAAGGGAGAGGGAATGGAAGAATTAAAGGGGTTGGGGGGAGAAAGGGAACAGGGAGGAGAACCAAGCAAAGAAAAAGAAAGGCCAAAAACCAGGGGCAACTATTCTGGAACAAAGCATTAGTGAGGAGTTGAGGGATAGTTGGGACAATGTTGCAAAATAGCAGAGAAATCAAAACAGAAATGCAAAAAAGGATAGAATGTTGAAATTGTCTCCTGCAGTACAGAAAATGGCAGGCAGTTCAGAGACAAGAGGAAGAGAAGGGAAAGTTCATAGTTAATGCCACCAATATTAAAATACAAGCAGGCTGGTTTGTGGAGTCTTCCTTGTCATTAATACAGTCATAGTGCATTGTGGCAGAGTGAGTGGCCAAGATAATACCCAACCTCCCCTTTGCGGTCTTGGTGCAGGGAAGACAGGTGAGCAAGTGAGATTTAAGATCCTGGTCTTGATATCTGTATGACCAGCCCCTGCCATTTTCTCTAAAAGGTATTTCTTTGTTGGCTGATATTTTCCCTAGGGTGACGAAAGTAGTGCTCCTAATTGTTAGTTATGGGCACAGCCTTATATAAAATTATAGCTACTATTTGCTCAGTAGAAGAGAAAATAATGAGCAGCTGATAGATAGAAAATTTAAAAAACAACAACAAAACAACCCCTCCCCCAATAAAACACCCAAAAGTGCATGTATGTATTTGTGGGGAAATCAGATAGTTGGCTGGAACCCGGGCTAGACCACCCTAGGAAGGGTGTCTTGAGTGTCTTTCCCAGCAACAAATAATCAATTTGGTAAATAAATTCTTATATTTCACAAAGTATTTATAGTCCAATGAAAGGCAGGGAAAAAGGGAGAACAATGAAAGTTTATACTGCAAATATTTATTTCTATTGTTGTAGTGATACTTTTTGGTAACATGTCCCAGAGAATATCAAAGTCCAGAGATTTACAAAAAATAGTGTTGATAATCAAGTGAACATTTACCAAGCACAATATTTTAGTGTCAGTGTGCCACAGTTCAGGGAACAAAGTAGCAATCAATGAAAACAGCCTTTTAAATATGAAAGCCTAATTCCTCATCTTCTCGTTTTGTACACTCTACACATATTTTTTCCAGCCGTTTATCTCCTGCTTTCTGGTCCCAGAAAATGTATGTTTTGTCTTATTAAATATTATTCAGAGTTTAGGAGGGAATAACAAATATGCTTCCAAACAGATTTTACCTCAGTTTCGGAAATGGCGCTGAGTACAATTATCTCTGTCTATGCTTTTCATCCAACACTTGTTCAGCAGCAATTCAGCTGTACACATTACCACCACCATTTTTCTACTTTAAACCTGTGTAACAGCATGCTGGTGGTTGTATCTTTTGCTCTTTGCACAGCAAATGTAAAATATATACTACGCTTGCCCTTTAAAAGTCCAGTGCTGTTGTCTTCTTATTTCAGCCAACAACATGTGATTGACAGTCTACCAGCTATGACAAGGCATTCTGGAGGATGTAGTTCCAAGAGAGATCATGGGAGTTGTAGACTACAGCAAGACATGATGTCCCCAGGTTCTGGGTTTGGATCTCTGATTTAATGTAGTTAAAATATTTACAGAATCACATGGTGGCAGAGAATTCTTTATGGTCAACTCATTGAGGTGGCTCATACGCATTGTTTATCCAGTCAAGTTCATGGGATATATTACATGATATATATTGGAATGGAGTATATTTACATGCTCCTGATACAGTAGTTTTTATAATGGTTCAATAGGGGATAACCCGTTCTAGTTTGGGCCAGTTTGCACTCCATTTTCATTCTCTTCTAGCGCACGTACCACAAGCATTCATATCTGTCCTAGTACATTTTTATAGGACTGCATTGACCCGGTGAAGCAACAGGTTTGAACATTTACTGGGGAATTCATTCCTGTACTGGTGCTGAGCCTCATGCATGGAGTTGGGATGGGGATGGCTTGTGCCTCCCCTGTTGTAGGAATGCTGGCCCCTGGTCGAAATGACAACCCTGAGAACTGCCCAAATTTGAGCTCCAGCTGCAATGACTTATATGGGCCTCTCTGTTATGGGGGAATAGCCAGGTCATAGGCATGACCTAGATATGATTCTTCCTTCTCACAAGGCTCCTACAGGAGGTGGTGAAGAGCTGGCTATACCTGCTGTGCTGCTGATATAGGTGGATATTTCTCGTGAGTGGGGTTTTATAATGTGGCTCTAAGGCAATAGTAAATTTCCTCTGGAGTACCCAGACTGTTAATATTAGAGCTTCCTACTTCTCTCTCTCTCTTTTCAGAAATGAAATCAGGTTAGCATAAGTGTCTGAGGTAATACTGTGATGGACCAGAAAGATTACAATTTGACAATATTCATAAATTGGCTTTATTTGCAAAGGCGCCATTTACACTGTGATAAACTTATTTCCCCCCTTGTGTTTGTAGAATGGGTCTCTGGAGCAGCTTACACAATACCTCTGTGAATGAGGTAACTGCATATGAGGCAAGGACTTGGAGACTAATTCTAAGGAACAATATGTGTCACTCTGCACAAAAAAGGAAACTCTCCAAACATTGCACAATCTATTACTTAAAAAAACCTCCAACAGTCCTGTATTTAGGGAAGTTACCAGGGACTTTATGGACTCAAGTAACGGCTCTGACAAATAACAAAGAAAACAGTCCCTGTTCTGGAGAGTTTATAGTCTAGGTGACAGGCAGGATGTGGACAAAACAGACAGATTGATGGGGGAGTGGGTGGGAGGTATGGTAACAAAATGAACTGTGTTTATCAGAGGTATAGAAGGCTTCGCACTGTCTGACAGGTGTGAGAGGGGAATATGTCCACTGCAGATATTTGACAAGTTCTATCACAGAGCTAAATTTTGTGTGGACAGCTATGGACATCATGTAGAACATCAGAACGGTGCTGGTTTTGCACAATTGTACTAGCCTACAGGCATCCCAGATATGAGGGAAACACTTTAATATATAAAGCAGCAGCAATAAGTTAAAATAAAATTAATTTATAAGCCCCATCATTATTATCAGCACAGAGCTTGTGAAATACTGGGACACTCTATGTATTCCTGCTAAAGGAATACAAGTACTTTTATTTTTGAATGGCTTCTCCTGGCACGCTAAAGACCTCTTATTTACGCAGACAAGGGGGGCGAGGCAATATCTTTTATTGGACCAACTTCTGTTGGTCAGAGAGAGACTTTTCAAGCTTACACAGAGCTCTTCTTTGGGTCTGCGTAAGCTTGAAAGCTTCTGTCTCTCACCAACAGAAGTTGGTCCAATAAAATTATATTACCTCACCTACCTGGTCTCTGTCATATCCGGGGGCCAACACGGCTACAACAACACTGCATCTTACTTACACACACATGAAGTGGCATTACTAGTTTTGTGTTTGGCAATCAAAGGAAATGTTTTCAAAGTGTTACTTTTTGTTTGCCATTCCATTTTGCAAAATCACTCAGGAATTCTCCGTGGTGCAAAGGCAATCATTTAAAAACATTTCAGGAAAAAATGACAGGAAGAAAGGCATCTAATCATTCTTGTGGTTCTCACTTTCTCCATCATTTTCCTTGCTCTTTCTTTGCCTGTGCTGACAGTCACTAATTTATGCCTTTAGATTTTAGGGAAAAGCCTGCTCCTATGCTGGTCAAGAAGCCAGTATTATTTTCTATCTGTAGCAAGAGGCCACATGTGTAACTAACTTCCTGCCTGTTTATTTGAAATCACCAATATAATGCATTTAGTCACCAAGCTCTCAGGGGCCCTGATACAGCAAATCACTTAAACACAGTGCTTACTTTAAGACCACAAATAATCCCAGTGACCAGGGAATCCATAGTATGAATATGACTCAGTGTGCATATTTCGGTCTGCAGTGTATGAAGAAATGAGGGTTACATGGAGAACTGGTCAAAATGTTTCATTGCAAAGTGTTTTTATTATTTTTAAATGGCTTTTCAAACTATATACCAAAATGGTACATCATTAAACATTTTTAAACCTTTTGTCCAAAGGAAATGGAAAAAAAAAGTTTCAGTTCAAATTAAAATGGAAAAAATTTGGTTTTCACTATTTTTGGATTTTTTTCCCTTCCTTTTCCAATGGAAAAAAAGGAGGGGAAAAAAAAAAGCAAAACTGAGCAGTAAAACTATTTTGTTTTCATTTTTTATTTAATTTTGACAAAAAACAAATCCAATGAAAAATTTCAAATAAAATGACATTTTTTTTACAGCAAATACCACTTTTTAACCACTCTTAGGCTTGGTCTTCACTACAAACTTATCTCAGAAAATCCACCCCCGAGTGATGTAGTTATTCCAATCTAACCTCCAATGTCAACAACGCTCTGTTGATGGGAGGGCTTCTCCCTACTGACTCTCGGGGAGGTGGAGTACCTACACTGATGGGAGAAGCTCTCCTGTCGACACAGATAGCATCTTCACTAAATGCTACAGAGGCACAGCTGTGCCGCTGTGGTGCTGTAAGTATAGACAAGCCCTTAGTTGCAAAGTAAAAGTGACACAAAAAGAGGGAAAATGGCTGACCCCAAGGTTCAGGGCCCTTGTGCCAGAGCAGGTGCTCTCATTTGGCCAATTAAAAGGGCGGGGCAGAACCTGCAGACTATAAAGGACCAGGGAGCAACCCAGTGAGTCAGAGCAGTGCAATGCGAGAGCAGGGAGACTGGAGGAGGTGCTGTCTGAGGAAGGCTGAAGGGAAGACAAGCAGCAAGTGGAGTTTGGTGGTTGACATCTCCAAGAGAAGCAGCGAAACAGGGAGAGCAAAAGAGTAATAAACCACATTGATGGACTAGAGGATAAGCTTGCAGAGAGTTAGTGGGAATTCTGAAAGGGGAAACGGAGGCAGGTGTGCCTGTCATTGTGGCCTGCTGCAGGAGGTTGCTCCAGGTTGGAGCTGCTATGACAGTGGGTTTGTGGGCTTTTTTCTTTGTGATGTATAAAGCTGGTATGGGCAGTTAGGAATACCTGGTATGATCATTCCCACAGAGAGGACCTGATTCTCCACAGCAGTAATGGTCATATCAGATATTCCTAACCTTTTGGCTTCCTTTACAGACTGTTACCCATTCTGATATGGTAGCATTTTACACCTACTTTGCACAGGTATAAATGACTACGTAGGGTCCAAGGTAGTGGAGAATGGGGCCAAGAATCTATTCATATTCTCTTACAGTATGTCTGTACTGCAGCTATGGGGTATGATTGCAGATTGAATGCTATCTTGGGTACAACGACATACTTAGCAGGGAAGCCACAGCAGCACAGGCTTCAGTGTGGGCTAGCTGTCCCAGTAATTATCCAGAGTTCCCAGTGGGCTTGTACTGCTGTGGCTTTCCTGTTCCAGGACCTGAACTAATTCTTGATGCAGTGTAGACATACCCTTTTTAGGGTATGTCTACACTACGGAATAAGGTCGAATTTATAGAAGTCGGTTTTTTAGAAATCGGTTTTATAAATTCGAGTGTGTGTGTCCCCACAGTAAATGCTCTAAGTGCATTAAGTGCATTAACTCGGCGGAGCGCTTCCACAGTACCGAGGCAAGCGTCGACTTCCGGAGCGTTGCACTGTGGGTAGCTATCCCACAGTTCCCGCAGTCTCCGCTGCCCATTGGAATTCTGGGTTGAGATCCCAATGCCTGATGGGGCTAAAACATTGTCGCGGGTGGTTCTGGGTACATATCGTCAGCCTCCCGTTCCCTCCCTCCCCCCGTGAAAGCAAGGGCAGACAATCATTTCGCGCCTTTTTTCCTGAGTTACCTGTGCAGACGCCATACCATGGCAAGCATGGAGCCCGCTCAGGTAACCGTCACCCTATGTCTCCTGGGTGCTGGCAGACGCGGTACGGCATTGCTACACAGTAGCAGCAACCCCTTGCCTTGTGGCAGCAGACGGTACAGTACGACTGGTAGCCGTCATCGTCATGTCTGAGGTGCTCCTGGTCGCCTCTGTGAGGTCGATCAGGAGCGCCTGGGCAGACATGGGCACAGGGACTAAATTTGGAGTGACTTGACCAGGTCATTCTCTTTAGTCCTGCAGTCAGTCCTATTGAACCGTCTTATGGTGAGCGGGCAGGCGATACGGACTGCTAGCAGTCGTGCTGTACCATCTTCTGCCGAGCAGTCATGAGATGTGGATGGCATGCAGTCCGTCTGCTGCCAGCCAAAGATGTAAAAGATAGATGGAGTGGGTCAAAACAAGAAATAGACCAGATTTGTTTTGTACTCATTTGCTTCCCCCCCCTCCCCTGTCTAGGGGACTCATTCTTCTAGATCACACTGCAGTCAAGATGCAGCGAGGTAAATCTAGCCATGTATCAATCAGAGGCCAGGCTAACCTTCTTGCTCCAATAAGGACAATAACTTAGGTGCACCATTTCTTATTGGAACCCTCTGTGAAGTCCTGCCTGAAATACTCCTTGATGTAAAGCCACCCCCTTTGTTGATTTTAGCTCCCTGAAGCCAACCCTGTAAGCGCCCCTCCCAGCGTCAGAGCAATGGCAAACAATCGGGCATCTGAGAGTGCTGTCCAGAGCAGTCACAATGGAGCGCTCTGATGGGGCTAAAACATTGTCGCGGGTGGTTCTGGGTACGTGTCGTCAGGCCCCCGTTCCCTCCCTCCCTCCGTGAAAGCAAGGGCAGACAATCATTTCGCGCCTTTTTTCCTGAGTTACCTGTGCAGACGCCATACCACAGCAAGCATGGAGCCCGCTCAGGTAACCGTCACCCTATGTCTCCTGGGTGCTGGCAGACGCGGTACGGCTTTGCTGCACAGTAGCAGCAACCCCTTGCCTTCTGGCAGCAGACGGTGCAATACGATTGGTAGTCGTCCTCATCGTGTCCGAGGTGCTCCTGGCCGCGTCGGCTGGGAGCGCCTGGGCAGACATGGGCGCAGGGACTAAATTTGGAGTGACTTGACCAGGTCATTCTCTTTAGTCCTGCAGTCAGTCCTATTGAACCGTCTTATGGTGAGCAGGCAGGCGATACGGACTGCTAGCAGTCGTACTGTACCATCTTCTGCCAGGCAGGCAAGAGATGAGGATTGCTAGCAGTCGTATTGCACCATCTTCTGCCAGGCAGGCAAGAGATGGGGATGGCTAGCAGGCGTACTGTACCATCTTCTGCCAAGCAGCCATGAGATGTGGATGGCATGCAGTCCTTCTGCACCGTCTGCTGCCAGCCAAAGATGTAAAAGATAGATGGAGTGGGTCAAAACAAGAAATAGACCAGATTTGTTTTGTACTCATTTGCCTCCTCCCCTGTCTAGGGGACTCATTCCTCTAGGTCACACTGCAGTCACTCACAGAGAAGGTGCAGCGAGGTAAATCTAGCCATGTATCAATCAGAGGCCAGGCTAACCTCCTTGTTCCAATAACAACGATAACTTAGGTGCACCATTTCTTATTGGAACCCTCCGTGCAGTCCTGCCTGAAATACTCCTTGATGTACAGGCACCCCCTTTGTTGATTTTAGCTCCCTGAAGCCAACCCTGTAAGCCGTGTCGTCAGTCACCCCTCCCTCCGTCAGAGCAACGGCAGACAATCGTTCCGCGCCTTTTTTCTGTGCGGACGCCATACCACGGCAAGCATGGAGCCCGCTCAGCTCACTTTGGCAATTAGGAGCACATTAACCACCACACGCATTATTCAGCAGTATATGCAGCACCAGAACATGGCAACGCGATACCGGGCGAGGAGGCGACGTCAGCGCGGTCCCGTGAGTGATCAGGACATGGACACAGATTTCTCTGAAAGCATGGGCCCTGACAATGCATGCATCATGGTGCTAATGGGGCAGGTTCATGCTGTGGAACGCCGATTCTGGGCTCGGGAAACAAGCACAGACTGGTGGGACCGCATAGTGTTGCAGGTCTGGGACGATTCCCAGTGGCTACGAAACTTTCGCATGCGTAAGGGCACTTTCATGGAACTTTGTGACTTGCTTTCCCCTGTCCTGAAGCGCATGAATACCAAGATGAGAGCAGCCCTCACAGTTGAGAAGCGAGTGGCGATAGCCCTGTGGAAGCTTGCAACGCCAGACAGCTACCGGTCAGTTGGGAATCAATTTGGAGTGGGCAAATCTACTGTGGGGGCTGCTGTGATGCAAGTAGCCCACGCAATCAAAGATCTGCTGATATCAAGGGTAGTGACCCTGGGAAATGTGCAGGTCATAGTGGATGGCTTTGCTGCAATGGGATTCCCTAACTGTGGTGGGGCTATAGATGGAACCCATATCCCTATCTTGGCACCGGAGCACCAAGCCGCCGAGTACATAAACCGCAAGGGGTACTTTTCAATAGTGCTGCAAGCTCTGGTGGATCACAAGGGACGTTTCACCAACATCAACGTGGGATGGCCGGGAAAGGTGCATGATGCTCGCATCTTCAGGAACTCTGGTCTGTTTCAAAAGCTGCAGGAAGGGACTTTATTCCCAGACCAGAAAATAACTGTTGGGGATGTTGAAATGCCTATATGTATCCTTGGGGACCCAGCCTACCCCTTAATGCCATGGCTCATGAAGCCGTACACAGGCAGCCTGGACAGTGGTCAGGAGCTGTTCAACTACAGGCTGAGCAAGTGCAGAATGGTGGTAGAATGTGCATTTGGACGTTTAAAGGCGCGCTGGCGCAGTTTATTGACTCGCTTAGACCTCAGCGAAACCAATATTCCCACTGTTATTACTGCTTGCTGTGTGCTCCACAATATCTGTGAGAGTAAGGGGGAGACGTTTATGGCGGGGTGGGAGGTTGAGGCAAATCGCCTGGCTGCTGGTTACGCGCAGCCAGACACCAGGGCGGTTAGAAGAGCACAGGAGGGCGCGGTACGCATCAGAGAAGCTTTGAAAAACAGTTTCATGACTGGCCAGGCTACGGTGTAAAAGTTCTGTTTGTTTCTCCTTGATGAACCCCCCCGCCCCTTGGTTCACTCTACTTCCCTGTAAGCTAACCACCCTCCCCTCCTCCCTTTAATCATTGCTTGCAGAGCCAATAAAGTCATTGCTGCTTCACAGTCATGCATTCGTTATTCATTCATCACACAAATAGGGGGATGACTACCAAGGTATCCCAGGAGGGGTGGTGGAGGAGGGAAGGAAAATGCCACACAGCACTTTAAAAGTTTACAACTTTAAAATTTATTGAATGACAGCCTTCTTTTTTTTGGGCAATCCTCTGTGGGGGAGTGGCTGGTTGGCCGGAGGCCTCCCCACCGTGTTCTTGGGCGTCTGGGTGTGGAGGCTATGGAACTTGGGGAGGAGGGCGGTTGGTTACAGAGGGGCTGCAGTGGCAGTCTGTGCTCCAGCTGCCTTTGCTGCAGCTCAACCATACACTGGAGCATACTGGTTTGGTCCTGCAGCAGCCTCAGCATTGAATCCTGCCTCCTCTCATCACGCTGCCGCCACCTTTGAGCTTCAGCCCTGTCTTCAGCCCGCCACTTACTCTCTTCAGCCCGCCACTTACTCTCTTCAGCCCTCCACCTCTCCTCCCGGTCATTTTGTGCTTTCCTGCACTCTGACATTATTTGCCTCCACGCATTCGTCTGTGCTCTGTCAGTGTGGGAGGACAGCATGAGCTCGGAGAACATTTCATCGCGAGTGCGTTTTTTTTTCTTTCTAAGCTTCACTAGCCTCTGGGAAGGAGAAGATCCTGTGATCATTGAAACACATGCAGCTGGTGGAGAAAAAAAAAGGGACAGCGGTATTTAAAAAGACACATTTTATAAAACAGTGGCTACACTCTTTCAGGGTAAACCTTGAAAGTTAACATTACATACATAGCACATGTGCTTTCGTTACAAGGTCGCATTTTGCCTCCTCCCACCGCGTGAACGGATTTTGGTTGAATGCCAGCAAACATACACTGCAATGCTTTGTTCTACAGTGATTCCCCAGTACGTGTTGCTGGCCTGGAGTGGTAAAGTGTCCTACCATGAAGGACGAAATAAGGCTGCCCTCCCCAGAAACCTTTTGCAAAGGCAGAACCGCAAATGCCAGGGCAAAGTAATCCTTTCACATGCTTGCTTTTAAACCATGTATAGCATTTTAAAAGGTACACTCACCAGAGGTCCCTTCTCCGCCTGCTGAGTCCAGGAGGCAGCCTTGGGTGGGTTCGGGGGGTACTGGCTCCAGGTCTAGGGTGAGAAACAGTTCCTGGCTGTCGGGAAAACCGGTTTCTCCGCTTGCTTGCTGTGAGCTATCTACAACCTCCTCCTCATCATCTTCTTCGTCCCCAAAACCTACTTCTGTATTGCCTCCATCTCCATTGAAGGAGTCAAACAACACGGCTGGGGTAGTGGTGGCTGAACCCCCTAAAATGGCATGCAGCTCATCATAGAAGCGGCATGTTTGGGGCTCTGACCCAGAGCGGCCGTTCGCCTCTCTGGTTTTCTGGTAGGCTTGCCTCAGCTCCTTCAGTTTCACGCGGCACTGCTTCGGGTCCCTGTTATGGCCTCTGTCCTTCATGCCCTGGGAGATTTTCAGAAAGGTTTTGGCATTTCGAAAACTGGAACGGAGTTCTGATAGCACGGATTCCTCTCCCCAAACAGCGATCAGATCCCGTACCTCCCGTTCAGTCCATGCTGGAGCTCTTTTGCGATTCTGGGACTCCATCATGGTCACCTCTGCTGATGAGCTCTGCATGGTCACCTGCAGCTTGCCACGCTGGCCAAACAGGAAATGAGATTCAAAAGTTCGCGGTTCTTTTCCTGTCTACCTGGCCAGTGCATCTGAGTTGAGAGCGCTGTCCAGAGCGGTCAGAATGGAGCACTCTGGGATAGCTCCCGGAGGCCAATACCATCGAATTGTGTCCACAGTACCCCAAATTCGAGCCGGCAACGTCGATTTAAGCGCTAATCCACTTGTCAGGGGTGGAGTAAGGAAATCGATTTTAAGAGCCCTTTAAGTCGAAATAAAGGGCTTCATTGTGTGGACGGGTGCAGGTTTAAATCGATTTAACGCTGCTAAATTCGATCTAAAGTCCTAGTGTAGACCAGGGCTTAGATACAGATCTACATCAGCAGCTGTGTATAGCTGAATGGTGCGTCAAGGAACCACAGTGGAGCAATAGTGCCATAAAGAAGATTCCCAATTTCAGTGCATAAGAAATGGAGCTGTCAGTGAAGAAGTATCTGGTATCTTTTTCATCAAAAGAGCCAGAGCGAGGCGTAAGCAGACTAAGCAATTGGTTAGGGCACCAAGCAGTTCAAGGGGGGCCCCCCTTTTTGCTTTTTTAGTATGTATTGTGTGATGGGGGCACCCTGCTTAGGCCCCCAATGGGCTAGCACTGCCTCCGATAATTGTTTTTTGGCACTGGAGATTTAGAATACATGGAAATAGATAATTGATTTGAACCTGCACTGATTTAAATAGGAAATCCTCCCATGAAAGATGTGCAGGATCAGGGAGGCCTGGGGCCCTTATTTTTTCCCTGAGGAGAATGGATAAAATTCTGCCCAGTTTTAGCCATCCTATCCACTAATTCTGCCCTGTGCATTACCTTTACCTTAGGTGAGTTAGCACAGATGTGAGGGTAGATTTGGTCCTTTGTATATATTCATGGTGCAGTTCAGATGCACCAAGCAAGAATTTCCCAAGTTCTCCTTAAAATCTGGAACTTGCTTATTAGTGACATTCATCTTCCCTAGCTGGGTCAAGGCAGCTCTGATCAAAGCTACCTCTGCATTTTTTTTTTTTTTTAAAAAGTATTTTCTGAACTCTGGTATGGGTGACTGACCTTTAGAATAAGCCGCAATACTGGTGCAATGCAGCTAGGAGTACCAAACCAGGGGCTGACAGATAAATGAAAAGTGATTGGCTTGGCTGAAGTATACCTGTCACATCAATGCTGCCCGTGCTGCGTGGGGTTCACATATTTTTCTATAAATCTGTTATATAAATTGCTGGGGAGATTTGCATCTACAGCTCTGTGCTTCATAGACCTCCACCCTCATATTTAAAGATACTTTGTTCCTTTCCCCCTCAGAATGCTCGCTCAAGGGAGGGTTTATGTATTAAAAAGGTAAAATCAAATCAAACAGCAGTGGCTCATTCTTTAAAGTAAACAGAGCAAAGGCTATCTCTGTCAGCCACAGCAGAAAGTCAGGTGCATGCTGACAAAGAGAAGATTATGAAAGTATATCCCCTACAACAGGAGATTGTGGGCTTTTTTTAAAGCAGGAAATGGGGTTTTAAGGCTACAGGCTTTTTTCCCACATAATTTTTTCCTTAAAAATGTTAATATGAAAAATGCAGCTTCCTTTGCAAAAACTTTTTTACTACAATCCAGATTATGGAAAAAGGTGCTGAGCACTTACAGTTGCCATGAAATCAATAGCCCTGTGGGTACACAGCATCTCTGTGGATCCAGCCCAGCGTCAGGATGATTCAGTAACCAGAAAGAATTACTCCTGGATTACCATTAATGAGCAGTATGTTCGAAGCTCTAGATCCATTGGCAAGTTTGATATTACCCTCTAGTAAAGCTATTTTGCACAGTCGTATCAAAGGGCATTTAGCAAATGGCAGGATCTGGCCCACTAATGTGTACTTTGCTGCTTCTTGGAAATTAACCTTCATCTTCCTTTCCTGAGTTGATCAGATTCTCTGATTTATCTTTGGTTCCTGAGCTCTGTGCTAAATTATGTTATGTTCCGTTAACCTTTGTTATGCCAAGTTGTAAACAAAACCAGTGCAAATAACACAAAGGGACATCGTGACCATCAAAGCCAGGTGCTTTTTGAAGAAAATGGCAAAATATGAAAGCACTCCATTTTGCATCTATGCTGGTATGTATCAGATGGGTGTTTTGGTGCATAATTATACTCATTTCTTATTGCTTTATTCTGAGATTTTTGTTTGTTTGTTGTTCCTAGGCAGTCATGTTATTATCCAAGGGACAGAGCCTGGCCCCTTCTCTCTTTTTCTCTTCACTTCAGTGGTGTCAAGGAGACAGAGAGCTGCCTGAACAAGGCAGTTGGGAATTCCCCTAATGTAATGGAAAGCCTTGGGGGGCGGTGGGTAGCTAGCTCTGTGCCACCTGCCCCATCCTCATGCACAGGGGACTTTGCTGGGTGAGCTGGGGTAGGAGGCAGTGGACGCAGTGTGCTGGAGAGATCTGGAGGGTGGAATGGTCCATAGGGGACTGCTCTAGCAAGTATAATTTAGAGCATCCCTAAGACTCCTTTAAATTATGCCAGAGGGTGGCTTGACTTGTTGTTCAGACCAAGGATCCAAAGAGCAGAAAGATGGCTTACCACCTTTTATCTGCTCCCCTGTGGGTCCTTTGATGAGCACAATCTAGCTTCTGACCCCTAATTTCTACCAGATTGCAATGTGAACACAAATTTTTGACACAGACCACATCACACACTGAGATTTTTGGTCAATCAGACCCCATTCCCCATATTTGTCTTAATAACTAGAAGTCTTAAATGCATGTGAATAATTTCCCATTGGTTAGACTCTGGTGCAGTTTCATTCTCTGTTAGCTCTCATTGCTATCTCTACTAATGGAAGTCTCCTCGGTTGTTGTTGTTGTTATTGAATGACATAGTGAGCAGCCTTCAGTGAAGCCCAGCAGTAGATGTAGTAATCGTTGTCATGGAGCCACAGCTACACCCCAGCTTCGGAAAAGTTTCTTGGAGGAGCCCTTTCTGAGTGCCAGACCCCACCAGGGGGCTCGCTGTTCCTTCAGGGCAGCTAACGGGGCCTTCTGAGACTGAATCCCTGGGGCTTCAGCAATCCTGCTTCATGCTCTGAGTTTTGGTCAGTGAGTCCAAATGAGAGATACTCCTGGTAGAGACACTAATCTTCAGGGATTAATGCACTTCAGCAAGCATTCACAGTGACACTCAAACAGCATTGTCAAAATAGTAGTGTTTATTAGTCAACTGGACCACAGCATAGGAAGTGCTTAGATTAGCAAAGAGAACTGAAGGTTAAAGCATAGTCCAAGTCCATTCTGGTTAGCAGAAAGCCCAGCCAAGCTATAGTGAACTCCATGTTCAGGCTCTCCCCTCAGCCTGACCTCTGCAGTCAGTTCCCAGGTAAGAGCCCTGACTCGTTCCAGTAGCCAACTCTTATCCCCCCCACCTCACACCTTCCCAGTCCTTTGTTCTCTAGCTGGGGGACTTTGCTCAGCTTCCCTGCTAAGCAGTGGGGAAATCTATCTTCCTCTGGGTTGTAGGTGCGAGGTCTGAATGTCCTGGTGATTAGGTTTTCCATTATCTTCTCAGATTCTCCATTTATACAGGGTTGGCCTCGGCCGATCCATGTGAATGACTCATTCAGACTCAGACACTAGGTGACATTCCCACCAATGTCTCTTAACCTGCCCTTTGAGCTAACAGTCCTTTTTCTCCCACTGGGTAGCCATGCACAATATAGGGGAAATTGAGGCACACATAGGGGTCATAAAAACATGACAGAAAATTCCTACTTCATCATAATCATATTAAACTTAGACCTGAGTACAGGAGTGGTCTTTATATACGGTTACAAAGGCCTACTACTGCATGGTACTTTGTGCCCTTGGTTCCCATTGCATGATTTGAAGGTACAGTAGTATCACTAAGGAGGTGTTTAGCACCTCCCAGGATCAAGCTTTATGGGATAACAACCACATTTATATTCTTTTACTGCAGAGGTGCACTGGCTGCATTAATTAAACATGGCTACGCTGTTCTTATAGCGCAGAAGCTGTTCCCAGATTTGGGATGAATAAGTGTTCATCATCATCACATGTTCTTGCTTTGCAAAAAGAATGCAAAATGTTTAGCTTATAGAATTCAATATTCATTTTCTCTGTCTAGCTAGACCGATCTAGCTTCTTCCGACAGAAACCAAGAGCTTGGGAGGATTTACAAGAAAATGATATGAATAATAATGTTTGTTAGAAAAGATAAACACATTAGGGATCTAGACCCTCAGGCTTTAGGATATAGGTTTACCAATATCTATCTGGAATTCAGAAGAGACTTCTCCTATACATAGATTATTTCATGTCTGTCTTGCACCTTTTTCTGAAGCACCTGGTATTAACCATGGTCAGATATATAGTAGACTATATGGACCACTGGTCTGAGCTGATCATAGAATCATAGAATATAAGGGTTGGAAGGGACCCCAGAAGGTCATCTAGTCCAACCCCCTGCTCGAAGCAGGACCAATTCCCAGTTAAATCATCCCAGCCAGGGCTTTGTCAAGCCTGACTTTAAAAACCTCTAAGGAAGGAGATTCTACCACCTCCCTAGGTAACGCATTCCAGTGTTTCACCACCCTCTTAGTGAAAAAGTTTTTCCTAATATCCAATCTAAACCTCCCCCACTGCAGCTTGAGACCATTACTCCTCGTTCTGTCATCTGCTACCATTGAGAACAGTCTAGAGCCATCCTCTTTGGAACCCCCTTTCAGGTAGTTGAAAGCAGCTATCAAATCCCCCCTCATTCTTCTCTTCTGCAGGCTAAACAATCCCAGCTCCCTCAGCCTCTCCTCATAACTCATGTGTTCCAGACCCCTAATCATTTTTGTTGCCCTTCGCTGGACTCTCTCCAATTTATCCACATCCTTCTTGAAGTGTGGGGCCCAAAACTGGACACAGTACTCCAGATAAGGCCTCACCAATGTCGAATAGAGGGGAACGATCACGTCCCTCGATCTGCTCGCTATGCCCCTACTTATACATCCCAAAATTCCATTGGCCTTCTTGGCAACAAGGGCACACTGCTGACTCATATCCAGCTTCTCGTCCACTGTCACCCCTAGGTCCTTTTCCGCAGAACTGCTGCCTAGCCATTCGGTCCCTAGTCTGTAGCTGTGCATTGGGTTCTTCCATCCTACGTGCAGGACCCTGCACTTATCCTTATTGAACCTCATCAGATTTCTTTTGGCCCAATCCTCCAATTTGTCTAGGTCCTTCTGTATCCTATCCCTCCCCTCCAGCGTATCTACCACTCCTCCCAGTTTAGTATCATCCGCAAATTTGCTGAGAGTGCAATCCACACCATCCTCCAGATCATTTATGAAGATATTGAACAAAACCGGCCCCAGGACCGACCCTTGGGGCACTCCACTTGATACCGGCTGCCAACTAGACATGGAGCCATTGATAACTACCCGTTGAGCCCGACAATCTAGCCAGCTTTCTACCCACCTTATAGTGCATTCTTCCAGCCCATACTTCCTTAACTTGCTGACAAGAATACTGTGGGAGACCGTGTCAAAAGCTTTGCTAAAGTCAAGAAACAATACATCCACTGCTTTCCCTTCATCCACAGAACCAGTAATCTCATCATAAAAGGCGATTAGATTAGTCAGGCATGACCTTCCCTTGGTGAATCCATGCTGGCTGTTCCTGATCACTTTCCTCTCATGCAAGTGCTGGAAATGCCTGTTCTATTATGATGATTTATCATTCAAGCACCCAGAAATATACAAGTCATCATATACAACAATGGTATGGTCCCCAATTCTAAGAATTGTATAATCTAAACTTGTTTACCACAGGATAACTTTGTGCATTAGCTGTACCTCTGTAAAAACATAGTGGAGACATGGCACTGTAGTTTCATCATGGGGTAACTAAGCAAGATCAACCATGGATTGGGGTAATAGTGCTGACCTTGCCTAGCTACCTTGTGGAAAACAACACGAATGCCTTGTCACTTGAGGTTTTACAGCGAGTTAACTTGTTAATTATCTCGCTCTGTGTGTGTGGGCAGGACTGGGCTGGGGGGAACTATGTGCTGTTGAAGACCTAGCCTAAGACCGATAGGATAAGATGTTAGGAAAGGAGGGCAGAGAGAGAAGTGGGGGGGGGGGGGAAGAAACGATGAAAATTGCTGGCCAACTTCTTCCAGGAGAGGGTTACCAGAGAAGGACTGACAATATTTCCACAAAAGCTTTAAACCAATCCAAAGGTTTCTCTATCAGATTCCTATTTTGTATTGAATTCTATATGTGTTTAGAGAAGCTCTAGAACCCTATTCGTTTTCATCCCAATTTAAAAATCGATAGGACTGTTCTATAAGAGGTTCTAAAAAATGAAAGAGGCCCAGTGCACAATATTTTTCCTGTAAGTAAAAGCGTAATTGTCTGCTCAGCTTGAAGAAATTTTTTTGCCTTTCTTCCCAGGCGCCAAAGACAGTATATAAGCACTTTTCTATCTGTGACTATGACTTTTGTCCTTTTGCCCTTTCCCATAACTCACCACTGACCCTGAAGCAGGTTCCGAAAATAATTGGGGCTACTTTATGGAATCAATAGGAACAGTTGATTGCTTGTTATTCCTTGCAGGGTTGCTTTACTTCCTTGTTTCTCACTGTGCTCCAGTCCTATGGCCTTTTTTTGTTTGTTTTTTAAATGAACACAACTAATCAAGTCAGTCGTCTGTCTGGTGCATTTTTCTTTTAGTCAAAGAGAAATTCAAAATATGTGTATGTTTATTTGTTTTAAATTGACGGAACAAAAAGAGTCACATTGCTCCTAGACAGTGTCTGGATGGAAGGCACTAGAGCAGGGGACTTTCCTGCCTATAGTTGCGTTCATTTCCCTCTTTGAATCTTTTCCAAAAAACTCTCCTGCTAGGGATGACTGACTTTTACAGCTAGTTTATAAAAAGCCTGATCTTGCAAAGTACAGAGCATCCTGTGCTCCCCTGGACGTCATGATATATACTGGATACCTGATCTGAACTTCAGTCATGACGACAGCGATCGTTGAGAGACCCGTCCCTGTGATGGTAGGGGAGGTGCTGGTCAGCACCTTGCACGATTGGCCCCAAAGGTATTTCAAGGGTGCGTCTACACAGCCCGCAGGAGCAAGCCTTCCACCCCGACTCCATCGTTTTGGGCTAGTGGTGCTTGTGCTAGCACTCATAAATAGTTGCATAGACAGTGTGGCTCAGGATGTGAGATTGTGGCTCAGGATGGCGTATGGACTCTGAAGCAGGGGGAGAGGGTGGGCTAGAGCCCGAGCTGCAGCTTCAAAGTCCTGTCTACATAGCTATTTTTAGAGCGCTAGCATGAGGCTTTCAAGCCCAAATCTGTCAACATGGGCAGCGAGGTCTTATTCTTGCAGGCTGTGTAGACGTACCCTTTAAGAGCAAAGGAGAAATCCTGGGCCCATTGAAGTCAATGAGAGTTTTGCCACTGGCTTAACTGGAGCCAGGATTTCACTGCCGTGATTTGGCTTTTGAGTGTACTGGGTTGCATCAGATGGCAGGTAATTTCACATCTTTTCCTGGGCGTTAATATCTCTAGATTCCATACAAGAATGCTCTGCCCTCTTCCCTTTCAACCTGCATCTCCCTACAAGCTACTCACGTCAAACTGCTTATGGGTCTGATGTGAATACACCAATTAGACCAGCACAAATTCTGAGCCGGTAGTCAGTTTGTCTGCGTATGCTGGTGAGTTTTTATTTAAAACTGATTAAATAAAACATCAAGCCTGACAGCAAGTCTACTTATCATTTTGGCCCCTAGAAAAATAAACTGGACTCTAATTTCATTATGACTTTGCATCAGAATAATTTCATTCAGATTTATGACCTGAACTCATGTATATGTATTCAAGATATTAATCTTATCTGTCATTTAAAATGAATGTCTTCAAATCGGGTGCATGGTATATTTCTATTTGTACAGCAAATCTCCAAACCAATTCTCTCTGGATAATTAACAGATTTCAAACCAGTGGTGCAGTTATAATAATTTGTTCCAGAGTTCAGATTCATACTTGATTGACTTTAATATGTCGCAATAAGTTATATAATTTAGACATAACAAAAGCTTAAATGAAAGTGTCAATTTGTTCAGTACCACATCGCAAACTAGTGTTTTAGTATATCTCTTTTCTAAGGAAATTTAACTGGGGGGAGTTGTAATTTGGCTATCTGCCAAATATTCTTATGGCTATTTACAGTATACAATTCAGCTTGAAACTGACATAAGATATTCTCTAATATGCATGTCAGATTTGCATACAGAGAGAATGAGACATTTTTAATTGAGGAGGCCAAGCTCATGCTTGTAATTCCATCTGAATTGGTGGAGGAGTAACATTAGACATGACTTCAGCTCAAGGACTTTAAGTGTGAATGTAGAATCAAATATTTTTGTAGAGGAATTCCTTCTTCTAAAGAAGCCATGTAGATTCTGGCCACATTGTTGATCATACATTTTAGATCTATTTCTCTGTCATGTACACAGGCATGTTTCTAGCTAAACTGCCAGATCCTGCAGAGAGCTATGTGGATGTACACCTTGCTAGGCAGTGTGTATCTACATGGGACAACGTGCCTTTGTTGGGAGAGCATTCTTCAACCTTGCATGGGCAACAAAGTTTCTGTCCTGTCTACTGTACACCTGTAAGGTGAAATCCTGAACCTATCATAGTCAATAGTGTGTAAAGAAGAAGAGATATGGCTGTGGGTGGTCTTCCTTACTCCCAGTCCTTTCAGTAAAATTCCAATGCTCAGCATTCCCTTATTGAAAACTCCTATAGAAAATATTAATGTCTCTACACTTTTTGTTTTGGACCATCTCTTAAAATACTGTACCTTTGATATAGAATTCTATAGGATGGCTTGAAAATATTCTAGGAGTTTTTACAGTCATTTCTTTAGAATCTTGTAACATTTTGATATTGGTTTTATTGGTATTAAATTCTAAAGACCTATTACGTTTCCATAGGGTTTTTGTTTATACGTAATTGCTCTTGAATTCTGAGGAAGAGCTCAGATCCTCAAAGGTATTTAGGTGCCTAACTCCCATTGATTTTATGGGGATTAGGTGTCTAAATGCCTTTCAGGATGTAGACCAAGTTATTTACACAGCAAAGGTGCTGGTGCTGACCTCTGTTAACCAAATTAATCTCTGGCATAACTTCTGAGCTCAAGGATTCAATACATCTAGACCTATTGTGGTCAGGACAGGAAATCAGTATCTTGCCCTTGTACATATGAACATCTTCACTCTATTTTTCTCAGTCCATGACCTGTCCCCTTCTCAATAGAAAAGGAAGAACAGTGGTGATGCTCCTGATGGTGGCAATATATCAGAGGGCTAAGTTGTCACATTAACCTGTGCTGGTGGTCCGAGCCACTCTGTATTAGGGGCCAGATTGTGCCTTCACCCGAAAGGCTGTAAAAGTGGAGCTCTGAGGCACTGAGTACAAATAATAGATAAAATAACTAATTAAGTGTATCCTGAATACAGCACCACTGAAGTGCAGCCCCATCTAAGGGACTGGCTGGCAGAGAGGTAGGGCACAATGTGACCTGTGGTGCCTGGGGAAGCCTCACTGAAAATCCCAAGGTCAGGGCAGGCTGCAAAAGGGAGAGCAGATACTTCCAAGACTGGTGGGTAACACTGAAGTTAAGCCTCCGAACCAGTCACAAACTGTGCTTCTGATCCCCCCACACTGGTTATCAAGAAGCAAAAAAGAAATCTTACAGCTCCCTTTACTGCATTCTAGTTCTCTGGCTCCCAATCAGCACCTAGGTCCAGTTATTTTAAAACACTACTGACTTATACAAAACCTTCTTCTGACCCCGAAGGCAAGGGTGGCAAGTTTGTATAATTTTTGATGGTGCCCAGAACGGGTCCAAGTCCCTCCCCCCAACACCTGCCTAAGGCTCTGGGAGGGAGTTTGGGTGCGGGGTCTGGACTGGGGCAGGGGGTTGGGTACAGCACTCACCTTGGGTGGCTCCTGAAAGCAACCTGCACCCCCCTCTGGCAGCAGCTCCTAGGCGGGGGGCCAGAGGGGTCTCCGTGCACTGCTGCCCACAGGCACCGCCCCTGCGGCTCCCATTGGCTGCAATTGGCAGAGTCAGAGCTCGGGACAGGGGCAGCATGTGGAGACACCCCCTCTTCCCCCCAGGGGCCGCAGGGATGTGCCAGCAGCTTCTGGAAGTGGAGCGGGCAGGCAGGAAGCCACCTTTAGCCCTGTTGCCCTGACGGTGGTGGTGATGGTGGCCCTGGGCCCTTTTAAATCTCCCAGGGGAGGAGGCTGCTCTGGGGGAGGCACATGGGGGCGGCAAGCTGGGCCGGGGGACAGACCAGATCCCGAACTTTGGTGTAGCCAGGCCCCAGTGCTCTCATATTGGTGGAGCATGGGCACCATGGGCCCATACAATTCACTGCCCCTGCCTGAAGGGTCAGCCACGTTACCCGTCAGTGTAGGTTTGGATCTTACCCAAAATACCATGCTACCAGCCAATCCTTTAGTGTCTAAAACTAAAGGTTTATTATAAAGAAAAAAGAAAGAACAAGAAGAGAGATGCGAAATGGTAAAACAGTCACATACATACAAAAACTTCGTAGTCCATATATCAGGTTTCTAGCAGTATTGGTGAGTTTGCTGGCTTGAAAGTCCCTCTGGAACATGTCCACAGCTTGGATGGGTCATTCAGTTTAGAGCTTCTGTTTGTAGCAAAGTTCCTGCAGAGGTAAGAAGCAGGATTGAAGACAAAATGAAGAAGATGTAGCTGCCTTTTATAGTCTTTTGCCATACGGCCTTTGTTTCCAGCACAAGCTGCCCAGCACAGGGCTTGGAAGGGCATGGCTACACTTGCAGATGTAGAGCGCTGTGAGTTAAACCCGTCTTCGGAGAGCGCAGTAGGGAAAGCGCTGCAGTCTGTCCACACTGACAGCTGCAAGAGCACTAGCGTGGCCACTTTTGCAGCACTTGCAGTGGCATTGGGAGCGGTGCCTTATGGGTAGCTATCCCACAGAGCACCTCTTCCCATTCTGGCGCTGTGGCTTGTGGGAAGGGGGCAGGGAGTGAGGGGCATTCTGGGTCCTGTCCCAACACCCCGTGATGAATCGGTTCGTATCCCAGCATTCCCTTTGCTTTCGTCCACATTTGGCACCATCTTTCAATGGTTTTTGTACTGCACACTCTGTCTTCGAACGAAGCCCAAACTGCTGAGGAGTATGCTGACGAGTCTTGCCAGCATGTCATGTTTGGCAGTCGAGTTATTCCTTATGATCCAAAGTGACAGTGAGGGCTCCGACGATGATATCAACTCGAGTAATGCATATGACACGAGTTTGCTTGTGGCATTCACGGACATGCTCACCACTGTGGAACGCCACTTCTTCCCAAGCCCAGCAAGCACTAAGTGGTGGGATCACACTCATGCAAATCTGGGATGGTGAGCAGTGGCTGCAGAACTTTCGGATGAGAAAAGACACTTTCATGGGACTGTGTGAGGAGCTCGCCCCCACCCTGCGGCGCAAGGACACGCCATTGAGAGCTGCCCTGATGGTGGAGAAGCGGGTGGCTATTGCAACCTGGAAGCTAGCAACTCCAGACAGCTACCGAGCGGTTGCTAGCCAGTTTGAAGTGGGGAAGTCGACTGTTGGAATTGTGTTGATGCCATTAATTGCATCCTGCTCAGAAGAACCGTGACTCTGGGTAATGTGCATGACATTGTGGCTGGCTTTGCACAAATGGGTTTCCCTAACTGCGGAGGGGCGATAGATGGTACACATATTCCAATTCTGGTACCAGCCCACCTAGCCTCCGAGTATGTTAACCTGAAGGGGTATTTCTCGATGCTTCTCCAGGCGCTTGTGGATCACCGTGGGCGTTTCATTGACATTAACACAGGCTGGCCCGGAAAGGTGCATGACACACGCATCTTTTGGAACACTGGCCTGTTCAGGAAGCTGCAAGCAGGGACTTTTTTCCCAAACCAGAAGATCACCATAGGGGAAGTCAAAATGCCCATTGTGATTCTTGGAGACCCCACTTACCCTTTAATGCCATGGCTCATGAAACCCTACACAGGGAGCCTTAACAGCAGCAAGGAGCGGTTCAACAACAGGCTGAGCTGGTGCAGCATGACTGTGGAGGGTGCTTTTGGCCATTTAAAGGGCTGCTGGTGCTCTCTGTATGGGAAGCTGGACCTGGCTGATGATAGCATCCCCGCAGTTATATCCAGATGCTGCAACCTCCATAAAATTTGTAAAGGGAAGGGTGAAAGTTTCACTCAGGCATGGAACTCGGAGGTTCACACCTGGAGGCTGAATTTGAACAGCCAGAGAGCAGGGCTATTAGAGGGGCCCAGCATGGGGCTGCAAGGATTAAAGATGCCTTGAGGGAGCAATCTGAGGCTGAAAGCCACCAGTAATGTCTGGTGCCCTGCACGGGAGTGAATTGCAGTGGTTCCAATGTTAGTAGGAATCTGTGTTTGCTACACTGACTTGCAGTGCCTGTTTCTTTCCTGGGCTATCTTTTACTTTATGCAATAATAAAGAATGTTTTCAAAGCCAAAAAATCCATTTATTGAAAAGAAACACAACTGCTTGGGAAACAGAAAGGGCAAGGAGGGCGGTGGGGAACAGTACAGTCACAGATTTGCGTATGTCCTGTTATCATACTCAGCCTTCCTGTCTGGAGTGCTGTGCAATGAGTGCTGCACTTCAGGATGGCTATGCTGTATGGTGATGGGGGTTGAGTGCAGTGGGTAAGGGTCGTAGTTTTCAGGGCTGGGTGGTGAAGCTACAGGTGTTGGAGGCAGCTAGTGGCGGTAAGACCTCGGATGTTGGGGAAAGTGGGTTGGAGGTGACATGGGGGCACAAGGGAAAGAGTCTTGGGACAAGGACTGTAGGGGGAGTGGTGGGCGCAGTAGGGCTCCGCCTGCATGGCTATGAGTACCTGGATCAAGTCCGCTTGGCGCTCCATTAAGCTTATCAGCCGATCTGTGCTTTGCTGCTGGAGCACCGTGCTCTTGTGCTGGCGCTCCTCATTCTGCTGGCGGCTCCTCCTTTCACTGTCCCGCCACTCCTGCACTTTTCGATTTTCATTACTTGAATGCTGCATTACTTCAAGCAACATGACTTCCTTGCTTCTACATGGCCTCTTTCTGATTCTTTGGAGTCTTTCGGCCGGTGATAACATGGACGGCTGAGATCTCAAGGTTGCATCTGTAAAGGCAAAATGCAACACTTAACAGAGGCAGCATTGTTCACACCAGACAGAGCAATGATTCCCCCATACTTAAGAGCAAGCACAGTCGACACAATAGCATAATCTGCCCTTCCAAAAGCGAGCGCACATAACCCACGGGAGCCCCAAAATGGTGAGTAAGCACAGGGTCAAGTGTGACTGATTGTTTCATGGCTGTACTGTCCTCTGGGTTTCTGTGCCTTGGGGAGAGCCAACAGCGGCAGGGGGCCCCTATACTGAACACTATCCCCACATTTTCCACAGGAGTTCGTCCTGGAAGATATTTTGCTGCTGAGGGTGACCTGGGAAGCAAGGGAGGGTCTTCTACTGCAATGCGGATTCTGCCCTGGCCCCTATGCAGCTTGCCTATGTGCAGCAATGGTCCCCCCGCCCCTCACGGCACAGTGGCATGGACAAGTTAGCCTTACTGGGACAAGGAACACAGTGGCTCTCCTGAGAAACCTGCACAAGCTCAGTGCCCAAGTTCTGGATGAGACCTTTGAGGAGATCACTGAGGCCAATTACCACGATGTGGGAGAGAACATCCACACCCTATTCCGCATCTAGGCATGCATGCAGCCCTAAGCCTCCTCGCCCCAAGAGCCCGCACTGAATAACTTCCTTCCCAAAATAAAAGCCGCTTACCGGGAACCTCATCTGGTGTTTGTCCTTCTCCAAGCACTGGCCACCGCAACTGGCTACCTTCCTCCTGGCTTGAGAACAGCTCCTGACTGCATGCATCTAGGGATTCCAGGATGTCTTCCTCCGCCTCAGCACCCTTGCTCCCACTTTGCTCCTCATCCTCCTCCTCCTCCCCCAACCTTGTTGAACTGGGCTCTGAAGTGTCCACGGTGGTACTTGGAGTGGAGGTGGGGTCGCCCCCAAGTATTGCGTCCAGCTCTTTGTAGAAACGGCAGGTCACAGAGGCAGCACTGGAGTGGCTGTCTGCTTCTCAGGCTTTGCGGTGGGCATTCCGCAGCTCCTTCACATTAATCCTGCACTGCAGTGCGTCCCAGTCATGGCCCCTTTCCAGTGTGGCCCTTGATATCTGCCCAAAGGTATCGTAATTCCTACAGCTGGAGCACAGCTGGGACTGGACAGCTTCCTCCCCCGAAACAATGATGAGGTCCAACACGTTGCCACTGCTCCATACTGGGGCTCGCCTGGCACGTGGAGGCATGGTCACCTGGAAAAGATTCGCTGAGAACACTCCACGCCTGGCTGAGCAAACAGGAAGGGGATTTTCAAAATTCCCAGAGAATTTAAAGGGTGGGTCTGACGGTTGGTCACCTGAGGTCCGGGAAGTAGAGTTCAAAGTGATGACCAGAGTGGCTAGCACAGGCTTTGTGGGACACTTCTGGAGGCCAACCAGAGCACTCTAACAGACCAGGATATCCACACTGGCGCCATGGCGCTCCAGCGGGAGCGCAGCAAACGTTATTCCACTCGCCGAGGTGGAGTACCAGCAGCGCTGTAGCCGCAGAGTCAGAGCGCTCTACGTGCCTTGCCAGTGTGGACGGGTAGTGAGCTAGTGCGCCCGGGGCTCCTTTATTGCACTGTAACTCGCAAGTGTAGCCAAGCCCCAGGAAGCCTTTTCTGTCCATAGGCATGCCCATGCATGCCTTGCTGAGTCATAAGGTGTATCCTCTGCCTTCTCTCAATGGGTCAATTGTATAGGTGATGGCCCTTAATAGGCCATCAAGCAGGCTAAGCAGTGCTGATGACCAAACTGTCTGGGAGTGTCACCCAGAAGCATAGCCCAAGTTTGAAATACAGACATACATACATATCTATAATTCATAATACAGAGGTGATACAAACATATAAATGAGATTATCATATTTGGCAAATCATAACATTTTTGCAGATATCTTACATGGCATATCTGGCACAATTCATTGCAATTTTACAATATTAATATTCATAATATCCTCATGTGTCCTCCAGATGCCCTACAGTGTCACACACAGCACGCTGCACCACCTTGTGTCAACCCTCCATGCGTGGCCCTTAATACTTACTTCAGGGAAGACATTTGATCACAAAATAAGTGGGGGGAAAAAGAAGCTACATTTTCTTTGTGAAGAAGCAAGTGTTCACCTCAAAACTATGAGTCACAGAGTCTGGTTCTGATCATTGATGTTGGGGTACGGCTGGAGGAACTCCACTAAACCCATTGGCATTAG
This sequence comes from Caretta caretta, assembly GCF_965140235.1. NCBI lineage: Eukaryota > Metazoa > Chordata > Testudines > Cheloniidae > Caretta > Caretta caretta. Next base: position 108,378,814 of record NC_134206.1, on the reverse strand, counting down.
GCTGGAATAAAACTACCATGAGATCAGAATCAGCCCTCCATACTCCACACACACACATTTAAACATCCGCTGAGCCTAGACTGTCTATATTTACTACAAACATAATTTATAAGATACTGTACCCCAATCTACCCTCTCCAGTGATTGGTCCAATGACATCAATTAAAGGAAGGAAAGTTATTTAGCATTCTTTGCTCAGAATAGGTCTGCGGCCTTAGGACCTAAAAACAGATTAATCTACAGGTCAAATGGTGAAAGAACAAAATTCTCTATCTTTACAGGCATGCTATTTCCTTTCTAACACTAAAAATAAGTTCTTGTAACATGGGAAAAACTGTCTACTTTATACCGCTGTACACCCTAGTAGAAATCACCATTCAAGCTATCAACCTACCTGCCCTGTACAATGGCAGGAAATTAGTGGTGAGCTTTCTTTACTTTCAAGACTTTTAACCTAAGTGATAGAGTTAAGATCAGTAGTTATTTTTCCAAATTCTTACTAATGATTGGTTGGAACAATCCCCTCTGCCCCGGTGTATTTTTGCGTGGATCCTACAGTACAATAAGGCAATTTCTTCATTTTGTTTTAACCAAAAAGTAACATAACTTCCTTATAATTTAATTTTTCAATGGTTTTTAAACTCTAGAAATCCTTTCCTTTCTTTTTTCCAACCAGCAAGAGTGCCCATTTTGCCAGGGTTGAAACCATCAGCTTTCTTCACTGTGACAATTAAGCTGTTCTGTGATTAGCAGCAGGTCATGCAATAACATAGAAGACATTGCACAGACTATTTCTCCTTTTCTCACTGGGGTAGTAAAGTAACCTGTCCTGTCACCAAGGACAGCAATCTCTTACCAATGCATTTAGAAAGTCACAGACGCCTGATGATAAACATAGATCAGTGGCCCTGGAGAAGATGCAATTGCCATAAATAACATTTGTTGTAGTAACTTTTAGCTTATTGCAAACAGCCATTTGGAGGAAAGGATTAGTTCTTGCATTGGAAAATATTCTTAATGAGCCTTTTATAGTAATGTCCATTATTAATGTACTTCTAAGTACAGTGAAAGAAGAAAACAAGCAGCTTCAATAGGAAAATGAGTTCTTAGGGGAAAGAGAGTAGGCAATTGTGAATTAGGTGCTCAGATATTATAGAGATGAGTGCCAGAGCAATGCCAATGAATGAATGAATAAACAAACACACACAACATGTGTTCATTGCACAGATTTATTTCCTTGGTGGGTATTTACTTATGAGGAGTTTTATCATACAGCATAGTTTAGTGCCATATACTGTTGAGTTACAGCCATAGCCATTACACCACAATATATAAGTTTATATCAACATTTCCCCCCTAGAACCTTGTTTTCCAGGATTCTATAACTTAGTTGTAAAACTTTCCCCTGGGCTAAATATTGACCAAAGTAAACCTCAACCTAGGAGCAATGTCTTTTTTTTAAAAAAATGACTGTTTAAACAACTTGCTGGATTTTCCACTTGCCAGCAGATCAGATGACAGTACTTTGGTACCATTCTTTTTAACATGGGAAGATATTTCTATCCCTCTTGCTTTCTCCATCTCAGATACTCTTCATAACGTTAAAGACACCTTCTCTCTTGCTAATCCATCCTCCCCCTGCATGTTTGTATAGTTGGCAACAGAGGAGTTGGGGCTTGTGCTTTGATACCCTGGGAACCTCTTTCTCATGTGGGGAGCTCCACCGAGGTCAGTAATGTCACTCACATGGTTAAATACGGATTGACGGGATCAGGCCCTTGATTTGTTCAGCTCTGCTCTTGCTGCTGCTCTTGATTCTCTGGCAGCAGCATAACAACACAGTTATTGATCACACTTTTGATGGTTTTCCCTATCAGTTTGCCTGTTCATGATTTTTCATCTCATAACTGTTGCTGATTGTCCAGTCTGTCCTTTGCCTTCCCACAGGCTGTTTTTTAACAACAACGAAAACCCAGCTATAATGAATGAAAATGATTTATTCCTTTTATGTTTAATTATTGGACTGTGATTTCTTCTCTGAAGCTTGGTGTGTTAACACATGCTTTTTCCAGAGGCTTTCCAATCTGCAATTCCCACTCCCATTGCTCCACTGAGAATTATAATTACCACTGTAGTGTTGCTTCTCTGTTTCTTTAAATCTTCCATATGCCATGGGCATCCCTTTTGCATCAGGTTGCATCATGTGATGTCAGAGCGTGAAAGAAAACAAATCACATTCCCTAGTGCAAATACAGAAGTAACCCCAAAGGGCAGTGCCAACCAAAGTCAGTGGGAATTTGGCCACTGATTTCAGTGGCAATAGGCCTGAAAAGAGTATATCAGAATTAGTCCTGGGAAGGGAATTTACTATTTAACATTTAACGTTTGAAATTTTCTTATAAAATAAATAAATCCCCAATAGTAGTAAGTAGAATATCATAAATTACTCAAGGCCTTCACACTTCAAGGCCTCCACTGTGTCCCATCTTATGGTGGGAGTGGACAGCAAGAAGGGGACACTTGTAGCTCCTGAGAAAACTCCTCTCTGTGGTGAGCCTTCCACTGGGGAGTCCTGGCAGGTCAGACCTGAGCTGTGGCAATGTGGTGGGGACAGATGCAGGGGACTGGGGATGTGGAGGGGGACATGGGTGCCGAAAAGTAGAGAGAGGAGCAGGAGAGGGAGCAGTTACAAAGTTTCCTCTGCATTTTGTCAGTGGGGGGAAGAGACAATAATATATTTCATCCAGTGGGGAAGAAGCCAGAGGCTCCACCCCTGTCATTTGCCGATATCTGAAAATAGACCCAGTTCTTGGGGAGATCCAGTGATGGCCAGGGGCTTCTCCTACCCCCTGTAGGAGCCATGCCACAAGTAGGTTTTCCTACAAAGTTGTCTCAGAGGACTTCTGAAGGGAGGGTCCACTCTGCAGTGGGTGAGGCAGTGCCTGATAGCTAGGGCCCTACCAAATTCGTGGTCCATTTTGGTCAATTTCACGGTCATAGGATTTAAAAAATAGTAAATTTCATGATTTCAGCTATTTAAATCTGAAATTTCACACTGTCATAATTGTAGGGGTCCTGACCCAAAAAGGAGTTGTGGGGTGGGGATGGGGTGGTTGCAAGGTTATTGTAGGGGGAGGAAAGGGGGGTTGCCGTACTGTCACCCTTACTTCTGCACTGCGGCTGACAGTGACACTGCCTTCAGAGCTGGGCAGCCGGATAGTGGCAGCTGCTGGCCAGAAGCCCAGCTCTGAAGGCAGAGCTGCTGCCAGCAGCAGCGCAGAAGTAAGGATGGCCTGGTAGGGTATTGCCACCCTTACTTCTGTGCTGCTGTCTGCAAAGCTGGGCCCTCAGTCAGCAGCCGCCTCTCTCTGGCCACCCAGCTCTGAAGGCAGCAGCGCAGAAGTAAGGGTGGCATGGTATGGTATTGTATGGTATGGTACTGCAAAGCTGGGCACCCGGCCAACAGCCGACACTCTCTGGCTGCCCAGCTCTGAAGGCAGCACAGAAGTAAGAGTGGCAATACCATGACCCTCCCTAAAATAACCTTGTGACCCCCTTGCAACTCCCTTTTGGGTCAGGACCCCCAGTTTGAGAAACACTGGTCACCTCCATGAAATCTGTATAGCGTAGGGTAAAAGCACACAAAAAGACCAGATTTCACGGTCCTTGACCTGTTTTTCTGTGACGTGAATTTGGTAGGGCCCTACTGATAACACAGCCTGTCATGGGGAGAGTGAGAAGACACAGACCCACCGACCCCTGCTATGAACCCCTTTCAGTTGCGTGGAGCAGGAAATCCAAAGAATCCTAATGCCAGGGCTTCTGCGATTTGGGAGGGGAAGCATGTGGCAGAAGTGCAGGTATGAGCTAGGGTTGCCAAACCTCCAGGATTGTTCTGGAGTCTACAGGAATTAAAGATTAATCTTTAATTAAAGATTATGTCATGTGATGAAACCTCTAGGAATACATCCTACCAAAACTGGCAACCCTAGTACGAACACAGGACCCAGACATCTCAAGATTGGATGTTTTTCTAAAAGATATGCTCTGGTAGTTAGTTGGGTGAAGTTTGATGGCCTGTGCTATTTAGAAAATTACACTAGATGACTACAATAGTCCCTTCTGGCTCTGGCATCTATGAATCTCAACTTTCCCCACCCACAGACCTCAGCATACAATATCTACAGTCAAAAACAAACACCAATTTCATCTATGGAATGACCAGCAAATGGACACTGCTGTGGTCCTGCATAAACCCTACAAATCTCACATTCACCCTGAGCACCACCCTCTTCAAAATATATAAACAACTCTCTCCCTATATACTGCATTTACTGCCTCCCTGGACCCCAGCCTTTGTTTTCTTTGCTGTCAGTGGCTCCCTTTCTGAACTGTCTTGTCCCCTTGTATATGGAGGCTAGATTAACAGCTGGTAGCCTGGAGCGAATTTACAGTGGTCCTAATAGCATGGATGCCAAATCAGGAGGCCCCAAGATTCATGACAACTAGATAGAAGCTTCCAGAAAATCAGGTCATATAAGCTGCAGTCGTTGTGAACCCCTGCCATCATCATAAATGTATAGTTGCATAGTTTCCTAAATGCCTCAGTGAATGTATATATTGTAGTATTATTATTTATTATTTTCTAAGCTATTGGCTCCAGAGCTATTATTTATCTATGTAGGAAACAACAGAATTTGTAATAGTCAACTAGCTATTTCTAGTATTACCACTGTCAAGGTTCCTTCCCCACTCTGAACTCTAGGGTACAGATGTGGGGACCTGCATGAAAGACCCCCTAAGCTTATTCTTACCAGCTTAGGTTAAAAACTTCCCCAAGGTACAAACTTTGCCTTGTCCTTGAACCCTATGCTGCCACCACCAAGCGTTTTAAACAAAGAACAGGGTAAGAGACCACTTGGAGATGTCTTCCCTCAAAATAGCCCCCCAATTTGTACAGGTGAACACAGACCCAAACCCTTGGATCTTAAGAACAATGAAAAATCAATCAGGTTCTTAAAAGAAGACTTTTAATTAAAGAAAAGGTAAAAGAATCACTTCTGTAAAATCAGGATGGTAAATACCTTACAGGGTAATCAGATTCAAAACACAGAGAATCCCTCTAGGCAAAACCTTATGTCAAGGTTCCTCCCCCACTCTGAACTCTAGAGTACAGATGTGGGGACCTGCATGAAAACCTCCTAAGCTTACTTTTACCAGCTTAGGTTAAAACTTCCCCAAGGTACAAATTAATTTTATCCTTTGTCCTTGGAATATCCACTGCCACCACCAAACTCTAACTGGGTTTACTGGGAAACATAGTTTGGACACGTCTTTCCCCCCAAAATCCTCCCAACCCTTGCACCCCACTTCCTGGGAAAGGTTTGGTAAAAATCCTCACCAATTTGCATAGGTGACCACAGACCCAAACCCTTGGATCTGAGAACAATGAAAAAGCATTCAGTTTTCTTACAAGAAGACTTTTAATAGAAATAGAAGTAAAGGAATCACCTCTGTAAAATCAGGATGGTAGATACCTTACAGGGTAATTAGATTCAAAACATAGAGAATCCCTCTAGGCAAAACCTTAAGTTACAAAAAAGACACACAGACAGAAATAGTCATTCTATTCAGCACAGTTCTTTTCTCAGCCATTTAAAGAAATCATAATCTAACGCATACCTAGCTAGATTACTTACTAAAAGTTCTAAGACTCCATTCCTGTTCTATCCCCGGCAAAAGCAGCGTACCGACAGACACCGACCCTTTGTTTCTCTCCCTCCTCCCAGCTTTTGAAAGTAACTTGTCTCCTCATTGGTCATTTTGGTCAGATGCCAGCGAGGTTACCTTTAGCTTCTTAACCCTTTACAGGTGAGAGGATTTTTCCTCTGGCCAGGAGGGATTTTAAAGGGGTTTACCCTTCCCTTTATATTTTTGACACCTTAAATTACAAAAAGACACAAAAACAGGAATATACATTCCATCCAGCACAGCTTATTTTACCAGCCATTAAACAAAAGGAAATCTAACACATTTCCTAGCTAGATTACTTACTAACTTAACAGGAGTTGTAAGGCTGCATTCCTGATCTGTTCCCGGCAAAAACAACACACAGACAGACAGACCCTTTGTTCCCGCCCCCCTCCAGATTTGAAAGTATCTTGTCCCCTCATTGGTCATTTTGGGTCAGGTGCCAGCGAGGTTACCTTAGCTTCTTAACTGTTTACAGGTGAAATGGTTTTGCCTCTGCCCAGGAGGGATTTTATAGCACTGTATACAGAAAGGTGGTTACCCTTCCCTTTATATTTATATGACAACCATTATTATATTCCCCGCGGACACTCTGACAGAGATTTTAATGGTTGTGAATCAGCTATTTCTGTGCTCACAGTTATGAGTGACTCTCCACAGAGGAGCCAAAGGAGTTTTAATGGTCACGAATCAGCTCATTCTGGGTTCATGGCTATTACAAACTCCAGACAAATGCCAGTGAAGTTTATCATGTTCATAAACTGGCTATTTCTGTCTTACAGTAATTATAAACTCCACCAAGAAAATGAAAGACTTGGCAATGGTCACAAGCTAGTTCTCTCTAGGCTTGGAGCTATTATGAACTCTGATAAGAAGCTAAGGGAGTTCATAAAGTTCACACACTGGTATTTCTATGACAAACTCAATATAGAAACCAATGGAGTTGCTAATGTTTCTCAGAAAGCCGTTCTCCAATTCACAATACCACACTTACTGTATAACAGAGGTGCCCAACCTCTGCTGTACTGAGAGCCATCATGGCAACTTGCCAGGAGTCTGAGGGCTGCAACTCATTTATATATGCATTTACATAAATTTACATGAATTTTGTGTCAATCTGTATTCCCCTAGTGTCGCAATGAGCAATATACTGGTGTGAATAAATAACATATATTTGACTAACCCTAAAGCTATCTCTTTTTTTGCTTTTGCTTTTCCTGCCCTCCTTCCATTTAGCTTCCTATTGCCTCCTCCTTGGTTGAACTGAGCCCTTAGGCAGCTCATTTTCCTATCCCAATTTTGGCCAGGCACCAGGAAAGCAAAGACACCATCCTATTTTAATCAGATAAAAAAGAACCATAGAGCTGTGGATTTGACATACTGCTGACACGGCACACTTTGTAATACCCCCGCCCCCCATGGCGTCACATACATATTGAGCAGGTCAGGTGATAGAACAACCCCTTACAGATCTCCACAAGTGAAAGTCTCTGCAAAATTCACAAGGTTTACCTATTTTTTAAAAAAGTAAAGGGGATGGATCTATTTGTATTTAAAACAACTCTTAAAACAGAGCAAGCCATTACAAATATTTTAACTCACTAAATTCTTCGTGCAACAGAGTCATTGAATCTCCTTTGCTACAGGCTCTGTTTGGCATTAATGGACTTTGATGCCACTTTGTGCCTTTGCCTTCTCTTAAAACGCACAACGTGTTTCATTATTTCTCAATAGAGCTTTCAACGAAAGGCACTATTTTTTCAGGTAATGATCTATATCAGCCATGAACTTGTATTTTACTTCCTGCTGAGCACTTAAAGCCACTAGCAGTAAGATGGGAATAGTCCCACTTGTTGTTTGAGCTACATTTAAATCTTCTGTAATTTTGCCCCAGTCAGGTATCAGGTAATCTGCTTTTCCCACTAAAGGCTCAGTCCCGGTCTACACTTAAAATTTAGATCGACTTAGCTCCTTTGCTCAGGGATGTGAAAAATTCACACCCCTGAGCACTGTAGTTAAGTCGACCTAAGCCCCAGCGTAGATGCAGCAAGGACGATGGTAGAATTCTTCCATCAACCTAGCTACAATTGCTCAGGTAAGTGGATTATCCACATCGAGGGAAAAACTCCTCCTGGCGATGCTGGAAGTGTTTATACTGTGGGCACTACATTCTCATAGCTGCAGCTCTGTAGCTGTGCCGCTGTTGCACCAGTCATGTAGACATGCCCTCACTGGCACACAAATCGGCTACAGCGTACACATCAAAAGTTCTCAGTGTTTTTTTCTAGTCTAGGGCTGTATCTACACTTAAAACGCTACAACGGCACAGCTGCAGTGCTGCGACTGAATGGCTGTAGCGCATCAGCATAGACACTCACTACAGTGATGGGAGGGGTTCTCCTGTCTCTGTGGGCAATCCACCTCCCTGAGGGACAATAGCTAGGTTGACTGAAGAATTCTTCCGACTCCCTAGCGCTGTGCACACCATTGGTTAGGGTGGCTTACACAAAACGGAGGAGAAGGAGGAGCTCCCTCATAACTTTTAGCCTAATCGCTAGAGTACTCACCTGAGATGTGGGAGACCCATCTCAATTCCCCATCTGAGGGGTAGAAGGAATTTGAACAGGGAGCTGCCACTTCTGATGTGGTGTGTCCTCAAGTCTCTCCTGTTGAAGCTGGGTCTTAATTTCAGAGAAGATCCTGGGAGAAGCAAGAGAAATGGACAAGTAATAACTCCTATTTACCTATGTAAAAGTCATGAATCGCTGACAGAATCTCCATGCCGGCTTTCTAAAATGCATGTTTTGGTATGTTAAGCCAGTTAGAAGATAAAAAGACACAAATGTCATTAGTTTCACTGCCAATTGTAATCATGTATAATTAACTAGGAAACCTGAATAGGTCTATGTGCATTGGTGCGCTGATTTGGATGAGATAATACAATAATTATACTTAACCAGCACCTTTGCTCTTACGATCTCAAAGTGCTTTACAAACATTAATTGAATCTCACAAAACTCCTGTGAGGTGGATAAGTTTTCTCCTGGTTGTAAAGAGGGGTAAATTGAAGCACAGTGAGATTAGGTATAATAGGGAACAATTCTGCATTGGCAGGGAGATGAGCCCAAGGCCGTAGAATCATAAGGCAAGATTGTGCTAGGTCCCATGTGGGTGCAACAGGCTGTGGAGGAGAAGGTTATACGCCTTTGTGCACGAGCCAGGCCGTAGTATGCTCTTTGGCTGCTGCAGGTACCTCCAGAGGAGGCTTGGAGGGGTGGAAAAGGAATAGGCCCTTTATACTGCTCCTCTCTGGACTGGACAGCCAGCAGAGCATTATGGGCCCACAGGGAAACAGAAGTAAAATTATTTTCAAGGCTGGCACAGTGGCTGTGCTCTAGGGTTACCATACGTCCGTATTTTCCCTGACATGTCCGGCTTTTTAATTCTTAAATCGCCATCCTGGAGGAATTTTTAAATATCTAAAAACGTCTGGGAAAATAGGGACGTATGGTAACCCTAGATGGAAGCTGCCGGAGCCACGGAGTGCGGCTTGCAGGCATCGGCAGCATGCAGGGAGCCCTCCGTCCCAACCCAACCCAACCCAACCCAACCCAACCCAACTGTAAGAGCCAGAGGGACCTGCCGGGGGGTGAGGTGGGGAGTCCCGATGGTGCTTACCTGGGGCGGCTCCTGGGAAGCATCCAGCAGGCCCCTCTGGCTCCTAGGGTCGGGTCGGGGAGGTGGAGAGCTCTGCAGTTCCAGCAGCTCCCATTGGTGCTTTTCCCGGCCAATGGGAGCCATGGAGTTCGTGCTTGTGGCAGACGCAGCACATGGAGACCCCTTGGCTGCCCCTGATCCTTGGAGCCGAGGGACCTGCAGCAGGAGGGGTGAGTAGGAGAGCAGGGGGTGGTGGTGAAGAGGTGAGTGGTGAGGGATCCAGTGGCTGGCGGGCGGGTGGCCGGGTGAGGAGGCAAGTGGAGGGTGAGGAGGGTGAGGAAGCGGGCGGAGAGCCAGCGGCAGGCGGGGGTGTGTGTGAAAAGGCCAGCGGCGGGCAGTGGAGGTTGAAGAGGCAAGCGGCGAGGGAGCCAGCGGCGGGTGGGCGGGGGTGAGGAGGCAAGCGGCGAGCCAACGGCAGGCGGGGGTTCTCGGGGTGGGCATGAGTGTTTCTGGCAGGGGAGTGAGGAGGTGAGTGGCAGGTGGGAGCAGGTGAGTGGTGTGTGGGGGACTGAGGAGGGATGCAGCAAGCCAGCGGTGGGCGGGGGGTGAGAAGGGGTGCGGTGGCAGGGCCGAGCAGGGAGGGACAGGGACCTGGGGCTGAGTGGGGGCGGAGAGTGGGAGGAGCGGGGGTGGACTGTGGGAGGGGCCGATAGCACCCCAATGTGAAGCATCCTCTCTTTTGAATCTTCAAATATGGTAACCCTACTGTGCTCCTCCACTCTCCAGAGCTCCAGGAGGTACTGTGCCTGCCTCAGGCACCATGCTCTGCAATCTAGTGTATCTCAATACTGCTTCCAAAGTGGAGCTGGGTCTTAAGGGCTTTGTCCTGCAAGATGCTAAGTGCTCTCAGTTACAGTGGGAATTCAGGATGCTCAGTAATGTGCAAGGTTGAGCCCTGTAAACACATTAGAGCCTATGGATTCTTTCCTAATTTCATTCTGTTCATTCTAGTTATTTCTACACGTTAAGGAACCTTTCTTGAAACTTCTGCTATGCACCCTGAACCCTAACGATACCAGTTATCAGGAGGGAATGTTTCTCCAACTGTTGTCTTCCACAGATTTCCTCTCCTGGGCCATGCGGGGGAGGAAATTCAGTGATGATAAGAAAGACCCCTAGGGATAGTCTGCAGGGTTCGGCAATGCACTCTACAGGGGTGTGAGTTCTAAAGTGCACAAATGTGTTGTGCATTATGTGGTCTGTGTTGATCATGGGTTCTCACAAGAAATTTTTTAGTGGCCTTAGAATGCAGCCACCAACTCTTGCTGGTGGCCGCTCTGACAATTTTTCCTAAAATACTTAATTAACTTTAGGAAAAACAAATAAATATGCACATATCCATATCCAAATCATTGTCATTTATTTATGTAGGGTTTTTTCTGACTCAAAAATAAAAATAATGTAGAGTTGTCTCTATTCTTTACTGGATCTAAACAGATGCTTTGCACAGTCTTCTCTTTTTTGTTGTTTCTTTGGTTTTTTGGTTGCTGGTTTTTTGTTTTTGTTTTTGTTTTTTTAGACTTGCTAGCTAGTAAGTCTGCTCCTGTGAAAACTGATATTTGTAGGGTTGTTAATATCACTTTTCACAGCAGACTTACTCAGCCCTGGCAAGCTGGGGGACAAATTAAGCTCTGAATGGAGAGGTGGATAGGGAGGCAGCAGGGGCCAGGGGCAATGGAGGGCTGGGGAAGGCAGCGCCCATGGGCAATGTTGTGCGGGAGGTTGAGCCTGGGGCCGGAGCCCGAAGCCCCACGGCTGGGGGATGGAGCTTGAACCCCCGCGGCTGGAAACCAAAGCCCCATGGCTGGAGCCTGCGGCCCAACCCCCCAGGGCTGAAGTTGGAAGCCCAAGCCCCACTGTGTTATACCAATAAAATAAAAACCAGCAGGATCTTATTAAAGGGGAAAAGGCAAAATGCCACATTTATTGTGAATACAGAAAGAATCATAGTAAGCAGTTAGTTATAGCTGTAACATTCCATTCAATTTCATATTTATTCACACATTCATTCATACACACACACACAGGTTCTACAAGGTTGTTATCATAATTACCAGCCTTAGAGTTGCTCATGCCAAGCCACTGGCCAGGTGGCCTGGACATGAGGCGGGAGCAGGGCCTCATCAGATGTACATCTGATGCTCCTGGAAGTAGGTTTGCAGAATCAGATCCCAAAGTTCTCACTTTCTAGAGTCCATTTTTATAGGAATTTCTTCCTATGCCGGTCTATGGGAATTGCTTCATCATGCTGTCGCTGAATCAATCAGCAGATGTCACATTCCTGACGGCTCTGTGCTGCCAGGTGTTATCTTGTTCTTTGGTTCTCCCATTCTTGAGGCTGGCACCTCCCTGATCATTCAGTTATTATCCACACCAAGCATCCATCCACATACATCCTCTATCTCTATTTTAATCACAATTGTTAACAAAGCGAGATGAATACAACAAAAGGGTGGGGAGTCTCTGGGTGCTGTTTCTATTGTTACAGAGTATTGCTTTGAGTCTCTCTCTGTGTGAGTAGTTGTTGTTACAAAGAATTGCTTTGAGAACAGACTCTGTCTTAGAATGCACTAACACAATTAGCAGCTTGCAAGTTTCACACATAGAGGGAGAGAAACAGTACCAAAAACCAAGAGACCTCTTAATTAGTAATACCCTGGAATTTAAACTATGGGGAATCAAGCTCATTTGTGATTTTAATACAGAACTTCTTTAATATGATCCAACAACTGCCCCTGGGAAAGAGGGGAACTCACACTGGCTGCCTGTTCCTCTGGTGTTTGTGGCTTCAGAGGGGGGAAGGCCCAACCCCCAAGGATGGCCCAGGAAAGGGGTGAATGCTTTACTGCCCCCACCCCCTGCAGTCACTGCCCTGGAGGCTGTGGCCGCAATAAAAACCCCTGGTGGCTGCATGCAGCCGTGGTGGCCACATTTGAGAAATGCTCGTGTAGATCCTGCTAGTGTGCTTTCACATAGTGCTGTTTGAAACAGTAGTGAGTTAAAGCACACTAGGGAACCTTTGGTGTGCACCAGCGGGGCCTATATGTACCAACTGATGGTCCACATTAGTTCACTCTAGCAATCACACCCTGTAGAATCCATTATCCCACCGTGTAGTCAAGACCTTAGTTTAAAAACTGGGACACATGGCAATAGTCCTTCATTTAGAAGGAGCAACTACTAATTGCATTGAACTGCAGCCTATTGTTATGCATTTTGTTGATACCATCACTGTTTTGTTGGGGTTTTTTTAAAGACATTTTTCTTGAGGGTTTCTGAAAGGCAAGCAACTTCTCAGGCTGTCTACACTTGGATTTAAACTTGGAGAGTGGTCAGTTTAGATGAACTATTACCAGCAGGAGAGTGAGTTTGTGTGTGTATGGGGGTGGGGGGGATGTGAGAAAACCTGGATCTATGCAGGAAATAGCCCGACTTGATTATGTAAAGAGTTGTCACTTTGGATGGGCTAGCACCAGCAGGAGAGTGAATTTGTGTGGGGGGGTGGAGGGTGAGAAAACCTGGATTTGTGCTGGAAATGGCCCACCTGTTGATCACTTTAGATAAGCTACTACCAGCAGGACAGTGGGGGTGGGAGGAGGTATTGTTTCATATTCTCTGTGTGTATATAAAGTCTGCTGCAGTTTCCACGGTATACATCTGATGAAGTGAGCTGTAGCTCACGAAAGCTCATGCTCAAATAAATTGGTTAGTCTCTAAGGTGCCACAAGTACTCCTTTTCTTTTTGCGAATACAGACTAACACGGCTGTTCCTCTGAAACCTACACTACAGCTTATGTCAGCAGAACTTATGTCACTCAGGGGGGTGAATAAACAAGCCTCCTAAGCAACATAAGTTACACCAACCTAAACACCGGTGTGGCCAGTGCTATGTTGGCAGGAGAGTGTTCTGTTCTTGTGATGCCATTGAGTTTTTCTCATTTTGCCAGCAGTTTTCATTCTTTTCCCTTTAGGGCCAGAGCCTTCACTGGTGTAAACTGCAGTGGAGCTATGCTGATTTGCACCAATTGAGGATTTGGCCTTATAAAGGCTAGGTTTTGTTAAATTGAGTGTTAGCATAAATATATTTATATACATTACTATCATCTCTGTTGATTAGGAAAAGCCCCAAATAGGCAGTCACTCAAGAATAACTTCCAGGGAGACTCATTGCTATTAGACGTATTCTGTCTACGGCTTTGTCTACACTGAACTTTCATCGGTAAAACTTTTGTTGTTCCGGGGTATGAAAAAACCACACCCCTTGGGTAACAAAAGTTTTACTGACGAAAAGCACGGGTATGAATAGCGCTCATTGGGGATGGAATTTTTTTGTGGGCGAGAAAGCTCTCCAGCTGAAAAAGAGCAGCTACACTGCAAGCCTTTTAGCAGCACAGCTGTGTCGTTAAAAGGTGCGTAGTGTAGACATAGCCTAAGATCCACTAGCTGGTAAGACCCACTCTCTCTTAGAAACTTGGTGGTAAAGAATGCTGTTTATTGGACTGGTATTTGATTTGAGGAAGAATGAAATCCCTACAGAAAATGACCCTGGTGGACATGCTGTTCTGTTCTCACAGTTATGTGTTCGACCATATTCAAATGAGAGTGTCATCACCATGGCATCACTACTAAGAGGAGATCAGAGAGGTTTACAGAGCATTTTGACACACAAAATAGCTAATCAGCTGGGCAGCCTCAGAGTGCCCATGATCAGTTGTAGCAGGTAATGGGATTACTGCCAACAAGAAAAAAAGGGAAAACAAATGGAAAACACAGTTCACAAACTGGGTACACAAGCGCTGCCATCAGAATTTTGTTGATATATTTTTCATAATCATCAGACTCTTCATGTTTCAACAATTTCACTAATTATTTCATCTTGAAATAATTAGCATATGGGACCTGATCCTGCAAGATATCCAGCACCTTAATAGGCAGCACTAAAACCCTCGTTATGTTCACGCTTGAACTGACCAGCTGAGTGATTTGGAAATAATTCCAGCGATGAGCATTGTGCAGCATTATGTTTTGTTTCTTCCTGTTAACTGCTGTCTCTGTCCCTGCTTGGGAAAAGCAAGAAGTACAAGTGCTAAATGTTCAGTATTAATCACCTCGCCTGAGTCTGATGCAGATAATTTGCTTGCTCAGTCTAAGTGCTGGCTAGACTGGTTGTCGCGTGGCAACTCCTGCTAGCCGATTAGAATGTTACTGATTGCAGTTTATGTTATGTAATTCTCCTTTTGGCGCTGGCTTACTAACTGTATGATGTGCGAACAGGAGAGGGGGTACTTCACAATCTTTGGGCAGTTCCAAAGTTTCTGTCGCCTGGGCTCATTTCATGGTGCTGCTGGTGGGTGCCTGACCTCCTCCTCTTGGTGTGCAAAAGAATAAAGCTTGGTGGTGAGCTTCACTGAGACAAGGACTTTACCACACTACGGCAGTGGCTACCACACTTGAACTCACAACTAATTCACACTAACACAAGCAAACAAATGAAAAACAATACCCATAAACTTCATGTAAGGATTTGATTAAAGAGAAATACACAATCACTACAAATATTAAATATTTTAAATGACTAGATATATTAATAATGTTTTTTAATTACTACAGGCTATGCTGGCAAGCATACTAGGTCACATGACAACACACTCCTCCAAAGTTCCTAAACTTTCCTAATGTGTCTCCCCCCCTCAGGTCTGTCTGTCCCCCACGTCTCAGGTACCAGGTGGTACACGTGGAGACACATTGCAGGCCTGAATGGAGATGCTATTCGAAACATTTTATTATGCTGGGAATTGGCAGTGTAGTTCTTCATGATCCAGGCAGATGAAAGACCTACGTGACAATGTGCCTTAATGGCGCATGATTAAACCATAGCTATCTATCTAACTACAATACAGGTTACTCACTCAGGTTCCTTTTCTGGCTGAGGGTGAGGACTGATGCAGGCAAGCAGCTCCTCCATGGGGATTGCAGAAGAGAGACTAGCCACCTGTCCATAGGCACCGACTCCGTGGGTGCTCTGGGGCGGGAGCACCCATGGAAAAAAAATGGTGAGTGCTCAGCATCCACCAGCAGCCCCACTGACCAGTTCCTCCCAGCACCTCCTGCCTGCCATGGATCAACGGTTTAGCAGGGTGCAGGAGGTGCTGGGGGTAGGGGACGGAGTGAGGGGAAAGCGGCAGAGTGGGGGCGGAGTGTGGCAGGGGTGAGAAGAGGTGGGGTGGGGCCTTGGGGGAAGAGGTGGAGTGGGGTGGGGCCTGGGCAGACCGGGGGTTGAGCACCCCCAGGGAAATGAAAAAAAACAGCGCTTGTGCTCCTGCCCCCTTCTGGAGCAGAGCTGACAGTCTTTAAAGCTTGGAACCCACAGGTTCAGTTGGAAGCAGGTTGGGTTTCTGGATCCAAAATCCCAGCTCTGGGCTGGGCTGGCTGCAGGCAGGGCAAGCAGGCTGTAGGCGTTGGCAGGAAAGACTGGCTGTCTCCTCCTGTTGCTAGCAGGCTGGTGGCAGGAGGAGTGGATTGTCCCCTCCTGAGGCTTTTCTGCAGGCTGAGGTTAGACAGGCCAGTTGGTGGGCTTGGAAATGCTGTACTGGCAAGGTGTAGAGAGATCTTCTCTCATCTCCACTCCCTGGCTGGTCTCTGCTGAGGGGAGGGAAAGCAGGACTGTTCATAGCCTAAGTCCTGCTTTCCCAGGCATGCAGTGCTCTGCTCAGGGTCACTTAAAAAGGAGTTTTTCAACTAAGGACTGGGGGAAAGCTGACAGATGCAGACAAGCACACGGTTCAAATAGCCACATCACTTGGGGGAGAATTTGTTAAAGGAGATACTCTATATCTAGTAAAAAGGAGAGGATAGAAGTAGATAAATTAGACCAAGGAACTGAAGGGAAACAGTCAAACAAAAAAGAATCCCATTTAATTACCTCACATGAAGGCAGACACCTAAATATTGACAAATTTTATAAGTGCTTTAATACAAATGCTAGAAGTCTAAATTCTAAGATGGGTGGACTTGAGTGCCTGGTATTAAATGAGGATGTTGATATAATAGGCATCACAGAAACTTCGTGGCATTATGATAATCAATGGGACATGGTAATAGCAGGGTACAAAATATATAGGAATGACAGAGTAGGGAATGCAGATGGGGGTGTGGAACTATATGTAAAAGAAAGCACAGAGTCAGATATAGTAAATTCTTAAGTGAATCAAATTGCACCATAGAATCTCAATGGATAGAAATCCCATGCTTGAAGAATAAGAGTATAGCAGTAAGAATATACTACTGACCACCTGACCAGGATGGTGACAGTGATTGTGAAATGCTCAAGAAAATTAGAAGGGCTAATAGAAAATACACTAATAATGGGGGGGGGGGGGTTCAACTATCTTCATCTTGACTTGGAACACGTTACTTCAGGATTGGTTTCAGAGATAACATTTCTAGACACCATTAATGACTGCTTCTTGGAGCAGCTAGTCCTGGAACCCACATGGGGAGAGGCAATTCTTGATTTAGTCTTAAGTGGAGCAAAGGATCTGGTCCAAGAATTGAATATAGCTGAATATAGCTAAGTAATAGCAACCATAATATAATTAAATTTAACATCCTTGTAGGGCAGAAAATACCAAAGAAACCCACCACAGTAGCATTTAGCTTCAAAAAGTGAACTACACAAAAACAAGGAGGTTAGAAATTAAAAGAAACAGTCACAACAGTGAAATGCCTACAAGCTGCATGGACACTTTTTAAAAACACCATAATAGAGACTCAAACTAAATGTATACCTCAAATAATAATACTTAATACTTAATCATAAAAAACAGTATGAGGACCAAAAAATGCCACCATGGCTAAACAACAGAATGAAAGAGGTGGTTAGAGGTAAAAAAGACATCTTTTAAAAATTGGAAGTCAAACCCTACTGAGAAATATACAAAGGAACATAAATTCCAGAAAGTGTAAAGGTATAATTAGGTAGACCAAAATTTTTTTTTGAAGAGCAGCTAGCAAAAGACACAAAAACAAAGACCATTTTTTAAAAGTATGTCAGAACATAAGAACAGCCACACTGGGTCAGACCGAAGGTCCACCTAGCCCAATAGCCCGTCTTCCGACAGTGGCCAATGTCAGGTGCCCCAGGTGGAATGAACAGAACAGGTAATCATGAAGTGAACCATCCCCTGTCTCCCATTCCTAGCTTCTGGCAAACAGAGGCTTGGGACACTTCAGAGCATGGTTTTGCAACCCTGCCGATCCTGGCTAATAGCTCTAAACCTCTGACTACCAGAGGCTGGGACTGGACATCAGGGGATGGCTCACTTGATAAATTGCCCTGTTCTGTTAATTCCCTCTGAAGCATCTGGCACCAGCCACTGTCAGAAGACTGGACACTGGGCTAGGTCTGACCCAGTGTGTCCATTCATATGTTCTTATGTTCTTAAAATGCTTGCAGTCTGCCTGGCTGTCTTCTGCTCTCTAACTGGCCGCTGGGGGCTGCTGTAGTCTCCCCTCCTCCCACAGGTTGAGGGGTGAGGGTTGCCAGGGTGACGGGGGTGGGGGCAACAGTGCATCCCCCTACTCTTCCCTCTTTTGCTAGACCAGTCAACAGCGCAGGACTGTCGTGACCTGCAGGGGCCTAAAGACATGCCCGTTCTGTTGGGGCAAAGCCCCTTGCAAGGGGGTGGTGGGCTACAATTGTTTATATATTTCGGTGGAACAGTTAATGTCAGCACACTGACAGAAATAATGTCTTGTAATAAAAGGGGGAGCTGGAATGTTTGGGTTTATGGGATTTTTAATTACTTTCTTGTATAACATCATCAATTAATAAAAACAGAAGCAGTTTTGCTGTCGGTGAGAAGCCACATTTTTATTTTTGTCTGAGGAGGAAGACTAGTAACAGCCAATTGAAAATGAATAAGTTAATGGATAAGGAGCTGTAGTTCCGAATTTGTACTTACGTGTCAGTAAATACATTTTCTTAGACATTTTTTTCTTATTGTTTTACAATGAGAAATAAAATCTCAGCATTGGTGCACTGCATAAAATATTTCCCTTGTGACTCTAATGTACTCTAGCTAGTCTGGATTGCCTTCATACACATACTGCAAATTAATGTGCACTGCAGCTCTGTATTACCAGAAGGCTAACCTATTCTTTTGCAGGTACTTCTATTGCTTCAATTATTGTAGCATCTGAGCACCTCACATTCTTGAATGTATTTGTCCTGGCAACACCCTTGCGAAGTAGGTAAGTGCTAATGTATTTGTCCCCATTTTACAGATGGGACTATTATCTCCATTTTAGTGAGGGACAGGCTAAGGGCACACAAAGTCTGTGACAGAGCAGGAAATTGACCTGGGTTTCCCCTGTCCCAGACTGGTGCCCAAACCACTGGTTCATCCTTCTTCTCTCTTCAGTTCTGGTATTTTTAACATACCTATCCCCATGGTATCTGAGCATAAATGACCAAGGACAAGATTTTTAAAAGTGACCAATGATTTGGGGTATTGCAGTTTTGGTACGCCCAATTTGAAACACCTTAATACTAAATTAATAGGGTCTGTTTTTGCAGAGGCAAGTGTCAAAAGAGTTAGTCCAGTGGTCTGATTGCTGATACTGGACAGTGATCTGACAGTGATGTGTGTTATACCTCTAAAATATAAAAGTATTAATGTAAAGTCACCTAGGCAACAAAACTCTATTACTAAATGAGATGCTGTAAGTGAACATAAATGATACTGCATTGCTGAGTTATTTAAAGCCAAGGGGGGGGCTGTTGTAACATAAATGTCTGATAGATACATTTCAGCAATAGCTGTATGTTAATGCATGCCACCCAAAAAGATGTGAAGACAAATGCTGTCTAAAATAAATAAGAAAATACCTAAACATGAGGAGGTGGATCAGTAATTTAGTGGGGTCTTTTCAGAACAAAGGGACTTTCTGAAGCCTTAGTGGAGTATCACCTAGAATTTAAGATCTCTGGTAGCAATTTGTTGTGGGGGCTCACCGTACATAGAAGTGATTAAGTGGAACCAAAGACATCAGCAGTATAATAGAAACCTCTCATGAATAAGATCCAATAAAGCATTTTACTCCTACTGTGCTGATTAGGTTATGAAGTTCAGTATAATTCACAAGGTTCAGCTCTCATAAACTCACTGTCTTCAGTATGAAGGCTTGTTAAAGATGAATAGCAATCTATTTTACAGCTAATCCATATAAATAAAGGGTTAATAAAGTCCAAGTTGCCACAGCTTATTTTCTCAGTTGTTTTCTGGGGCTTTTCATGTCAAAGAGAATTGAGTTGAAGATGGAAATGATCAAACAATTTTTCTGTGAAGACTTTTTATATATGTTTTGGACAAAATATCATGCTCAAGTACCCAGGTTTCTAAGGGTACGTCTGTACTACAATAATATACCTGTAGCTGGCCCATGTCAGCTGATTTGGGCTTGTGTGGCTCAGGCTGTGGGGCTACAAAATCGCAGTATAGACATTTGGGCTTGGGCTGGGGTCTGGGACCCTCGCCACTTGTGGGGCCCCAGATGCTGGGCTGCAGCCTAACCCCAGATGTCTACCCTGCAATTTTATAGTTCTGCAGGCTAAGCCCGAGTCAGATGACACAGGACAGCAGCAGGTGTTTTATTGCAGTGTAACCTCCACCCCCTCTTTCCAAAGGGAACCATACAGAAGCAGGGATGGCTTTAGTATCAGGAGAAGGGGAGTCTTTGCTTCTCCAAGGAATGCCACAGTGGTCCTCTGTGACAGTACAAAAGTTTTCAAGCATTCCCACTGCCTGGTGGCCAGGTTCTCCCTGCTTCTAGCCATGCCACAGAAACCGGGAGAAAGGTGAGTGGGTCAGGGATCACTCTGGCAGCTGAACAGACACAATGTGGTGTCCCTTTCTAGTGGGGAGGCAGGTGGTTCACGGTCTTGATCAGAAAGTTCATGGAACACAGAACAGCTACGATGTGACTCTCTTTCCCTGTTCCTTTCCCACTCTTTGCTGGATGAAGGGGCTAGGTTTCTTGACACAGAGGAGCCTGGTTTGGGGATGAGTGGTCATTTGCAGTGATTCACTTCTCCCCCTCCGAGCAGGCTCAGTCTGCTAGCTTAGAATATAGTCTATATCCATTCAAATTCCCTCCCAGTCCTGTCAGCATATGTCGGCAAATTTCTGGTGCAGCAGAAACTCCAGCTGGTTCTTAAGGTTCAATAGCAGCTAAAATGTTCTTGGTCCACCATCATAGCTCACCAAGCCTCTCCAGTTAGCAATAAGAAGAGGGATGACAGGAAGCACAAACATTTCTCAGGCATAGACTACAGAACTGGAAACCACCTCCTTTTTGCAGGCTGGTAGTTTCAAAACTACAATGTTCTCCAACTGATGGCCAGCCTGAGAAGAAGAAATAGAGAATCCTTAATGTTGCCCCTGAAGTAAATTCACCTCACAGCCTATCAGCCCAGTCACACACTTTAAGATATTAATTTTTAAAAAACCATTAGTTCATCCTACCTGCCATTTTGGGCAGGTGCTCTTTTCTGGGTGAGCTGTGAAAGTCATCTGAAGAAACAAGGATAATGAAACAACCACATTCCTGAAATGCTGAAATGCTCGTGCCCTTCAACAGCAAAGTTATGTTACGTGTGGGGATTTCCTACCCACTTTCCAAGGAAATAAAAAAAAGGGAATGCTGCTTTTGTGACTGCACTGGCAGGACCATCAGCGGAGGGGAGCGAACCCATTCTGCCTGAGGATCAGGAGCAGCTAAACAGGGACAGCAGGGGCAGATGAAGAAGGACACTGGAGGACCTGCTTATTGGCATCCACAGAAAAAGACAAGAGCAGTTTGACTTTCTGAGGGAAAGGGAGGCACAGACTACTGAGTGGGAGCAATGGGGTATGCAGTGGGAGAAATGTTTCTTCCAAAGGCAGGAGAGATTAATGGTCAGATCCCTGGAGCAGGACTCATGCTTTAGGGAATGGGAGCTTGTTCAATTGGGGCTGGGAGTATGCCCTGTAGCTGTCCCTGAAACAAGTGGAAGAGATTCAGCTTCTGCCTCCAGCAATAGCCAGTGCCAGTATCCAAGAGCTGGTACTTCCTCCTCCAGCTACTCCTCCTCTGCAGCTGCAGTCCACTGTGGTGAAAGAGTGCATGATTGTCCCCCACTTTGGTTTTGGACTCCAACAATCGGTGCCTTGAGTCGCATAACTCTCCAGGGTAGAGAACTGCAAGGCTCTCTCTGTCCGTCCCAGAACCACCCCCAGCACCAGGTACATGTGGATATAAGTAAGCCAGAGACACAATGAAAGTGCAGTGTGCATGGATATAACAGGTAACTTTATTAACTGTGGCCAGGGGGAGGGAAGGGGAAGGAAAGGGCAGATAAACATCCCTCTGGGTTTGACAAAACAGAGAACAGGAAAAAAAAGTGAAGTTATTGTGCCATCACATACTGAACAGTGCTGACGCAGCCCATTCGACACCCTCTTCCCCTGCTCCAAAAATGATGCCCACTTTGAACCATGGGTGTATCATGGTTAACAACTGGTAAGTGCCCTTATTTCCTCACCCAAGCATAATCACCAGAAACCATTTGTAAAAGCCCCGCCCAATCCCTTCATCAACAGTTCTTTACATCCTTCAAGCACTGAGTAAACTGTGGTCTGGCTAACAATTCGGAGCATTAGCACTGGGCACAGACCCTCCTCAGAAAAATCACAAACCTAAAACTGAAACACAAGTGAGAAGGAATGTTCCCTCTTGTGGTTTTACTGCAGCTGCCCACAGTGTGGCACTTTGTTTGGGACCAGGCTGAAGTCACCCCCTGCCCATCCACAAGATGTAGGCACAAATTTAATCCCAGGTTTTCCTGGCTCGCTGTGATCCAGCACCAGTATGAGCATTCATTGGATCAGGCTATCTCTAAAAGCTTTGCAAGCCAGTCCTGTCCTGTGCCCTCTCTGTTTTAAAGTACTTGCCTTTAGTCTCTCAAAAGTTATGAAGGGTACATCATGCCACAACAATTCACCACTGGCATTCAGCCAGGTCTGTAGGCATCTGAAAGGACATTCCACTGTCACCATGAAGCTGCGTAGTTTGTAGCTGAACTCTCATTTTGCTGGGTCATTGGTGTCAGGGTAGGATTTCATTAGCCAGGGTAGGAGTGGGGATGTGGGGTCCCCTGGAATAACACTGGGCACAGAGACACTGTACAGCACAGAGACACTGTACAGCACCACATTGTTTCTGGGGAGTAAAGTCCCTTCCTCCCACTTCAGGTACGGTAGTGATCTCAGCAACCTGGCATTATGAACCTTTCTTGTGTGTCCAATGTCAGTGTTCATGAACCCACCTTTGTGGTCCATGAGTCCTTGAAAAATGAGAAAATAGTACCCTTTCTGATGCTCTCAGAGCGAAAAGTATGGGGCTGTGGGTGCTATCAATGGCACCCACACAGATTGGAAATCCCATTGTCTGGAACCAGAAGTTTGGTTATGGCGACAAACCATGGGTAGATGAGTGTGTGTGGATAACTTTGCACACCAACACCACCACAACCCCAACAGTGAACTTCTCTGCCCCAAAATGGTTTACAACTGATTGGTAGCTGTCCAGCATTGCCAGCAATAACCACCCACTTCAGCACTAGTATGGATCTCCAGAACTGAGTGTTTTGCCACTGTAGGGTTGAGGCCAGTTCCTCACAGAGCTTCAGGAGAGTCTGCTTCCTCATCCTGAAGTTCTCCAGTGAGTGACTGTCAGCCCAGGATTCCAAGATGATGTGATCCCACCAAACCACACTGGTTCTCCTGGTCCAGATGCAGCAGTTCACCCATGGACATACAGTCATAAAACCAGCAGTCTCCTGTGTCTTTGTGTCATATGGTGTCAGTGGCCCTGATCACCTGTCTTTGGCTTGTGAGAAAGGTTCGAGCCCATTCACCGAAGGTTCTCATGTACAAGATGGTCAGGTACTGCAGTGCAGACATGTTTGTCCTGCAAGAAATAGCAGGAGCAGAACCACATAATCAGACACTTGCTCTATGGATTCCACCAAATTGGGCAGAAGGGAGCAGTGAGCGGGAGCTGCCATCACCAAATGTGTGAAGGCATCTACAGTACCACCAACACACAGCAAGGAGGATCCTAGAGTATCTCCTGTAATACACAGAACCCTTGGATATCACCCCTGAATGTTAGTGCTAACCTCATGTACCAAAAAGGGAAATGTGGGACAGGGTATATTCAGGTCCAGAATGCGTACCCTTGTCCAGCACAACATATCTGGGGACACAGCCTGGGTATGGGGTACAAGGGTGAGCATACACAAGGCCCATTACTCTGTCCAGACGCCAGTGTAGACATAGCTATAGAGGTTAGATGACCTCCTCAAGGTCATGCCTGAAGTTAGCAGCAGTTTTTGGCAATAGAAATTGTGAAGATTTGGGGGATTAGTCTATACAGTTTATGAATTCTGGCTGTGTCATTGAATACCTCAGCGTATGTGGAGTCAGCCATAAGCTATCATGGCTGCGTCATGTCCCAGATCAGGCTCATTGGATGGTTGTTAAACCTTGATGGCTCCCATTCGAGTGGGAGCACCATAGGACTGTGGGTTGGCGGATGCCTAGGGAAACCAGTCTAAGCAATTTGGTCTGCAGGGCTGGGGTTTAGAACAGTGGAAAGCTCACATGTTAATGCTGCATCTTAAAAACCACGGCACCTGAGAAACCTGGGGGAACTCAGAGGGACTTACAGGAAGCTTGGGCAGAAGAGAGGAGCATACTTTTGTGGAAGAGGGGTCCTGTTTAACTGCAAGACCAGCTGAGGAAGATGGAAACTGGCTGCATGGGAGAGGGAAGCACTCCATGATTTGGAGGAGAAGCCATGTGCAGGTGGATGGATCCTAGATTCTTTAGTGGAGTCTGACCTAAGTCCAAAGAACACCCAAGAGTGGTGAAGAAACTGAGGCAGGGAAATGTACACAGATGTGTTATTAT
This sequence comes from Caretta caretta, assembly GCF_965140235.1. NCBI lineage: Eukaryota > Metazoa > Chordata > Testudines > Cheloniidae > Caretta > Caretta caretta. The sequence continues at coordinate 108,354,332 of NC_134206.1, read as the reverse complement.
TTTGTCTAGAACTGTGCATTTCTTGTCCTAGCTAAAGTAAAGAGTGATTGGTTGTTGGAACTTTTACAAAGCCTGGGTGTCTGTTTGCTTTCACGCTCTCATGTCCCTGAAGAGGTGAATTGTAAACCCAGAGTGCACACAAGATTGGAGCTCTGGGAAGGGGTGTGCTTAAGGTACAAGCACTGGTCCTGGGGGCCTAGGGCAGCTGGAATGCATGGACCCATTTCTGTGAAAGGGTAAGAGCCTGTGTCTAGGAAAGCGGCAAAGAGTCCTGTGGCACCTTACAGACTAACAGACGTGTTGGAGCATAAGCTTTTGTGGGTGAATACCCACTTCGTCAGATGCATGTAGTGGAAATTCCAGAGGCAGGTATGCAAGCAAGAATCAGGCTAGGGATAACAAGGTTAGTTCAATCAGGGAGGATGAGGCCCTCTTCTAGTAGTTGAAGTGTGAACTCCAAGGGAGGAGAAACTGCTTTTGTAATTGGCTAGCCATTTACAATCTAGGAAGTATGCCAGAGAGGCCAAGGAAACAAATGGTGCTGCTGCTTACTGAGACCAAGGGAAACTTAACAGCACATGGGGCTAGTCAGTGTGTTGGGACCCAAATGCAGCAGCCTGATGAGTGCCTGGGCTGGGGGACCTCTACCAGGATTGTGTCAGAAACCAACTATCTTGAGCCCTACTCCTAGGCTTTAGTGACAAAACTGTCATCCTCCTCTACGGACCTGATTGAAACATAGTGAACTCAGTACACAGACGACCACTCATTTCAGCGGGCTTTGGATTAGCATTCACTGTACATATGCAGTCCATATGTTTTATTAATCTGTGGTTAAGGGATGATTGCATAACTCATGAATAGTGGAATTTGAATGAACTATGCTAGTCAATCCCTAAAAAATTGGCAATTCACTCTCCTCACACGAGACCAAATTTCGGCTGGTGAGGCTCATATGCGCATGCTACCAAGCCTGTAGCTAACTGTGGAAACTCAAGATAAGAATTTATCACCCCAGATTCTGGCCAGCTCTGCAATGCAGAGATGCTGTTTCTATGTGTCCCAGTGAGAAAAGCTGTAGAACAAGGTCGTGAAGCAGTCAAGGGGGACAGGGAATATGCTCTGCTTGAGGATACACCGGCTTTTTTTGACCTAGCAAAGACCATTATGCATTCTTAGTAGAAGTAGACTATGCAAACAGGATGCACATGGAGTTGCTTTTAGACAGCATACTCTCCTGATCATTGCTTTTGCAGCATATAAGTACTCCATTTGGGATTAGTTATGCTAGTCCTCTCAAGTTTGCAGAATTGGGCTCCTGTTTTCTTCACACAACGTTACAAAACATTTTCAGGCTTATGCAGTGTTTCCAAACCGAGTGCTGCAGGAATTTCTTAAGCCCATATCCATGAAATCGCCCAGCAGGACCATGTCTCATAAATTCACCAGATTTTTACAGGCGCTTTTTTTTTTATTATTATTATCACCTGGGGATGATTTTTGGAAAGCAGATGATCATGAAGCTTCCAGCAAATGCTGAGGGAAATATGCTAGTTCATCTCACATTTTTAATGAATACTTTGAAAAAAATATTCAAATATAACTGCATTTAGTGACATTGTGTGGAACACATTTTATTATTCTGAAGATTTTTAAATAATATACAGCATCCTTTTTCTGTTTGAATCAGGAATGAAGAGGTGAAGTAGTGTGATAGAAAATGTGAAAGAAGCAAAAATATCAAATAACAGATTAGTTTTTTTTTTTAAAAAGTGATTTACAAAGCAAACATTTAAGATGTACTAAAGGAGAAGAACAGCTTTATCCTACACTCGAATGTGTTCAGGGTAGGGAGGTATAATGATCTGCAGTTTCTTTTTTGTTATTTCAACACAAATGTGGGTTCTTGGTGAAGAATTTTAATAACATTTAACAATATTTGTTGTCTGTACTGGAAATATACAGGCCTGTTTGCAGGTTGAAGGAAAATATTTAGATCCTGGAAGACACCAAAAATAAAGAAAAGAGTGAACACTAAAGCTAGATCTATCTCTCTGTACAATTTTTCTGGGGAATCTACCATTCTTATGCCCTCCCTCCTGAAGTTCTTGAAATTCTCAGTAACTCCGAACTCTGTGTAAGCAACATGAGGTTATTGACACACATCCCATGACAGTGAACCAGAACTACTGGCACTGGAGGAAACAAGAAAGCATGCCTGCCAAAGTACAGAATAAATACTGCCCTTACACTTCAAATTCATCATGACACAGGAAGGTAGCTAATGGCAACACATTCTCTAACTCTCTCACACTTGCGCTCCCCAAAGTTCAATTGATCATTTAATACCTGTAAGTTAGTACCTGGTTAGAGCTTTGTACTATATGTATAACCCACATGGCTGCTGCATGCCATGAAGGGAAACAAACTGGATACAGCTGCAATGAGGGTGCATAGGAGAGAAAGGTGGCTTTGAGCAAAAGTTTCTCCCCAACATTCTGAATGGATGCCTCTAACCTTGTCTCTCAGGGGGAAAACATGGCTCTGTGGATTCAGGAGAGAAGCCAGGAAGAGAAGGAGTCAGGGAAAACCTGCTCCAGCCAATTTGTTCCCTCTTGCACAGACTCAAGAGTATGGGTCGATAACCCCACAATTAGTGCCATTGGCCAGTTTGATTAATTTAGAGACTAACAAATTTATTTGAGCATAAGCTTTCGTGAGCTACAGCTCACTTCATCAGATGCACACTGAATGCATCCGATGAAGTGAGCTGTAGCTCACGAAAGCTTATGCTCAAATAAATTTTTTAGTCTCTAAGGTGCCACAAGTACTCCTTTTCTTTTTGCGAATACTGACTAACACGGCTGCTACTCTGAAACCTTTGATTAATTTGTTACCTTCCACACCATTTTCCGCAGGAAATAGTTGGTCCTTAACAAACTGATATTTTGTTTAAATTTGGCTTTTTGTTTAGATTTGGGACCGTCACATTACATCAGTGATTTGTTGGACACTTTTTTAAAGAAAAGGAGAAAAGGAGAAAAAAGAAAAAATGGAAGGGAAGCGGAGGAAGAGAAAAAGGATAGAAAAGAGGACAGAATACCTTAGTTCCCCCACATCTTATTTGTTTCCCTCTCATTCTTTCACCAGTCTTCCTCCCCAGTCCTCCAAGTATTTTCCTACCTCCTCTTCTCCCAGCCTCTGTCAGTTCCAAATATTGACCTCAACCTTCCTTTAAACAACACCTTTATTTTGCTTCTACCCCCACTCAGTCCTCTAAAGCACCTTTCTTTCGCCCCATGCTATCCCTTTCATCTCAGCTCCCTCTATCACTCAATTTCTGTCCTTTATCCCTTCCCTCTCTCTGTATCTCTCCCTTTATCCCTAGCCCTTGCTTTTTGGCAGCTGCCTGTTTTGGTGGCCCAAAAAGACATTGTTCTAAGCACTTTCCATCTTCAGAGGTGGACGGGGTGCTTACATGATCTCTGATCAGGAGAGAAAGGACAACAGTAACACCATTCTTCAGCAGCTCTCTGACTGTTCTCCATCAACAAATCAGCTGTTCAGTGCAAAGATGACTTTGGTATAGCTGTTCTTCTGTTCCTAAGAGATGTCCACTTCACAGTGCAACTACTGATTGTCAGGCTGGCTGGTTAGGAATGGGTGAGAAGCCACCAGACTTTACAATTCTTGGATGTGACTGGGATCTTAACTTTATGGTGCAGGTTCATCTTTGCTACAATAAAATGACTGTCTTCTTTGTATGCAGATCATGCATGTAGTCATGCAAGATGGACTTCATGCAGAACAGTTTAACCAGAGTCTTGCCTTGAGGGGAGAATGTTTTCCAAACTGTGTGTATTCATTCTTTTATTCATTTAGATCTGTGTTTCTGTACTAGTGGTTAGGAATAAATCTTTATATTGTACTCAGAGAATAATAACAGAGGTCAGAATGCTGTCAGCAAAGTTTATTATGTACATTATTTATACACATATAGAGATCTTCAAACAGGTACATAGCCTGCACCAGTAAAATCCATCTATATGTGTGCAAGCAGGTAATTAAACATTCAGTACATTGTATATGTTAATTTTATTTATACTTTTCAAGGAAAATATGACACCTCTATATCATCACAAACAGCATGATAGAATAAACACAGAAAGATATAATAGTTCTACTGCACAGATAATACATTTATCTGCATTATCATACACACTCTCTTCCAAGCATTCAGTTGATCAGTGAATACCTGATAGCATGGGTTAGAGCTTAATACAATCTTTATATCCTAAATACTCTACTGCATGCCTCAAGGGAACCCCTCCTGGTGTTAATTGTGAGGTTGGGGGTGGATTAAAAAGAAAGGCAGCCACTCTTTCTTTGCTGTCTAGAATGGCCCCCCAGAGACAGTTTTCAGAGACAATCTGTAACTCTTGATGGTGGTGGTGGTGGGGCATAATTTAAAGGATGGGGGGAGGGCATGTGACCGCTCTACGTGTCACCTTTGGCCCCTTTCCCACTCCCCCAGCATCTCTCATACACGCTTCAAGCCGGCACCACATTGCCCCCATTCTCCTCACAGCTGCTTCCCCACTTACGTCTCCCATCATCTCCCCGCTGCAGGCATAGCACATGCCAGAGCAGTAACAAACTGCCAAACAAGTAACTGTGGCTGCAGGTGAGGAAGGGAAGGGACTCAGGGAGGTGTCCTGCCAGACTGGTCTTTCTCAGGTGCACCATTTCAGATTTGGTAGGGGAGAGCAACTTTAACACAATTCCATGGGCTACTTAGGCACCTGAAAACTGTTTTTTTGGGTTTTTTTTGATAACTTAGAAATTAGCTGACAGGAGAACTATATCTAATTCCAATATAAAGAAAGCAAAAATATAGAAACACAAATGAAAGCCATATTTTAAATTTATATGTAAGTTTAGAACAATCAGGAGATAATACAGCAAAATATTACCAATCCCAAACCTTGAGGTGGAGTCAGACCTGTTCGGCAGCGTCCTCCCATTAAATCATTAAGATCCTCGTTCAGCTCAGTCGGTGGAGGGGAGGAGCCTGTGTTTTGGGAACGGGAGGAGTCCATTTCAATCTCCATGGCCAGGATAAAGTCCCATATGAAGAGGGGGTGCTGCAGTCACTGAGGGGCGTGTTGCTCTCAGGGGAGAATTCTGGATTTGGGAATGCCAGATCCCATGTCAGACAAGCCCGAGCAAAGACTGTGGAAGTTATGGTGTGGAAGCACTTGGTGCAAAGAGATTTCTTACGCTGATGTCAGAAGTAAGATCTGAACACCTGGGTCTGAGGCAAGCTATGTCTATCTAGGCAAGTGTGTAATGTGCACCCTGTACCACTCATGGTTCCCCTGGCTGTCATGGGCCCTATACTGCTAACAGATAGCAGAGATTCTCCGTTAGCTCAGGCATCAGCTTCCTGTGCTTTGGTGCAGGCGACGGGGGTTCTGCCCCAGCCACAGCTGTGAAGCTCTCCAAGGCGGTTGTGTGCAGCACAGTGACACCTGGCGGTTCCCATAGGCTGTGGGACTGTCACAACAGAGCAGTACCTCCCTGCGTTACTCCTGCACCATCCCAGGGCCCCGTGAGCTGCTCAGTGAAGTGAAAACTTTGTTACAGACTAGAACAGGGTCAAATAGAAGCTGGCCGCTGTAATCTGAAATCCATGTGTGAATGACGGGGCCACCATTTCATCAGCAGCTGTGAAAAATGTGCGTTGCCAGGTGCCTCTGCTGGAATTCCAGCCTGGGACTCCCCAATCCCATGGAGCTGAGCACACATGAGTGCCTGAGGGTGGTCGCCGCCACTGGGGGCTCTCGGAGGCCTTTCCTCCTTACCACGGCCAGGCAGCTGTGCCAGGGTCAAAGGTTTGTCAACAGCCAAGGGGCAGAGGTTTTATATACTTTTTTATACATTTTATACTGCTTTTAATTAGACTTGCCCAAATCCAGGCGATCAGCAAAAATAAACAAATAAAATAAAATAAAATAAAAAGTAAAAAGTAAAAAAATTTCAACTGCCCAGCTGCAATGAAGAATCTTGTTACTTCTTCATAAAATATTTCCAAGAGGACTATGCCTGCATGAAAGATTGCTGGAGTGTTGGAGACTGTTGTGGGCTTGCTGTTGTGGACCATGTGGCTGATCTCTTGGGATTAGAGGACCCTATATGTGATGAAATTTGTTTTCAGTAACCACCCATCGTAGAGTCCAGTGTCTGGGTTGTGAGGCAAGGACTGGAATGCCTAAGGAGGCTGCATTTCTGACTTCTTGTTAGCCAGTGAGGTGAGACAGAAGTTTATTTTTGTACTGGCTTGGTATATCAAATGGAAGAATAGCCACGAGTTTGGGATGAGTGTGCCCTATTTCTCAGCAGTTTATCCTGAATCTGGTATCCTCAGCTGTGACCGACTGAGGCACGGTGACAATACCCCTAAGTAAGACCATATCTATTATATTAAGATTGCTTGCCAATATAGCTATACCGGCATATTATACTGGCAAAATGCCCCTAGTATGAATGCAACTATACAACTGCATCCACACTAGGGTCTTCTGCTGGCTGCAGTCAGAGATCACACCTCTTTACACCCCGACCAACATAGCTATGCTGGCAAAAGATGTAGTGTAGATCTGGCCTTCGGGTTCATATTGTATAGTGTTCCTTAAGAACATCATGGCATTAGTATTATCATCAAATCTCTAGATTTCTCTTCCAGCCCAAATTTGTTTTGTTAATCTCACTAATAGCCTCAAGAAATTCTGAACATGAATCCTGATACCGGCAGTGACTTCACTTATAACTGACCAATATTATAACATCATCCTTTGACATACTTCCTGGGATGACTTCAGAACATAGCTGTAAAGACTGCTCGTGGACATCAAAATTAGGGTGTATTTCAATACAGCGTTAGTCAAAGCCAGATGTCCTAATCTTAGCAACTACCTTGAAAGTAAATTCTCAGACCAATTTTTACATAAAAACATTTAGGACTCTGTAATTTTCGTCTTTGTAGAATTTGCTGAAGACCCCCCTGGAAAGTAATGAAAGGATATTTTTCATTTTGTATGAAGTCTAATAAGTGATCCTACTTATAGCAAGTAACAGACCAAGTTACACAGTTTTCTTTTTATTAGCTGACCTCGCAAGCCAATAAATTCTTCCTGTATTTTTCTGCTACTGCCAATTTGCAGCATACAGGAAACTAATCTTGTACAATAACTACCTTCCTGTACTCAGTTCCTAAATGGAGTCAAATGGATTTGGTGGCGGAAGAGCTCCCCAGCAGTTCCTGTGAAACAGTGCTGAGCACAGCAAGAACTGATAGAGGCTGTTTGCTGTTATTGACTTTGACGAAGTAATTATGTTCTCATTTGGCTGCCTAGCACTTAAGAATAATAATAATAATGATGATATAAAAAATCCACTGTACAATGACTACAACAATTTCAACATCAAATTGGACATGAGATATGTATTTTTAATATGTTAAATATATAGCTGTTGTTTTTTAAGAAGGCAAAACTTGTTAGCAGCCGTCATTTACTGCACAGAGGTCTTGGACGCTGCTGCTGTAAAACTTCTTTCCAGTCACAGATGACGATGGTCAGTAATGAGTTAATAATGGAATTGTATTGTCATTAGAGAATCCGCTGCTGTTTTTAGAGTTAAAAGACCATTAATACATAGCACACAGCAAATGAATCTTGATCTCTTTCTAGCAAGTTCAGAGCCAGGCATTTTGCATGCGCTATTTTGCATGCACACAACAGGCCTTATCCTGCCCCAATTGAAATCAGTTGCAAAGCTCCCATGGACCTCCGTGGTGCAGGATCAAACCCTAGCATGATGTGTACCTTGCCAGATGGGCTCCTGTCTAGCCAGGTATACATGCAAATTCTGTCTATACATGTTTGGTAGTATACGTACAAAACGGTTATTCTTACTTTTCATTATGTGGGGAAAGGGCCTTTCAGAGTGAGCTTTCTGCTTTGATTCAGCCAAGGTAATGGTCTGGTTGATATTAGAGAGACAAGGTGGGGGAGGTAATATTTTTTATTGGACCAACTTCTGGTGGTGGGAGAGACAAGTTTTCAATCTTACACAGAGCTCTTCTTCCAGTCTGGGCAATTAAGTCAGCATGTCACAGCTAAATACAAGGTTGATATGGCAATGAAAGTGAAACACAGCTTTATTTATTTAGTTATTTTGATGAATTGTCATTAAACAGTTTTACAACAAGCTACAAATTCAGGAAAAATAATTGAGTGACATTTGTGGAAAATGTGTTTGATTATACCATTTCCCCACTGGCTCTCGCTTATGTCTGACTCTCGCTTCATTCACACTTATAGAAAATATTAAATACTAAGTATTGTTCATATATTGTTCCCCGGGGACAGCGGGGACATGATAGCTTCTGTGCTGTGGCTATCATTATTGTAAAGCATTTATGAGAAATCACACATGCTATTCCACTAAAATAGATTCACTTATCTGCAGCAACCTTTATTAGGGCTGAATACCAGATCTAGTTGTCAGTACAGCTATTTGGATAACACTGGACAAAAAATAGTGTTCTAGAGGTGGACCTTTTAATGTGTGATTTAAAATGACATGTGGACAGTGGGCCCAACTTCGGAGCTCAGTGGTTAGTTAGGGTGCTACTGCTAAATGTTGTGTTTTGTCCACTAGAACGGGCTCTTGGGATTACTATTGGATATATTTGATTGTATCCTGCCCCTTCACTGGTTACTGGTTATAAGCTTTCAGCATAAGGACTATCTCTGTATGTGTTCATACATGCACCTAGTGCATCCGGGCCCTGATACTGATTGGGGCCTTTGGGCTTTACTGCATTATAACAATCATTTAAAAAAAAAAATCCAGGGACATTCCCCCTTAATGGGTGTTATTCAATGCTTCTTTTTATCTTTATTCAGTGTGTGGCCCCCAGGCCTTAACGTTCTTTTAATGTACGTTTTTTATGTAGTTTCCTCACTGCCTAGACACCAACAGCAGGAGCATTGAGAGTAGACATGACAGTCTCACTGCTTCAGTCCTGGTGCAGCTCCCAGAAACTGAGAGCAGCGATTGCTGGGAAAACCCTGTTCAGTCCTTGCAGCTCTTGGATGCTCAGTAGCTGTTTGGGGATGGTGCTTGAACAATTCAGTTAAAGGTCGGAGGGGACGGAGCATGTTCAGTATGGACAGAATCTTCAGAGAACCTGCCAAACTATAATGATGCCACTCAGCATGTGTGAACTGCAATTTTTCAGTGGCTTATAATGTGGCCAAATCTGCGTGCATGCTTTATAGGGATGACAAAAGTTGTGTCTGTGACACCAAGGCAACATCCTTGCCAAATTTCAAACCTTTATTCTGGAGTATGGAGTCACTAGAGCTGCTCAGTAAAATGGTTGTTAAATAAACAAACAAACAACACGGTCAATGTCTATATCTATATCCATGTTCTTTGTTTTGGAAGTGGCCAAATCATTTTAGCTGAAATGTTCTTAAAAGAAAGGTAGACACCCAGCATGGAAAATTTCAGCTTGAATCATTAAAAGTTTTGCTAAGTTATAAATAAAGTAACTGAAAACAGCATCTTATATGGAAAGTGTCAGGCAACCTTAACAATAGCTGGTATTAACGTCTTTGCCTATATCTATATAGCGCTTTTAGGTGTATGCACACATATAATAAATACACACCTGTCAAATTAAATGTACATGTGTGCAAGATGTTACATATTTAACTTTCCCTTTAGGCAGTATATATTTACTTGTTGTTTTTGTCTTCATTGTTCATTGCATTTTCTCTATATGTTTTCAAGTGCTACAATATCTTATTTGATGTGAGCCAACAAGAACAGAACATTATGTTTTAAGTGGAACCCTACCCGAGAAATGTATTATTCTCATCATTATCACATTTTTAGACTTAGAGAGTACCGGCCTGGAATGCTATTTTAGTGGTTTATTTTGATTTTTGGAGTCACTTTCACACGCACTACTACCTAGCTTGTATGAGTTATTATTTTCAAGAGAATAATAGTGCAACTGACTGCTTTTTGGTTTGAGTTAATCTTATTTGTTCCAGTGAGCAGTTTTAGAACAATGTAGGTAAATTTCTTCCTGCATAGCTGAATTTCCAAAACAAATCTCTGCATATTCTGACTAAAATTATGATTTAACTCAATGGTTCCCCACCAAATTTACAAAGATGTTAAAGTTCACCATTTTTTAGGCATTTATTTTGGTGCATTGGCATGGCAATCTAGGTAATTCTACTCACTTCAGTTGTTTTACTCCAGATTAACAGCAGTGTAACTGAGAAGAGGATCTGGTCCATGTACAATCTGGCAAAGATTTTAATCAAAATAAATAAAAAACAATTAAATAAAAGTCAATTTAATTATTTCCTACCTGTCTTCTGAGCATCTCGCAGTTACAGTGATCAGACAGATCAAAAGATCTCACGAAAAGCAAAAACACTTCAAAAAGAAAAGGAGGACTTGTGGCACTTTAGAGACTAACAAATTTATTTGAGCATAAGCTTTCGTGAGCTACATAAATTTGTTAGTCTCTAAGGTGCCACAAGTCCTTCTTTTCTTTTTGCGGATACAGACTAACACGGCTGCTACTCTAAAAACACTTCAGTGTTGCAACCCAAAACCTCTCTCTTGGAAACACAGGGCATGTTTACACTGCAATTAGACACCTGTGACTGGCCCATGCCAGCTGACTAATGCTCATGGGGCTTGGGCTAAGGGGCTGTTGAATTGCGCTGGAGACATTCAGGCTCAGGCTGCAGCTGACTCTCCCACCTTGTAGGGTCCCAAAGCCCTGGTTCCAGACCAAGCCTGAAGGTCTATGTAGCAATTAAACAGCACTGTGAGCCCAAGTCAGCTGTCACGGGCTAGCTATGGGTGTCTGATTGCAGTGTAGACATAACCACAGGATGGGGAAGGGAAAAACTCTCATCTAATCCTGGTGTTTAGTTTCAGATTAAAATTGCGCAGTCTGGCTCTGAATCTTCATTGCCTTGTACCTTGTATTGAAAAATTGCAAAAATAAGTGAAAAAGGCTACCATTTTTATTTGGTACAAACTATACACAGTGCAAATGGAGAATAAGGCCCCATCTCTTCTAATTGACCCTCATTTGCAGGCAGCAAATATTAGGCAGAGGGACAAATCTGCAGTTTTTTCTCTACATTAATTTATTTTTCTCTCTCTTCTTGACTACTGAAACCAGACTCATTCACTTTCAGTCTTCTGGAACCTTCTGTGAATTTAGCAAGTTGTCTGTGTTAGAGAACTGATCTGCTTTAACACAGCAGGATAGTCCTCATTTGGTCTTTGAGTCTGTTGGTTTGGAGTTAAGCTAAATTAATACAATTTTGCCTCCCTAATCTGGAGGTCACCTAAAATATGCTGCCCATTGTAGGACAGCATAGTTTTCGGGTTTTCTCTTTCGCTGGTAAATATTCATTTCACACAGGGGTTTTTTGGGGGTTTTTTGCCTTTCCTTTTCCTATTCCACCCTGCAAGGATCTTTTTTTCCAGTATCCTGATATGAATCATAAAGGAAGGTTTAGAAGTTTTGTTTCTGTATTTCTAGCTCTTTTCCAAACTTGCTCAGATCTCCTGTATTTGAAGTGAAATCCTGGCTCCATTAAAGTCAATATCAAAAATTCCATTAAAGTCAATGGGGCCAGGATTTCAATCTGGATCTTGCCGTCGCCTTGAGGTTTGCTCAGTTTTGTTTGTCACTTTGTGTATGTGCAGGAGGTTTTTGTGTATGAGGGAACACAATATAACAATGAGTGAGCCTCAAAAGTTCTGCAATTTAGTTCATTTCAGCAGAGGCTCACAAAATGCAGATGTTTTTGATTATTACCTGAATGCTGGGTTCCTTAAGGCCGAAATCCTGACACCAGCATCTAAGCCAAGTAACTGGACTAAGTGCTACTGCTAGAGAGACACCTGAGGAGCAAGAGGAAAGAGTCCTGGCCACAGACCAGGGAATGGCTCCAAACTTATGGTTGAAGCAGCCTGATATAATGGTATAAACTAGAGCATATGGTAAGAAAATGCACATTAACTTGCAACAAGTTTTATGGTGTAAATTCCTGACCAGAATATGCCCAACCTCTGAGACAACAAAACACTTTCCAGAAACAAAAGAATATTAACTTAAATGTTGTGTGTTAATGCAAATGTAGGCTAGGTGTTATGACTTTCTGGAATCAGTGTAGCAAGCTCTGAATTATGCATGAAATGATTAATGCCTGCTAATTCACAGCATACAAATGCTTCTGGCAACAGCCACATAGTGCTGGACAGAGAGAGAGAGACTAAATACTAAACTCAAAGAAATTACCCAGAAAAGTCCATCGTAACCCAGAAATCGAAAACCTAAAAAACGCATTGTTTTTCCCCATCCAGAGCACACGAGCTAGCTAGAGCCTTTCGAAAAGAAGCTTCCTATTACAGAACCGAGATTCTACGATCTTGTACTGTAATAGATTACAGTATAAATGGATTACAAACCGCCAGCCACAGAGATAAAAATTTTGCACACTCAACTTTTATTGAGCATTTTAGCTGGTTTTGTATGATCTTTTCACCTACACAATGCATAGGTCCAGTGTGGTTTGCCTCTTTCCCAATGACAAACAAACTCCAGTAGGTGCAGGGAAGCACTGAAGAAATCAGGTATGAAAAGTACAAAGATTAAGGTTTGAACAGCAAGGACTGTCATATACATTAGCAGAAAGATTCATGTTTAAGCTCACTTAGTATGAGTTGTGCAAAATATTTGCAATACAGTTTGAAAAACCTCAACATATGAGCATTTTTGGATGTCATTGCAAGTTTGAAATGGGTCCCATTTTCACATAATATTCATATTAAAATGGGACCGTTTTCAGTTAAGTTGGGCCAATTTTCAAGTTTAATTTTTTTCTTAACCAGGCAGGTTACTGTTTTGTGAAATTTTAATCGAACAGGAATTTACTGAAATATGGGAAACAAAATTTGGGAAAATGTAATGGAAAAGAAATATCCTCTGAAGTTTGCACAGCCCTATCACTAAATCTTTACTACTCTCTTATAATAAATATACCAGGTCTCATTCATGACTACATCACTGAAGCTCTATGCCAGCTGTAATGGAGTTACACAAGTTACGCAAGTTAGATCAGTTTAAGCAGTAATGTAGACCAGTAGTCAGTTACCTCATCCAGAATAAGGCTGTCCTAACACAGTGCAGGATCTGATTCTCTTCAACATTAGCCCTGTGGACAAGTGCTAGCCAGCCCATGAATTTGGAGGGGCTTGATCATGGCAATTCAAAGACAGTTGCTGACAGGGTAACATTCCTACTTGATGCCTCTTATTATTGGCTCTGAGCTTCTGCCTCACATGGGCGGAGTGTTGAACATATAAGTGAAAATTTGCTCAATGTAAAAAGTGGAAAGAAGGGAGCATGGAGGAACTCAATGAGCACATTGGTGTACAGTTGCCAAGTTACTCCTGGCCTCATTAGGATGATGAGGGTCTCATGAAAGCCCATGTCTCCTTAGTCACACTTGTGTTTTTTGCTCATGAGCTACACCCAGTGAATGAAGGAGCAGGCATACAAGAGCTTGAAACTTAATGCCACTCAGAGTGGATGAGTATACCTAAGATTAGACTTTACTTGCACTCATACTTTGTTTGTACTGGAGTGGAGCTACCATGCACAATGTGCAGTGCGGTGCTTAGGACCAAAGCCTTAGTTAATAGGAATGGAAAAAAACCCACCTCCTTAATTTCTCTTACTGGTGAGCCCTTACCAATTGTCACTCCATATGGGGGGTGTATTTTAATAATTTCTTATGTATGTAGCATCCCTTCCCTGTACCATAGAGGCTGTGGAGTGCCATTTCAAGTAGGGAGCCATTGAGTCCCTCCCTCGCCTAACCATCCTCTTCCCCTCTCAGGTGCCCATCCTCACCAGCAGCCTGATCCCCTTGAGGCCATGAGCCCCTACACCCATCCCCTCAAAATCTGACTGAGTGACATTGGGACCTGGCACACAAGGTCGCAGTGCCACTCAAGTTTGAATACTATAAAAGATGAAACGTGTGTTTCCTCAGGAATCCGCAAGTACATTTCAAGCTTAGAAAAGTCAAGGAGACTCGTTAGTTCTCTTTGCAGTTATATCCATAAAACTGTTTCATTTTTTCTCTTCATAGGAGATGTATAACTGTTCCTGAAATGTGGGTGTTACCTCTGTTCCAGTTGAAGGAAACTACAGGGTTATGCTTGCCTTGTTTTTTTGCTAAAGTTTAGCTCTACTGTATAAAAATACAAGAAAAAAATTAATTGAAAATGTAAAATATATCATGTAGAATTACTCTTCTTGCACTAGTTTAATTTTCCCAGTGCAATGTTCCTTGCCAGCAACGGATGCACGAAAACTCGTTGGCACCAAGAAGTTGTTATTCGCTGGTGTATGCCAAGTTGAATTGACGGGATCTGTGGAATACTCAAAACAAAGACTGGGCTCTGTTTAGCAGAAAGCAGACATGGGCTTCCACACTGTGTAGTCTGCAGGTCTCACTTCCATACTCAGCCAAGCTCTTCAGCAGGAAATTTTGCCAGGGCATGGGAGCCTTTTTTCTTTGTTTGGAGAGATTGCAGGTGCCTGGTGATGTAAATAACTGTTAAGGGTGGAGATTTCATTAAAATACTTGCTTTTCTTCCTTATCTTGATTTGCCAGAGCCCAAAATCTCACAGCACAAGAAGTATTTTTTAATGATCATTTTCAAAGTTAATCCAGCGCAGAGCAGGAGCAGGGATAGCATATCCCCTTAACCATAGACTCAGCTGTTCTGCGTTGACTACTGTTTTGACATTCTTGGATGCAAATCCATCCCTTAATGCTCAAATGTGATGCCCACACTGGTTCTCTGACATGCCTATGCCTATCACCATCAGTTGGAGTGGCATTATGCCCACTCATAAAATTTGATACCAATTTTAAGAGGGCATAGGTATCAACGAAATATAGATTTAGAAAGATAGCTAGCAAAATGCTACAGATGTCATTTTAGCTTCAAGAAATTCCTCTTGGTGCCAAGCAATCCTAAACTGGGTCCACACGCTTTAGAACAAAGAAGCACTTCACTTAAGTCTTGTGGGCACTGGATTATCATCAATGGCTTTTTATCCTGAACATCAAGAAAATAAGGTAAATGCCTCTTATTCACCAAAGAATGATCGCATGCTATACATTTATTCTTTCTTGAAAGACTCTAACACAGACCATTAAGTACAAAACCAAACAGACAAACAAACCCTGCTGACAATTTTCACTGTTGCACTTGATTATCTGACCTGTTCCTCTTTTAAAGTCAATGGATTTTCATGCCACTAGAGTTAGGGTGTGACTTCACCGTCAACGTTAAAGTGTTGGCTGCGGCAACACTTTACCGTGGCTGTGTGGTCGCGGCACCAGCCCTGGGGGAGAGCTCTCCCAGCGCTGTAAAAAAATCACTCCCATGAGGGGAGTAACTACCAGCATGGGGAGCACAGTGCACTGTCTACACTGGCACTTTACAGAGCTGATGTTGCAGCACGCAGGGGGTGTTTTTTCACACCCCTGAGCGAGAAAGTTGCAGTGCTCTAAAGCGGCAGTGTAGACAGGTCTTAGGCAAATACTGGGGATGGGGGGAGAGAGAGGGTGTGTGTGTGTGAAGTATTCAAGAACATTCATATGAAGACTAACCGTTAAGTCACTTGGAAGATATTTATGGCTCATGAAAAGTGAAAGTAAAAACAATGCAAATATATTTTGAAACACTTTGACATTTCCAAATGGAACTTTCTGTTCCTTGAAAATGTTTTATATTTTGACTATTCAATCCAATTCAGGACAAAGCCAAATTTCAAAATAGTAGATTTTCCTGTGGGTCAGAAATTGTGGTTTTGAGACGGCTCTAACTGGGGCCTATAAGACATGCATACGTTACCACAGGCCTATCAGCGTTGCCCCATGCTGAAGTTTTTGACCATGCATCTGATACGGAATAAATAACGAACAATAGTAATAAATATTTCTACCAGTAAACAGCAGTCTGCAAACACAAGAAGGCAAAGACTCTGCTCTGCTGAATTTACGTTCAAATGTGGTACATGGGAAAACCACACAGACAGAAGCTAGAGGAGATCAGTGTGGAGACCAGCATTGAAAAGCTTTGTGAAAAGTGGGTTTAATGGGTCGATTTGAAGGTGTGTTATGGATAAGAAGTGGGAGACAGTTTCAAGCACTGAAGTGAGAGTGGGAAATGAAGGAAATAGTTAGGAAACAAGACTGGGAAGAGGATGCCCAAGAGAAAGAGGTCACAGCAGTACCAAAGGGCTTGGCTAAACTTGTGTAAGTGGGGGAATAGTCCCGCTATTGTGGGGAACTTTCCTGGCTTCTGCACTACCCCGGTGAAGTGGGCTAGCGAAAGGATCTGAGTCCTCGCTCCCACTTCCTTTACCCAGTGGCCTCCGTGCCCTTGAGGACTCCCCTTCCACTCTCCTGTCTAGCAGAGTCCTCGTAACCCCAACAAGGCTGGGCCCAGGATTCCTGGGGGGCTCGACCCCCAACCCTGCTGTGGTCATCTAGGACAGGAGCTAAGGTGTCCCCACTCCGAGATACTCTCTCTGCACTGGGCACTTCTCTGACCCACTGACCATTATATACAAGTTAAAGCAAATGCAAGTTATTTAATCAACAATTAATTTTAAAAAGAATAAGGGGAAATGGGAAAGGTGAAAGGAAACACATCACCCCGCTCTGTGGCAGGGAACATCACAAACAGCGTCTCTGGAATGTCCGGGCAGTTCACAGTCTGTTCCTTGGAAGTCCCAGGCCTCCTTCTCAGGCCCTGGCTGTGCTGCAGGGATGCTGTGGGTTGGACACTTGCTCTGGTGGTGGCCACACGCTCTCAGGCTCATAGTAGTAGGACCCTTCTTCCCAGTGTTGCCCCCGCCCTGTCGGGGTTACGATCCAAGCCTGGCCTGCAGAGCCTCTTGGCTGAGGCGTCTCCCTGTGCTGGGTCTGCTGCCCAGGGTCCCCCTCGGTCTCCCCAGCTGCTCACCACACCCAGCTCCAGACTGCTCCAGCCCCAGCTCCACCACTCTGTCTCTGCTGCTCTGCCTCCAGCTCCCTGGGCTGCTTCTCTGGCCCCTCTGGCTCTGGTTGCTGCAGCTCTGCTCCCAGGACAGGTCTGCTCTGCAGGCTGCTTCTGTGACTCTGCTCCCAGCACTGACCTGCTTCCTGGGCTGTTTTTCTGGCCCCTCTGGCTCTGGTTGCTGCAGCTCTGCTCCCAGGGCAAGTCTGCTCTCTCTGGGCTGTGCCTCTGGCTTTGGGGCTGCAGCTCTGCTCCCAGGACAGGGTCTGCTCTCTCTGGATCTGGCACAGCTCTGCTCCCCAGCTCAGCTTGGGCCCCTGCTTTCTCCTTAGCTCGGCCCCACTCTGTCTGACCCAGGCAATTCCAGCTCACATGGAGGACAGGACCTCCCTGGCCTCCTGACTCTGATTAGCCTGCTCGCCCTGTCATTCAGGCTGACCTGGCACATTGGCCTCTCCCCATTGTTCCTGGAGACTATCAGTCTCAGGGTCCTGATTTCCCATAGACCCTTCCCCTTTTAGTACTGGGAGCTAGCCAACCATAACACCCCCACTGAATGTTAGTAAGGGGGCTTGCAAGTTATAGCGCATTAAATCAGCCCCAGGTGCTCTAACTCCTGAGGTGTCCACACTGGCAAGGCACTTAGAGCGCCTGGACTCTGCAGCTGGAGCGCTCCTGGTAATCCACCTCCACGAGAAGCATAAAGCTGAAATGCCCAGGTGTCAGTGTGGATGACATGTTGCATTACTGCACTGTGATTGGCCTCCAGAAATGTCCCATAATTCCCTGAAGTCAAGTGGCCACTCTTGTCATTATTTTGAACTTGGCTGCAGGCATGGGGATATCCCCTTTCAAAGCTCCGTTTCTGACAGCCGGCATGCGTATCTGCTCCGGGACAAAGCAAGCCATTCCTGTGGAATGCTGCTGCTGTGAGTGTGTGTGTGAGAGAGAGGTGGGGAGGAGGGGGGCCTGCTGCTGCCTGAACTTACAAGACAGCTTGTTAATACACTCTCTGCCCCCCCCAAACACACTGTATCTCCCCACGTACACACAACACACTCCCTGTCACACTCAACCCCCCCTGTTTGGCTGCAGCCACTTGCACACTGGGATAGCTACCACAATGCACTGCTCTCTGTGGCATTGCAAGAGCTGCTAATGTGGCCACGCCAGTGCACTTGCAGCTGACAGTGTAAACACATGGCAGCGTTTTCCTTGCCACGGTCTCCGAAGGCTGGTTTAACTCCCAGCGCTCTACATCTGCAAGTGTAGGCATGCCCGAAGCAAGTGGAGATGGATGAAAATGGATGAATTTTAGCAATATGGTAAAGGGAGATACAAGAGAGCTTATTAAAGGCCTGGATCATGTTGGCAGGAAAGAAAGAGGAGGGGGGAGTCAAAAAGGATACAGACATATCCCAAAATTATGAATCTAAAATTCACAAGGAATGAAAATAGGCTTGTTTCCTGAAATCCAAGCCCTCATCAAGAGGATGAACTTGAAAATGTTTCAATTCAGCCAGTTGTTCATATGGAATTTAAAAGTATTAAGAGTTCCTTAAAGGACTCTTTAGTGGTGTCATTTGCTTAGCCTATGAGGTCTTAAACCTAATATTTGCATGCATGTCACCAGGAACACGCTAGCTTCGTGAGCCGTCAGTGCAGGCTCCTCAGGTTGGCTTTGCTTGCCTTTTCTTGGGTCAGAATTTGACCTTTACCTGCTCTTGCAAATTGGCTCTGAATCTGCCTTTACATGTCAGGTTTGCCTTCTCCTTGGTCTAATTTCTGATACATTTACTAATGCTGAGTTGTATCTTATGCCCCAAGTAGTCCCACTGAAATTAATGGGGCAATTCCTGAAAGAAGCACTACTCAACAAAAATAAGTCTGACCATTACAGATGTCATCAGCCTCCACTGAAAATCATTGTCTCACATGTGGTATCCTATATTGTATCCAGAGGGTGAAGTTCTGTTCAGGTGAAGTGCTGGGATTATACTCAGAACTGGAAGTATAGAGGGGTAATGTGGCACGGAGTGTTTCTCTACTGAGTTCTTATTTAGATTTTACAGCAGGTGCTGATTCCAGAAGCCCATGGTGCTCACACAGCTGAAATCTGCCCAAAACATAAATAGGGCTCACAAACCTCTTTTTATCTTAGAATGGGAGATGAATGCAACATGTTTGAATGCAACTTTTATAACAAGAGACCTAATTAGAACAATTAATTAAAAAGCCCCGGAGACAATGAAAGAGACCTGTCTAATGGAGAGAAATTATGAGGATGAATCAGTGACCTATTTCATTTTATCCATAACTGAGGCCAAATCCTGCCATTCATACTCATCTTGAGCATGTGTAATGCTTCTCAGATAGTCCCACTGATTTCATCCTGAGCAAGGGTGTCAAAATCAGGCCATATGGCCCTGATTCAGCAAGTTACTGAAGCATGTGAGCAGTATCACTGATGTAACTCAGACAGTTCAGGTGATTCCCTGCTTAAAGATATAATAAAGACAGTCCCTGCCCTGAAGATCTTATAATCTAGGAACTGCTTCAAGGAAGGCACATGCTTAAGTACCTTGCTGAGTCAGGGTCTATTGCAGTAGATACATTTTTAATTTTCAACAAGAAACTAGAATCAGTATTAATTTAAATTAAACGTCCCCAGAAATGAAAGGCTCAGCTACTATGACAAATGCCTGTGTCAGAAAAGAAAGAAAGAAAGAAAGAAAGAAAGAAAGAAAGAAAGAGGACACAATTTGTTGCAGTGCTCACAACATTCTAACCCTGTGACTCACAGACACATGCACTGGCTAACATTTTCTCTGTGATGTTTGAGGGAAGCAACCGTGTAAGGAACAGAATTATCAGAAAGAACAAAGCCAACAAGCTATGGACAGGGAAGATAATTAGGACAAAATCCCACAAGGGTACAGTCTTTATTGTTTATCACTCTAGGAATAAATTGTGACAAAGACATTTGTTCAAGCAGCAAGTGGGAGAAAGCAACAACTCTATGCATATTTACAACACTCCTAATATGTAATCTTTATGAAGGGAAAACAGCAACAATTCTAGAGCAATTAAATATTGATGATGTTGACAGATGTCTTCCCTCTTAAAGCACTAGCAGAAATGTCTGGAAAACATAGTTGATGACTGACTTCCATTGCTCCCTGCCAGAGTAGCATGAAGTACATCTAAGGGAACAGGCGCCATTAGCCTGGGATTATGTCTTGTTACAGTCTATTTGCTTATCTTTGACCCACCACATCCTCACAAGGCTGTGTTGAAATAAGTATCTGTTTTAAACTATTGTTAAGCAAGTTTTATTTGACAAAACTGTCTATCAACGGAAATATTTTAAAGGTGCATTTACTCACCAAGGAACGAGCACAGAGTTTAAAATGTATAACTTCCTCATCTGAAGTTGTTTACAAATAGAATTGCATCCTCTGCATTAATTATTCTGTTGTAATGAGAATGGAATCAATATGAATCCAGCCAGGACTGTCTTGGAATAGTAGTGAAGATCAAATGATTGCTTTTTAAAAAGTAGTGTATAGCCTTTTGTGACAGTTTGTATAGAGGGTTTTCTATAACAATTGGAATGTTATTATTTGTGATATAAAAAAGTAAGATTTTTATATTTGTCTTAATACTTATGAAGGGGAAAAAACCTTCTGAATTATTCCTTTTAAAACAAGCAAACAAGAAGACTGAAAGAGATACGGCATTCTCAGGCTTCTCTCTATTAATGAGAGCTTTGTGCTTTTTAACAGCCAGGCACATTATAAATTCCTGTTTAAAAAAAGAACTGTTCATTACAACTCAAAAAATCAAGTACTAACTAAATATCCCAAGAAGCATATATCCCAAGAACCAAGCTACAACACATTAAATTCATTATGCCAATCCCAAATTTAATTATATAAATAGTGCATTTTTAAAGTCTGAAATACTTATTCATGTTATAGTAACTACCAAAGTCAGTGGGTTTGGGTCATAGTCCTATTGGGCAGTGTTTCTTATGATAGCACAATATTTTCTGTCCTATTATCTATCACTTTCTTAATTATTCCCAGCATTCTGTTTGCTTTTTTGACTGCTGCTGCACATCGAGTGGATGTTTTCAGAGAACTATCAACAATGACTCCAAGATCTCTTTCTTAGAATCATAGAATATCAGGGTTGGAAGGGACCTCAGGAGGTCGTCTAGTCCAACCCCCTGCTCAAAAGCAGGACCCATCCCCAATTAAATCATCCCAGCCAGGGCTTTGTCAAGCCTGAACTTAAAAACTTCTAAGGAAGGAGATTCCACCACCTCCCTAGGCAACGCATTCCAGTGTTTCACCACTCTCCTAGTGAAAAAGTTTTTCCTAATATCCAACCTAAATCTCCCCCACTGCAACTTGAGACCATTACTCCTTGTCCTGTCCTCTTCCACCACTGAGAATAGTCTAGAACCATCCTCTCTGGAACTACCTCTCAGGTAGTTGAAAGCAGCTATCAAATCCCCCCTCATACTTCTCTTCCGCAGACTAAACAATCCCAGTTCCCTCAGCCTCTCATCATAACTCATGTGTTCCAGACCCCTAATCATTTTTGTTGCCCTTCGCTGGACTCTCTCCAATTTATCCACATCCTTCTTGTAGTGTGAGGCCCAAAACTGGACACAGTACTCCAGAGGAGGCCTCACCAATGTCGAATAGAGGGGGACGATCACGTCCCTCGATCTGCTCGCTATGCCCCTACTTATACATCCCAAAATGCCATTGGCCTTCTTGGCAACAAGGGCACACTGCTGACTCATATCCAGCTTCTCATCCACTGTAACCCCTAGGTCCTTTTCCGCAGAACTGCTGCCTAGCCATTCGGTCCCTAGTCTGTAGCTGTGCATTGGGTTCTTCCGTCCTAAGTGCAGGACCCTGCACTTATCCTTATTGAACCTCATCAGATTTCTTTTGTCCCAATCCTCCAATTTGTCTAGGTCCCTCTGTATCCTATCCTTGCCCTCCAGCGTATCTACCACTCCTCCCAGTTTAGTATCATCCGCAAATTTGCTGAGAGTGCAATCCACACCATCCTCCAGATCATTTATGAAGATATTGAACAAAACCGGCCCCAGGACCGACCCCTGGGGCACTCCACTTGACACCGGCTGCCAACTAGACATGGAGCCATTGATCACTACCCGTTGAGCCCGACAATCTAGCCAACTTTCTACCCACCTTATAGTGCATTCATCCAGCCCATACTTCTTTAACTTGCTGACAAGAATACTGTGGGAGACCGTGTCAAAAGCTTTGCTAAAGTCAAGATACAATACATCCACTGCTTTCCCTTCATCCACAGAACCAGTAATCTCATCATAGAAGGCGATTAGATTAGTCAGGCATGACCTTCCCTTGGTGAATCCATGCTGACTGTTCCTGATCACTTTCCTCTCATGTAAGTGCTTCAGGATTGATTCTTTGAGGATCTGCTCCATGATTTTTCCGGGGACTGAAGTGAGGCTCACTGGCCTGTAGTTCCCAGGATCCTCCTTCTTCCCTTTTTTAAAGATTGGCACTACATTAGCCTTTTTCCAGTCATCCGGGACTTCCCCTGTTCACCACGAGTTTTCAAAGATAATGGCCAATGGCTCTGCAATCACAGACGCCAGTTCCTTTAGCACTCTCGGATGCAACTCGTCCGGCCCCATGGACTTGTGCACGTCCAGCTTTTCTAAATAGTCCCTAACCACCTCTTTCTCCACAGAGGGCTGGCCATCTATTCCCCATGTTGTGATGCCCAGCACAGCAGTCTGGGAGCTGACCTTGTTCGTGAAGACAGAGGCAAAGAAAGCATTGAGTATATTAGCTTTTTCCACATCCTCTGTCACTAGGTTGCCTCCCTCATTCATTAAGGGGCCCACACTTTCCTTGGCTTTCTTCTTGTTGCCAACATACCTGAAGAAACCCTTTTTGTTACTCTTAACATCTCTCGCTAGCTGCAGCTCCAGGTGCGATTTGGCCCTCCTAATTCCATTGCTACATGCCCGAGCAATATTTTTATACTCTTCCCTGGTCATATGTCCAACCTTCCACTTCTTCAGTTTCCACGGTAAACATCTGATGAAGTGAGCTGTAGCTCACGAAAGCTCATGCTCAAATAAATTGGTTAGTCTCTAAGGTGCCACAAGTACTCCTTTTCTTTTTGCGAATACAGACTAACACGGCTGTTCCTCTGAAACCTTCCACTTCTTGTAAGCTTCTTTTTTATGCTTAAGATCCGCTAGGATTTCACCGTTAAGCCAAGCTGGTCGCTGCCATATTTACTATTCTTTCGACACATCGAAAGTGGTAACAGCTAATTTAGACCCCATCATTTTATATGTATAGTTGGGATTATGCTTTCCAGTGTGCATTACTTTGTATTTATCAACATTACATTTCGTCTGCCATTTTATTGCCCAGTCACGCAGTTTGGAGAGATCCTTTATGGCTCTTCACAGTCTGCCTGGGTCTTAACTATCTTTAGTAACTTTGTATCATCTTCAAATTTTGCCACCTCACTGTTTACTCCTTTTTCCAGATCACTTATGTATATGGTGAATAGGAGTGGGCCCAGAACAGACCCCTGGGGGACACCACTATTTACCTCTCTCCATTCTGAAATCTAACCATTTATACCTACCCTTTGTTTCCTATCTTTTAACCAGTTACCAATCCATGAGAGAACCTTCCCTCTTATCCCGTGGCAGCTTACTCTGTGTAAGAGCCTCTGTTGAGGGACCTTGTCAAAGGCTTTCTGAAAATCTAAGTACACTATATCCACTGAATCCCCTTGGTCCACATGCTTGTTGACCCCCTCAAAGAATTCTAGTAGATTGGTGAGGCTTGATTTCCCTTTATTAAAACCATGTTGACATCCAGCACACATGTAGGCTTTTCAAGCAGGCTCTCAGATAATTTCCTGATGTTATCTGATAGTGTGGGGAAAGGGAAGAGAATGAAGGAACATGGAAGGGCCAGATATAGAAGCATGACAATGCAGCAACATTTACATGCCTTAATTCATGCTGAACCACACTTTGCTCTGTGAAGAATCCCACTGAAGTCAATGTCACTACTCATGGAGCTGGGTCCTAGCCTGTAACATGATGAAGGAACAGGAAAAAGTTGGTCACATTTCTGGAGGGACCTTGTTCAGAGTGTTACCAAAGAGCTCAGGAATGCCAGCTGAGTCTGCTAGCTCTCAAACCATACAGCTTCCATATGTAACACTGGCCCCTCAGCATAATTCATAAAGAGCTCTTTCTATCACAGACCTAACTGAGCTCCCCCTACTGGACACTCACCAGGTTGCTGTGTTTGGACCTATGCACTGGACCCATGTTCATGCTTTTCTGCTCCCCTGGGTCTGGGTAGGCTCTAGCAGTATCTCTTTCCTTGGCATATCTGGCACATTTCCTGGGCACAGACTCTGTGTCTGTTACCTCTTCTCAGAAGTGGGACCTTGTGGTCCAGTTACCCTAGGCCCCCGACGCCAGAGCTGACCTCCTCCAGACTCCCTAGTAGCTTAAGGATATCGTTTTCCAGAGCTCTAACCCAACAGACACTCTGGTTTACTGTTCTCTTCTCCAGGAACATGTGACAATTGACGTACATAACACGAAAGCTTTGCAAAAGGTTCCCAAACCAATCACTCTGTACTTTAGAAAGCACAGTACACAGATCTAGACAAAACAATAACATACTTTATGCCCCTCCCATGTCTCAGTTTCTTCTCCTCTCTGGAGCATTATTTGGGTTTGGGTCACAGTCCTCTTGGGCAGTGTTTCTCAACCTTTTTGATACCAGGGACCAGCTTGCTGCCTTCCTAAATTGTGTCAGGGAAATCTCAGGGAGTAACACTACTCTGGGGTGTGCCCAGGCTCCTCCCCTTTCTTCTTGGAACAGCCTTGCTTTCTGTTCCTGGTCTCTTCTTCTCGCTAAAAGGCTGGTAAGAGTGTCCTCTGGAAAAAAAATGTACATAACTCTAGATGAAGCAATTTGGAAAGCAGCAGCTATAATTGAGATATCATCCCAGTTGCTGCAGCTCTTTTTAAAATGCTGTGAAACTGATGACAGTTGAACATGATACAGGGCAGTAGCCTCCCCAATGCTTGGTGGGGCATTTGACGCAGAGAAAGATGTACAAATCTGCAGAGCAGATTTGTATTTTTAAATATCTAATTGATTCATATAGCTCTTACATCTCTATGATCTCTACATTATAACAACTCTTCTGCGTACATGCCCACACCTACAAATTGTAATGGTGAAAAAAAGATTAATTGTATTGCAAAAGTCTTTGAGAATTTGCTGAACCTCTGTATCATTGACATAAATCTTTTCCCCAAGTGCCTTGACTATCATTAACTTGAAAAATCAGCCAGGCAAAACCTTTATGAGTGGGTTCATGAAAATGGAGATACATATTTTGCAAGTACAGTATGCAGCAGACATCTGGCAGCAGGCAAAAACCTGCAGCATGATATTACACATTCTGCAATAATGCTTCATCTCTTTAGGATGATATTTATCTGAAGCCATGTATTATAGATAGCATGGCTTGTTTTCCTGGGGAGTGACAGCCTAATGTGAGGAATTGTTTTCATTTGCAGGTGGCTTTGAATTATGCAGATGAACTAATTTCCTTCTGTGGCCTCAAGGAGAATTCCTCAGCTCTCTCTTTTTTTCTCCCCAGGAATTCAGCATCCAGCATTCATTTAAATACACTTCAATTTCAATAGCAAACACTAATGGCATTTGTTTCTAGCCTTTTCTGCACTTAAGATCTTCTGCTATAGAAGAGATTGGGAATCCGCGGGCTGATAGCTAAAATATACATCCAAAAGGTTTGAGTAGATTTTGTTTTATGTAAGTGTTGTAGTCTTCACACCCAGCTTTCTCTGTAATCAGAGACCAGTTCTTCAATAAATGGCATGTTATTTAAATCCTAGCTTGTTTAATTTTGTCAAACTTTATAAATGTTTCCAGGGCCAGGTCACAAGCCCATTGAAATTGAAGGCAAATCTTCCCATGGAAATCAGGGCCTGAAAGACTTACTCATTCAAATAAACTAAGTTAAATTAACAATTTAGGTGAAAAAAAACCTGCGTGTAGTTGTGGAATCTGCACCATGAAGAGACTTGCATTTTTGTCTGTTCTTTCCATGTTTATATTTCTTTTCTGCTCAAGGAAACGAGGACCTCCGCACTCGCATGATTCATGTAAATCCCGACTCTGTTTTCATTGCTAGACACCCCTCCCCCACAAATAGTGAGCAAATATGAAAAAACTTGAGGTGGTTTTATGAGGTATGTAATTGAGACTATGCTGCAATTTGAAAAAATCAAGTTTCTCAAGTAAAATCTGATTTACTTGGGAAGTCCTAAAATAAACTTTATCCCAAATTACTTGAGGTGAAAGCCTCAAATTTATGAATGTGAATTTAACTAAATTGCATTAAGGCCATTTTAATTCTGAATAAGAGTGTCCACATAGAGCTTTAATTCAGCTTAACTAATCTATTTGAAAAATTAATTCAGATTAACTTTCCTGAGTATCCCAGTGTAGACAAGCCCTTAGATTTCTTATTGAAAACAAAGGCAAATTATTATGTACGAGTGTATTCTTGTAATATTTATGAATAGTTTGAAAGAAATACACCATTAATCAAGCAACTGCACCAGTTTACCGGCAGATACAGTCAAATACTGCAGAAATATTAGTCTAAGAAATGATTTGACATATACTGCTGTTATTCATCAAACAGTGTATTCAGCTAATAGCTTTCGACCAGCGATAGAGTTGCTTAATTACCATAAACAATTATTTATTGAACCAATTTTCCCATCAATTATAGCAATACTAACCAAATCATGTATTCACTATTCAGCCAGCTCTATTTATCGGGCTAGGGCCCTGATTTTACAATCAGATCCCCACAGATGCAGCCCTGTATTTATGTGGAACCCCCTAGAGATTTGCATGTGTGGAGAAGTCGCCTATGTGGCTCTGGCTGCAGGATCTGGGGCTCTGATCTTAGCTATGCCAGTTGTTTACTGTGGGAGCTCTACCTGTAATGGAGGTTGGGCTGCTCTAAACCCCAGCACTCCCTTATTGGTTAGAGCATGCACAGACGAATGCGACGTGCAAGCACAGGCTCATATTAAAGTTATGAGATGGAACAGTGAGTACCAATGGAAAAACCGAAAGGATCAGTACTGCTGTGAATTTCCAGGATTTCAATCATGCATATGACTCATGTGTATCTTTATCTGTAAAATGGCTTTCATGCTTTTTTATAAATAACTGATAACAACTAATAGAACAATATTGTGACTAGCCCTGATGCGGATGTGCAGGGGAACAGCAAAGAATAAAGATTCCCCCCACCACCCCTCACTTATACATCTGCATTAGGACTATCTGGATTTTAGCTATGGGTGCTGGGAAAAAGGCAATACCCATGAACCAGATATCTTCCCACATGGAAATTGTGAAGAGCAAGGATCCCCTCCCAATGTGCTGGCCTGTGGAGCTGGTTGTCTGTGCAGGAGAATTAAGCTGCCTTCTGAAAAGACCTAAAATAAATTACTTCCCCAAGTGTAACCAGAGTGCCCTAGGGCTCCTCCTCAGCAAATGCAACATCTCTCATTCAGTGATGCACATGCATGCCCAGATCCAGCAAAATACTGAAGCACATGCTTAACTTTAAGCATGGGAGTAGTCCCCTTGCAGCATTGCTACCCCCAAACATTCCAAAATCAGCACTCAGACCCTCAGAAATGAGAACTTAAAAATCTTTTGATTTTTAAGCCAAAGAAGCAATGTGGGGTTCTTTTGTTTGCCTTCTGGCTTGGGGGTCTTTAGGTTACACGCTGGTCACATATCTAAGCTTTTCTTCACGACCAGAGAGCTAGAAACTTACTTCTCATTTGAAATGAAAGTTGAGATTCTCAGGTAATCACCTGCCTCCAGGAAGTGGGGGTTTAAGAAGAAAATCAAACATTGAGAGACTTGACATAAAATCATAAGAGTTGGCAACACTGCATTGACTGGCCATATTCTTTAAATTAAGCATGTGCTTAAGTGCTTTGCTGTCCTGGGGCCAGAATACACAATCTAATCCTATAATGACTTGGGATCATTATTTTAAAATGTACCAGAATAGCATGTTTCTACCATCCATAAACAATGATGCAAATGATTATCATCAATAAGATACTGTCATCCTAACGCTCAGGTAGATATCTAAATAAATATCTAAAAATTAGATATTTATTTTGTGTTCAAATAAATAAACCAGATAAATTTTTGGAGGTGTGTTATTTAAAAATACCAGAATCTGTTACTGAAATTGTCACCGATTTGCTTACTAGCAAAATACAGGAGGTCAATACATGACTTTGCCACTCTAATTCTTAGAGAGAGATAGACTACTGCCGCAAATACTCATATTCAGTATAATGTAAGATGTCTGTCAGCATCTGTTCTTTGGTTTTTAGAGGTCAAGGAGCATGACCTAAAACATGCAGCAAGGTCTATTAAGCACTATTGATTTTTAAAGGCACCTGAATGACACTGAACAGATGGTTCTGAAACACCTGGGGTCAGGTGAGAAAGCAAACTCCAGCTGAAAAGAAATCAGAAAATTTGTTAAATAAATAAGTTAAGCACTTGAACAAATTATGCTACTAAAACACTTCTTTGTGAGCTAACATATAACAATGAATTTTTTTTTTCTTAGGAAAATTTTAGAATCAGTTTGTAGGGTGTCAGCAAAATAATATTACTTGGAACTCTTCGGTGTACTCTTCAGAATTGTGTGACTGGAATGTATTGGTGTTTGAAAGAGTGTTTAATACAGAAACCATCTTCCATACTGGAGTCATTTCAGACCTCACTAAGGCAAATGCTTGAACAAGACACAGGAAACAAAAACTGTATTCTTTCGACCTAAGCTATTTTATATAGACAGAGAAACTCCTGGTAATTAAGCAGTCGTGTACTGTTAATGCATTTGATGTACAACATAAAAGTGTACTTTTATCACAGCAGAATAGAAATAAATATCATTATTATGTGTATTTGCATATATTTCAGTTAAAAGACAGAAGAAAGCAGAAGGATGCTGCATTTATAAGCTCATAATCCTCTTTATCCACAAGACAGGCATAGCTAAATCTCACACAGTACTGATCACAAAGTAACTAGCTTACAGTTACCATTATTACGTGAAACAGGAAACATTTTAAAATGAAGATTGATCTCTCTCTTTAATGCCCCTCTACATGTACTGTCAGCTTGTGTGTATATTTATCAGCTGGAAGTCATGTCTGATTCCAACAAGCCCTGCTGTACTGTGGGCCAATTTAAACTTTGTAAGTTGTTTGTGAAAAGTTCAAACACTTCAAAACACATGCTACTGTATGACAAGTACAAAGGTCCTAATGTCCTTGGTAAATTATTAATCCTGAACTGTCATAAACAAAAATATTCTGTATTTTTAATAAACAGATCTGTAAAACAGAGCAGCAGCATGAGCTGGAGAATTTAGGAACTCCTTAGTTCTACCCCTATCTCTGACGCTGGAACCTGGGGCAAATTACTTCACCTCTCTGCCTCAGCATCCCCATCTGTAAAATGGAGGTGCTAATACCTTACACAGGTTGCTGTTAACCTTTAGTAGCTAATGTTTGCCCAGCATTATGAACATGTTAATCCCTGTGTAAAAGGTAAGTAGTTATTACTGAGTGCAATAATGTAATACAGTGCAATGTAATAGCGCTTAGTATGCAAAGGGAACTTTATCTGCAATGTACTATTCATAGGGAGAATAAACAACAGCCTCCCATGTAGTACTGGTTCATTATTGAACAAATGAACAAAACAAAGTCATAGACAATGAGAGCAAAAACTTGAGTAGTTTAATTAGTCAACCAAATGTCAAGAGGGCTTTTTAGCTCCCACATTTAAAATTTGCCTTTCAAAATGTTTTATGTAAAAATGGCTCTGAATTACAAATTCAGATAAAGCAATCCCTTTCACGCCTAGTGTCCTTCCATTCTCTCACAACCTGATCATCTCCTTAATCTCATGTTCACTTTGCTTCTTTCCCTTGCACATTTTACCCCTTCCCTCTCCCTCACTTTTGTTCTTTGTCCTGTTTGGCTCTTTCCAACAGAACACTGGAGTGTCGGTGGATCTTATTCAGATCACTAAATAAGGCAGTCGTCGCAGGGGCTATCCATATCTCTAATCATTCTCATCTTCTGTCTCTGAACACCTTCTGTTTGTGCTATTTAATTTTACCACCAAAGGACCAAGTCCCAGGGTAGAGTATACACTGATGTACACAGTGGTTTTATAATAGTTTCAGTATAACTTTCTATCCTATTCCTTGTGCATTCTAAGAGCTTGTTGCTTTTTTGACCAACACATTTGAGCAGAGGTTTTCATTGAGCTATGCTCAGTGATGCCTAGCTCTTTCCTCTTCATGGTTAATTTAGGGTCAGATGAAAATTTCCTTAAAGTTTAGGGATTTCCAAATTGAGATAAGCTCTTGTCTAATTCACAGGTGGATTCCAGACTGCAGTGGCCTTTCATTAACATTTTCCTGGGGCACCATCAGTTACCCTCCCATTGCACTGGACAGTGAAACAGTTCCATGTCTGCTTGCTAATCAAAGCCAAAGAACCTTTTAGTAGAGTAGGTTATTAGTGGGATAAAAAACATAAAAAAGCAGAAGAAAATGAGAGTCCATAGGAACTGTTATCCTTCCTGGAAACGGTATGAAATGCAGTGGAATTCAGACTCTTGATTGTTCTTAATCATTTTAGTTTGAGTAAATTAAATTAGGGACAGTGAAAACTGCTGGCCAGGCAGTCCTGGAGAACAGAACTGGTACAGCAGAGGCCACAACAGTGTAAGTTTCTTTCTTTATGCTGCCTTCTCTCCAATACTGTGCATCAGTCCTGAACTGGGTTGACCTTCTACATTGATGAGAGACTCCATGTCCAATCAATCCTTTGCACACTTTACTGACTATTCCAGTGTGTCAATTTTACTAGCTGTTTGTGTAATGAGGACATCTACCTGCTCACTAGGAACTAAACCGAGGCTATCAGTTCATTTAATGAAACCCACTAAATAGTCATCAGATGATAATAATTGTCATTAGTGACTAGGACTTGAGTCAAACCAACAACCTAGGCATGTAAGACGACATCCACATCTCGTTAGCTGTCACCCATTTCTAAAAGTGCTTATTGAAAATTCAGGCCACAGGTTGGAAACACAGACATGGCAGCTAAATTTCCTTGATGTGCCCAGAGATGAGTGAATTGTTACTCATTGCTAGGATAATATCTGTGCAGGGAAAGGTTTCAGTTTCACGATTAAGTGAGAAAGCTGAAAAGACTCGACTGAAAGATGATTTGCTTTATGATTTGTGAAGAGAGGGTTGTAGAAGAAATTACTTATTCAAAGTCTATGTCAAGAGTATCTCTTTGAAGATAAGGTGTTTTCCACGAATGCCCTATATATGTTCCCAATATAGAAAAAAATAGCAGGTTTCCTTTCTGAGGTTGCTTGCAAAATGAAAAAAAGAAGTCAATGAATCTTTGTGTAATGTTAAGGTAGCTTTTAACTTTTTCCTTATATTTTAATGTGCTTTCTCTCCAGTACAATTTGCCAGGCTCTATGTGCAGGTAACAGTAAATTCAAGGGAATTTACCACTTTTCTATGGAGTTAAATGTATAAAACAACCTTGCATAGAGAAATTGTAAAAACAAAATAATCTTTCCTTGTACTAAGGGAAAGAATGACACATGAAAAATCATGCTGCAGAGAAAGACATTGCCAGTTTTAATTAGAGGTGGGCCAGGATGGCCAAGTTCTGCTTTTGGCAAATCCTCAATTGCCTTGCCATTGGCAAAAACAAAATCACACTCCAAGTTTGGTTAAAAGCTATTAGCATAAAGTAATAGGGGCTATTTTACACTTTCCAGGTTTTCCCTTGCAACCATTCCAAGCTTTCCTCCTGCAAATAATCTGGTCCTGTTTCTGGGAACACAAAGTGAATACAAATGCTAAGCGTGTGTCTGTGGGACCTGTCTTGTTGGCTTGGATTTCCAAGCCCGCGCTTTGAGTATTCACACTTCTATGGACACTCGGGCCTCACAACCATGCTGGCGTGTCCATACTGCACTACGCAGACCTGAGTAAGAACATTAGTTTCTTGAGGGAAGAAAATGGAAGCAGATGGGAGTGGTTAGAAGGGTCTTTCAAGTGGAGGGGAGAGAGGAGAAAGTGGGTGAGAGAAGGAAGGGTTTTTTTAGAGAGGAGGGAGGTCAGTAGGTGACAGAGGATGCATTGGGAAGCAGGAAAGGGAAATAAGAATATGGACATATCAGAGCTCATGAAGAAAGGAGAAGAAAGTACATAAGAACAATGTTTTCTTGTATTTCTTCCTCTTCAAATCCTGACAGTCCCTTGTGACAGAATCTGAACAGAAGCTAAAACACCAGGAGAAACCTACAGCTAGTGCTCTAAATCAAAACACCCCTAACTTGAAGGTGCTGGCATTCTGGTCACTGCTAGGCTTTTATGTTCCTATTGGTTTCCCTTCCTATTTCTTTTTTAATGAATAATTACAAACGGTATTGAGAAACAGCATAATCTTGTACAGTACATGCTTGGATGGGCACCGGGAAATCCTAGCTTCTAATCCTGGCTCCTGCAGAGACCCACAGCATGGATGTGATGGGGTCTACAGGCCTCCCATGGAACCAGGAAGGTGAATAGTGCAATACTGGGCTAGGGAGGCCCGTAGGGTGAGCAGACAGCAAGTGTGAAATATCAGGATGGGGATGGGGACGGGGAATAGGCGCCTATATAAGACAAAGCCCCAAATATTGGGATTGTCCCTATAAAAATTGGGACATCTGTTCACCCTAGAGGCCCAGCTCCTCAACAGGTACAGGGAATGTTCGCAGTGGAGGAATAGTTTAAAAGGACACTGGTAGCCCAGGAGAAAAGGGAATGAACTGTATGTGGTACCAGGAAGCAAAGCTGAAGCTGAGAGCTGCTCACAGAGTGGCAGCAACTTTGTGAAGACTGTGATAGCAGCAGGGACTTGGGTTCCCCCTCTTTGGGAGCTGAAGCCCTGAGAGAAATGATCTAACTGAACTGGACAGAGAGACTGAGGGGAGTCTGCTAAGCCCACAACCAAACAGCAAACTGAAGAGCTCCAGACTAGTAGGTAGTGGGGTAATGTAATTTGGGGTAGTTCAGTGATCAGGCTGGACACTTTGAGAGACCCCTCGGGCCCTGGGTTGGGACCTGGTGGAATGAGTGGGCCTGGATCCCCCTACATTGCCTGCCTCCCCCCCCCTTTGTAGTGATGAGCTCTGG
This sequence comes from Caretta caretta, assembly GCF_965140235.1. Lineage (NCBI taxonomy): Eukaryota > Metazoa > Chordata > Testudines > Cheloniidae > Caretta > Caretta caretta. Next base: position 108,320,678 of record NC_134206.1, on the reverse strand, counting down.
GACAATTGGAGGTGATTGAGGGGGTGATTTGAGGCCACTGCTATTGGGATGATAGTGGGCCTCTGGGATGATTAGGCCAGCAGAATCTGTAAGGCCACAAGCTGACCACTAAGCCAGCTGGTCACTAGACCCTCCCACTACAATGGTCTTCTCCATGTCTCTATTTTCCCATCTTTCAAACAGGGATAACCATGTTTACCTACTCAGAGAAATGTTGTGAGGATTAGTTAATGTTTGTACAAAGCTTTCAAAATGCTAAGTAGGGTTATTATGTTTCTTTTTGCAAGAAAACATTTCCTTACTATGATCAAACACTTTCAACCACCACCCATCAACCAGTAGTGACTCACCGTCATCATGAGCCAAGGATATTATGTTTACTTCTGCAGGTTTGTTTGCAGAGAAAGAACAGTCTATAATTCTGAATGAGTCTGGCTGACTGCCCACTCCAGTGCAGTCAGAATGAGAAATGGCAAAGTCCAGGGGTCAAATTTTATGGGATCTAATTCTCTATGAATGTAGGTAGTGGAGCTGGGCAGGAAAGTGAACTGGCAAACTGAAGCAAGCAAATTCTTTCCGCTACCAGGTTTCAGACTTAAGCAGAAATGCCATTTGGAACCAACAGTCACAAGTAATTATTATTATTTATGGATCAAAGGCAAAACAATTATAGCAGATAAGTTAAGTAGCATGTAGATTTATGTGTGTGTGTTTGGGGGAAGGCTTTCAGATGCGACCTTCAGAACTGACATGGCCATAAAAGATCCCAGGATACTTTCGGTAAACTAGAGGTTTGCCCTGATGTACTTAGTCAAAATATTCCCATGCACGATAATTTAAGGATATGATTCCATTTGATCTGGAAGTGTTTTTCTAGCTTAGCTTTGGTTGAGCTAGCACGCTAAAGATAGCTGGGCAGCCACAACAGCAATGGGACGGGATAGCCATCCAGAGTACAATCCCACCCAGGACCCTGGGCAGGTAGCCAGCCCATCCTGCATCTCCACTGATAATTTTAGTGCTGCTAGCTCATATTGTAACCCTAGACACCCCTATATTCACACCTTACTGAAACAATATTGTACACACTATGTCTTGTGAGACAGCATATGAAAGCTAATCACATGCTGGACACTACAGTGCAAATAAATGATGGTCACATAAACACCACCCTTTACCGGAAACCTACTGACTGCTATTCTTACCTATATGCCTCCAACTTCCATCCAGGACACATCACACGATCCATTGTCTATAGCCAAGCCCTAAAACACAACCGCATTTGCCGCAGTCCCTCAGACAGAGACAAACACCTACAAGATCTTTATCAAGCACTCTTAAAACTATAATACCCACCTGGGGAAGTGGTTTTTAGATGGGGTAAGATCCAAGTTACCCGGGAAGGAATTTTCTGTAGTATCTGGCTGATGAATCTTGCCCATATGCTCAGGGTTTAGCTGATCGCCATATTTGGGGTCGGGAAGGAATTTTCCTCCAGGGCAGATTGGAAGGCCCTGGAGGTTTTTCGCCTTCCTCTGTAGCATGGGGCACGGGTCACTTGCTGGAGGATTCTCTGCTCCTTGAGGTCTTCAAACTACAATTTGGGGACTTCAATAGCACAGATATAGATGTGAGGTCTTTTTTAGGAGTGGTGGGTGAAATTCTGTGGCCTGCATTGTGCAGGAGGTCAGACTAGATGATCATAATGGTCCCTTCTGGCCTAAATATCTATGAATCTATGAATCTATGAATCTATGAGGAAACAGATTGACAGAGCGAGATGGGTACCCAGAAGTCACCTACTACAGGACAGGCCCAACAAAGAAAATAACAGAACACCACTAGCTGTCACCTATAACCCGCAGCTACAACCTCTCCAGCACATCATCAGGGATCTACAACCTATCCTGGAAAATGATCCCTCACTCTCACAGGGAGGCAGGCCAGTCCTCGCTTACAGACAGCCCCCCCAACCTGAAGCAAATACTCACCAGCAACTACACACCACGCCACAGAAATGCTAAGGAACCAATCCTTGTAACAAACCCTGTTGCCTACTTTGTCCCCATATCTACTCTAGCGACACCATCACAGGACCCAACAACATCAGCCACACCATTGGGGGCTCATTCACCTGCACATCTACTAATGTGATATATGCCATCATGTGCCAGCAATGCCCCTCTGCCATGTACATTGGCCAAACTGGACAGTCTCTATGTAAAAGAATAAATGGACACAAATCAGTCATCAGGAATGGTAACATACAAAAGCCAGTAGGAGAACACTTCAATCTCCCTGAACGTTCAACAACTGATTTAAAAGTAGCCATCCTTCAACAAAAAACTTCAAAAACAGATTTTAAAGAGAAACTGCAGAGCTACAATTCATTTGCGAACTTCACACCATTAATTTGGGCTTGAATAGGGACTGGGAGTGGCTGGCTCACTGTAAAAGCAATTTTCCCTCTCTTGGTATTGACACTGCCTTATCAATTATTGGGAGTGGACCACATCCACCCGGACTGAATTGGTCTTGTTATCACTGGTTCTCCACCGCTAAGGTAACTCCCTCCTCTTCAAGTGCCAGTATATCTATGCCTGTATCTGTAATTTTCACTCCATGCATCTGAAGAAGTGGGTTTTTACCCACGAAAGCTTATGCCCAAATAAATCTGTTAGTCTTTAAAGTGCCACCGGACTCCTCATTGTTTCTGTGGATACAGACTAACACAGCTACCCCTCTGATACTTGACATGCTGCTTATTAATATAATTGTAAAATGCGTATGTTAATACTATATGTGAAATTATGATTTCCCTCTGTATGATGTTGCGAGAACATGTTGAAGACCAGCTAGCTTAGCCTGGGTAAAGGTGATAAATAGATCTATCCTCGCCAAAGAATGTGGGTTTACCTCAGTTTACATATTAGAGTTAACAAAGCTATTGAGCTAGACCAGTAGGGGTTATACTGTTCCAGAACTCGAGAGACAGAATTAACATGTCTCCAGCACCCCAGAGAGACACAGGCCTTCTTGCCTCTTAAGACAAAGACAATTCCTTTGGGAATACAAGGAACACTAGAGTGCAAATAAGTGACTCCATCTTTATCCTTCACCTTAAGAGGCAAAGAAACTAAGCGATTTGATCTCTTTGAGGGGTCCTGACAAGGCTGGCCAATAAAAGCCTGGAAAGGAGACTGTGGGTAAGAAAAACCATCTTGAACAAAGAGTGTATCTTGTTCAGGAGTGACAGAAACTCTCTAAACGTGTGTGTGGGGGGGAGGGCGAGGGTGCCTGAATCATGGCCCTGCTCCCCGCACCACCTGTTCCCCTGAACCCCTGCCCTCACACCACCTCTTCCCCATGAGACCTTCTGCCACACCAACTCTTCCCCCCAAGACCCTGCCCCCTGCTTGCTCCTCTCTGCCCCCTCTCCCCATTGCTTGTCCTTATTGGTGGTAGAAAGTGGGAGAGTCCCCCCACCCTGTTCCAGTGCTCCGATCTTGTTAGATTAAGTTTTAGACTTTTGCTGCAGGTTTTCCCTTTTATTTTGCTTGTAACCATCTCTATCTTTATCTCTTTTACTGGATATCATTTAATCCATGCTCTTTTGTTAATAAACTTGTTTTCTTTTACTATAAACCATCAGTGAACTTAATATTTTCTGTGAATGCACAGTGATAGGGGCTGTGCATTGCAGAGAAACGTCTCTGAGGAACTTTGGTACTGGACTTCGCTGATTGTTACGTGCTAGGTGAGGTTTGCACTGGGGAAGCCTTGGGGAGTTTGCTGATGAGGAAGACAGACTGGTGTGGCAGGGAGCTGACACAAAGTCTAATCTCCAGCAAAGCTCACCTCTTGCTGAGGCAGAGAGGTAACACAGTGACTCACAACTCTGGATAGTCCCAGCAGCGTGTTACACACACACATCTACCCAAGCCAGAAACCACAGCTACAGCTGGAAGAGTGGACGTGTCCATAGTGTTAAGGCCAGAAGGGTCCGCCATGGTCATCTAGCCTGACCTCCTGTGTAACCCAGGCCACAGACATTTAATTCTATGTCTAACTCCCCCATGCATCTACATCAAGATTTGAACTCTGACGCTTCAGCATTGCTACCCAGATGGCTATCATGTGAGTTACAGGCACTAACTAACAATGACATCCTTAAATGTACTGTCTCCCAGCTGACACGTGTGGTGGAGGCCCCCCACAGCTCTCAGCCCCCACAGGAGCAGGGGAACCCCTCCACAGCTGCCCTGCTTCAGGTAGTGTGGGGACCCGCAGATCCCCATTTTGTCACGGATATTTCTAGTAAAAGTCAGGGACAGGTCACGGCCTCCGTGAATTTTTTTTTTTTTTGCCCGTGTCCTGTCTGTGGTTTTTACTAAAAATACCAGTGACAAAATCTTAGCCTTACTGAGAGTACTTACCTTCCATTGTAAAGCATTTTGAGGCCTATAGATGGAATGCACTCTGCAGAGCTTATTATTACTATTACATATGTATTAAGTTAGAGTCGCAGTATAGCTGCTATAGTAAGGGTTCAGTACAAGTGTAATGCTAACCCTGTTTCCATACGCTCAGAATCGTGTCTGTGCACATACACACACACACGCTTAATCTCTGGAGAAATTTGGTTTCTGAAAGTTTGAGAAAAACGTGTTAAATGAGGGAGTTGATTATATGTTGAGTTAAATGAGGGAGAAACAGGTGCATGTTTCCCATCTAAGAACATTCTACAAAAACTATTTTTATAGGGTCATAGCAAAAAACAGCTGAAATTTGAAACTGAACACCTGACATTCTTGGAGACGGTCCTCATTAAGTAATAACATCTTTGCATGGCATTTGGATGTTGTGTGCTGAATATAAGCAATAGCCTATTACTTTAAATCTGGCAGTGTATATTTAAATGCCATGCCATATAAAGGTGCGCACAGGCAACTTACTATGCAGCTAATTCATGCACATGTATTTAAATAAACCATAGAAAATGGCCTCTAAAGTCTAAAATACTATCACAAACACTGTTTTAAGGTGAAAATCTCTCAGCCCACTTGAAAGTTAGTATTTTCTAGTCCTTTATATCATGCAAATGTTCACATATTACACTTCACTAATTGCGGGCAGGTCTACACTTAAAACACTGCATCGGTGCACTGCTGCAGATGCGCTGCTGTAGTGATTAAGTGAAGAAGCTTCTATGCTGACGAGAGAGCTTCTCCTGTTGGCATAGTCAATCCACCTCCCCAAGACGCGGTAGCTATGTTGATAGGAGAAGCTGTCCCGCTTACATAGCACTGTTTGCATGGGGGGGCGGGGGAGGGGAGGGGGGTGAGGTCAGTATAACTACTGTTACCAGATTTGCCCGTTACTTTGGGGTGCGCTCATTTATTAGGGTTACTCTTCTGGGGGATGGGGGGAGTTCTGTAATTCTATCTGTGTGCTGCTTGTGTCACTTGTGTTCTCGTACGGAGCTCTACTCCTCCCTTCTGCAAGTCCCCTCCCAGTGGAGCTATGCTGCAGGACCTAGGTTCCTCAGGGCTGGGTTCTTCCAGCCCCAGAATCAGATGAACACTCACACATTAACAGAGCGTGTCGGAGAGGACCGGGTTAATCAGCACTCCCAAGCTGACCCCTTCAATGTCCCTGGACTCAGCAGGCTCAGTTGAACAGCATCTCCAAGCTGTCACCCTCCTATGCCATGGGTACTGCACCTGAATAGGGCATGCCTGAGCAGGCTGCCACCCTCAGATGTCCCAGGTTCAGCACGTCCCTATCCCCACTTGCACATTGCAATTGTTCTGGCAGTAACCCACTTGATGAGCAAACCCCACAGGATTTTTGGGTGCTGCAAGGATCTTTTAGCTTAGGTACGAGGAGAGTTGCTGCAGAATGAATGGGTAAGCCAAAAAAACACCCAAGGGGGGAAAGAGAGAGAGAGAGAGAGAGAAGCAACCAGCTTAACCATGAAAGTTATTTATTGCCAGGTAATAACCATACAAGGGGAGCCAAACAAACAAAACAGTTATAATATTAAATCTAACTTATATTTGATTATAAAAGTCAGGGTTAGAAAACTATAACTGATCACACAAGTCAGGGTCTGAAGGCTATACCTAAAGAGAGAGAGAGAGAGAGATGGGTTCTCACCACTCAATGAAGCTTGAGTCGATTGGGGTTCCCAGGTGGTGGTGGTAGCTGAGGGTCGGGAGTGCTGGAGACAGGCAGAGCCCCTAGCACGATCAGTCAGGAGAAGATGAAGTCCCAGTGGAACTGATGCAGATTTTGGATCCAGGCATCAGAGCACTTACTTGAGCATGGGTAGGGATTTTTGTAGGGAAAGAACAATGATTCAAGGGAGAACACTAGATTTATTTGTGCGTAAACTGATGGCTCAAGGGATATACCAAAGTTGTTTTGTTCAGGCTATACAATAGGAACTGATTACTCCTGGTTATGGGCGGTGTTCCTTCCAGGGAGCTCACAATACAATTAGGCAGCTTCAGTATTTTCTATACCAATAAAGGATTTATTACTAGAATTGATCTGATAACTACTGAGCTCGGTGTGTGCAGGCGTGGGTTCATTAACATCTGGAGCAGAGATTCTCCATCATGCAGTGCTTTCCTGGTCCCAGAGTTCTTGCCTTGGAATTTCTGTTCTCCATTTTGTATGCTAATGGGAATGCCTCCCTGTCCCATCTTCGATAAAAATAAGGCTAGAGGAGTTTCCTTAATCCTGTCATCCTTGTCCAGAGGGGTTTAGGTGTATCTCCCACTGCCTTTTCATTTTGGTAAGTCTTTCTTCTGATTGGCTTTGGTTCAAGCAGAGGCTGGGGTGGGGGGGGAGTCTTTCATAGGTCAGTCAGGCTGGGTACTGCGCCCTGGTTCCCCAAGAACACAGAGCCGATAAGTAAGACTACGTCACTCACGGGTATGGATTTTTCACACCCCTGAGCAATGTAGTTATACTCCCATAGGTCTGTAGTGTGACCTGGCCTTAGAGAGACAAGGTGGGTGAAGTAATATCTTTTGTTGGACCACATTCTATTGTAGAAAGAGACAAGCTTACATAGAGCTCTTCTTCATGTCTGGGAAAGGTACTCAAAATGTCACAGCTAAATACAATGGTGGAACAGATAAGGAGTTAACACATGTCACAAAAGACCATTCATGGTGAAGTGGGTAGTTAACACCTCTGCAGTCATAGGACAAATACATATCAGATATCTTTGGGGTAGATACCTGTGCCACTGTAGGGCTTCAGTGTAGACACTCATTACAGCTAAGGGAGAGGTTCTCCTGCTGGCATAGTTAATCCACCTCCCCCGAGGTGATATTTAGGTCAATGGAAGAATTCTTTTGTCAACCTATCACTGTCTATGCAGGAGTCTAGGTCATCTTAACTATGGCAATGTCTACACTGAAGCACAACAGTAGCACAGTTGGAGTAATGTTACTGTAGCATTTTTAATTGTAGACAAGCCCTGTGACACTCGGAGTATCTTCCCCAGACCTGAAGAAGAGCTCTGTGTAAGCTCAAAAGCTTGTCTCTCTCACCAACAGAAGGTGGTCCAATAAAAGGTATTACCTCACCTACCTTGTCTCTCTCTAATATCCTGAGACCAACATGGCTACAACAACATTGCAAACAACTTTATTAATTTGTTTAGTTATCTGGATTTTACAGTACTAATATTAGGCTATGATGGCTTCAAATTACTTGAACAGCTATGAAATTTAAAATCCACAGTTTACAATTCACATCTATTAATAAATGAACTGGCACATAAAACGTCTTTTTTAATAGAGACCATAAAATATACAGAATGTGACCACAGGGCTGCATTACTGTTGCCAGCACAACGGAGCTGCCTTAGCTGTTGGAATTTCCTGACTTTGGGGTGATTGATCTTGCACCCTTAATCTTACATGAATGCTATTTATGTATGTGTTTACATGCAGAGAGAGAGAGGAGATTCATCGGGACTGATTATGACTTTATAAGTAATGTAAATCAAGTCAGTGGAGTCACACCTGTGCAAAACTAGTTTAAGTGAGTTCAGAAGCAAGCCCTTATTATATAAACAAAAACTAGAGCACTATAAATATGAATTTACTTTCAGACTAATCAAATGGATTGTTAACGATAGTTATTAAGGACATGGATTCACAAGGTTCCTGAGCAAGCCAGAATACACTTATTCCTAACAGAAACAGCTAGCCTGAGGCACCTTTTCAAATTTCAGTGAGCTAGGCAAAGAAATTATTTTCTTCAGACTGTTATTCTTTTTTTTGCTTTCCCTTCTGGGAATGAAAAACAAAACAGGAGAACAGTTACATGCTGGTTAATGGACTGTGCTGTGTCCCTAGATAAATATTCTGAACTCTAGAAAGGAACGAGCTGGTGTATTGAAAATGGATTCTCCCTGACCCCTGTTATCTAAAAGGAGGGCAGTGGTTTCTAATTAAAGTTTGCGCTATAAAACATACGAAGTTGCAAATGAACAGTGAAAGGAAAGTCAGAAATGTCGCTCTGCACTGCAGCCTGAACGGAAGGCAAGGAAAGAAGAAAGGCACCCAAGGCGGCCTATGCGATGAGAACCGTAAAGTGGGAAATGGCCAAAGGGGAAATAATAATGGTGTTCCCCCATCCTACGGAAATTCAAAACACAACAGAAAAGGGTGGTGGGGATAATAACAGGATCTTTACTGTGCATGAGAAAAGAGGATTTTATGTAGGTTGCACCATATAAGGATATTTGCTTGTGATTAGCTGCTTCTCACAGTCAGCAGATGATTGTAGATTTCACAAGACAGGATTTCAGCTTAACCTCTTTTTCCAAAGAGGTTGCTCACTGCAGTTTGCAAAATCAACTCATCTTGAATAGACACTGAAACCTGTGGCCCTCCTGCTATGAGGAGAGGATCTTTGCCTGAGATCGTCCAACCTTTTTTGTCTTCGGATGGAGCGGATATTCCTTTTCAGCTACATTTTGATCATTTTCTCACGTGTCACTATAATTGATCAGAAATACCTTGTGGGGCAAGAGTAATTTGCATTACTCCATTTGCAAGAAGGGACTCTTGGCTTATTGGGGGAGGTAGAAAGAAACCCACTGGGGAAAAAAAACTATACTAGCGATGTGAAGAAGTTTAATCTAAGAACTGTCCTCTGACTTTTAATTCTGCTCACCCCATCTAGAGGATAAGCATGCTCATTAGCTGAATTAGTTGCTTTCTATTTCAAAAGAACACCATGATCATTCTGTGGGTGGCCATCATGCATCAATAAAACAGAGACAGTAACAGCTCTGCTCTTCCAAAGAATAATTGTTACTCATAAAGAATACATCATCTAGCAGGTGGAATTTTTTTAGTGCTGTCTGGACACAGCAGTTCTACATCAAGTCAGTGACATATAGCACCTTTTCTAAAAAGCATATTTACACAGTTGTCACTTGTGCGTAGATATCTGCACACTACTGTTTGTCAAGTCTCCCCTTCCTCCATTCACTACCTCACCATGATCACGGTAATAAAAATAAATAATCATTATACAAAATCAGTTACACTATTTATTTAGACGTATCATTCCAGGATAGGCAAAATATACAATATACAATCCTGGATGCAAATCAACATCGTTACTTGAGGTAGTGTCTGTATCACAAACATGATACAGAAAAAGGTCCAGTACCACAGGGTACTTGCACATTCTCTGAAACAAATGAAATATTTGGAAAACAGGTGGGATTTAAAGTGTTGCTTCAAGGGAGACCTTACCAGTGCTCCGTAAATATATGGGAAGTGGGAGGAGGACCTCGTGCAAACAATATAAGCAATCGTCATTTGGAATTGTGTCGAACAAAATAGAAAGCAGGAAGAACAAAAATGGGTTTACATATTTAATGTTTATTGATTTTTTACTGGGTTTTAAGATGAATTGCTCCAGGATGAGACTACAGATTTGAAAGGATTACTCGAAAGTGAGCTGTTGAGCACCCCCTCTTTTTTCACTTTCGTCCTCTGCTTTTATCCCCTAAACTGTGCATCCCCCTAATTTTAAACAAACAAATGTTTGAGGTTCAATTTAATCTGAAACAAAAAAGCCATAGATACAGCTAATATAGTTAGGAACAGATTTTTTTCATAAAAAAACCTGTTTATCCACAAATCTCCTCTAGAAGACATTTGAGGATATGAGTGAGTATAAAAACAAACAGCTAAACTACTGCCTTCTGCGGGGAGTCCGGGTTATTATTTTTCATAAAAAAATATAAGGAACTGCATCTTATTGACTTAAGATTGTAAATGCCTCTTTTAGTGCAGAATTTTGCACAGAATGTACTGTGTTTGTTACTGGAAAATGATTGCAGGCTATGATTTAGTGAATGTAATCACTGTACGGTTCTTGGAAAAGCATAACTTTTCCATGTACATTTAACACCTTCTTACATAACTGGGTTAGCTTTTGCCTGAACAGGAAGCTCCTGATAGACACAGATTTTCAAATCTCACAGTGTCTTCTTGTAATATGAGCAGAGCATGTTGAGAATGGCTGGAGTCTGCCTGCCTCCCAATGTTCCAACAAGTCCCTCTGTGGCAACTACACAGTGGCCCTTCCCATTTCAGATTTAACGGACTCTGGGATAAAATACCCAAAACGCAACAGTCAAATCTGGTTTCTCCATTTTCACATGAGAGCCCAGGAGATTGGTAATTTTAGAGGGAAAGTGCAAGTCTCCTGGCTGGATCCATACTGAGTACTGGACGGGGATTGCAGACTGCTAGGACTCTCCTCAAGAAGATGCATAAGCAGGGTGATGGGGACAGCCCTTTTGTGCAAAGGATGTAATTTCAGGGGGAAATCACTCAAGAATTCTGGCTATAATTCAGACATGCAGCCAGACTATGTTTCTCTAAATTGGACACAAATGCCAGAAGAAGGATAGGTTCCTGGGGAAAGGCACTGGATGGTGCTTTAGCAGACCTGGGTTCAATTGCTGGCTCTCTGCTACAGACTTTCTGTGTGATCTTGGCAAAGTCACTTTCTTTCTCTGTGCCTCAGTTCCCCTTCTGCAAAATGAGAACAACAAAACTTCTCCTGTCTGTCCTTGCGTATTTTAGATTATCAACCCTTTGTGGCAGCTACTGTTTCTCATTATTTCTCAGTACTCAGACTGTTGGGGCTTCTCTCTGTTACAGTAATGCTCTGTGTTACTGTAATAGAACTAAACACTCCTTTTGAAGTTCATCCATCCCTACTTGTGAGTCCATGCCAAGATAAATCTATTTTTCTCCTAGCAAGATTCCCATATCTTTACTTGAAGCCCTTATACTATATCCCACCTCCTTACCCCTCATCCCAATCAGTTGACATTCCAGAGTGGAGTTCATCTCCCTATACTTCTCAATTGTTTGATCCTGCTCCCCAACTTCTCCTGATTGTGATTAGCCTGAGAACAGAACGAAGGTTGTAGATAGAAGGGAATGTAATGAGGGACAAATTAGAATTAAAAAAGGATCTTCAGATGGGAAGCATAGGTAGAGGCAAATCTGAGGCTAGTTCCTTGGAACTTTCTTGCGTGAGTTGATGCAAATAGGTATATGTTAAAAGAGAGAGAGAGAGAGAGGGGGGGGGGGGGGGGAGAGCACTAGTGTCCTGGGCAAACTATCAGAGTTGAGATTAGGTCTGGATAAATACCCAAAAGTCTAGATGCTTCTCTGAAATTTATATAAACTATGTAAACTTGAGCTGGAAATCTCCTAATAAAAAACTACAGTCTTGTAAATTCCTAGCTCTTCCTGTTCTCTGCAGGATGAAATCCACAAACAAAGTTGCAGAATAATGAAAGAAACTCCCTCTCCGTCCCCAACAATCAGTGATCTGACCAATTCAGCCTAAAAAAATGTGTTTTGAGTTCAGGGCTAGAAATGGGAGAAGTGTGACGTTATCTGTTTAAAATATGACCATATAGATCATTGTTGCAACCACTGTTATATATTTGCAGCAAATATTGTACAAAGTTTGTTGAGGGAGGTGTCTTTGAAAAGGTTGTGATTTGCTGGTTATCTGTATGCATGTATCATTTTTGTATGTGAAGTTATAAGTATTGGCTGAATACTTGGATTTCAAATGTTTGCTCCTGGGGGAACGCCCACAAAGTAATTAGCCAGCACATCTTGGAGGGACTATGCAGATGGAGTGGCCCATTTGCATAGTCCCTAAAGAACATTTAACTGACTGTGGACCATGGGAGACGTCCATCTATACTTAATGGAATATCCTGCTATGAGTAGGCGAAATGCATGGACATGGGACTTGTCCTTGTGACTCCAAACTCCATCTTGTTGCTGTAATTTTCCACAGTAAGAACAATGGGATGCCCCCCACATGAATAAAGACTATAAAAAGGCAGCTGCATCTTCTCCATTTTGTCTTCAATCCTGCTTCTTATCTCTGGAGGAACTTTGCTACAAACTGAAGCTCTGAACAAAGACTGAATGACCCATCCAGGCTGTGGACGTGTTCCAGAGACTTGACTTAAGCCAGCAGTTTATTCCATCACTGCTACAAGTCTGAACCAAGAACTTTGCCATTACTGTATGTAATTGATTCCTTTAACCAATTTTAACTCTCATGTTTCTTTCTTTCTTTCTTTTTTTCTTTCTTTCTATGAATAAACCTTTACATTTTAGATACTAAAGAATTGGCACCAGCATGTTTTTTGGGTAAGATCTAAGTTACATAACGACCTGGTGTGTGGCTTGTCCTTTGGGATCAGAAGAACCTATTATTTGATGAGATTGGGTGTAAAGAACCACTCATCTCTGAATCCAGTGTTCTTGTTGGTGTTATAAGAACTGGAATGCCTGAGGAAACTGCCTTTATGTTTTCTTGTTATCCAGTGTGGTGAAACAGGAGTTTATTTTTGTGGCTGGTTTGGTATATCTTATAAAACCACCAGTTTGGGGTTGTGTTGGCCCTATTTTTCAGCAGTTTGTCCTAGATTTGGTATTTGGTATTCTCAGTTATGAACCACTAAGACACGGTTACAGGAAGGTTAGGGCTGGAGGCAATGTTTGTTATGGGAGCCATTCTGCCCATTCATAGTAAAATGTGACTTAAATATTTGTTCATTTTTTTGGTGCCTAAAACAATTGAAAGGTTCCATCATACTTTCCTTTCAGATGGGAAGTCTGAATTTCAAGACAGTTTGGATCATTTCCCTTTACATTCAGGACTTCATTTATTTATATCTTTACATTTTCTTTTCACAGCAGAGGATGTTTAACTTGGGGGAAAAAAAACCATAAAAAGATAGCTTGACCCTTCCCTCACTTATTTGTGCATGCATTTATTATATGCTTAAAAGGCATTAACAAGAATACTGCTGTGTGTGCAAGTTTCTGAAGTCTCTTGTTTTGTTGCATAGTGCACAAACAAGTCATTTAGGAGAACAAAGTCTGAAAGTGAATCATAAACGTGTGGTCTTTTAGCACAGTAGAAAATGTTTTTTGAAAACTCTCTCTGGTGGATGTGAAAACAGATAGCCACTGTAGGATTAATGCTTAGGAGCACTAGCTAGAATGTAGAGGCATTTCAGAGGTGATTTCTGAGGACAGGTGGATAAAAATTTCTGTTGACTCTGTGCCAAGGATAATAACCTCATGCCTTAAAATATAACAGCAAAAAATGTTAGACTCTATTGAAAGGGACACAAGTAAACAGCTTTATTTATCACCTCATTAATAAATGCAGTATAAGGGAAACATCTACCCAATGTAAAAGCCCTATGAAGTCTCAAATGAGTTGTCATATGACTAAACAGGAATGAAAAAAATATCTAGTTCAAAAAAAAAGAGATCCTTTGTTAAAAAGAGGTTTGTAAAGGTGTTTGGGTTATTATTGGAGATTGGCACAAACCAAATCCCCATAGCTAAGCACCTCCCAATCCGGAGGGAGTTTGATTCTCAACCAACTTGAACTTTGCCCCTATGTACATAATGGTTCTAAGACAAAACTGCCAAATAAGAAGAGTCCTGAAATTTGGGGATGCTCACATCTGGCTCCAAGCTTTGGGTTTGATGTTTAAAATATGTTCCCAATATAGGAGCTTTTCCCTAAATCTATTAATTATGAGGTGGAAGACCTAGATTTAGTCCCTAGCTCTGCCACAGACTTCCTGCGTTACCCTGGGCAAGTCATTTAATCTACCCCACACATCACTTCCCCTTCTGTTCAATGGTGTGATATGGGCCATATAGCTACCTACATGGATTCACCTTTTGATATAAACCTGCCATTGCTGATAAAAATTTTTAACCCCTTTGTTTCTGAATTTTTCATCGGGACTAAAGGAAAAAGGGGAGAAAAACAGTGGCAGCCGGGAGCAGGTGCAGGAGAGAGCAAGATGGAGCAAGGGGAGAAAAATGGAAGAGAGGGAATCAAAGCAGTGAGGGAGAGAGATGTGGGAGAGAAGGAGTGAGCAGGGAGGAGAAGATCCAGCAGGAGGCACTGGGCAGGCAGGGAACCTGGGAGGTGACTAGTTGGCAGGTGTTGAGCTAATGCAGTTGTGCTAGGGATTTGATGAGGGGAGAGGCAGATGTGCCTGTTAGCATGTACTTGGGGTGGGCTGTCTGCAGGTAAAGGGATGCATGTGAAATGGAGGAGCTCCAGAGCTGGCTGAAAGGGTCAGCTGTGTGATCAAAGGGTTTCAGCCATAGGTGCCCTTTTCTCAGTTGTTATTGTTATTATTTAGTTTTCAAGTGTCCAAAACATGTCACACAAACAGCTACAGAGCCAGTTCCTGCCCAGCCCATTGTACAATCTAAATATAACATGACACAAGCAAGGGCCATAAACAGGGACAGCTTGGGGAGGAAGGGTGACAATAATAAGAGTAACATTACTCAGCCTAATGGGCCAGGCACATCTCTTGAGAGCTGTGTTAATTTTATTTCCAGCTCATCCACACACATTTTTCCTGGGTGAGACAGCAGAAGTGAGAGTTTGGGAGGGATTCGAATGAGGCAAGTGAGGTCACTTGGTGAACTGGGTTGAGAAACATTCTCAGAATAAAGGGCAGCGTGGATAGAGGCACTGATATGTTTGTGAGAGGAGCTGAAAGTGATACAGATTCACATCTTCGGCAGCGTGGAGAAAGGGGGAAGAGGAAGTAGATCTGGACAAAGATATAGGCAGTGTCTGGGTGAATCCAGGCCATGAGTTTAAACTCAATATGTTGTTCAATGGGCAGTCAGTGAAATGGCTCATGGATGGGTCTTCAGCTGTCTCAGAGATTGGCATGCACAGCTGAGAGCTTGCCAAAAGTTACCTTTGTGCTCTTCCAAACCCTGAGGCTGGCTTTGCATTTTACTTCTGTTTCTTTTTTTCTAATTTCAACAAAACAAATGAGATTTAGTATATTGTGTTTCAGGAGTTAAGAGACCCGTGAAACTGGAGTTAACATTGCAGCACGAGCAGGTTCTGAAGCTCAGATACTACAGTGATGAAAGTGGCATAAGAACCTGAATAGAATATAATAAAAGACATGTAAGATGATACAGGCATTGTTAATAAAGAAGAAGAGTATATTTGTGACTAGAATATTAATATTTTCATTGTATGTCCAAACCAGGGCCAGAGTTCATTCCAATTTCACTTATACCAGTTTTGCACTGGTGTACCTAAACTACCCCTACTTTGCATCAAGGTGCGTCAGATCAGAACCAGACTCAGGGCATTCAAAAGCAGGTTACGTTTGAGCTGCAAGCTCATATCTATCTCAGTAACAGGTGATTCTGAACACTCAGCTGGAACACCCTCCACTTGTGGAATATTCAGATTTGGAGCTGGATTTCAAACCCGCAGGTTAGTGAGCGTTTGGATTCAGGGTTTGCATTATGTCCACAATAGAGATATGGGGATTAGTCCTTGGGTAGAGTTGACGCAGGATACAAAGAGGGAGGATGGTAGCGGGCATAAAGCAGCTGAATCTGGGGCAGGATCTGATCTCAGGTATACCTGAGAAAATCTAGAATAATTCCATTTACTTCATTACAGCTAATCTAGATTTACATCAGTGTGTATTTGAAATCAAAATCTGGCCCATAACATTCACAACTTGGGCTCTGTGTGGTACGTGGATGGCGCTTGGAAGCTCCTTCCCTTTCTCCTCAATTTTATCCCTGGGATTGCTGGAGTGACCCTGAGCCTTAGTTCTCACTTCTCCATTTTCTAAAACTCTCTTTTCTTAAATAATCCCTTGATCCCCATTCACATGAAATTGCTACTGACCATCTGAACCAGTAAACAAGTACAGCAGGCACAAACAGTTGCTTTTTAAATTTTTTTGAAGGAAACTACTAGCTTTAACATATAAATGACAGTATATATAGCAGATTAACAGTGTATTAATACATGAATTTATTTAGAAATCATAAATGAATTTGCTTTAGAAAAGAGCATGTAGATTCCAAATATCGAACTATATCATCTTTAATAATTGTTTACACTAAAGGAATCAAGTAAATTAATGAACCTACACAGTTAATTTTAAGAGAAAAGTATTTATATACAAAGCTTTATGCCAAAAGCACATTCTATACAATTTAAAAAAGCACTATGCAAATGATGCAATGTAATTATTAGTGATGAGAGATAACATTCCATATTACTGTTTTTTTTTTGTGGTTGGATGTAAATTAATGGGAATTCCTCATTACCTGTGAGGGTAAGATTCAGAATTGCAGAAAATCTAATGACATAGGGCCAGAGTCTGATCTTAGTGACAAAAGTGTACATCTGAAGTAATTCCACGTTAAGTAAATGATGCTACTACAGATCTAGATCAGTGTAACAAAGATCAGAATTCAGCCTATAATCTCTTCTCTTGCTCACTAAAATGATTCCCATTACCATTAGTTGCATTAGGAATGGAATCGCCACAAGAACAGGAAGGAATGACTTTCCAGCTTGTAACCCAGCAGACAAAAGAAAGGCGGAGGGAAGGAGTGGAGGATCAATAATAGCCTAAGTGGGCAGCGTTTTATTATAGAGAAGGCTACGAGGTCTAGGACATATGGTGACATGGGGGATGGGCAAGGGGAAGGAGTGCATTCAAGATTATGGCTTATTTCTGCTTCCTTTTCTATGTACCAGTAAATCATTGAACGGATTCCTGCATTTTGTTTTATATTTGCATGTTTTAAAAGGGACTTAATCCTGCAGTATCTATTCATGTAAAACTCCTCTTGACTTCAACGGGTGTTTTTCGTGAGTAAGGAGAGCAGGGTCAGGCATGTAATCGTGTTATTGTTAAGATATCAGTTAACAGACTATTTCTCTTTTCCTATATTATTTAGAAAATATTTGAATCTTGTGACCCAGTTACGAGGCACGCAGAGAACTGCTAAATAAGTAGGATCAAATTTTAAAAAGCTACTCACTCTGCCATGAGCAATAAATATATAAAGTCTATTGCAAATATTTTTTAAAGGAAAGCATCTAAATTAAATCAGCTTTTGAGACATCATAACCTGTGCAAGAACTATTTCTGTGGGCTTTGCTCAGGTATTGCCACTGCAACTCATTTAATATACACATTTAACATAAGCCTAATGCCTCAGTGGCAATGCCTTGCATGACACGTGGGAGAGTCAGGTTAGAAAAGGACTGTGTTTCAATGTCCCTGGCTGACAGAGGCTGAATTTTTTACAGATGGGATGATTTGGTCTCCAGGGAGAGGTTATAGCCTTGTGCTGCTCTTAAGAATCCTTTAGAAGCTATAAATGCCATGTGTGCAGCTCCCGAAGAAGCAAGGGAGCGGTAAGAATTTCATTGAAGGGGCGGGTGGAAGGCAGCCCCAGAATAAAGAGGAGAGGTAAAATTCAGAGCTTTTACTGCAGCAGGCCTCCCTCTTCTCTGTTCATATTTGTTAGGGATGTAGTCCTGCTTCTGCATGGAGGAGGAACACATGGTTGGTGCTCATTATTTAAAATGAAGAATGAAAAATGTTAAAATACAGAATCCTTATTTACTGCAACTCTGACCACATCTACTTGCCACAAAGGCAACCCATTCCATTCTGAATTAGAAACAAAGAGCAATAGACCACAACAATCACTGGAGCCAGATATGACGTGACCTTAAATATATGTGACTGAGAATGATGGTAGCAAAGCATCCCTCATGGGACCGTTGTAAGGCATCATCGGTTATTATTGGTACAGTGCTTTGAGTTTCTCAGATAAACATGCTACATGCTATAAGTGCAAAGCACTATCAATTTGACAATGCAGAAAAAATGGCTAATATATTATTTTAAATTAAAATCCCATTTAACTATAAGCATTGATCATGTGATGGGCTTGAGTCTACTTTTACTTTACAGGGGTGTTATTCGGGAATGATTCAACTGAAGTAAGAGAAGTTACAGTGGTGTGGTGTATGTGAGATCAGAACTATGCTGAATAGGTTTTTAGTTAATTGGATTAGTTATATCTTTTTCAAGACATTAAAATATGCAGAATTAATTTTAGCATGGAATATTTGAAAAACAAGTATAGACATAATGGGCCACATCTTTCAATGGAGCTATGCCAATTTATATGAGTTGAGGATCTGGTCCAAAAGCAAGAGTAGATTTCGAGTATAATGAGTTATCCATTGTGATGGAGATACAGATTGTGATGAAATATCAGGTAGATGTTTCATTTGGTTGAGCAAAAGTAGAATTATGCAGCAATTTATCTCTCACAATAATTAAATTCTGCTTAATGAAAAATCCCTCATCATTTTCACCTGGATCAGGGATTGATTTATTTATATTGGGGGAGGGGAGAAATCTTTTCAAATGAGGATTAAAACGTGTTAGGGGGAAGGGTGTATTTTATTCTGACTGCTGATCTAATTGACAGTAATAATTGAATGTACTGGTAACAAAAGGAAACTCAAAAACAAACCCTACCGTTTCCTCTCCTCTCTCTTGCTTTCCTCCTAATTTCTCTCCTATTATGTTGGCCTTCCACATCCTCTTCTGTTACTCCCTTCCCCATGGGACATTTATCCTATAGCCCTTGCTGCTCTTCTCATTCCGTGCACTCTCTCTCCTGCCTCTGTCCTCCAAGGTATGCTATAGTCTCACCTTCACAACACAGCCCTGGGAGAAAGTAGACATCACATGCACAGCAGTTCAGGGAGCTGATGTTCTCGCCAAGTGGACCTGGGGCATGAATCTGCATGACTTAAGCCTGTGGGAGTTTTTCCATTGGGCTAAATGGGAGAAAAATCAGGCCCTGAAAAGACAGACAATATGTCCATTTGTAACTCTGTACGTTACTCAATTTATCTACTTTGGAAGGAAGAATTCAGTGAACATTGGGGTCATACAAACCTATTCAGCCAAGAACTTGGGAGACCAACCCAAGTACTGGACCACTAAACCATACTCTCTACCTTGTTTGAGAAGGCTGCCCATGAGTGAAAGTCACTTTACCATAGGTTTGCACCCAACATCTTATTTCCAAAGATGATCCAAAGGTTTTATAAAATTCACTGTCACTATGTCAAGAAATAAGTGTTTCACTGTGAGGTAATTTGTACAATTCTGTGAGATTCTGCCAGTAAAAATGATGAATGACCGCAAGGATACTTTGGGCTTGTCTACACTTCATGGAAGATGATTCCTATGCTGATGGGAAAGGTTCTCTTGCAGGGTATGTACTCCACCTCCCCGAGATAGAATAGAATTCTCCCATTGACCTAGCACTGTCTACACCAGGGGTTACAGTGGTTTAACTGTTGCTCAGGGGTATGGATTTTTCACACCCCTGAGCAACGTAGTTATACTGACCTAATTTCCTAGTGTAGCCTTAGAAATGAATGTGGTGTAGCAGTTGTTAGAATCAGGAGGGTCACAGAGAAAAATACTTAATAAGTCTGAAAAATAAACAAGCATTGTCTGAAAACATTAAAGAACAGTCCTAAATACCAATATTCTGGAAAATAAGAATAACGGTCAGAAATCCCTCTTTCTTCCTTCACATCTCCTTCCCCCATCAGATAAAAAGCCAATTTTATCAGAGAGTTACATTAAGACTGAGTCTCAGACCACTTAAAATCAATTTTTACCTCCATTGCATAATTGAAAAACAGCCTAACCAAAATCACTTCTTGGATTCAAATGACGCTAAAAGTAACTCAATAATACAAGTGTTGGGCTCATGCTTCATGCCTGACTTTTCCCACAGAGGTGTTCGCATTCAGTGTAAAAAGCTTTCTCCAGGTAACAGAGGCCAAGTACATTTGATTTCATTTGTTTTCTGTTTCTTAGATCTAAAACACGTGCCTTCTTTTTCAGCTTGATGCCTTAGTAACTGTTAAGACGCAGTGCTTGCATGAAGGACCTCATCAGCACCCTTGGAAAATATGATGGGTTTCTTTGGCATTTAGTACTGGTCTTGTGTAGTCTTTGGTAAAATACCAAGGACAGATATTTAGTCTTTACCTGCAAAAGTCACCTAGACAACAAAATTATGATCTGTATGTGGGAATTTTTCACAGACTAAACATGCATAAATTCTGGCTTTATGTGTTCCTCCCTGAATACTATTTTGTTTTCCAATGGAATTAACAAGTGTTGGTAGTTTACATATCACACTAAATATCTAATTACATGCACTAATTACCTCTGTTTTAATTTTTTTCCCAATAGGGCTACTGAGATAATAATAGCAATTTTTTGGTATTTTTCTCAAGCTTTGTTGTGACTTGACAGGCCCTTGGGCTGCATGAAGATTAGGGAATTACATTAATTTCTTTCCATCAAAGTAGGTGTATTTTTAAATGAGAGCCAAATCTGGCACTAAAAATAGCCATACTGTGTGTTTGAGTAAGAGGATTTTCTAGCATCTTACATTTTCCTGCCCTGTGAAATAAATCAAATAAGTTTGTTCTAGCTGCTGATGTTCTCCAGGATATTTCTGTAAAAGCTGGCGATTTCCCATTGCTTTCTTGTGGCACTTCAGACAAGTGGATATAATCCTCTCTTCCAGAAGGTGGAGACAGGACAGTGGTCACATCTGTCTCCCTAATGGAGGGAAATTGCTGGCCCAGTTACTTCCTCTGGGCTGGCTGTTAGGATTTTTTGTTACGCCAGGATCTTCAGAGCTGGGACCAAGACCTTGCTGGTGAGTGAGTTTGTGAATGTTTTCCTGATGATTGATTTTAATCTCTGCAATACTTTTCCTTTTACAGATAGAGTAACAGACAAATGCTGAGGAGTGGGTTAGAGATCAGAGAAAGAGTTTCTACTTCTTTCCCAGTTCAGGGCGATGCAATTCCATCCAGAAGATGGTCCAGATGCTGGTCATCAGATCCTGTCACCTAGACTCCTTGCCCCCCACCTCCATGACCTGTGCAGTCATGAGTCTTCTTCCCTCTGACCTTGAATTGGGGACCAACGAGGACCCGAGCAGTCTCTTTGAAGCAGTGGCTACCCTTGTAACTAGTATTCCCTGCATGAGGCTCATTTCAACTGATGCCATCATGTCTCTTCCCCACTTTTTCATTGAAGCCCCCAATTTTTGTACCAAACATGGACAAGCAGGGGGAAGTCCAATCCAGCAGCTGTGGGGACTCTGCGAGTTGGTTCCAGGACAGCGTGAAGTGTCCTCTTGTCCAGGGTGCTCTGAAAAAGGGCAGTCTGACATAGAGATTTGTGTTCAGAGACCACAGAAGCTATGATGGCAAGGAGGGTGCAGTAGAAAGCCCAGTTTTCAATGGCTAAGCCAGGATAGGCAGGGATGGTGACCCTAGCCTCTGTTTGCCAAAAGCTGGGAATGGGCGACAGGGGATGGATCACTTGATGATTACCTGTTCTGTTCATTCCCCGGGGCACCTGGCATTGGCCACTGTCGGAAGACAGAATACTGGGCTAGAGGGACCTTTGGTCTGACCCCGTATGGCTGTTCTTATGTTCCTTCCGTTGGGAGGATTCTAAGGAAGCCCTCTCAGAACTCCATATCTTTTCCCTACAGGGTTAAAACATTTGCTTAGGTCCCACCTGAATGTTGTCCACACCAAAGTCATCAGACCGCTGGTCAGAAAAACTAAGGAGGCCTTTTCCCCTCAAACAAGGGCTCAAAATCTGATTTGGATCTACGATCCTAGGGACTATGCCATGGGTTCCTTGCCCAAACAATGTTCCATGTCTGAGAAAGAGCAGATCCTCGTTGATGAGGATTCAGAGTTTAATTAAGTCAAACTCTTTGGATAGACTTTACCCAAAAATTTTAATGGAGTTTTTTAAATTTAAAAAAAAATCAATTTCACTTTTTTTTTGGTCAGGGAAAAATAATAATTTTCTGACCAGCTTTAGATGTCTGTCCCATTGTTTCACTGGAACGCAGGTGACATAGGAATTTGGGATCATCAAGAGGAGGCCTTCTGGCAGTTTGGGCCACCCCCATATAAGGCTTTGAAGAGGAGAACCAAAACCTTGAACTTGACCTATTCTTCTTTAGGGAGCCAGTGAAGACACTAATGCTTGGGGCAATGTGATCCCAGGAGCTGGTATTACTGAGATGTCAGGTAGCCATGATTTGAAATAATTGCTGCCTTTTTAAGGTCAGTGGTTTCATACCTTAATGCAGAATTATAACAAATAAGTCTGTTGCCCACAAATCTATGGCTTACCCAGATTAATTCCAAATCCATCTGATGAGGGAGCCAATTATCTTCTCAGCCACAGATGGAAAAAAAGGGAGTTTCTCATAGCAATAGTAATTTAGGCTCTAGAAGTGGTGAGGAGTCCTGGTGAACACCAGGGTTGCAGATTTTGTGAAATAATTATCACATGTTGCCCAAGTTATATTTGTATGTAACTTCCTTTAATATGTGATTTGATAAAAAAAAAAAACTGTTTTCACACTCAGGAAAGCTAATGGCTATGAAAGTTAATGACAAAACTTCCACTGACTTGTGTAGAAGCCAGATCGATATTTGTATGTTGTTTCAAATCAGTTCTGCATGTTGAAACACATCTTATAATTATCTAATTATAATGGCATTTCTTCCAACCACAAAATGTTATCTTAATTGCAAAGTATGTAGTTACAATACATTGCTAGACCTTCATTTATTTTTGAATCTGTGACTTACAGAGGAACAGTAAAATTGTTGTACAATGCTCCCATGCATCTATCACAAGAGAAATGGCCTTATGTAGTTCTATCAAAGTTGACAACTATCAGCTTTGCCACAAACGACTTTTAGACAAAATTAGGAAATGGAAAAAGAAAGAAGAGCTCTTAGGAACTTGTCATCACTAAAACAAACTGCACATATTTTAGATATCTCAGTTTAACAACACATTTAAATAACAGACGTCTAAGCTTCACAGCAGATGAAAACCATTAAAAAACAATCAAAATAAACCTAGTGCTCAATCACGGGAAATAACCTCTTTTTTATTCAAAGATACAAGGTTAAGGGTCTGGCTACTCCTCAGACAAAAAGCCAGAACTCCAGCTGAAAATGTACAGAGTCCTTTCAAGCGCTATAGAATCAGGGTTATGCTATTAATTATGGATGACAGGGTAGGGTTTAAAACAAATAGTTTCAACCTCACTTTTAGGCTCACCTCAAGATAGTTTTATTCCCAGTGATGAACACTACTGTCTATGATCCTGCAAGATTAAAAAAACAGAAGGGCTAGTACACCCCAATGGCAATGTTGACTTTTGACATTGACCTTCACAAGGCATGATTGTGAGCTGCTCTATTATTTAATGACAGGCAATAGTGAGAAGGCACTTTCTGGAGTTAGTATAAGGTTTCTTGAAAAGCTAAGTGCAATGGAGATATTGATACTGATTCTCCACCGTCTTGCTCCTTGTGCAGCTATTAACATGTATATAATAAAAATGAATGCAAAATAGATGTAAAGCTCTACCATTGTGATCTGGTTGTACTTTATACCCACTTTATGTAGCTGTGAAGGGATTCACAAGGCACAAAGCCATGGAAAATCAGGTCCATTGCATAAACCTATGGAAATCATGTAGGTTTACACCCAACTAGAGCTCAAACTTTACTCTTAGTTAAACCCTTGAAGTCCCACTGAATTTGACCCTATCTGTGCTATGCCACAGGACCATCTCCATATTATCTACTACTTCCTGGAATTACGTTACAGCATAGTAGGTAGGTACATGAATAAAAGAAGGTCTACCAGCAGGTAGGAAAAGGCTGTAGTTATTATTATTAGTAGTATATATTGCCATCATGTTTAGAAGCCTCACTCTAAGACCCTATGTTCATTATTCTATGCACTGTATAAATACAATGCAGATAAGTACAGTCTTCTACTATGCAATTTTCACTTCTTTTTGAGGGTATAACACACAGAGGAAATATTAAAATATTACAAAGAGGTGGCTGAGATCATTATGCTGGCAATGTGACTTACTTTTGAAGAAGTAGAACAAATCTCAGTGGATTCCACATGAAGTAATAGCTATTAGAATCTCACGCTTACAAGAAAGAACCCATGTATATCCCCTCTTGTATTAGAGCAGACTACAATTTGGGGAAACATCTCAATAAGAGAGCAAAACTTGTGAAGAGAGGAAGAAAGCTATCAAGAATACAAGTAAAAGATAACTAAAGGAATCAAAGATTACTGCTAACATTCTGCAAGTGGTTTAAGTATGACAATGTATTACTTGAGCTAGTCCCATCAGTTGGAATGAAACAAGGTATTAATAATGGAACGATCTGATGCAGTCTAGTTTGATCATATTGCCTTTCTGTCCTGTGCCTAATCATATTTATTACAGATGTGTGAATTCTTCTATGAGCATCTTGTAGGTCTGGCCCACTGAGAATGGTCATAGCAATTAAGATAATTTAAAGTAAGGATGGTCCAAATGACTTTTTGTTTCAAATTGTAACTCCATTTTATTTTTTTTAAAAGGTAAAAAAATACCAAGAAACGAAATATTTAGTTTGATCTGAAGTAAGTCAGATTTTTTAATGTAAATAAAATGGAAGTGGCATTAGAAACAAAAAAATCATTTTGACTCAAAAGTCACAATCTTTCATTTCAAAAATGTCAAAATTAAATGCTTTCACTTTTTTAGTTTTTTTTCTTTTTCGAGATGAAACAACATATCATACTTGACATGAATTTGTGAACTGTTTTGTGTGACCTGAATATGCATTTTTCAGAGAAAAAAAGAGTTTCATCTGAAAAAATTTCACCCAGCTGTATTTGTTTCCAAACCCTTATTAATCCTCAAAGGCCCATCTACTAAGGGTCTTTTGCTAGTTAGTTGTGGAGCTAGTGGACAAGCACAACCCACGTAACATTTTACAGCATAGTCAGATTTACTCATGTGAGCACTTTGGCTCACAGCTGCTGCATAACCGTTCTACATAAATCTGCTTCCAGGCTAATAAGCTGGGGAATAACCCTGGAGAACACTCAAAAAGAGCAGTGCACAGAATAAAATGGAGAAACACGCATGCAGATGAGATCAGCAACAAATCTACAAGTTCATATAATCCAAACAAGCAAGCTGCACACAAACCAAAATAGGAGGAACAGAAGCCAATGGCAAAAAAACAACAACTGCTCAGGTCTTTGGCTGCAGCACAGCGCAGCACACTATATATGGCAAATCTAAACCATTTATAGTACTAGTTGTTCAGTTTCTTGAGCATAACCCCCTGAATATTCATCTGTAATATTAGTCTTGATAGTTATCCACTCAATGACTGTTCACGTTCTCTGCGGGCCCTGGTGACTCAATGCCTCTTCTAAACTATTGATTCCTTCTCCTTACCCCTCATTCCAACATGTCTCTATCCATTCATTTTCCATAGACTGCAGTGAGTAGTTGCTGTGCTCTCTCTTCTGAACACCACTGGACCCTCAAGACTTGCTACCTTCATTCTCTCTTGATCCATCAGCAACCTGGAACTTCTCCCTGCCTCCATTTCCCTCTTTCCATCTTCCATCAAAGCAGTCTCTGGCCTCCTCTCTCTGTACCAAAGCATCTACTTACAGAGCCCTTGTCATAAATATAAAGGGAAGGGTAACAACCTTTCTGTATATAGTGCTATAAAATCCCTCCTGGCCAGAGGCAACATCCTGTGACCTGTAAAGAGTTAAGAAGCTCAGCTAACCTGGCTGGCACCTGACCCAAAGGACCAATAAGGGGACAAGATACTTTCAAATCTTGGGGGTGGGGGGAAAGGCTTTTGTTTGTGCTCTTTGTTTACGTGGTTGTTCCCTCTTGGGACTGAGAGAGGCCAGACAGGAATCCATCTTCTCCAACCCATCCTAATCCAAGTCTCCAATATTGCAACCAGTATAGGTAAGTCAGGCAAGGCAGATTAGTTTATCTTTTGTTTTGTGTGAATTTTCCCTGTGTTAAGAGAGAGGTTTATTCCTGTTTTCTGTAACTGTAAGGTTTTGCCCAGAGGGGGATCCTCTGTGTTTTGAATCTGAATACCCTGTAAAGTATTTTCCATCCTGATTTTACAGAGGTGATTTTTACCTTTCTTTTTTTAAATAAAACCCTTCTTTTAAGAATCTGACTGATTTTTCCATTGTTCCTAGATCCAGGGGTTTGGGTCTTTGATGATTTTGTAACCAATTGGTTAGGATATTATTCTCAAGCCTCCCCAGGAAAGGGGGTGTAGGGCTTGGGGGAAGACGTCTCCAAGTGGGCTCTTTCCCTGTTCTTTGTTTAAAACACTTGGTGGTGGCAGCATACTGTTCAAGGACAAGGCAAAGTTTGTATCTTGGGGAAGTTTTTAACCTAAGCTGGTAAGAATAAGTTTAGGGGGCCTTTCATGCGGGTCCCCACATCTGTACCCTAGAGTTCAGAGTGGGGAGGGAACCCTGACAGCCCCACTAATCCAGGTTTTCCCTGCCTGTCCTTCCTGTGCCACAGCTATCAAATGCTTCATCTCGACTGGATTTTCCATGTTACAATCAAAATGCTGCTGCCACCACTTAGTTTGGGGTCTTGGGGGCGAACACTATACCTGGCCTCCTCCTTTGCTAGCTGTATTTAGTGAGGATTGGTTATAGACACAGGTCTGACATTGCTCGGTGGCTCTGCACTCTCGATTGTAACCAGGATTTTCAAGCCATTTCACAACATATTCTTACAACATGTGACAGCAGCCTTTTATCATCGTGTCTGTTTGTACCAATATAAATCTGGTTTTCACTGTATTCGATTACAGCCACTTATTTTCTATAGCATGGAATTTGGTGTAGAAGAGCACAGGCCAGGAGCAAATTTTTAAATTAATTTAATTATTATAGAATATGTATTCAGCACCTACTATGTGCTAGTTACTTTCTGGAATATGTAAAATACACAGATCTCACAGCTGTGACAATCAAGAATAACTCTACTGAAGTAACTTGAGCTATGCCAGTGTAAAAAACAGCATGAGTGATGTTAGAATATAACTAGGGCTGTTGATTAATCGCAGTTAACTCTCATGATTAACTCAAAAAAATTAATTGCAAATAAAAAAATTAATCACGACTAATCACAGTTTTAATCGCATTGTTAAACAATAGAATACCAATTGAAATTTATTAAATATTTTGGATGTTTGTCTATATTTTCAAGTATATTGATTTCAATTACAACACAAAATACAAAGTATGCAGTGCTCACTTTATACTATTATTTTTGAGTACAAATATTTGCACTGTAAAAATGAGAAACAAAAGAAATAGTATTTTTCAATTCACCTCATACAAGTACCATAGTGCAATCTCTTTACCGTGAAAGTGCAACTTACAAATGTATATATTTTTTTTGCACTCAGAAACAAAACACTAAAACTTTAGAGTCTACAAGTCCACTCAGTCCTACTTGTTCAGCCAATCGCTGGAGATAATGCTGCCCACTTCTTATTTACAATGTCACCAGAAAGTGAGAACAGGCATTTGCATGGGAGTTTTGTAGTCAGCATTGCAAGGTATTTATGTGCCAGATATGCTAAACATTTGTAAACATTTTGTAAGCCCCTTCATGCTTCAGCCACCATTCCAGAGCACATGCTTCCATGCTGATGACACTTGTTAAAAAAATAATGCGTTAATTATATTTGTGACTGAACTCGTGGGAGGAGAATTGTATGTCTCTGGCTCTGTTTTACCTATATTCTGCCATATATTTCATGTTATAGTGGTCTCGGATGATGACTCAGCACATGCTGTTTGTTTTAAGAACACTTTTGCTGCAGATTTAACAAAACGCAAAGAAGGTACCAATGTGAGATTTCTAAAGATAGATACAGCACTCGACCAAGGGTTTAAGAATCTGAAGTGCCTTTCAAAATCTGAGAGGGATGAGGTGTGGAGCATGCTTTCAGACGTCTTAAAAGAGCAACCTTTTGATGCGGAAACTACAGAACCTGCACCACCAAAAAAGAAAATCAACTTTCTGCTAGTGACATCTGACTCAGATGATGAAAATGAACATACGTCTGTCTACACTGCTTTGGATTGTTATCGAACAGAACCCATCATCAGCATGTACGCATGTCCTCTGGAATGGTGGTTGAAGCATCAAGGGACATATGAATCTTTAGCGCATTTGGCATGTAAATATCTTGTGATGCCAGCTACAACAGTGCCATGCAAATGCCTGTACTCACTTTCAGGTGACATTGTGAACAGGAAGCTGGCAGAATTATCTCCTGCAAATGTAAACAAACTTGCTTGTTTGAACGATTGGCTGAACAAGAAGTAGGACTGAGTGGAATTATAGGCTCTAAAGTTTTACACTGTTTTGTTTTTGAGTGCAGTTATCTTTTTATACATAATTCTACATTTGTTCAACTTTCATGATAAAGAGATTGCACTACAGTACCTGTATTAGGCAAATTGTTTTTTACAGTGCAAATATTTGTAATAAAAAATAAATACAAAGTGAGCATGATACACTTGGTATTCTGTGTTGTAATTGAAATCAATATATTTGAAAATGTAGAAAACACTCAAAAATATTTAAATAAATGGTATTCTATTATTGTTTAACAGTGCAATTAATTGCACGATTAATGACGATTATTTTTTTGTCACGCGATTAATCACAATTATTTTTTTTAATCATGTGACAGTCCTAAATTAAACCCTTGGTGACTGTTCCAATGAGAAGCAATCCAAGCACAGACAAGTTTAGTCAAGGCAAGGGATGGCAGTTAAAGAGGGTAAGGGGCTGGAAACAATTAAATAATATGGCTGATTCTATAATTTATGCACACTTTATAGTGGTTATTAATGTGCTTACAATTTAAAAAAAAATCAAAACTGTACTTTATTATAAAATAATAATAATAATAGTAATCAATATTAATTAATCAATGAAATCTGCTAACCTGCATGTATCCCAGGGACGTAAGATAACTTTGATTTCAAAAATTAGGCTTAGTAAATGGTTATCCCATAATGGAGTCTAACTCAAAAGTCCTGCATCGTTTCTTTGGTTTTCTTTCATGAGGTAAATAATCATCCTTTGCATGAAAAATATTTTTTTTAAAAAATGCACCCTCTTCAAAATTATTAAATATCAAAAGCATATTTCAATAAGGTTTAGTTCATTACATAAACTAATGCAAATTGTGAGATTCAATGTTAAGACAAGATTGTCAGTTTCAGCTTTGAATTTCCAGACATTAATTAGTTGGGGTTATAATCTTAGGAGTCTATTCTACCCTCAGCATGTGCATGTAACTGCCATTATTTTTAATATGAATCAATACATGGAGCATTGTGGAGAGGATAATGGCCTAAATGTTTCTTAACCATGACTTTGGTAGGCTCTTTTATTCTCGTTAATTCCCAGATCTATTGTGCAGTGCTTTGTTCCCAAGAACAGGCTACTAAAGGCACACACAGTCTGCAACTCCCACGCTTCTCTCCATAAAAGCTACCCAAATAAATCCATTTGCTGTTATCAACGAGAATAGTACAATTACCCAGCTGACATTTTAGCTCCTGTTCCCTTTTGGATATGTAGTACACTAGTTTTAGTTCCATGTCGCTAACTGGAAAGTTTAGTAAATGAGTATTTTCAGGCAAAGGTGCCAAAATGGGGCTCAATTCTGCTCCCATTGAAAACTCCCTTGGCAAAACTCTGACTGACTTTAGGAGTGTAGAATCAGGCTTCTCTCTTGTTCGTGGGAGTGGCAACAGGATGCCAGTTGTGTAATAAGGTCATTCTCCTTTTAAAAAGCATTGTATATTCCCAGACCTGATGTTCTAAGACTTACAACACTTAAGTCCATTTAACAGAGGGGTGAATGCCTGCATCCCTAGCAACAGCTGTATTTATGGATGCCTTAGTGTTTCCATTTTTTGGTCATTGATCAGGACACGCATGTGAGTGAGGACAGATGTACGGGTGGATTTTAAATGGCAACTTTATGAAAATGTAACATTGTGGAGAGGGACACTATCTGCCCCATTCCCACCATACCAGGCATTAAGGTGGGTCCAGTGCAGGATTTACAAGGCAACAATCACATAACCCATAAACCCAGGGCAGT
The DNA here is from genome assembly GCF_965140235.1 of Caretta caretta. NCBI lineage: Eukaryota > Metazoa > Chordata > Testudines > Cheloniidae > Caretta > Caretta caretta. The sequence goes on along the minus strand of NC_134206.1, from coordinate 108,290,075 downwards.
CTTTCCACTGCCTACCCCCAGGATTCAGTTTGCTCTGCTGAATTCTCTCACTTTCCCCGCTGTGAAGGGGACAGAAGGTACCAAAGAGGGACCAGGGTTTGCAAGAACTTCAGATCTCCCTTTTTCCACAGACCTGGGGTCCACCAGCAAAATCTCATTTCTCTTATTTTCTGGTTGCTGGCCCTTTGGCCTTTTCTCCACACTGGATACTGGTCACAAATTGCGATGACCAAACATTCATACAATTCCTAACATTAAAATTCCTAAATTCTATACTTATTTAAACTAACTGTGTCTCCATGATACTATGAGGAAGGTGAAAAAGCCACTAGGCCACAGCTAATTTGGCCCTGGTAGGAAAAATTCTTCCCTGGCCCTTTAAATAGTGATTGGTCAGACCCAAAGCAACCTAAAACCACAGTTTTTATACTACTAACCAGAGTGAGTGAGGGTTCAGCAAAAATTTGGCCAAAAGGCCTGATAAACCCTGGTTCAAGGGTTAATTAAATTATTTTGGGAAGCAAAAGCCCATCAGCTTGCATCTCTCTAGCTGGCATAGCACCCAAAGGGCCTACCCCTGCCTACGCGCCTCCTTTTATCTAAAATCTGTCTGGCACCGTGCAGGTCCAATTAGGTTTCCCATTCATTAAATCAGTGGGTGGCATTTGTAGCTTTATGCTTAAAGGCTAAATTATCAATGTTCAGTTTCTGCCCAAAGATGAATATTTTTGGAAAGTCTGAGCAAAAATTTTTCAACTACATTTGAGTATGAGCAGTGTGTAAACTTGAACATTCCCATTATTTAAAAAAAAATATATAATTATTGTCACATGATTTTGAAAAGCTCTAGTGATGAAACAACTGGGGTTAGAAAATTGTAATTTGTCACGTAGGCTCATTGAGGAGATGTGCCTTTGAGCCTTCTCTGGTGGACACTCATTTTGATTTGACTTAGTTCGTTTATTATGATACTGTAGCACCAATCTTAAATGTTGAGCCTTTGAGAACTGGACTTAGTATACACACAGTGTGCTTAGTATGATTATTTTTAGCACTTTTGGCAACTTTTGGTGCTATAGTTTACTCAAGTGTCTTTGAAGCAATTTTCTCCTCAAGGCCATGGATAGATAGATCCTTGACAATCCCTCTTTTAAAAAAGAAACCAGATTTTCTGATCTATTATTGGAATAAGGATGATGACCTTAAAAAAACATACCCAAACAAACAAACAAAAACCCCATTATATTAAACTCTCCATGGCACAATGCACTGAACCACCTTGCCCCCCTGCCACCCATCATTACTAAACCTGACACTATGTTATTGATAACAAAAAAAAGCAAACAAGTCACATCTGAAAAACTGAATTGTCACAATCTTTTCATTATGAATCTTTGTTTTTCTGAGTTTATAAATCAGTTGCTGACATATTTCAAACACAGTCTCAAGTCTTTTCCCAAACCTGAACACAAAGTTTGATTTGGTTGCTTTCAGGCTATTAAACATAAAAGAGATAGTTGTTACACTGTAGGATCAGACAAAACAGAGACTGAAAAAGACCTAGCAGATAACTGTGTCTATCCCCCCTGCAAATTCGGGTTTTAGTGGGAACTGGGAAACCATTAGTAGCTAATGTGATCTAATCATTTTGATAAATGGCTTCTGCAAAACTTCTGTCTTTTTCTTAAAGATCTGCAAAAGGAGCCATTCCAATCCAATGACTCATAGAATCATAGAATATCAGGGTTGGAAGGGACCTCAGGAGGTCATCTAGCCCAACCCCCTGCTCAAAGCAGGACCAATCCCCAACTAAATCATCCCCACCAGGGCTTTGTCAAGCCTGACCTTAAAAACTTCTAAGGAAGGAGATTCCACCACCTCCCTAGCTAACGCATTCCAGTGTTTCACCACCCTCCTAGCGAAAAAGTTTTTCCTAATATCCAACCTAAACCTCCCCCACTGCAACTTGAGACCATTACTCCTCGTTGTGTCATCTGCTACCACTGAGAACAGTCTAGATCCATCCTCTTTGGAACGCCCTTTCAAGTAGTTGAAAGCAGCTATCAAATCCCCCCTCATTCTTCTCTTCTGCAGACTAAACAATCCCAGTTCCCTCAGCCTCTCCTCATAAGTCATGTGTTCCAGTCCCCTAATCATTTTTGTTGCCCTCCGTTGGACGTTTTCCAATTTTTCCACATCCTTCTTGTAGTGTGGGGCCCAAAACCGGACACAGTACTCCAGATGAGACCTCATCAATGTCGAATAGAGGGGAATGATCACGTCCCTCGATCTGCTGGCAATGCCCCTACTTATACATCCCAAAATGCCATTGGCCTTCTTGGCAACAACGGCACACTGTTGACTCATATCCAGCTTCTCGTCCACTGTAACCCCTAGGTCCTTTTCTGCAGAACTGCTGCCGAGCCATTCGGTCCCTAGTCTGTAGTGGTGCATGGGATTCTTCCATCCTAAGTGCAGGACTCTGCACTTCTCCTTGTTGAACCTCATCAGATTTCTTTTGGCCCAATCCTCTCATTTGTCTAGGGCCCTCTGTATCCTATCCGTACCTCCAGCGTATCTACCTCTCCTCCCAGTTTAGTGTCATCTGCAAACTTGCTGAGGGTGCAATCCACACCATCCTCCAGATCATTAATGAAGATATTGAACAAAACCGGCCCCAGGGGCACTCCACTTGATACTGGCTGCCAACTAGACATGGAGCCATTGGTCACTACCCATTGAGCCCGACAATCTAGCCAGCTTTCTATCCACCTTATCATCCATTCATCCAGCCCATACTTCTCTAACTTGCTGGCAAGAATACTGTGGGAGACCGTGTCAAAAGCTTTGCTAAAGTCAGGGAACAACATGTCCACTGCTTTCCCCTCATCCACAGAGCGAGTTATCTCGTCATAGAAGGCAATTAGGTTAGTCAGGCATGACTTGCCCTTGGTGAATCCATGCTGACTGTTCCTGATCACTTTCCTCTCCTCTAAGTGCTTCAAAATTGATTCCTTGAGGACCTGCTCCATGATTTTTCCAGGGGCTGAGGTGAGACTGACTGGCCTGTAGTTCCCAGGATCCTCCTTCTTCCCTTTATTAAAGATGGGCACTACATTAGCCTTTTTCCAGTTGTCCAGGACCTCCCCCAATCGCCATGAGTTTTCAAAGATAATGGCCAATGGCTCTGCAATCACATCCACCAATTCCTTTAGCACTCTGGGATGCAGCGCATCTGGCCCCATGGACTTGTGCTCATCCAGCTTTTCTAAACAGTCCTGAACCACTTCTTTCTTCACAGAGGGCTGGTCACCTCCTCCCCATGCTGTGCTGCCCAGTGCAGCAGTCTGGGAGCTGACCTTGTTTGTGAAGACAGAGGCAAAAAAAGCATTGAGTACATTAGCTTTTTCCACATCCTCTGTCACTAGGTTGCCTCCCTCATTCAGTAAGGGGCCCACACTTTCCTTGACTTTCTTCTTGTTGCTAACATACCTCCACTCAGGCCAGATCTGCACTAACAGACCTATATTGGTATAACCACGAGGACTGTGAAAAATCCCATGTAGACAATGCTGTGTCAACAGGAGAGCTTCTTCTGCCAATTTAGCTACTGTCTCTTGTGGAGATGGATTAACTACGTGGCATAGGAGCATCTTCACTTAAACGCTCCAGGAGCACAGCTGCATTGGCGCAGCTGTGCTCATGCAGTATTTTAAATATCAACCTGCCCTTAGATTTAAAAACAATTACCTAGCTACAAATTTGCCAAGGAGATTGGCTACCTTCCACATTTCAGGTAAATAGGTGTTGTATTATAGACTCTATGAAAGAGTTTACAATCACTGAATTGGCTTACAGAGAAGTCCCCAGCTGTAAAAGTTTCTTCTTTTCCTAAACTTTGTTTTAAATATACCACATATGATATTTATGTGGGTGAGAGAGACATTTCTAAGCAAAGTTTCTCACATAGACTGTGTAAATCAGACCAACTCAGAATGTTCCGTCTCTGATTGGATTATGTATTCATTAGAAACTGACTTGATCAAGTGTGAGCTGTGTGTTAAGTGTACCCAGCATTCAGCGGCTTGGAGATTGATTCTTGTCATGCCAGTCAAACCTCCCATGTGAGTGAAAACATACATATCCTGCTATAGGACAATGATCAGAGCAGTGAGTAACTGTGTTTTTCCCCACACAGAATACCTGCAGCTTATACCTGTGCAAATCCTTACCCACAGAATATCTAAACTTTAGTCCTATTCAAATCCTTATCCCAAATCTACCTGGAACAGAACATTCAAATTAATTTTCTGTGTGTAGTCTAAGGAATTAACTGCCCTGCCCCCTGAACAGAGTTAATGCAGATCAGATAAGACAGTGGGAACCCCTTCTTCTACCAGGAACTAGTTGTATAAAAGCAAATAAGGTTGACTCATTCCAAATTATTGGCTAAATGAATGGACACGGGATCTGAAAAAAAATTCCATATTGAGTCATGATAGTGATTCAAGCCAAGTTAGAAACAGAGCTTTACTCTCTACACAGGATTGGATTTGAGGCTATAGTGATGAATCTTTAACTTTGTGTTTTTCACAAACCAAATTGTTCTAACTTCGCATATAAAAGTAATTTTGATGCTGCAGATCCTCCACATATGGAGAAATCAAAAGCTAAAATGTAGGGGGAAAGTGCTTTCTCCCCTTCCCCAACTAGTTTGCAGATTAATTAAAGCATTCAGTAAACTGGAGATGGATTGGTTTGAATCTTTTCATGCATGTAGAGCTTGCTATGAAAAAGGGATGCAAGATATTTGAACTCATTCACTTTCTCATTCACCTTTTCCTTGCAATTCTTACTGTTTCTACTGCATTTTGGGAAAAAAAGGAACCTCATGTGGCTAATTTAATACCTGTAAATTATTATAGACGATTACATAATCTATCTAGTGGCTATGCCAGATTCTGCATTCTTTCTTTCCTGAACTAGATGCAGGAAGAGATGGGGGAGACAAAGGTGGCCCTAAGCCTCTAGACCAGCTAAGGTTCTGCTCAGCCTATGGGACATTCTACAGTTCTTTCACTGATTATAATCGTAGATGTTACTTGTAATGATAGCAGGAACCAGGGTTCAGACTGAAGCATGATGTTACAGTGGGTGAGATCCATGAAGGGACTTAAGTGCCAAAATATTTAGGGGGATCACACTCAGTGTCCTTTAATATGTAATATATATGCACAAGAGGAAAGGGTTTAACTTTCACATGCCAGTTTAATCTCTTCATTTCCTAATTTTTGAGCACTTCACCATGCAACCTGAATGTTCCTTTAAAACAGGTTTTGAAGGACTAGCCGGCAGTTTGCTGCCCTGCTGTTACGTTCTTAGATCACCATAGCAAACCATATGTAAGCATATTGATTTAGCTTTAACTATTGTATTAAATTCTGTTTCTATTAATTTCTGGCTTTCATTTGTATTTCATTACATATCAGTTACGGGAAAGTGGGGGGTGTCTATCCTTCTATCTGAGCATCACACAATTGTGTAAAAGAAATAGTATGTTCTCCACTCCCAGAACTAACTAGAAATGGCTCTGAGTCACAAAGTTCTGACCTGAATACCAACTTCATTGGTAGGATATTACTGAGGGATGAATTGAGGGATATTCAAACTCTTGGTGTTTGTACAGCTCATTATAAAGATGTTAGAGAGCTGTGAATTTCAGATCAGAATGAAAATTTTACCAAGATTCTGGAGTGTTGAGATCTAAGGAGTTGGTTTAGGCTCATCTCTAGCATTAATGGACTGGCTCAAAGCACCCTCAGTTACAGTTAAGTGTGGTGGGGTTATTGCTCAGTAGACCTGATGTATCTAATCCTCTACCATTTTCTACATGTGCATTGGAAGAGGATGCTGTGGCAGATAGAAGAGGAAAAGACAGAAATTTGCATGAGAAACTGTAGGAAAAAGATATTCTAATCAAATACTTTTAGAGGCGAAGAGGATGATAGAAAGTCTATCTTATTACTGGTAGGTTACTAGTACTTATATTAAGAGTTTAATATAGTTCTCTGATGATATACTGGTATAGATCGGTATCAGACAGGCTTCTCAGAATGTTGTGAGGTTAGGCAAGAATTCAGGAATTCAATGAGATCATCATTTCTACTTCTGAACTTTGTGCACCCTCAGTACCCAAGTATTTCAGCTCTGTCCTGAGCTCATTTCCTTCAAGTACAGACAGACTTTCTTTAATTACTCAAATATTATTATTTCAGCTGAGAGCCCAGTGACTTGGTCCTTGAAAATAAAACCCATATAAAATACTAAGCCTGGCCAAAGATGGGAGCTTTGGGAAAGAGGGAGTAACTATAGGGGCCACCAGGGAGTGTGGTGGCAGGGAGAGGTAGGATTAGAAGGTGAGAGAATGAGAGCGTTGCAGAGTAGAGATCCACTTATCTAAGAAAATAATGAAGTACCACCTGTCACAGTTTCAGGGTAATTGAATACGTGTCCCTCCTCTGTGGTCACTCCAGGAGCACCCACTCAGGTCTCAGGTCACCAGTCATCACCTGTCTCTGGGCAGAAACCCTTGTCCCACTCCCTTCTGACCAGGGGTTTAAGGTTGCTCAGCTCCCTGCTCTGCACTGTGATATCCCCAGCAAGTCAGTCTTCCCAAAGGCTAGAGCCTGAGCGTTGCTTTCTTTCCAAGGGCTACGAAAAGTGTGTTGCCAGCAGTTACAAGTCAACACACAGCTCTTTCTAAGCAAGAACATATATTCTTAAGGTAAAAGCATTACAGAGGAAGTACACAGAAACAATAAACAAGTTTAAACACACACTATACATACCAGGAGTAACCTGTCTTTCCAACCCTTCTAAAAGGGTTGGGCCCCATCCCTTGAGCAGAGAGTCCTGTCCATTTTCTGGATCAGAAAGTAGGCCCTGAGTCAGTTTAAATTCAGCCTTTTTAGATCAAAAGCTCTTTCTCTGTTGGCCTCTGGAAAACCCAGTTTGAACTGGTATATGCAAATCTCCCCTAGGAGAGATCCCCAAAATGATTCACCATACTCACGCCTCACTGTTTTTGGTTCCTAGAGGAGCTGTGCTAACTCTCCTTCCTGGAGTTGCATACAATCCCTGGCCCACAGTGATACATAAAATTCATACAATATAGTCCCCAAAGATATTGCATGTGGTTCCAATATCTCTCATGCCACCAGTGGAAACAGTGGGCATTATTTCCATTTTGGGATGCTGGTAAATTTACAAAAAGTAAATTTGCCCCCTCCTGCACCCAAACTCCCTCCAAGAGCCTGCACCCCCTTCTGCACCCCAAACCCCTGCCCGCTGGTGAAAGTGAGTGAGGGTGTGGGAGAGTGAGCGATGGAAGGAGGTGGGATGGAGTGATAGGGGCATGGCCTCAGGGAAGGGGGCAGGTAAGGGGCATGGCCTGGGGAAGGGGCATGGCCTCAGGGAAAAGGGTGCAGCAAGGGCTGAGCAGGGGGGTTTGAGGGTCGCCGAAAATTTTTAAATCAAAATGGGGATCCTCGGGTTGCTAAAGTTTGAGAACCACTCTTGTAGTACATTGGTGAAGTACTGTGGTTGTGAATCTTTCACTCAGAGGCAATGCATGTGGGAGTATGCGGGATCACCTGCCCTCCCCCCAGATTTGCAGCTTGGCTTGTACTGAGCATGCTCACATGGACTGAGCATGCTCAGAAACACTGCTGAATCCAGCTGCCCTGTCTCTGCCACTTCCGTCACCCCCCCATCAGCACTATTCAAGTCATCTCTGCTTTTACTACATAAACCATTCACAATGATTTCCATAAACAACAAGACAGAATTATTTTCATGGTGATTTTGACCATTTCTGCTTATTTGCTCAACCCTTGTAAATACTTTAAATGTGGGAAGAATGGGATCACCTCTTTTTGCTTCTCTTTACAGTTCTAAGAAGGCATGGAGACAGCACAAAACATTGTTACCTAAAGCATCCACATTTCTAACAGGCATGTGTTGACTGATTCAAGGAAAACATTTCATGCATGCGCTGGACCAAGCATAGCAAGTTGACCAACACATTTCAATCAGAGAATGTCTTTTTCGAACTTCACACTTTAATAGCACAAACAGGCACATAAAGGTATTGAGACATTGATAATGGCTATTACCTACCAGTAAATTGTAGGTGTTCTTTGTTTTGAACATCTTTCTTCTGTATCCTGTTCGTATCTCTTTACAGCAGTGCCAGCACGTGAAACAAATACCCAGAAATGTTTAATTATTAAAGCAGAAGAAGTGCTTTGGAGGTGTAATTTTGCAGCATCACAGGAACTACTGAGAACAGTCTTACACAGATTTTTTTAAAAAAAACAACAACCCTTTTCACTGTACTCGCTATCCTATTCAAATAAAGTAAATCTATTTTCCTTTTGTCTTCGTAACGAAAAGTTACTCTAAGAATGACATGTAGTTCTGTGACCTGTGCAGTGTGTGATGGACCCCAGAGCATCACTTCAGAAATCCAAATCTTAGTAAAATAGAAATATAGAAATTAATTGCTATTAAAAAAATTAATCGCAATTAATCGCACTGTTAAACAATAGAATACCAATTGAAATTTATTAAATATTTTTGGATGTTTTTCTACATTTTCAAATATATTGGTTTCTATTACAACACAGAATAGAAAGTGTACAGTGCTCACTTTATATTATTATTTTCATTACAAATATTTTCACTGTAAACATGATAAACAAAAGAAACAGTATTTTTCAGTTCACCTCATAGAAGTTCTGTAGTACAATCTTTTTATCATGAAAGTGCAACTTACAAATGTACATTTTTTTTGTTACAAAGCTGCTCTCAAAACCAAAACAATGTAAAACTTTAGAGCCTACAAGTCCACTCAGTCCTACTTCTTGTTCAGCCAATTGCTCAGACAAACAAGTTTGTTTACATTTACAGGAGATGCTACTGCCTGCTTCTTATTTACAGTGTCACCTGAAAGTGAGAATAGGCATTCGCATGGCACTTTTGTAGCCCGTGTTGCAAGGTATTTATGTGCCAGATGGGCTAACCATTTGTATGCCCCTTCATGCTTCGGCCACCATTCCCAGAGGACATGCTTCCATGCTGATGATGCTCGTTAAAAAATAATGCATTAATTAAATTTCTGACTGAACTCCATGGGGGAGAACTCTATGTCTTCGGCTCTGTTTATCTGCATTCTGCCATATAGTTCATGTTATAACAGCCTCAGATGATGACTCAACACGTTTGTTTTAAGAACACTTTCACAGCAGATTTGGCAAAACGCAAAGAAGGTACCAATGTGAGATTTCTAAAAATAGCTACAGCACTTGACCCAAGGTTTAAGAATCAGAAGTGCCTGCCCAAATCTGAGAGGGACGAGGTGTGAAGCATGCTTTCAGAAGTCTTAAAAGAGCAACACTCAGATGCGGAAACTACAGAACCCGAACCATCAAAAAAGAAAATCAACCTTCTGCTGGTGGCATCTGAGTAAGATGATGAAAAGGAACATGCATCGGTTCACTCTGCTTTTGATCATTATCGAGCAGAACCCATCATCAGCATGGATGCATGCCCTCTGGAATGGTGGTTGAAGCATGAAGGGACATATGAATCTTTAGTGTATCTGGCATGTAAGTATCCTGCGATGCCGGCTACAACAGTGCCATGCGAATGCCTGGTCTCACTTTCAGGTGGCATTGTAAACAAGAAGTGGGCAGCGTTATCTCCTGAAAATTGTAACCAGGTTTGTTTGTCTGAGTGATTGGCTGAAGTAGGACTGAGTGGACTTGTAGGCTCTAAAGTTTTACATTGTTTTAATTTTCAATGCAGTTATTTTTTGTACATAATTCTACATTTGTAAGTTCAACTTTCATGATAAAGAGATTGCACTACAGTACTTGTATGAGGTGAATTGAAAAATACTATTTCTTTTGAGTTTTTTACAGTGCAAATATTTGTAATAAAAATAAATATAAAGTGAGAACTATGCACTTTGTATTCTGTGTTGTAATTGAAATCAATAAATTTGAAAATGTAGAAAACATCCAAAAATATTTAAATAAATGGTATTCCGTTATTGTTTAACAACGCGATTAATCGTGCGATTAATTGTGATTCATTTTTTTAATCGCTTGACAGCCCTAATAGCAAGCATAAATAAGTGCATCTCCGATGACACTTGGCTTGGGCTACAGCAGTTTACACCAGCTGAGGATCCGACATGATACTTTTATGTGAAAAATCTCAGTTGTTTATTATATATTCTGTGCTCACCCTTTTTACAGCATATGCTGGAGTTCTAGTGGATCAATTGAGGACTATGCAGCAGTGCACATCCATGGGCGGGATTTTTCATTTAGTGGCAATTGCATCTCTCCCTAAAATTACATGGTTTAAATTTTGAAAACAGTATGGACATCCCTATTCACTGCTAATGCTAGCAATATACTCTTTTCTTGTTGGGTTTATTTTTACAGTTGAGAGAGTGATCTTTTTCTATGATTTTTTTTATATCCTCAAAATGGCCAGCTTCTTGATGAAAATTCATCTGATTAATTACTTGTGACAGCAAATAATTTCTCATTTAACAACAGGCAGGTATGACATCTTAAACACCACACATATGCAAATACATAAGTAGCGCTGGTGGCAATATCTGTCTGCGAATTTGGAACTTCCATTGGTCACGTTACTGACATGCAGTTAATTCTCGAACACACAACACAACAACTTCAGTAATATTCAGATTTACATCATGAAAATAAAGTTGGCAGAACATAGGGTCCTGTTGCTAAGCAATATTTGGCAATACAACACATGCACATTATGGCACTCATGACACCCCAAGGAGAGGAGATGTTTTCAATTTGATAAAAATCATCATTTCAGGGGAGAAAAACAGAGAAAATGGAGCGGACCAGTGTCATGGGAGCACTTCCAGCCACCATATCCCCTTGTGGCCCTGCGGATACACTGCATTCAGCACCCCCTTAGGTTTCTTCAATCAGTTATCGAGACTAGATTGGTTCAAAACATGTACCGTTTTCCTGGGGTCTGAGTAAGTCTTTCTATGAAGACTAACTCATGTCATTAGTCATCCCAGTTCACAGCAACTCTGGGTCCATATAAGATTCCCTGTCTGCTCTTTTGCCTCTATTCAGGAGGCTCCCTCCAGCCTTCTTCCTGGAACTGGGGTTGTACTTTAAACAGTCACTTTCTCTTAAGCCAGGACTTCCCAGCTCTCCTTCCTGAAGCTGGGTTGTAATTCAAGCTAGCCACAGGGTGTTAGCCAAATTCTCCTTCCCCAATTCCTCCTCAGGCTCAGAGGGTGCACCAGGCAGCCTTCCCCTGCTGGTGTTTGCCCTGCTATGAAAGGTGAACCAGCATGTACTAGTCCCCCTCTCCCAGCTCATCCCCAACTAGTTGAGAGGGGAGCCTTGTCCTGCTCATTCTGCAGGGCTCCTGGTCCCAGGCCCTTAAAAAAGCAGGAACTGACTTCTTCCCAGAACATTACTTATTCCCAGGACCACTTCCTCTCTACCAATACCTTTGTTTCCTAGGTCTCTGCATATATCGGAACATCCCACAATCTTAAAGGGCCATGCCACATGATTGGGGTGGGCAGGCTGACCCACTAGGCACCACCACCACCGTTATGGGGGCAGGCTACGCTGTCACAAGCAGTGAGAAATGGGGTGAATGGATGAGACATATGGATATATAAGGCCAAATTCTGCTAACAGTTACACCAACATAAATCTAGTCACTCCATCGACTTCCCTGGAGTTACTCTGAACTCATTGTGGTGTAACCAAGGCCAAAATCTTGTGTACACCAACAATCCTGAGTATCTCTGTGGGGATTTTAGGGAAAAGAATACTCCCCTTCCTCCACTGTGTTTCTAACCTGCTTCTCCACCACTTCCATGCTACAAAGTAGGAGGAGGGGCAAAACTGGCCTTTAACAAAGAATTTACTAATTGAGCTAGAGCAGAGGGTCTCAAACTGTGGGTCAGGACCCCAAAGTGCATCGCAACCCTGTTTTAATGGGCTCGCCAGGGCTGGCAATAGACTTGCTGCGGCCTGGGGCTGAAGGCGAAGCCCAAGCCCCACCACCCGGGGCCAAAGCCAAAGCCAGAGGGCTCCAGCCCTGGGTGGTGGGGCTCAGGTTACAGATCCCCCACCTGGGGCTGAAGCCCTTAGGCTTTGGCTCCCCTGCCCCGGGGCCGTGGGGCATGGTCTTTGCCTCCCCCCCTCCCCCATTCTGAGGTTGTGTAGTAATTTTTGTTGTCAGAAGGGGGTTGTGGTGCAATGAAGTTTGAGAACCCCTGACCTAGAGTTCAACCTACTTTTGGTGTTGAGAACATTCCCACAGTTATCCCCCTCCCCCCCCCCATTCTAGAGGGAAGTTTAGAGGGCCCAAACTAGATAAGGAATCCATTGAGCTACGGACTGTACAAGAACAGGATAAGAGGCACTCTCTGCCCGCAAACAATGTACAATCTAAGGAGCCACGCCAAATGAAGGCAAGTATGTGGGGGAAGCAGAGCACGGAGAGGTGAAAGTCACACAGGAGGTCAAAATTAAGAGGATTCTGATTTACTGCCATTGACGCTGAGGTAATTTCCCCGCAAATTCTCTGGACAGAACCCTGCCAAAGCTGGATTTTTTTAAAGAGTCACACTTCCTGATCCTGGAACAAGGGCTCTCACCTTAAGAAAAACCCAACCCTTAGACTCATTAAGTGACTAATCTACTGTACTGTCATGGCCTCATCATGCCCACTGCTCAAACTGCTACTCTGACATGGCTGATAATAATAGCGAAAAAGCCAAAGCTTGATTTTTGTGTTACTCTTTTCATTATGAAGCTATATTTTTCTGAGTTTAGAAAGCAGGTGTGACACATTTCAAACATCATTTCAGCCTGAAAATTAATTCTTTTACAAATGCTGAGCACATTATTAGGTTTGGTGGTTTTCAGATTATTTGGGCATACAAGACAGTGAGTAAAATCCTGGCTCCAGTTAAGTCAATGGCAAAACTACCATTGACTTCAGTGGGGCCAGGATTTCACTCACAGTTGTTGCATTCTGAGATCATAGAAACTGCAGAGAGAAAAAGACCTATCAGATCATCAAGCCCATCTCCCTGCAAGTTCTGGATATAGTGGTAGTTGGGAAGCCATTATTTCCAAAGTAAGCCAACCACATTTGAAAAATGCTATTGCAAAACGACTGCCTTTTTCTTAACTAGCTATAATGGGAGCCAATTCCCATTCACTCAGGGGTTGGTCATGCAAGTTGCTGAGCACTCTGGCTCCAATCCAGCAACATGCTTATGCACATGCCTAACTTTAAGCATATAAATAGCTCCAGTGAAGCCAAGGCCTACTCATGTACTTAAGTGTGTCGCTGGATCAATGCTCCATGCCTTCCAGGACTGAATCTTGAGCACGTGATACACATTTGAAATGAATTTCTTAGCTACCTGTGTCCCTAAAAGACCAGCCAGCTGTCTTTCAGGTAAATATGTAAACGTGTTTATGATTAGTGAACTGGCTGTAGAAAGAGAAGACCTCAGTCATTAATAGTTTCCTCTCCACCTTACCCCAGTTTGTTTTAAATATACACGGTACATTATTTGTATGTGTGAGAAAAGTGTCCAAGTCACCCACTGTGTAACCCTAATCAAATCAGTGCGTTCTTTCTATGACTGGATTCAGTAGCTCTTTATTATATACTTATTTCCCTAGGTGTGTGTTATTGGCTGTCAGAGCTGTGGGTTAAATTTACACCCTGTTGAGCTGCTTGGAGATTCAGATTGTTCTCCTAAGCAGATGGACACATATATACAGAAGTACAGCTCAGGCCTAGTGATTGCTCTTGCCACTTATTACCAGGAACAACTTTTGGACAATAAAGGAAGGTAAAAAGAAAATCATCTGTGAAGCTTTTACTTTAGATTTTAATTGGGGAACATATAAGGAGATATAAGAAGCAGAACTGTGTTCTCGAACATTGTGAGAGCACTTGTGAGTACAACATTGTCCATATAGTAATTAAGCACCACATACTTTAGGTCCTGGCCTGTTCATTTCTTGCTGACTGATTATGTCTGCTGTCTGTGCCTGTGTCCCACAGGCTGAGAAGTGTGCTTCCAGTCTGATTCATCCTGCAAGTTGTCCAATTTTTGATCTTCCTCCTCTCTGCCCTTGGTAGTAAAAGGCCCTCCAATGGGTCTCTACTAGTGTGTGGGAAAGTGTGTGACAGCACTGGCCCTTATTGAGTTACCTAAGAAGCAGCTTCTCTGTTCTGTAAAAATGCTTTGCCTTATGTTTGAGTTCACACATATCCCACTTACATTTTCCCCATCCTTCTGAATTTTCCCTGTACCTTGTGTACCTTACTGCTTCTTGAGGCGGTGGATTACCTATGTCAATGGGAGAATCCTTCACATCAGCACAGGTAGTGTCAACACTGAAACACAGTTATGCCACTGTAGCATTTTAAGCATAGACAAGCTTCTAGGCAGCTGCCTATGTGACTTATGTCTAAAGCAGGTCCTGGACTGACCTATTTTTGATCACACACTGAGTATCGGCACCTCTCCTCACTGCTCATTTCCCCTTCCCTCACGCCCTGTTGGCTGCCTCTCTACCTCTGGTTCCCAGATTCCCCCTCCGCTGTGCTGAGCACAACTCCCAAGACAACTGCAGGTGGCAGAAGCTGAGAGTGCCAGCTGCCTGCAGCTGAATGGAGCTGGCAGCGAGTAGGGGCAGGAGTCACGGAGAAGCTGCCCATCACACAGTCTGGGGACATTGACCAGGGCACCAGTTCCTTGGAACAAGTCCAAAACTTTGGCCTGTCCCAGCTCAACAAGAAGTACCGGCAGCTATTTGGTGGCTTCACTTCTCTGCCTCAACTCCCTCTTAATAGGTGTATCAATGTAGGAGGACAGGAGACTTGTGGCAGGATCTCAGAGGGTATGTCTATGCAGCAATTAAATGCTCATGGATGGCCTGAGTCAGCAGATCTGGGCTCACAGGACGCAAGCTGTGGGCTTTAAAAATTGCTTTGTAGACTCACCCAGGGTCTGGGACCCCACATGGAAGGAGGATCCCAGAGTCCGGGTTCCAGCCTCAGCCCAAACTGCAATTAAACATAAACATCCACAAACCTGAGTCAGCTGATCAGGGCCACCCACAGCTGTTTTTTATTCCAGTGTAGATGTACCCTTAGTGCCTCTGTGCTGCCTTTGTGTTCCTGTGGCCAGTTCTCTGCTTGCTGGCTTTAGCCCCACCCCTTCTGCTGCTGCTCTTCTCCTCCAATCTCTGTTGGCCACTACAGTTGCTGCACCCACCTTCTCCCTCCACTTCCTGGGAGCCAATCAGAGACAGACACAAAGAAAGTGACCACCTTTGAAACTCAGACCCCCTTTGATTTTTTCCACCCAAAGTGTGCTGCAGGTTGAGTGTGGTCATATATACAGCTGGAGATGATGTGCTCCCACGGGGTCCCACCAGCTGGGAACCATTGCTGTACGTAAAGATGCAAAAAATAAACCAAGGCCACAGAGGTAAGTCCCATATTAGATATTGAAATATCTGTTTATACAGTTAACCGTACAAGCTATATCGCGGTACAGCTATATACAAAGAGTTCATTGTCTCTGGCTAACCAAACTCCACTAGTATTTAACAACAGTAATAAATGGATTTACAAAGCAAGGGTTTTCTGGGTAGATGCATAAGAACAAAAGACTAAATAGTTCAGAATCATAGTAAAAACAGGTTCGAGACTGAGTTGTGGCCATGCTCTAAAAGGGGAGAGAAATAAACTGTAAAGAACGAAAGCAAATATACCCTCTGAAAGAAAAAAGAGCAGGCAATAAGGTTGCAAAACTCAAAGCTCAATTAAAATCTCTCTGCTTCACTTATCAAATTTCTCAAATCAATTTTAAATGGAGTCCTGTTTCTAGGACCTCAATGAAGGAAAGCTGTAGGCCTCTCTAGGACTGCAACTTCAAAAAATCTTGTTTGCCATCCATTGGATAATAAGGATACAGATTCTCTAGTCAATTGATTTAGGTGGCTAATGAGTTTGGCCTGAGGCATGAGAGCTGTGAATCAGGACACTGCCTGAATAAAAACAATGAGGCTTCCAGACATATTCTACCAGAAATTTTCTCTACCTGACTCTTTAGGATAGACTGGGCTGTTTAACCTCTAAAATAAAAATGGAAAAGGACAATGGAGTAAGCAGATAAAAAGCACGATCTCCTAGTATAAATATAAACTCTATTAGCCCTTATGCCAACCCAATGCACAGTTGTACTGGGTTTCTGTATCTTTGTCAGAACCGGCTCTAGGCACCAGCAAAGCCAGTACGTGCTTGGGGCGGCACAATTCCAGGGGCAGCATTCCTGTCCCCCCACCCCCACCCCTTTTTTTTTTTGGCTTGGGCAGTTGCGCTCTCGGAGCTTGGGGCGGCAAAAAACCTAGAGCCGGCCCTGATCTTTGTTCCATTTATCAGACAAAAGCTTTATTGCTTGTTTATCCCCATTCCACAGCAGTCTGAAAAAAAGCAGAATTTATGCAAAGTTCAGCTCCTTAATAAGTGATCGCTTCCTCAGTCTCTTTAAGGTCCTCAGGACCACAAGCTCTGTCTGTCTATGGAAAAACAAAATCCTGTGTTGAAAAGTGTAATACTGCACTGTAAGAACTCGCTTCCAAAGTACACATGCTCAGGGAGTCAAGGTATAAGAAGCTGCTATCTTTGGCCAGCTGGTGAATATGAAAAATGCTACATTCCTTCCACTTCTTGGACTATTTATATGTGAGGAGAAGGGGTCAGGGTTCATTCTTACTAGGGAAAAAGTGGCCTACATGCATCTCCAGAGTAAGTAGTGTGAGAAAATCTTAGTTAAGTGATATAGCTGAGACAATGTGGATGAAGGAAAGACATGTAGAAAGGGTTTTATAAATAGTAAGATCACACTCAACATACCATCTATTTTCCTGGTTAACTGAGCAAGTCATAAAGCCAGCTGGGTGAAGCTGATAAGTCAAACTGCACCACGTAACTAACTTCTGTAACTTTCATAGATTCACAGATTATAAGATCAGAAGGGACCCTTGTGATCATCTAGTCTAACCTTGATGAAGCACTGGTGGGAGACTCTCTGGGACTAAGGCTAAACACCTTCAACCATGGAGCTCCCTAAAATCAGAGACCAAGACAAATCTATATCTTGCTACTTTCTGGGCAAAAATGTAAGACTCGTCTCTTTGTGAAGTCTTCCTGTAATACTGGTGTTTGCAAAATGGCCTGGCACTGTTTGCCGTAGAGGTAATCAACAGGATAATCATACTTAAGAAACGGGCATAAATCAGTGTAGTAATGGAGTGTATGGTCTTCATGGATACATAGATGTTGTGCCTAGATACTGTAGTGAAGACTGCATTATAAATGCCTAGATTAATTAGATTAGCTAAATAGACAGCGTTTGGTTGCAATGAATCAAAAGTTCACCAGCCACATCCTCATGTTAATCAAAAGTTTTCATTGTAAATTTCAAGTTCTTCTTTCAGTTTCTGAACTGGACAACATCCAGTCATGGAGGATAAATACACTTTCTCTCTGTGTCCGGATGTTTCATGGGAGGCATGTGTGCCTCCAACCTAGTCAGCATGGAGTAAATCATGAAGGCAGTATCTCCACAAATTACCACAGAGGGATGAGAAGTGGGACAGCAGAATGGGAAAAACCCTTTAATATATATCTCCAGTGGTCTAACAAAACCCATCATCGCCAGCAGGGAAGGATTAAAATTCTGGTTTAGTGCGGGTGGAATGGAATTTGGAAGGAATAAATCATCCTGGGCAAGATTCCAAGAGATTTCATAGGAAGAATGCCGCAGGAATAAGCGCCTGTCAAAAGACAAGAGCCTAACAACAAATTGATTCAGCTGTAAGTGCCAGGAGGGGCTGAATAAAGAGGGAAGTCTCTATCTCTCTGGGTGAAGCTACTGCCATAGGTCATGGGCCGTGAGCAAGATCTTCAAAGAGGGTAACCATTTGTAGCCACAGAAGTAAGAATATTCCTCTCGGTAGCAGAGTGCAGCCTATCTCAGGAGAAGAAAAGAAAAATATTGAACTCCCCTCCCAACAAGATCTTGAAGCCCAGCAGAAGAGACAGGTTTTCTGATGAAGACTTAAAAAAAAAAAAAAAAAGATCACTGGAAAATATAACATACGGACTCCAGGGGATCTGATTCTGTGGAGCTGGCCAGAAGCTGGAGGTGGTCTTTATGGATTAAAATAGTTACTCCCTGATTTTAGAATTATATGCCACTTTAAAGACCTTATCAACCCAGGCCCAGGGCAATTTCTCATGTTGCTGTGGGAAGAGATGAGTTCCTTGTAGAAACAAGCAATACATGAGTCTTTAGATTTGGACAAAAAATCAATAAAAACAGCATGCACTTTATTTTATTAGAGAATCAACAACCATTAAAATAAAAATAAGGCCACCCAGCGGTGGCAACAGTGAGTGGATATCAATCCCTCTGTGAGAATCATCAAATATAAGTATCCATATGGGCCTGATCCAAAGCCCACATTGAAAAGACTCCAACTGAGTTCTCTGGAGTTTGGATCAGGCCCCAGATATCAGTCAGGAAACATAAAATTTTCCTTCAGCATCTCAAAGGCATAAACACCAACATACCCAACACATCAACAAAAAGGTGTTTGTTAAGTTAGCATGGTTCGCATTCCAGCAGTAATGTTGGTACTTATAAAAAAAAATGACCCAAAATCCCCCAAACCAGCCATTAGCAATAGCAGTAGCTATCAAAACAAAAGTGGAATGTGCTTGGGTTGGAGGCAAGGGAAGAAAAGGAAGGTCAACTACTCAGAAAACAGTTTGTTAAATGGGCCTAAGGTACAAAGACCCTCTGGAATGGCCTACATCCCTAGTTATGTAGTTATGCTGGACAAGGAAATGTCCACAGCCCAAAGGCACGAAGGGCTGATGTGTGGTAGAGCAGTGGGAAGGTGAACTGAAACCCCCAGTAAATTTTGCATACCAAAGTTTCTATTCCAGACTTTTTACATGACTTTATGTGAACCATTCTCTGTGCCTCAGTTTCTCCAACAGTAAAATTAGGATACTAATTTTCTCCATCACAGAGATTTCAGGAAGCTTACTATGTTTGCAAAATACTTTCCTCAGATAGAAAGAGCTATGGAAGTACAAAGTAGGAAGGATGGACCAGTGGATAGAGTTCTAGCCTGAGCCTTGGGTTAAACTCACTCTTCTGCCACAGGCTTCCCATATGACCGTGGGCAAGCCACTTAGTCTCTCTGTGCCCCAGCTTCCCATCTGTAAAATGGGGACAATAGCACTTTGCTACTTCATAGGGGTGTTGTTGTGAGATTAAGTACATTAAAGATTGTGAGGCACTCAGATACTCTGATAATAAGGGACCATATAAGTATCTCTGATAGATCTGAGCTCTAATAAACAGAAGAAGCAAATAACGTACCTGGCTTAACAATAACTAAAACTCAAAGGAAGGAAGGGCAGGAATCCTAATGCTAACAGTGGACCAGGTGTAGTAGGCAGAAGTGATTGAAATAGTGGGTAAACGAACACTCTCATAAGTCCTCTCTCTGTTATCCACAATACACTGCAGTACAATAGTGTGTTCTTCTCTTCCTAATAGTTTCTTGCAAGGTTTCAGAATAATAAGACACAGAGCACAAACAAGAGCAAAATGGTATATAGCCCAAAAACAAATTGATTCCCAGTATGAAATCTGAGGACCCCTCATAGCCTCTGACATCAGCCCAAGCCCAAATTCAAGCATTGAAGAAGCTATTGAGTATACATTTCACAGTAATAAATGTACAAGTGTAGAGCAGTTACACACAGTACAGAGTATGTACAGCAAGAAATTAAATTAATGTCATATAAACAATGCTCCAAAGCAAACCTACTGTAGAACATCACTCGCTACCTTTTGTCTCTTTTTCTCTCAGCCTCTGCAGCAAATCAAAAGGTGGGACTTCTTGTGATAGGATATCTTCAGCGATAGAGAATATGTAAGTGCTCTCTATTCTGTTTGCTCTACTCCACAGTCTGTCTCTCAGTCTTCCAGAACTGTTTACCAGTGTGCTGGGGCTGCACTGAATAACTCTCTCATCTTGGAACTCATGGGAGCCTCTCTGATGAACAGCATCCAAGATTCTAACTTTGTCATCAAAGCTATGTAGGCAGATGATTAGCACGGGGCTTATCATCTGCATCAATAGAGTGGGTTGCTAAAGCTCAATGAGCCTGATCTGTTTTCAGTCTGTCTCCAGTCCAAAAACTTCCATTAGCCAAAATGCAAATAGCTCTGTTTAATTCCTTCCATCCCTTCAGCCAGACTAATGTTCCAGAGGGGTTACCTGTTTTTTTAATTTTCCTTTTGCTTGATTCTGAGAGAGACATGTCTTCCTCTAGCATGTCAATCCATCAAATACACTTAAGGGTGGGATCCTTCAGATCAGAAGCTCTTGCGTCACTGTCTGCACTTCACTTGTCCATCACTAGTAAGCAGACCTAGCAATATTGATTTTGAAAAAATAGTTCTTGCTTTCTCCTGTGTGTATACATGTACTATTTCTGCTCCCTTTCATGAGAAGAGTACTGAGATTTAGTGTAGTTTTTTGGGGGGAAAAGTTCTGTGTGTAAATATATTTAGATTTATTAAAAGTGCCTATTTGAGATTGTAGATGCCTTGTATATCAAATTTGACCCAAACAACTACAAAATTATGTAAAAAGTGATTGTGAGTGAAAACCCTGAGCAACTCCTAATAATAATAGTATTGCCGAGCAGCATATGTAACAGTCTATTTTAAAAAACAGTCCTTAAGGTATCTAATATTTTTATCACTTTCTCACTGTTTTTCTTTCCTTCGGGATTTTACAATTTCTGAAATGATAGCAGGTAACCAGTGATAGCAGGTAACCAGTGCAAATATTATTTTATAAGATGTTTTTTCCAAACAATCACTTGTTTTAGTGGCAGTGGGATTGCTCCGGGGTAAAAACCTGGAATGCTACTAAACCCAGTAAGTCTCTGTGGGTGAAATTCAGCCATCCAAAGGGCCAATGCAAAACTTGTGTATCAGTTAAGTGTCTCGGTCTGTTTCTCTGTCACACACACATCTGCTAACGCACATGCACACAGATGTAAAACAGCCATAGCTAGAACTGGAGGCTGTACAAAGGAGTAGTTGCGGCACTTAACGCTGGAAAGCATTTGGAGATGCAATTTATATGTTGACTCTGCACAAAATATTGTATCATATCATTTACTACATATCAGCTCTATGTGGCAATTATTCTATACAAAGAAACCCCCTTTGAACAACATAGATGTATGAACAGATATCTTTATCTGGATTAAGAAATAACTAGCAATCTGTGTCTATACACTACTGGAAAATGAAATGTATATTTAATATAATATCCTCTCCATAATGATCTTGGTAACCATTCGAAAATCAGTGTAGAGATGCTTACAAAGTGAAAAAGTGATGGTTTCAAAACACTGTGTAATAACACTATATAAAGATGCACAAGGAAGATCATAAGCTCTATATATGATGAGTCTATTCTTTAATTATACCAGAGATATTAAAAGCAACCACCCACATATTTGAGAGTTGGGGCACATAAATGTATCCTGTCAGCGTAATAAGACAAATTCCCCAAATTGAAAACATAAATGTCAATGGGCCAGATTGTGAACCGCTTACACTGGTTGTTACCAAGGCTGCTGGAAACCAGTGTGTGACCTGTGTGTTGCTGGCAGGCTGCTGGGGTCAGAGCTGCTGGACCAGGGCTGCAGCTATATGCTGACATTCAGGGTGTGGCCTGCATGCTGGTAGGCTGGTTGTGAGTGGCTCAATTGGGAGCAACTGCAGCAAAACATTGTGAGGCACCCAGGGTTACAGGGCAGGCGGTGACAACCCCTCGCAGGTCTGGATTGCATTCCTGACTCCCAACTGGACTGTCACAGATACATTGGATTGTCTTTGGAAATTAACATATGTCTCCAGTTAAAAACTGGTTTCAGAGTAGCAGCCCTGTTCGTCTGTATTCGCAAAAAGAAAAGGAGGACTTGTGGCAACTTAGAGACTAACAAATTTATTTGAGCATAAGGTGTCATGAGCTACAGCTCACTTCATCGGATGCAGTGAGCTGTAGCTCACGAAAGCTTATGCTCAAATAAATGTGTTAGTCTCTAAGGTGCCACAAGTCCTCCTTTTCTTTTTTCCAATTAAAAACTGTTTGTTTGGAAAACAAGTTTTGCATAGCTAAAGAAAATGGGTTCAGAGATTATTGCCATATTAAAGATACAGTAGGAGTGTTTTTGTATGAATATTCCAAACATTTTAAAGAGTGAAATTAACAATCTTTGATTCATGAGATATAAAATCGAGGGTCTGAATGCATGTGGGACTGCAGACCCTCTGGTACTTTCTGTGAGAATAGTGTGCTAATCCCATTGTCCAGGCCAAATTTCAGTTTGAAATGAACCAAATGGGTTATTATATTCTTCCTGCTCAAATTCCCTCTGCAGCTTTAGCTGGAAATGGTTTTCTTCATTTCCTGTGCTAGACCGTTGGGTTGTGCTGATGTGTGCTGCTCAGAAGATGCTAGGTTCTACCTCAATGGGTGCTGAACTTCAGTGATGACTAGAGGTTTTTATCTTGATGTCCTGATTCAGGGTCAGGTGATGCTCCCTCCACCCAAGACCTGCATCCAGAAAGACCTCCCATGTGTGGATGCAATCCCTCCTGCCTGGAAGGAGGCATCAGTGACAATGTTCTCCTTTCACCCAGACCTCACAGAGGGCCCTCACTGTGTCAGGGATTTTTACAAAGGGAAGTGGTGTGCAGTTGATTTTTACAAAGGGAAGTGGTGAGTCAGTAGTGAGCTGAGGGAGAAGTGGATGACCCTGGGTAGGGCTTTGTCCCCTGCTGGCATCACAAAGATCAGAGCAAAAGGAGAATGTACCTCCACACTAGGGGTACCAGGGCCAGCAGGAATGTGGGTCAGTATAGTTCCAATGGAACCATTTTCAGGGAGCAGGAGGAGAGAGGCATCCGAGACCCAGAGCTGACATGAAGGTATACAATCTCCACATAGATGGCCATGGCATCCACTGGTTGACCAAGGTTTATAGGATTTGGAAGCCAGCTCTCCTGTTTCTGACAAGTTAAACCTTGCCCCCACACCAATATAAAGGAAACTCCTCTTGGAAATCTCGTGTAGTTTCCTGGCCCCTAGTTTTTATTTAGTCCTTTATTTAGTCAGACAAGGAATTTAACAGAGAAAAGACTGAATAAGAGTAGAGTAAGGCGCTCATGATTTGGCTCACAAATTGATAATGCTCTTTGAGATCCATTTTAAGAGGAAATGCACTGTGACCCTTCACTGTTCTTATATGGCCCGAACCAACTCCAGACTTAAACCAACAGAATGGGGCCCTTAAAGGAGTTACATCCATGTAAAAATTATGTAAGCAAGAGGCGACTCAAACTCTGCATGTGTTCTGCTAATTCAGGAAGTATGTTACTTGCAGGGTATGTCTTCACTGCAGAGTTAAATTGAGTGGCCAGTGTGATATACTGACAATATCTTGTATTATCCTGAACAAACCTTTTGGAATTAAGATAAACTTAATTGAGTTAAGGTTACTGAATTAGGGTTAACACCTTGGGGTTACACTGTATTGTAATGCAATTGCATATGTGTTATTGTGGCACTGTATGTACCTTCTCTAGTAGGAAGGGGGATGCTAATGTACTTCTCCTTTATCAACCCTTTGAACCTACCCCCCCCCGTCACCCCGGGGATATATGCATAGACTAGTTCAAACTGGATTTTCCAGGGACCAACAGACAAAGAAAGGGGTTTTGGATACATAGCCTGTTTTTAAAGTGGCTCATAGCCTTCTTCCTGATCCAGCAAATAGACAGGAGCCCTGGTCGATGGAGGTCCCCAGTCCTTTGGGAAGTGGAGTGCCCCAAGTGGAGTGCCCCAAGGGTCGGTCCTGGGGCCGGTTTTGTTCAATATCTTCATAAATGATCTGGAGGATGGTGTGGATTGCACTCTCAGCAAATTTGCGGATGATACTAAACTGGGAGGAGTGGTAGATACGCTGGAGGGGAGGGATAGGATACAGAAGGACCTAGACAAATTGGAGGATTGGGCCAAAAGAAATCTGATGAGGTTCAATAAGGATAAGTGCAGGGTCCTGCACTTAGGACGGAAGAACCCAATGCACAGCTACAGACTAGGGACCGAATGGCTAGGCAGCAGTTCTGCGGAAAAGGACCTAGGGGTGACAGTGGACGAGAAGCTGGATATGAGTCAGCAGTGTGCCCTTGTTGCCAAGAAGGCCAATGGCATTTTGGGATATATAAGTAGGGGCATAGCGAGCAGATCGAGGGACGTGATCGTTCCCCTCTATTCGACATTGGTGAGGCCTCATCTGGAGTACTGTGTCCAGTTTTGGGCCCCACACTTCAAGAAGGATGTGGATAAATTGGAGAGAGTCCAGCGAAGGGCAACAAAAATGATTAGGGGTCTGGAACACATGAGTTATGAGGAGAGGCTGAGGGAGCTGGGATTGTTTAGCCTGCAGAAGAGAAGAATGAGGGGGGATTTGATAGCTGCTTTCAACTACCTGAAAGGGGGTTCCAAAGAGGATGGCTCTAGACTGTTCTCAATGGTAGCAGATGACAGAACGAGGAGTAATGGTCTCAAGCTGCAGTGGGGGAGGTTTAGATTGGATATTAGGAAAAACTTTTTCACTAAGAGGGTGGTGAAACACTGGAATGCGTTACCTAGGGAGGTGGTAGAATCTCCTTCCTTAGAGGTTTTTAAGGTCAGGCTTGACAAAGCCCTGGCTGGGATGATTTAACTGGGAATTAGTCCTGCTTCGAGCAGGGGGTTGGACTAGATGACCTTCTGGGGTCCCTTCCAACCCTTATATTCTATGATTCTATGACTGGGTGTTTGTTCTTAGCTGGAGATGTGATGAACTGGTAACTATAAGGAATCCCCTTGGGTGGGGGATTAAGAAACCATGCTAGGCTTGGGGTTAATTCTGGTAAGCTTATTAGCATGTGTGTAGGTTCTTTTATTGTTTATAATTTTTTTTCTGAAATGCTTTGTACCTTAAGAATAAAATAGATTATCACTCAAGTGATTTAGCCTGCATTCTCACTGCACAGTGGCTGGGTTACCAGCCTGAGTGAAAGCGGCAACTGGGCCAGATAGCCTGGGTTGAAAGCACCACCAAACTTAGGTGAGAGAGTTTTGTGTGTGGATAGGAGAAGGGTTAGGGGCGATACCCAGATAAAAGCCTAATTAATATGCAGTTAAGACATAACCCCAGAATATTAGTTAATCAGAAAATCTGTGTCTTCTATCAGAATGGACCCAGACATTAGATTTGACAAGTATCTTTTTTCTCTTTTTCAAAGGAAGAAGTTGGTCTAGTTATCAGGGTACAGGACTAGCAACCAAGACTGTCTGAGTTTTTGTGCAGACATTGCCACCAGCTCCTTCTGTGCCTGAGTGATGTCACATTAATTTCTATGTCTCAGTTCCTCCACCAGTTAACCCCCCAAAATATGTATTTACCAACCCTACAGTGGTGATAGGACAATTAATTAGTAAAAGTGTGTAAGTGCTTTGAAAATGGAAAAACTATGTCAATGCCAAGGATTGTAACCAATTTTTCAAATACAGGCACATGGGTCCATTTTAGGCACCAAAAGTGGCCTAAGGTTCATAAGGCGCTAAGAACACTCAGCTTCCATTATCTTCAGCCCCTGTGAAAATCAGTCTAGGTTTATTTAGATGCCTAAATAAGGATTTAGTTGCTTAACTGTAGTCACCTAAGTTGAAAAATTTGGACCTCATTATTATTATTTTAGTAATAATTTAAATACTGTTAACTAGCTTATGCTGGGTAAATATATGTACTTCTTTGCTCTTTTAAACCATACAAGAAGATTTTGACTTAGGAGGAAATATTTCTGTTATTAACTAACAATTGAATAATATTAATGCCAATATTAACAGTCCTATAAGGGAAAGCCTAGGATTTGCCATGCTTGCACCTTTTCAGGCATCAGAATGGAAACCTTGGGTTGATTACACAGATCACTGTCACATCACTATAGTATATTTTACCCTAGGGACAAACTAAGTTAATATTTTATGAGGTGTTTATCAGCACGCAGAAAAGTAATGTCTGAGGCAAAGTGATGGAACTGTCATTTGTGCTCCTTTGAGAATCTTAAAAGTAAATAAAGTTGCTTTAAAAAAAAAAGTGAGAGCGGGGCTCCGTGTTCCTGGAATTATTCCCAGGACACGCTATCCACAAAAGCACATGTTGTTATTAGCTAGCTGTAATAGAAGTGTAGCTTTTGGACAGCAACTGGGTGCTCATTTCATAAAATTGAAAAACATACCTTTCATCAGGTCATAAAGAAGGGAATTTAGTGGAAAGCTGTTAAAATCAAAGCCTGAGAGCACACACAAAGAGAGATTTATGCAATTAGCAAACTGAAGTAGATCTTTTTATAGAAGGAAATTTCCATATGTGTAATTATTTAATTGCTTTGGAAGGGTTAGGTAATTTAGTAATGATATAGGGCCTTATGTGGTAGATTTCCTGAATTCTAGGTGAAGAATTAGGTCCAACTCTTCTTTTAGATGAGCTCCTTTGGGAAGGAAGAAGCTTGGTAAAGTCATAACTTTGCGGGACACTAAAAATCATGGTCTTAATAAAAACACTGGATTTATCACAACAATCTGTAACCCATTAATCACCCTTTTTGTCCTAAAACTACAGGGTTGTTACTTCCTTTGAAAGGTTCCTTAGAATATGCGCTAACTAACTGCTTATGCTAAACTATCTGTTCGATCTTGTATTTAGCTGTGACACTCCTTAGTACCTTTCCCAGCCTGAAGAAGAGCTGGGTGTAGCTCAAAAGTTTGTCTCTCTCACCAACAGAAGTTGGTCCATTAAAATGGTATTACCTCACCTACCTTGTCTCTCCAACGTAACCAATACTTTCTGCTTGGAGTACTCTTCATGAGAAATCTGTAGGTGTTTTAAAGGGTTTGGGAGTTTCTGGTTGTGACATACCGAGGTACAATCCAGACTAATGAGCAGCTGTGTCACTCCTGCCCTCTATCCTGCGGTGCCCTTTACACTGCTTTGCTGCTGTAGCCTCCAGGCTGGATTGCTCACACACAGCTTCCAGCATGCAAATCACTCCCAGCTATGTCTCTGTGTGTGTTGTAGCCAGCCAGCCACACCTTGGTTCCTACCAGCCTTAGTTATACTGCAGAGTAACCCCTGCACACTCCCCGTCTTAGATTCCCCGCCCCCAGAAATGTATGTCCTGTACTGCCCAGCCCTCTCCTGGACAATACAAGCTGACATAAAGTCTGTTATTGCTTTAATGGAAATAATATGCATATTACTTGCCACTCCAAATGGAGTTTCCCAGACACTTCAATTTAAACACACTGCATTAGATAAAACCAAAAACAAGTTTATTAATGACAAAGAGCTAGATTTTAAGTAAATAGAAGTGATGAGACATAAAAGTCAGAAGTCAAAAATGATTACAAGAAAATAAAGTTAAAAAGGTACTGGAGCCTAACTTGACAAACTATATCAGATTCAAGCTAAATTTCTCATCATATGCTTTCAGAAGTCTTATTTCATAGGCCAGGACCCCTTCTCCAGTCCATTGCTGCTTCCTGTGTCCTTTAGAGGCCACAAATGCAGTGGGCGGGGGAGGAGCATGTCTTGGGGTGTTTGTCTCTCCTTTTTATAGTGTCAGTCTCCTTCTTGAAAAACATTTCCAGCTGAGATTCAGGAGACAAAGAGTCTATAAGGAAGGATGTTCCCTGCTGCTTTTCCTTACGTGGTGGAGCATCCTTTGTTTCCTGTCCTGCTTGATGACTCTGTTTACTGCTAAAGTGCAAATTCAGCAGACTGCAAATTCCTTTGTTTGAGACAGACCTGTTTGCCAAACCCAGTTTGGAATATGTGCTAAGAATGCCATAGAGTGGAATCTTATAACTTCACGAACAATGTTTCCCCACACATATTACCAGGCCAATGATGACCAACAAATTATGAGTTTTCAAATGATACCTTACAAGGCATACTTTGTACAAAAATAGTGTATAGTGGGTGGGCATGGGTACATTCTGTCACAGTGGTGAAATTAGCAGAGGAGCGACATATTTACCTCCGGGCATCATTACATAACCACTACATCTGTGTTGTTCTGTATGTAGAGGGCAAAAGCTGACTGAAGAAAAAGGAGATGAAGCAAAGAATTTCTTTGATAATTTACCAGTCAACAAGAAGTTAGTTTTGTTGTTAAATTGACAGGTGATTGTTGATGCAAAACAATGCATGCACAAACTGGAAGGTAGCAGCTGGCCGTTGACTTGTATCTCTTGGTCCCACCATTACCTCAGTGAGTACAGTCTGATTTCAGATCAGGCAATTTAATTTCTAACACCTAAGATGACAAAAAGAGTCTGTTATTTGGTGCTAAATTTCCATTTGTTTACCTTACTTCTCCTCATGTAATGACACTGGCATCAGTTATCTTGACACCCTTTTTGGTCTTGGCCTGCATTCAGCATTTGAAATTGAGTTGCCTGAAGGATAGTTTTCAGAGTAACAGCCGTGTTAGTTTGTATTCGCAAAAAGAAAAGGAGTACTTGTGGCACCTTAGAGACTAACCAATTTATTTGAGCATGAGCTTTTGTGAGCTACAGCTCACTTCATCGGATGCATACCGTGGAAACTGCAGCAGATATTATATACACACAGAGATCATGAAACAATACCTCCTCCCACCCCACTGTCCTGCTGGTAATAGCTTATCTAAAGTGATCATCAAGTTGGGCCATTTCCAGCACAAATCCAGGTTTTCTCACCCTCCACCCCCCTACACACAAACTCACTCTCCTGCTGGTAATAGCCCATCCAAAGTGACAACTCTCTTCACAATGTGCATGATAATCAAGGTGGGCCATTTCCTGCACAAATCCAGGTTCTCTCACCCCCATACACACACAAACTCACTCTCCTGCTGGTAATAGCTCATCCAAAGTGACCACTCTCCCTACAATGTGCATGGTAATCAAGGTGGGCCATGTCCAGCACAAATCCAGGCTCATTCACCCACCCCCCTTTCTCCCCCCCGGGACACACACACACACACACACACACACACACTCACTCTCCTGCTGGCAATAGCTCATCCAAACTGACCACTCTCCAATACCTTCAGATCAGCGGCACTGCTATGGGTACCCGCATGGCCCCACAGTATGCCAACATTTTTATGGCTGATTTAGAACAACGCTTCCTCAGCTCTCGTCCCCTAAAGCCCCTACTCTACTTGCGCTATATTGATGACATCTTCATCATCTGGACCCATGGAAAAGAAGCCCTTGAGGAATTCCACCATGATTTCAACAACTTCCATCCCACCATCAACCTCAGCCTGGTCCAGTCCACACAAGAGATCCACTTCCTGGACACTACAGTGCTAATAAACAATGGTCACATAAACACCACCCTATACCGGAAACCTACTGACCGCTATTCCTACCTACATGCCTCCAGCTTTCACCCTGACCACACCACACGATCCATCGTCTACAGCCAAGCTCTGCGATACAACCGCATTTGCTCCAACCCCTCAGACAGAGACAAACACCTACAAGATCTCTATCAAGCATTCTTACAACTACAATACCCACCTGCAGAAGTGAAGAAACAGATTGATAGAGCCAGAAGA
Organism: Caretta caretta; assembly: GCF_965140235.1. NCBI lineage: Eukaryota > Metazoa > Chordata > Testudines > Cheloniidae > Caretta > Caretta caretta. Next base: position 108,260,116 of record NC_134206.1, on the reverse strand, counting down.
GTTCCCAGAAGTTACCTACTACAGGACAGGCCTAACAAAGAAAATAATAGAACGCCACCAGCAGTCACCTTCAGCCCCCAACTAAAACCCCTCCAACGCATTATTAAGGATCTACAACCTATCCTGAAGGATGACCCAACACTCTCACAAATCTTGGGAGACAGGCCAGTCCTTGCCTACAGACAGCCCCGCAACCTGAAGCAAATACTCACTAACAACCACATACCACACAACAGAACCACTAACCCAGGAACTTATCCTTGCAACAAAGCCCGTTGCCAACTGTGCCCACATATCTATTCAGGGGACACCATCACAGGACCTAATAACATCAGCCACACTATCAGAGGCTCGTTCACCTGCACATCCACCAATGTGATATATGCCATCATGTGCCAGCAATGCCCCTCTGCCATTTACATTGGTCAAACTGGACAGTCTCTACGTAAAAGAATAAATGGACGCAAATCAGATGTCAAGAATTATAACATTCATAAACCAGTCGGAGAACACTTCAATCTCTCTGGTCACACAATCACAGACATGAAGGTCGCTATCTTAAAACAAAAAAAACTTCAAATCCAGACTCCAGCGAGAAACTGCTGAATTGGAATTCATTTGCAAATTGGATACTATTAATTTAGGCTTAAATAGAGACTGGGAGTGGCTAAGTCATTATGCAAGGTAGCCTATTTCCTCTTGTTTTTTCCTACCCCCCCCCCCCCCCAGACGTTCTGGTTAAACTTGGATTTAAACTTGGAGAGTGGTCAGTTTGGATGAGCTATTGCCAGCAGGAGAGTGAGTTTGTGTGTGTGTGTGTCCCGGGGGGGCGGGGGGGGGGGAAGAGGGTGGGTGAGAGAGCCTGGATTTGTGCTGGACATGGCCCACCTTGATTATCATGCACATTGTGAAGAGAGTTGTCACTTTGGATGGGCTATTACCAGCAGGAGAGTGAGTTTGTGTGTAGGGGGGTGGAGGGTGAGAAAACCTGGATTTGTGCTGGAAATGGCCCAACTTGATGATCACTTTAGATAAGCTATTACCAGCAGGACAGTGGGGTGGGAGGAGGTATTGTTTCATGATCTCTGTGTGTATATAATATCTGCTGCAGTTTCCACGGTATGCATCCGATGAAGTGAGCTGTAGCTCACAAAAGCTCATGCTCAAATAAATTGGTTAGTCTCTAAGGTGCCACAAGTACTCCTTTTCTGAAGGATAGTGTTGACAATTCATGACCTAAACTGCCAGTACTTGATCCTTTTTCTCTAGTCATCATACACTTCTGAGGATGGTAACAATCCTCAGATGCCAGCTTTCAAAGTAAAATGGTTTTCTGTCTGCTAAATTCAAGTAAGTGTTTCTGAAGAAACAGATGCAAGGTCCAGGGCTGATTTATTCATCACACAATTTAACTCCCCAAATACATCTTAAATGTATCTCAAAATCTAGAGGTGAGCCTATGTGATGATAGAGGAAATATCAGAAGGTAGGATACCTTCTTTCTTTTCTTCTCCCATCATCTTAGATTCCCTTTAGGTTTCTCTCTGAAATTAGTCCATTGGGCATGATTATCCTCTCACTTATGCTCTGATCCAGCTCCCACTGAAGACAATGGAAAGACTCCCATTGACTTCAGTGGGAACTGGATTAGCACCCTATTCCAGTATAAATCAAAAGCACAACCCACATGTACTGTCATTGTGAGCACTATAGTGAAGGCTGTGTCAGCAGCTGCATTCCAAAGCTAACATATTACAAGATTTATAACTTTACCATAAAGTTTTTTTCCAGAGTAAAACTTAGCAACAAAGAGAGTAGCCTTGGTGAGCACGCTGTTTTCCTTCATTTTTTTTAAGTTAAGGGATAAAACAAAATTAATAGTGGTTTCCGGCTTGTTTTTTTTGCTCTCAGATTATAAACCAAGAGTGTTTCCTAGATTTAAACTTTGAAAGTAACTATCTAATAATAACAGGTTTCGTGCCTTCAGATGATTTAAGGGGAACAGGTTATTTCATTTGCAAAAATAGCTGCTGCCTGCATGTAATACCCAATCTGGAGAAAGATTTTATGAGGAGAGTTAGCACATAGTTATGGGCAAAATTCTCCTCTCTAATCTGCATTGTGGATATCTATTGTGTATGTGTATTCTTCACTTTTTCTGCATTCAGACTTCCATTTTGATATCCAAGAAAATTTTACCAATGAAACAAACTCAGAAAATGCAATAGATGCTTCCAGTGTGGATCGGACAGGGCAATTTTCCCCTAGATATGTGCATGGATTAAGTTCTTGGATACAGCAATCATAATTTGATGGTGTACCAGGTTAATATTTTTTCACTTTTAGGAGTGCACTAAAAATGTACAGTTTCATTCATTTGTACACATACATTCATATCAGAGACCGTTCTTGCATTTTACAATGATAGGGGTTGTTTAGTTTTCTTTGAGGTACTCTGCAAAAGATTTAATTTTTTTCTCTGCTAATCATTTGTCCTGGCAACCTTTGTTCACTTGAGGAGGGTTAAATGCAACTGCCTTTGGAGACTAGATTGCCCAAAAGGGAATCCCCAGAGTTCATACCTGCCTACTCTGGGGAGAAAGAGAGACCCCCTTTTAACTCATTTAAAATACACTGAACTGGAAGAGCTTCTTGGAGAGGTTGATTGCTGTCAAGGTTCCTCCCCCACTCTGAACTCTAGGGTACAGATGTGGGGACCTGCATGAAAAACCTCCTAAGCTTATCTTTACCAGCTTAGGTCAAAACTTCCCCAAGGTACAAAATATTACACCCGTTATCCTTGGAATGGCCGCTACCACCACCAAACTAATACTGGTTACTGGGGAAGAGCTGTTTGGACGCGTCTTTCCCCCCAAAATACTTCCCAAAACCTTGCACCCCACTTCCTGGACAAGGTTTGGTAAAAAGCCTCACCAATTTGCCTAGGTGACTACAGACCCAGACCCTTGGATCTTAAGAACAATGAACAATCCTCCCAACACTTGCACCCCCCCTTTCCTGGGAAATGTTGGATAAAAAGCCCCACCAATTTGCATAGGTGACCACAGACCCAAACCCTTGGATCTGAGAACAATGAAAAAGCATTCAGTTTTTACAAGAAGACTTTTAATAAAAAATAGAAGTAAATAGAAATAAAGAAATCCCCCCTGTAAAATCAGGATGGTAGATATCTTACAGGGTAATTAGATTCAAAAACATAGAGAACCCCTCTAGGCAAAACCTTAAGTTACAAAAAAGATACACAGACAGAAATAGTTATTCTATTCAGCACAATGCTTTTCTCAGCCATTTAAAGGAATCATAATCTAACACATACCTAGCTAGATTACTTACTAAAAGTTCTAAGACTCCATTCCTGTTCTGTCTCTGGCAAGAGCAGCATACAGACAGACACAGACCCTCTGTTTCTCTCCCTCCTCCCAGCTTTTGAAAGTATCTTGTCTCCTCATTGGTCATTTTGGTCAGGTGCCAGCGAGGTTACCTTTAGCTTCTTAACCCTTTACAGGTGAGAGGAGCTTTCCCCTGGCCAGGAGGGATTTCAAAGGGGTTTACCCTTCCCTTTATATTTATGACAATTGCAATAAAATCTCTCCCTTGTTTTACCTTGTGTCAGAATGCATTGTCATCACTGTATTCTGTATCTACATTCTGAAGTTTAACATGAAACATTAAAAGGGCATTTTTTCCCTTTTAGTTTATTTGAGTGGCTGTGGAGGGCATCAGAGGGAGCTATTCAAATGACCAGGCTGTGCAGTCAGGGAAAATACTGGTCACAGCAAGGGCATCACCCAAGTGTCTTGGTTTGAGTAAACACTCTTTGTCTGGTCCTCCATTGCCTTACACCAGAGCAAAATGAGTACAAAGGGAGTGTAAAATGATACTAAATGATAACAGCAAAGTTTTACACTCATTTTGCACAGGGGTAAATAGTTACATAAGGGCCAGGCAAAAGACAATCAGGTCTCCTGCCTGGGTTTACACACAAGGGGCTTGTTTTGTTTTATATGTATGCAAAACCCAATATCAACCCAGTTAGAAAGCTTCTATCTCTGATGTTGTCTCACACAGTATCTCCTCAACAGGGCTAGATCCGTGGTGGGAACTGCAAACCGTGGCCACCGGGAGCTGCAGGGGGCTGTGCTTGCGAACAGTCAATGTCAGCAAAATGTCTCGCGATCCGCAATCAGATTACCCTGATGGGCCATATGTGGCCCATGGGCTGCAGGTTGCCCACCACTGGGCTAGATTGTGCCTTTAAGGTGAATTAGAGAGACAAGTTGGGTGAGGTAATGTCTTTTATTAGACCAACTTCTGTTGGTGAAAGAGACAAGCTTTTGAGCTTACACAAAGCTCTTCTTCAGGTCTGGGAAACATATCAGAGTGTCATTGTCACAGTTAAATACAAGGTGGAACAGATTGTTTAGCATAAGTAGTTAACATATTTCAAGGGATCATTCAAGGTGAAGTGGTCCGTAAACAACCCTACAGTCATAGGGAGGAAAGGAAGCTGGGTGGGGGTAGTTGGTTAGTGGGCTGTAGATTGATGTAATAAGTCATCGAGTATGGGTTGCAATATGAGGTGGTAGGTGACAACTAGGGGTGTGTGGTTAGAGGGGTTTTATTTCTGTATTGGAGCAGGTTCTCTCAAAGTATTTGGGTGGCCTGTTCCATGATGTGATCTATTTCTTTGGTGGTGTGTCCTTGTTTAGGGAAGGTGGTTTTGTGTATGTTAAGGTGTAAATTCTGGACTTTCTCCTCATAGCATATTCTATCATACTCTGAGTGCCTGGCTGTAGGTAAGAGATTCCTTGGTGTGTTTGGGGTGGTGGTTACTGGATCTATGAAGGTATGTGAATTTCTTGTGTAGAGTTGTCTGTAGGATTCCATTGATGAAGCTCATTGTGGTGTCCAGGAAGTTGGTACTGTCCCAGGGAGTGTCCTTGAGAGAGTTGTTAAAGTTGTGGTGAAAATCAAAGAGGAAGTGTAATGAGGCAACGATTCACCGGTGCGGCACCTCCTGCTGGTAGTCTCGGGAATTTGCTCTTTCCAGCCCAGAGCACCCTCTGCTGGCTGGTGTCTCGCCTGCTGCTGGTTCCCATGTCCCTCCCGGACCCCGGTGCCCCTTTACCTTGGGGTGCTGCCCCCTGGCAGTGCCCCCTCGCTCTGGGTCTCCCCTCCTGGGGAACCCCCACCTTCTATCCCCACCTTGCCTCAGTGGCTACTGCCAGTCAGCATCTAGCCCCTGTTCACTGGGGCAGACTGCAGTCTGTAAACCACTCATCATCAGCAAGGAGGGTTTGGACCTGCGGCCTTTGCCTAACCCCAGGCTACACCTCTGTAGCCTCAGTACCTGCTTTGGGCTTTATCCAAGGCCTCAGCCTGGGGAGTTGCCAGGCTGGAGCTCCCCAACCCCTCTTACCTTTCCCCAGCACTGCTCTACTCAGGTACCCTGCTCAGCCCTAGGCAGCCAGGTCTGCCTCTCTCCACAGCTAGAGAGAGACTGCCTGAGTTCCTGGCTACCAGTCCTTTTATAGGGCTTCCCCCAATCAGCCTAGCCTATTGGCTTCCCAGGGCAGAACTTTCCCAGGGCTGTTTTAACCCCTTCAGGGCCGGAGTGGGTGACCACCCCACTACAGGAGTTTAAGTTATCTGCCCAGAGGATGAAAATATCATCAACGTATCTCAGGAATATAATTGGTTTTGTGGTGATTTGTCCAGAAATCCTTCTTCAAGGTGGCCCATAAAGAGATTGGCATATTAGGGGGCCATCTCAGAACCTCTGACTGTTCAAATGGCGTGGACAAAGTGTTTGTTGTTGAATTTAAAGCTGTTATGGGTGATGATGAAATGGATGAGTTTTGCAATGTGTTTGGAGTGGATATCTGAGGGCTGTCTTGTAAATATTTGAGGCTGGCAGCAATGCTGCCATTGTGAGGGATATTGGTGTATAGGGAGGTGACATCCATGGTGGCAAGGATGGTGTTCTGAGGGAGGTTGTTAATGTTGCAGAGTCAAGTGGTTGGAGGGTGGTTTTTATGAGTACCAATATTCCTCCTGTAAGAGTGCTGTGTTTGGATATGATCGATCTGCCTGGGTTCTCTTGTTTGTGTATCTTGGGAAGCATGGAGAAGATCCATTGTAATGGGAAGTACAGAGAGGAACTGCCTTAAAGGAAGCATTGGGAATCATTCTCCACTAGAGAGGTATAGTGCCTCCCAGAATTTCTCATATGTCTTGGAATGCAAATAATTTGCTGCAGCCCTTTAAAGTATGCTATACACTCTCCCCTGTGCAGGAAACCAGCTCCCTTGTCTGGCATATGGAGGGAGAGAAAAAGCTATGGTTCTACCTACCTATTACCCACCACACCCAGCCCCCTTTCTAGTGAGTCATTTCTCGGGGGAAGCAACCCTGTAGCCGTTCCTGTGCTCCCCTGAGTGCAGGGGCTGATTCTCTAGTCCTCCTTTATGCTGGCCATGCAAAGGAGAGTGAGTGGAACCTTTTTACTCCTTCCCACCCTCCACTGCACAGCCACATAAGGGCTAGATTGTGCCCCTGGTTTAACTTAATTCTGCAAAAAGTTACTTTCATTTAAACTGAAGCGTAGTTGATCATCCATCTAAACACAAGCCAGAGTTGCTCAAGGCCATGAAAGGTCAGATTTTTCCTGGCAGTTAAAACCAAAACAATAGTAAAAACTCAACTAGCAGTAAATCTCTACTCTAGCCACTATAAATACCTATGGGAAAGTACACCAGCAACAGCTACAGTGAACATTTTAAAACATTGCGACCCATTGGAAATGGGCCAAGATCTGCTGTCAATTACACCCATGCAGCCACTTACAAGTCAATGGCACTGGGCTAGTGTAACAGATAAGAGTATGGCCCATCATCTTTGCAATACACCATGAGCATTTAGTAGGAAGATCAATGCTCAAATAAATTTGTTAGTCTCTAAGGTGCCACAAGAACTCCTTTTCTTTTTGCGAATACAGACTAACATGGCTGCTACTCTGAAACTCCCTCTGAATGTGTCTGAGAGAGTTTTGATGGCCACACATTCCTGTTAGCTGACTAGCAATCATCTGCTTTCAAAGGTCTCATAATTTACCCACCCTTTTTTAAATCATTTTTTTAAGACTCCAGGTGAAACTCAGTACATTTATTTTTCTTTATTTAAGCTGAAGATTGTGTCATGCATTCGTTCCAGTTCTGACATTAAAAAGAAAATGATGAATGCGGTCATTACTTTCACAGAGAAAAGTGGCGTGAGGAGTTCTCCATTAGCCATCTAGCCTTTGTATTTCTGTGCCTTTTTGTGCCATTTGATTAAAATTTGCCATTATGAATATGAATGCCATTATTTCTTTCTAAAAGGATTATTGTTATGACTATTTTTCATCTGCATTGACCTTGTCCTCTATGTGACTGTGACTTCATTCTATATAATTACATCAATATATGAAAGTGGACAATGGAATTAGAACCCTGAAAAAGAAAAATGCTTATGGTTTATTATTTTTTTAAATATAGCAGCTTAATTCGAAAGATTTTTTTTAATTAATGACGTGACAGACTGCTGACTCCCTGTTGAAAATCTTTTAAAAAAAATCTGGTGGGAAAGCTCTGTTTTTGTAGCAATGGGTCTGGGTTCCCCACTGTTCATGTTTGCTTCTGATCTGCAAATAGTAGGATGCTATTTGCAATTGTAAAAGTTCATTTTGTGCTACTTCAGAGTCTTCATTGCAACAGAGACACCAATCTGGCTGAATAAAAGCTCTTTCTTCTCAGAGAAATATACACAGCTAAATCTCCTACAATTTCTTTTGTGAATTCATTTTTTTTCCTCTTCTACATCTCTATAGATGGTTTCAAACAATGCTAAAACATGGCAGAATGAAATGATATAACCAGACTAGATTCTTACCTGCTGAAAATTTACAGACCAGTTCAGCTGGGAAATCTACTTCTGCAGCTTTGCATTTCCACATTCAGTGTAAATTTATGAATGGAAGAGTTTCTCGGCTGTTCACATTATTGCTGAACAGCGCATATACACTTCCTGCTGCTAATTCATAACCTAAGCTTCCTAGCTTATCAGAGCATGAACCACACTTACTGCAATACAACAAGCCTGAAACTAGGCAATATTTTCTCCAAACTATTTTTTATTTAGAAGGTACCTCTTTCTAAAGTTAAAACTGGGGAAGATAATTTCCAATAGGAATTCAAAATCTGTTTGTCTTCCCAAACAAATAAAAAGGGAATGAAAGTTAATACACATACTAATTCCCAGAGTCATCCACATAAAAATTAAAAATTAAAAAGTGAGTTCAACTTTGCTGGATGCTTATTTAGAGTTAAATGGGTAGCTCTTAATCAGTGTCTGTGGAGTTCCTAAAATGATGATGATCCTCTATCCCATTTTAGTTTGTTAATTTAAAACTTTGTTTTGAATTTTGTTAAAATGATATAGGGAAGGAAAGACAAAAGCTATCAATAAAGCACTGCCTAATCCTATTTCCTTGGATTATTTTTTATTTTTCACATCACATAACACTGTGCAATATGACATAACCTGATCTAATTTCCACCCTAACCCTTTCAAGTGAATAGCATATCGAATACTACATTACTTTATCAGCATGATTTGTATGTGGCACAAATGTTATATATGTGAATGTATTGTATATATTGTATTTGTATGTATATGTATTGTATTTGTATCAGGGCACACAATACATTTAAGAATGCAAATGCACTATAGAACTGATTAGACTTTAATGAGATCAAGAGAAATAGGTTATTTCTGAATTCTCAAAGACACATGGGAAGGGTTCAATGAGATGAGGGAAGAACTAGTGACCGAGTACGTTCAAAGGTTCAGGAGGGAGTTAAAGGATGTGATGGAAGTCGTTCAAAACAACCTCCAAGACAGTCAGGCCAAACAAAAGGCGTGGTATGATAAAAATACTTGTAAATGCACTTTTGACATAGGAGATTTGGTGATGGTACTCAGCCCTGAGAAAAGGTTCAAAATGCAAAACTCCTTGAAGGGGCCCTTTGAGGTGGTAGAAGTGGAAAATGAGGGCACATATCAAGTTAAAATGCCCCACGATGATACTGTTCCCCAACTGGTACATGTGAACCAGCTTAAAGCCTATCATAGTAGAGAGGCCGGGGTAAACATGATCTGTTGTGTCGAAGGGGAAACTGAGGCACACCCACTCATTGATATGATGGGTGAATGCCAAGATGGGTTAACTCTGGAAAGTATTCAAATCTGTAATGAATTAACACCAGTTGAAAAGTGGGAGGTGTTGTCAGTGCTGCAAGGGTACAGCGAGGTATTTTCCACCCGTAAGGTGAAAGAGCAAATTCGTACAGAGATACAGAATTAAGGAATCTGACAGCTCGTGGGCATCCCCTGTGGTCTTGGTTCCCAAAAGGGATGGCGCTGTAAGATTTTGTCTGGACTATAGGAAGCTTAATGCTGTTACAGTAGCAGATGCGTACCCCATCTCAAGAACTGATGTGCTGAGCCAAGCCAAATACCTCAGTACTTTTGATTTAACTAGAGGTTACTGGAAGATCCCTTTGGAAGAGGGGGCACAACAAAAATCTGCTTTTATCACTGATATAGGGCTCTATGAATTCACGGTGTTACCTTTTGGTTTGGTAAATGCTGGTGCAACCTTCCAGAGACTGATCAACAAAGTATTAAATGGTTTACAGAACTATACAAGGGCATACATAGATGACATTGCTGTATTCAGCAACACCTGGGAGCACCTGGGGGTTGTGCTATCAAAACTCAAGGAAGCTGGTCTAACCATAAAACCCTGCAAGTGCAAGATAGGGGAAGCCAAAGTCCCCTATCTAGGACATTGGGGTGGGGTGGGGTGGCAAAATATCCCCCAACCCTCTTAAGGTGGAAGCCATTGTAAAATGGCTTGTGCCCCAAACTAAAAGGCATGTCTAATCCTTCATAGGCTTGGCAAACTATTACAGGAGGTTTGTGTGTGTGTTTGGGTGTGTGTGTGTGTGGGGGGGGGGGTCAGTGGCATTGTATCCCCAACCACAGACTTGTGTAAAAAGTACCAACCTATGAAGGTAATTTGGTCAGAGGCGTGCCAGAAGGGTTTTGGTAAGGTAAAGGCACTCTTGGCTGCAGAGTCTGTGCTGGCCAGCCCTGACTTTGATAAGACTTTTGAATTGTGTGCTGATGCATCTGACACTGGACTGGGTGCTATGCTGATGCAAACAGGGGAGAACAGCAAGAAGCACCTCCTTGCCTTCCTAAGCAAAAAGCTGCTGCCTATTGAGCAGAATGACTCTGTCATAGACAAGGCGTGCTATTCCATATTGTGGGCTGTTAAACAACTGAGACCTTACCTCTGTAATAGGAGGTTCAAGATTCTAACAGGCCATTAACCCCTGATATGGCTGAACAGAACCAAGGGCACAAACTCCAAACTGCTACCCTGGAGCCTGGTCCTGCAGGAATTTAACATGGAGATTGTGCACATTAAAGGGAAGGAAAACATGGTAGCAGATGCTCTGTCTAGGAAAGGGGAAATTGGGCATCTTGCCTTTGCATTGGTCAGTGACCAACCCTCTGGCAGTAATCACAGGGGGGAGATCTGACATCACACTCCATATTCTTTATGAAAATATGCTTATGATATGGATATGACATATCTGAGATATACTTTATGCAAGAAGGCTTATGTAAGATGTCATTGGAAAGGTTATGATTTACTGAATGTGAGTATCTAATGTGTATGCATGTATCATTTCTGTGTCTGAAGTTAGAAATATTGACCATGTATCTGTATTTCAAATGTGTTACTTTGGGTGTCACCTACAGCTAGTTCTTCAGGTACAACAATGAAAAGCCAGACAGGGCTGATGGCCTATTAGCAAAGACAATAGACTGTGAAAGGGCTGTCTTCCTGGGGACGCTCCAGACAGCCTGCGAGTAATGGCTGCCACAGCTCTGCAGAGACAAGGGTCTGAGTCACCTGGTACTGGACCCCTCCCAACCTCCACCCCCTTGTTGGAATGCCAGTGTTTTTCCACTGGAAGACAAAGAGTTGCCACCTTACACAAGAACTATATAAGGCAGGGAACTGACATCATCATGGGTCTCCTCTGCCTCCGCAGCCAAAGACACACAGAAAAACACCTGGAAGCAAGAACTGAACTTGGGGGAGAAGAGTTGAGCCCAAGCTGAAAGGGCATCTAGCTTGCGAGTTAAAATATCTGAGGTTTCAAGCTGCAGGCCAGTGCAGCTGCCTTTCAAGACTTTCTTTAATCTGCCTGTAATAATATCTAGGGTGAGAAATTACTATTTGTAAACAATTTCTTTAGTGAAACAAGCTTAGTTTGGTTTCAGAGTAGCAGCCGTGTTAGTCTGTATTCGCAAAAAGAAAAAGGAGTACTAGTGGCACCTTAGAGACTAACCAATTTATTGGAGCATAAGCTTTCGTGAGCTACAGCTCACTTCATCGGATGCATTCACTGAATGCATCCGATGAAGTGAGCTGTAGCTCACGAAAGCTTATGCTCCAATAAATTGGTTAAACTTAGTTTGCATGTTTTGTTTCATTGGCTTGGTAATCTGCTTTGTTCTGTCTGCTATCTCTTTAACCATTTAAAATCTGCCTTCTATAGTTATTACATTTATTTTGCTTATTATTAAACACAATTTATGTAATTTCTAACTGGGGTGGAGGGGAGAAGTCATGCACATCTCTCTTCACATTGAGGAAGAGGGTGAATTTTTATGAGCTTGTGCTGTGCAGATTTTTTTTTATACAGCGCAAGATGGTATTATTTTGGGTTTATCTCCCAAAAGGGGTGTGCACATGAGTGCCAGGTGACTCCTCTCACACAGACCTGACTTCTATCTGTGTCTGTAGCGGGGTGTGGCCCTACCTGTGTAAGTGTGTGCTGCAAGAGGCCAGAGAGCCTAATTCAGCAAAATAGGGAGAGGGAACCCAGGTTGGTAGAGCAGAAGAGGCTCAGTTAAATCCCAGTACATCAGATGGCATTTTGGACGGGGGGTCCAACCCATCACAGTCAGAATCAGGCTCACAGAATGCATCACCTCCATTAAAAAAAAGCAAAAAAAAAAAAATTAGCAACCACCAAACATGGAGCTAAATTCAACTCTCAGTTACAATATTGCAGATGAGGAATAATGCCATCAAAGGCAATGGAATTAGTCTGATTTTATGCTGGTATAACTGACAGTGGAATTCTTCCCTTTTGCTATAAATGGAATGATCAATTGACAGATACTATTGTTAAATAATACATTATGATTACATGGACCTCATCTGGAATTCTGATTTTGAACCTGTGATCTGAAGTCTGTGCCTGATTCTCTGCTCTCTTACACAAATGTAAATGCGGAGTAACTCATTTTAAATCAGCAGTATTATACAAGTGTGAAACCAGCACAGTAAAATAAATAATATTAATCATATTTAGCTCCACAGATCTCAAAGAAATTTACAAACAAAAGTAAGTATCAGTGTTCTTGTTTTATAGATGGGGAAAATGAAGCTTAAAGAGGTGGAGTGACTTAAATGAGAGGAGAATCAAGCCCTCAGTCTTATGAAAGGTCATATTGAGGTCTCAATTCTTCACTGCCTTGCACCTGTCATTCACACCTATGATTGCAATGCCAGTGTAATATGCGACTAATTCAGAATGGTAGCGTTTTTCACCCCCTTTGGACAGGTACAAATGTCTATGCACGCCATTGGAGTATCAGGTCCTCAAACCCATATGGAAAGACATATTTGGCAGCCCAGCTTCTCCCGCACATTCCAACAAATTTAAATGTTACCTGTGGCATGCAGCTGGCCAACAGAGAATGATTCTCCAGTGGCATAGAGTTATTTATGCATTTCCCATCAAAAGATGTACCCTAGAGATTGCCAGCTTCCCTAGTGATCCCCTTGAAATTCCTTTGGGTCCATTTGCTGCGAGCAAGTTAGAGCAGTCTCCATTTAGCTCTTTGGAAAGTACCAGACTGTTCAACCGTTAGAAATGCACTGATAGGGCTGGCAAGAACTGATAACTCTGTTATTTTATGGTAAACTAGAAGTCTTACAGAATAAAGGTAAGTCTTTCAATCAAGTCTTCAAATCTCCTACAATTCTGAAGCGCTATGTTCTGACTGATGGGAACTTTTTTTCTTTCAATAGATTAAAACATTACACAAGTTTGTTAAATAATGAGAACAAGATTATGACAATACTGAAATAATTCTATGGATGTGTGTGCATGTGTGTGTATGTGTTTGTATTGTTATTAGTCATAGGCTGGGACCCCACAGTGCTACGTGCTGTACAAACACAGAACAAAAAGATGGTCCCTGCCCCAAGAAACTTACAATTTAAGTATATTAAATGACCTCAAAAAGGCACCTAGACCCAAGTTTTTAAAGGTATTTAAGTGCCCAAATAGGTACTTAATGAGATTTTTGAAAACACCTAGGTGCTTACCTCCCACTAAACACTTATCTGCATCTTTAGGCACCCCAATACCTTTAAAAATCTGGTCCCTCATAAGTTACATAAAATGCCATAAAAGTACACACCAACAGTAATAGTCAATATAAAATTAATCTCCATTTTTGTCAGCTATAAATTAAAAGATCTGGTCTTTTAAAGAGGCTTCCCAGAATCAGAGAAGTGCAAAGGTGGCTTTCATATCAATGCAATTACATACGTACAACTACATCAGTGCAAAAAACCCTCCATGTAGACAAGCCCTTAATAATGCTACCTTTGTTCTGAAACAATTAGAGTTTACAATCACTGTCAAGGTTCCTTCCACACTCTGAACTCTAGGGTACAGATGTGGGGACCTGCATGAAAGACCCCCTAAGCTTATTCTTACCAGCTTAGGTTAAAAACTTCCTCAAGGTACAAACTTTGCCTTGTCCTTGAACCCTATGCTGCCACCACCAACCGTGTTAAACAAAGAAAGGGAAAGAGCCCACTTGGACATATCTTCCCCCCAAAATATCCCCCCAAGCCCTACACCTCCTTTCCTGGGGAAGGCTTGATACAAATCCTCACCAATTTGCATAGGTGAACACAGACCCAAACCCTTGGATCTTAAGAACAATGAAAAAGCAATCAGGTTCTTAAAAGAAGAATTTTAATTAAAAGAAAAAATAAAAGAATCACCTCTGTAAAATCAGGATGGTAAATACCTTACAAGGTAATCAGGTTCAAAACATAGAGAATCCCTCTAGGCAAAACCTTAAGTTACAAAAAGACACAAAACCAGGAATATACATTCCATTCAGCTCAGCTATTTTACCAGCCATTAAACAAAAGGAAATCTAACACATTTTCTAGCTAGATTACTTACTAACTTAAGGAGTCATGAAGAGCATTCCTGATCTGTTCCCAGCAAAAGCATCACACAGACAGACAGACCATTTGTTCCCCCCCACCAGCTTTGAAAGTATCTTGTCTCCTCATTGGTCATTTTGGTCAGGTGCCAGCGAGGTTATCTTAGCTTCTTAACCTTTTACAGGTGAAAGGGTTTTGCCTCTGGCCAGGAGGGATTTTATAGCACTGTATACAGAAAGGTTGTTACCCTTCCCTTTATATTTATGACAATCACAAACTAGAATATTCCCCATCAAGCGTTGCCATCTATATCAGTACAATTATAATAAACAGTGTGGTACTTTCCAAAGACCTGTTTACATACACCAGTCTATTACTAAACCCTGACAGCACCGGGCCAGATTCCCTTATGCACTCTGGATAGCACATTGCACCATGAGTAGTTCCATTGCCTTCACTTTGAGTCAGGTGTTCCATACTCTGACCCATCATCTTTTAATTTTAGATATTTTTGTGAACAACACTAAGAGAGAATGGAGTCACTTCACTATTTAAAAACCAAGCAAACAGCCAAAACTTCCAGTACTTTTACTGCTTCCTGTACTTTACTTACTTACTCCAAAACTTCCAGTAGTTTACTCACTTACTTTTACTGTACTAGACCTGCTAAATCCTCTGCACTTTAAACTAATTTAAATGTACCAAATAAGTCGTTGCAGTAAAAGCAGCAGCAGCAGCAGGGAAATAACCTTTTTCTTAGGAAAATCCAGAAGTTAATTCATACAGGTGATTTCCAGTGTCTGTTATGGAAATTAAATATAGTAAGTTGTTTGTTAACATGAGCAGCAAACATTTAACAATTACAGCCTGTCATCTTACTGTAAATCATTTTAGTGTACATATACTACAGTAGCTCTCATTAAGTTAGCTGAATACTCTCAGTAATACAAAGAAAGCTGTCTGTGTTATTCTCTGTGAAAACATTACTATTCTAAAATGCTGATCTTCATGGCAAAAAACAAGCACTAATTGATGAAGACTGAGAAGAAGCAGTATTTTCCCTAATTTTCCATAATAGGGATTCTAGCACTTTCCTTTGAAGCTTCTGGTACTGAGCACCATTAGAGAAAGATTACTGGACTCGAAGGTGCAATAGTCTGTTTTAGCAATTACTGTTTCCTCATTGATATTTTAAGTTTCAGAAGTCCTCTCAACTATATGTAATTGTAGAAATCATTGGTGATATCAAATCCCTATGCAAGGTTTAGTCCTTTTGTTTCATACCAAACGCTATTTTTGCTATACTGTTAATGCTTTCATGCATGATACACAGAGGCTGCATATTACATAAAATCAGGTAATATTAAAAAAGTACGTGCCCCTCCAACATATTTTTGTTCTGCAAATGCCAGTTTCAACTTTAACACATTACAAGCTTTTTACAGTAATAGCTCCTAGCAATCTTGGGTCTTTACATGTCCCCATCATTTTGGTATCTGAGGGCCAGATTTGTAAAGGGATTTATGTACCTGAACAGGCAGATAGGTGCCTAAGTCCACCATGTAGGCACCACTGACATTTTCAAAGCCTTAGTTCAGTTGTCATCTAACCCTATAGGTACCTAAGTACCCGTGGTGCCGAAGGGCCAGATTTTAAAAGGGATTTAGGTGTTGCTCAGCTGAGCAGAATAATGCCTAACCCTGAGGAGGTCTGCCACCTTGTGAAATGTTCAGCCCCAAGTTAGGCAGCTCTGTGCTGCCTTGGGTGCCTAGAGCATTCATGGGGATAGAAAGGGATGTTCAGAAGCCAGTCAGCCGAGCAGGGAGCTGCTTAAAGTAGCCAGGAGTGAAATCCTGAGAGGAGGAGCAGGTAGAGAAGAGGTGTTTAGGTGCCTAGACGGCTGACCTGGTGTGTCTGGTTGACAGGCCAAGGGTAGGTACCTCCCTCAGGATCCTCAGCCTTGAACTTTCTTCTGGAGTTAAGCTGCTGACCTGGCTTAGGTACCTAGGCAGCCCATTTCCTAGCAGCTGAAACACGCTCTTTCTTTCTTTCTCTCTCTCTTTCTCACACATGTGCTCCGCACACTTTATACCTATCTCATGCTCAACCTATATTTCCCGATGCCTGGCAGAAATGTACACACCAAGGGGGGACTAGGTGGAGCCTCAGTGGTAGCTCTGAAAATGCCAGC
The DNA here is from genome assembly GCF_965140235.1 of Caretta caretta. Taxonomy (NCBI): domain Eukaryota; kingdom Metazoa; phylum Chordata; order Testudines; family Cheloniidae; genus Caretta; species Caretta caretta. The sequence continues at coordinate 108,243,521 of NC_134206.1, read as the reverse complement.
GGCACCTACAGGGTGGACTTAGGTGCTTATCTGCCTCTTTAGATGGCTAAATCCCTTTAAAAATCTGGCCCTAAGTTTCCACTGGTCCACATTTTCAAGTGACAAAGCACTGCTGCCACCCCACGGCTCACAAGCTGCCCAGACCCTATCTCAAGCTGAAGTCCCAGAGGCCTCAAATCAGGTTTTTTAAACTAGGCAGGGGAAATATCTGTCTTTCTAGCAGGGCCTGGTCCCATAGGCGTGCTCTGAGCATGCCTAGGACCTGATATCTGTCATCCCCCACAGCAGGCAGGCCAACAGGGGGCGGGAAGGGCAAGCACAGCATCCACACTAAAGAAGCTAGAGGCACAGGGAAATCTAGGGTAAGACTGAGCCGGAGAGAGAGATTGTTTCAGCTGCGAGGGCATAGGCTAGTCGTGGTTGAGGATCCTGATTGGAGAGAGGCACCTATCCCTGGCCCGTCAATCAGTGGCAACAGTTCAACTGCTTAGGTACCTAAACGCCTCAGTATTTCACTCCTGGCTAGTTTAGACAGCGGTTGGCTTCTGAAAATCCCTTTTTTTAGATACTTGACTCTTCCCAGGAACTCTGTGGGGAGCCTGGAAAGCATCTAGCTGCCTAACTCATTCACTGGAGCAACTCCTAAATCCTTTAAAAATCTGGCCAGGTGTAACTCATAATCCTTAATTTAGCCTCAGTCACCCTTGTGGGGCAGGGACATACTATCTCCCTCTGTTATACAGATGGGAACTGAGGCCCAGAGAGATGACACTGCACACGCCTGATGGCGGAGAGTCAAATACATACACTGCACACCGGAGTAGTTTGGGTATAAATGGCAGTGAAGACAGCAAGGCACTGCATAGGTGAGTTAAGACATCCTGAACCCTGTGGGTATGTAACCTACACAGCTCTCTATACCACAGGCACCAATTTTTCAAAGTGCCGGGGGGTGCTCGACCCCTGGCTCCATCTCAGGTCCCCCCCACTCCACCCCTTCCCCCAAGGCTCCTCCCCACCCTGCCTTTTCCTGCCCAGTTCCGCCCCCTCCCGTGAGCGTGCTGCATCCTCACTCCTGCCCCTTCCCTCCCAGCCTCCTGGACGTCGTGAAACAGCTGATTGCGGCGGGAGGCACGGGGAGGGAGTGGGAGGCACTGACCTGCGGGGCCCACCAGCAGGCGGGAGGAGCTCAGGGATGGTGGGGAGCTGATAGGTGGCTGCCAGTGGTTGCTCAGCACCCACCATTTTTTCACCCTGGGGGCTCCAGCCCCAGAGCACCCACGGAGTTGGCGCCTATGCTCTACACGCTCTCCCGCCCCCAAGCAGAGCCTCCTCCCCCACCCCCACCCCTGTTTACATGGCTGCTTTTAGAAGTGTAGTGTCCCACTGCTGGAGCCTTTCCTCAAATCAGGGAAGTGGGGAAAGGCTCTGGCAGCTTCCCCTGCCGGAGCCTTTCCCCACTGTTTCCCCCCCCCCCACCCGCCAGAACCTTTCACTGCCACGTGTAGCTACACATTGATGTGAGTGTGGAGGCAGCTTGTTTTTCATTGTGGCGTGTGGCTATATGAACCCTACACACTGCCGCAACTGGCATCTTAAGTGTCTTGCCCAAGAACACACAGTGTCTGTGGGAAAGTAGAGAACTGAACCGAACTCTCCTGAGCCCCAGGCTAGTGCCCTAACAACTGTATCATGCTTCCTCACTGATCTATGTATACATGGCACTCAGACTTTCGAGACACTCAGGCTATGTCTACACTACCACTTTTGTTGGTAAAACTTATGTCACTCAGGGGGCGTGAAAAAAACACAACCCTAACCAACATAAATTACACTGACAGAAGCGCCAGTGTGGACAGTGCTATGTTGGTGGGACGTGCTGTTCATTGGGGGTGGTTTTATTATGCTGATAGGACGGCTTTCTCCTGTCAGCATAGAGCAGCTACACGCTAGATCGTACAGCAGCGCTGCAAGATCTGTAGTGTAGACATAGCCTGAGTCGATCATAAATGCTGCCTTTAAAACACCATGCTCAGGAGAAGATCTTAAAGCATATAATAAAAATTATTTCGAAGAACAGTCAAGTAGCCCTACTCCTCTGTAATTGTACTTGGAAATACAATGTCAGAGACTGCTTATAATGGAAAAAGTTAATCTGGTCTTCATTTCCCTCCAATTTCTAAAAATAGATTAGAATTAAATGTCATGTACTTTTGGAATGTGTGTATTTGGTAGCTAACAAACTCACTATTTATGATCTCGGAATTCTTTCCATGGAAACTATTATAAGGCCACTATTATCATCAAGCAGCAATTAAGGCTGGTTCAGGAGTGTGTCGGTATTTTAGAGAGCCATTAGGGAAAGGTTTCAGAGGAACAGCCGTGTTAGTCTGTATTCGCAAAAAGAAAAGGAGTACTTGTGGCACCTTAGAGACTAACCAATTTATTTGAGCATGAGCTTTCGTGAGCTACAGCTCACTTCATCAGATGTATACCGTGGAAACTGCAGCAGACTTTATATACACACAGAGAATATGAAACAATACCTCCTCCCACCCCACTGTCCTGCTGGTAATAGCTTATCTAAAGTGATCAACAGGTGGGCCATTTCCAGCACAAATCCAGGTTTTCTCACCCTCCACCCCCCCACACAAATTCACTCTCCTGCTGGTGCTAGCCCATCCAAAGTGACAACTCTTTACGTAATCAAGTCGGGCTATTTCCCGACTTGATTATGTAAAGAGTTGTCACTTTGGATGGGCTAGCACCAGCAGGAGAGTGAATTTGTGTGGGGGGGTGGAGGGTGAGAAAACCTGGATTTGTGCTGGAAATGGCCCACCTGTTGATCACTTTAGATAAGCTATTACCAGCAGGACAGTGGGGTGGGAGGAGGTATTGTTTCATATTCTCTGTGTGTATATAAAGTCTGCTGCAGTTTCCACGGTATACATCTGATGAAGTGAGCTGTAGCTCACGAAAGCTCATGCTCAAATAAATTGGTTAGTCTCTAAGGTGCCACAAGTACTCCTTTTCTATTAGGGAAAGGGCAGGCCTGTAGCCTTAAAATTCCACTTGTCCTGCAGAAAAAGAGTGTGTGTGTGTGTAAAAATGTATAACACATGCATTATTTCCCAGGAACTCAGTGGCATTCAATGTAATTCATCTTACAGAGCCTCTTGTCCCCCACCACCACCATAGCACAGGGGGCACTTTTAAGTACCCTGGCTGTATAGTCATAGATGGTATTTTAAATCCCTGGCAATATTTAAACCGAAATTAAGGCTCCAATCCACAAGATGCCAAGTGCTCTCAACTCCCATTGAAGTGAAGGGAGTTCATCGCCTTGCAAAATTGGGCCCTTTGTGTAGTGAAAAAGGGTCAGCTTCTCAGTTATCTCAAGGCCCCTTTATACCTGTCTGGGAATATAAAAGAGCCTTAAAGTGAGTATAACTGTACTGTAATCGTAAGATCCCCTTAGATTGCCAGAGTGATGTAAAGGGGCCTCAGTGTAAATGAGAATCAGGTCCTCAGTTATTAATGTAAGCTGTCCCTGTGGAAAGCGCTGATATTTACTCATATCCTAATCGGAGAATAGAGCATTTATAGCACTGTAACAGTTTGTTGCATAGAATAAGATTGGGGATGGATGGATGCTGATTGAGAACAAACAAAAACAAACAAAAAGTTTGTGTAAAGCATCAGAACTGGATTTGGGGAGAAAAGTTACTCCAGGGATATAGCTTATGAGTTTATTTTAATTTAAAAAATGCAGCCAGGGAAAATTTAACAATTTGGTTCGGTGTACAAAATTAATGGGATCAACAGAAACTGCCTGGAACTTTATTGTTTATACTATAAATAGGTACACTTAAAAAACTTAAAGCTTCTCTGCTATTGAGTACTGTAGTTAAAGATGAGAATGGAAAAAATACAGATTTTTATAAATAGGCACAAATATTAGGTGTAATAAAATTTCTACTTTCTAATAGGATACCTGAGTCAATTATTGTAAAAAGCATGCAGAATATATTTGGGTTTACCCTCCAAAAGGCGGTGTGCACTTGAGTAACTGGGCAGTTCCTTAGCTGAGCCTTTCCACACAGAGCTGATCTCAGCATTTGTGTGTATAGCTGCAGCTGGGAGTGTTCCTACCTGTAAGTGAGCTGGTAATGTGCAGCCTGAAGCCTGGGAAAGGGCTTGGCAGACTTGCTTCACCAGTGGTGTAAAGAGAGTCCAGGCTGCTCAGTCAGGCAAGCTCAGTGGTACCCCAGTTTCAGGTGGCACCCAGTGGGGGGGAACCCCTCACATAGACTTTATATTATATATTACTTTAATATGATTATATACTATATTTAATATGTATTATTTTATGTTTTGACATTATAAACACAAAAATATATGATAGTATTGAAGTGAAATGATTTGACATGATCAAAACAAAGCATTTTGATGTTTCAGAATGTCCATTCCTCAAGGAATTTAGAAATGTAGACATTTTGTTCTGACTGTGAACAAAAATCAATTCAAAATGTCAAATTTTCTGCAGGACAGAAAGTCCATTTTCCAATCAGGTCTACAACTAATACTGTACCATGTATTGAGCTTACGTAAGCTTTCTTCTGTTTGAACAGCAGCTGGACAATGAGGGACAACCCACTTATGCAATACTCTGAACCACATGGCCAAAGCATGATTAGCATTTAGAACAAAAATATGAAGGGAGAAGCATTGAGTTCTATCCAATTCACATTCTGAAGGCTTTCTTCACAGTCCCAAGGACTAGAGCAGGGGTGGCCAAGCTGAGCCTGAGAAGGAGACAGAATTTACCAATGTACGTATCCAAAGAGCCACAGTAATACATCAGCAGCCCCCCATTAGCTCCCCAACCCGGCTCCCAGCACCTCTCACCCACCAGCAGCCCTGCCGATCAGGGCCTCCTGCTCCATCCCCGCACCTCCCGATCAGCTGTTTTGTGGCGTGCAGGAGGCTGCGGGTGAGGAGGGGGGGAGGAGCGAGGGCACAGCAGGCTCAGGGGAGGGGGTGGGAAGGGATGGAGTGGGGGAAGGGCCTGTGGCAGAGCCAGGGCTTGAGCAGTGAGCACCCCTGGGCCCACTGGAAATTGGAGCCTGTAGCTCCAGCCCCAGAGTTGGTGCCTATACAAGGAGGCGCATATTAACGTCTGAAGAGCCACATCAGATGCATTCCGATGAAGTGAGCTGTAGCTCACGAAAGCTTATGCTCAAATAAATTTGTTAGTCGCTAAGGTGCCACAAGTACTCCTTTTCTTTTTGTAAAATAAGGATATAACAGATGCCTTGGTGGTCAGCCAAGAACGAAAGACTTTCCTTTATACCCTTGGATACTAAGCCTAATTTCCTCAGGCACTATTCCTTCTTGAAGTCTCCTCCTCTCTCCCTTGATAGTTCAGAAACTCATAACATTTAATCAAGACCATTAGCAAAACAAGGAATAACAATGTTCTTCTTTCTTAGCTGTTACCTTCAGAGCTTCAGTTTCCATACTAATGCACACAACAGAGACCCTCTCTTTTTGCAAACAGCAATACCTATTTTAGTGGCCTATATAGCAATACCTGTTTTAGTCAGAGTACCAGAAAGTCACTTTACAGAGGGGCTGATTAATTTGCATTATGGCAGTTAGGCATTCACTGACTAAAGTCAGGTTATTTTCATTTTCCTAGTTAACTTTTCGTGTCAGTCTTATCAAACCCTTCTCTGTATCCATAACTTCCCCAAGCTGTGGTTTTAAACTTATAGGGTGTGGTTCTGGGCTTTTTTCCCCCCACTTTTTTTTTACTTTTAACTCAATAGAAATAAATTATTGTTTGTCTCCATTATTATGTGAAGAAACTATTGTCATATGACCCCTTTTACTTGTCTAGGCTAGAATATCATCCAATTAGAATAACTCTCCTTAAGTGGCAGTTGCTCATAGTGCAAATAATTTGGCCATTTTTGCCTATAGCATTTCTAGAGGAGAGGGGCTGGGGAGGTAGAGAGATGCAAGAAGTATAAGGACCATCCCTTCTGATGGATGAAAGCCAATGGATGTATGTAAGTAGAGGAGGATTGGGAGTGGAATTTTCAAAACAATTAACGGAGTAAGGTGCCCATCTCTGACAGAAAATCAATGCAGTTGGGTGCCTAACTTCCTTAGATGCCTTTGAAAATACTACTCAAGATACATTATTGATGGCTACTGTCAATGCCTCCTAGAAAGAGGCACAAATGAGCTGTCACACAATATTGGCAATCTCAAATATTCCCTAAGTGGGTAACCGCCTCTGATCACTCTTCTGGAATCTTCTTATGTCCTAGCTCCCTATCAGTCTTTTAAAGGTGTGTTTTGGAGATTGCATTGGTTTCTTTGGCTGACCTCCTGCTCCTGACAATGGACAAGAATCTGCCTCTATTCTGTCTATAAATAGGCTTTGATAGCACTGAAATTGTTAACTCACCTACAAACACTGGCTGGAGGGGATGGTTGGTCTAGTAGCCTTGTTCCCTCTGATAGAAAATATCCCAGAGATTGATGTTAAGTTCATCCTCTGTGATGTTTCTCTTATGTGAAAATCTGAAGAGTATTATTCTGTTACTGCTGGGGGACTTCTGCAACAAAATATTAAAAATTCTGTGCACAATATTTTAAAATTCTGTAAAATTCTGCAAATTTTATTTGTCACTATAACACTATGTAATCACGCCAGTTTCAATTATTTTGGTAATTTATTTCAAAATACCTGTCAGCAAGTATGTTTGTAACAACACAAAAATTTCCCCAGGAGTAGAGAGTTAAAGAAATCCCTATTACAACCCAGTTCCTGTTTCTCTGCCCCCTTCCCTCCACCCCCCCCATGAGCCCAGCAAGGGACCAGACATCCACAACCCCTCCCCATACTTGTGGGCCCCCCGAGCCAATAAAGCTGAACTCCCTCCTCCCCAGAGCCCAACCACGGTCTCCCCCAGCCCACATAACTGCACACTTCCTCCCCGCTCCCGCCCCAAGCCCAGCAGTGCTGGGAACTGAAGCTGCCAGGAATCAGTTACAGGGGTGGGCAAACTACGGCCCGAGGGCCACATCTGGGCCTCCAGACGTTTTAATTTGGCCCTCGAGCTCCTGCCTGGGGTTGGGGATTTGCCCCGCTCCGCACAGCTCCTGGGAACAGTGGCATGTAACCCCTCCGGCTCCTACACGTAGGGGCAGCCAAGGGGTTCTGCACGCTGCCCCCGCAGCTCCCATTGGCCAAGAACCACGACCAACGGGAGATGCAGGGGTGGTGCTTGCAGACAGGAAAGCACACAGAGCCGCCTGGCTACGGCTCTGTGTAGGAGCCAGAGGGGGACATGCCACTACTTCTGGGAGCTGCTTGAAGTAAGGCTGCCTGGACCCTGCACTCCTGCCCCTCTCCTGCATCCCAGCCCCCTGCCCCAACGCTGATCCCCCTCCCACCCTCTAAACCCCTCGGTCCCAGCCCGAAACACTCTCCTGCACCCCCAGACCCTCATCCTCAGCCCCAACCCAGAGCCCTCACCCCCAGCTGGAGCCCTCAGCCCTTCCCACACCCCACACCCCAGTTTTGTGAGTATTCATGGCCCACCATACAATTTCCATACCCAGATGTGGCCCTCAGGCTAAAAAGTTTGCCCACCCCTGCTCTAGCTCCCTCTCCTCCCACCAGCAGCATCTTCTATGTGCAAGCTGGGCTCTGCCTAGTCCACTGGCCCCCAGTGGCAGCTAGCAGCACTGCAGCCCATTTCTGTGTGGGAAAGGAAATTCTGCACACACAATGTTAATTTCTGAAAAAATCTGCATTGCTCAGTGGTGCAGAATTCCCCCAGGAATATTCTGTAAAATGGTCTGTTCATTTATATTAGAAGTTGCTAAGGGACAGAGATATGGTTTGCAGTGTAATCAGTATTCTGATAACATTCAGTTTTATGTCCCTCTTTTATCCAATCTGAATAGCACAATCTCTAGTTTCCTGGTGCTGCACTGAGATAGAGGTTCTCATAAGGAAAAGTTGGCTTTAGATCACTGTAGACAGATCATTAGCCAGAAGTGGTGCAAATATGTAGGGGGAAGCCTCTACTGGAACTGGCAGAGATCCCATCTGTTTCTTCTATTAAGAGTGGAAAAGGAAATTCTGAATCTAGAAGTCCTTTTAAGATTCTTTGCTTTTTTGAAGTAACTATAGTGACAAAGACTGTAGGAAAATTCCACCCCCAAATTCCATCTGTGGCATTCCTTTCTCTGTGATGCAGCCTTCAGCATACTTCTCCAGGCCTTCGTTATTATTTATTGACAGTAGTGCCCACAACATTTTAAGTGCTGTACAAGAGAAAGCATAGTCCCTACCCTGAGGTGCTCACACTCTAAAAAGACAAGGCAAATAGACAGACACTTCCAGGACAAGTAGACAGACATGGCACCAAGGATGCCATTACTGGTAGAATGAAGAGGGAAAGGTAAAGAGAACAAGAAAGGCTAAATTGGAAGGGACATGTATAATCTGTCACATTTGCCACTTTAGTGCATTGTGATGTGATTTACACAAGATAATTCTTGAAAACCACCTGGAAGCTTCATCAGCTGCAAAACACAATGGTCTGCTTCCTTAGTGGTCTGCACAGCGCTGGGCATTTTCCCCTTCTGCTCTGCATGCTGCACTGGCTGCCTGCTCATTTTCAAGTGTAATTCAAACTGACTGGGGTTATGAAGTCCAAAATAGTCTGTATTGTGGATAGCTACAAAACTACCTGTCTTCCTGTGTTCTTTCCTGACAGTTAAGGTCAGCTAAGGAACTCTAGCTAAGAGTTCCTAGATCTGAACATCTGAGGCCTAGTGGCAGGACATTCGTGGTGGAGGGTTCGTAATTCTGGGTCACGGTTCCGTTATTGGTTGACCAAAAGCCAAGGTTATTGACCATCAGGGCATGAATCTCTTTATGCAGGTCTTTAATTAGAGAAGGCTGGATGTTGGTTATAGCTATGTATAAATGAATAAAATTGGGTGTTGTCTTTGCTTTCTGTAGGGGGAATTGTATGTATTGGTTTTAAATTATTTTGAGGACTAGCTTTCAATTGACAGAATGTTATTGCTTTCAAATTGTGGTCTTAACTGATGTAAAATCACCAATTGGGCTAAACAGTGCATTCATGTTTTTGTTAATTAATTAAATAAGCACGAAGAGGCACAAAACAGCTGAGTGAAAGTGTTCCCAGAATGCACCACCAATGTGTCTTCACACTTATGCTCAAGGACTACCACTAGGGGTCAAAAGGTAAGTCACTCTCCAAAGCCATTCACCCTTGGCTGAAGCTGCCCCCAAAGACATCAATTATTGCTAATTCCGCTGGGGGGAAAAACTGTCCAAAAGGAACTGGACTGAAACCAGTGAGCTGGTTTCACATCCATTTGTAAAAACATTTTTGTTTAACTCCATTTTTTTCCTCTTCAATAAAACATAAAGCAGTTGTAAAAGTCAAGCCTTCTGATTTTGCCATTTTTCTGTGAATTAGGATGCCCGAGTAACCTTGATGGGCATGTTTAAGAAATATACTGTGGTGAAACTTTATGCTAATTGCCATCCCCATCCAGGATGGGCATACTGGAAACCCACGCTTGCCTTTATTTATTTATTTTGTTGTTTCCTCTTCTACAAGACAGAAAGAACAGTCATGAAATCATCTTGTGGGCTTATCTCCTGAGAATTGTTTTCTTCACTTAGGAAAGAATATGCTTTATCACACAATGGGTTTTCTAGCTTTGTGAGGAAACATGTCTTATGTCAGAGTATTTATGTTTTAAGGTGTAACCTGAATCAGTGTAGGAAAAAAAGAAACAACTTTAGAAAATGTTTGGTTTAAAAATTTTATTTGAGCTCAGTGAGGTGAGGTCAGTACATAATAATAGGCTGTCTTGACAACAAAAGGCTGGATCGACATAGAACATGATTGGAATTATGCATGGCATTTATAATGAACCTCATTATGCAACAAGGAAGCCTAATTCTGCCTGCAGTTTGCAATCTTATTAATATTCAGTACTGATGTCAGCATTGAACAATAACTGCCCCCTCCACATGTTATAGCCAGAAACAACAAATAGAAAACTATTTTTTGGTAGCTTTCACATTTTCAGATTTTCTGCGGGAAGAGGGTTTTTGTCATTGTTGTTGCTTTTTAATTAAAAAGAGACAACTGGCTTGGACTTTCCCTTAAAATTTGGCTTCCTTCAGGAAAAAAAAAATAAAGTAAGGTTATTATAATCCCTTCTCTGTACTGAAAGAAAAACATGTATGACAACTACCAACATCCCACCAAGTTTTATATTTATCAACCATAAAATGCACTTTACTGTACCTATTAGGCTATAATTTACATCAAGGAGGCTCTGTTATCCCTTTGATGGAATTATATTGTAGTTGGAAATACTATATATTATTCTGTATATTGCTATGGATTTCCATTTTGATTGCTATTATTGAATGTATTGTAGCATTTCCAGTTGCAATGTTGGTTTTAGGAGTTTATTGATCAGCTATAAATGTAAAGGTGATTTTTCTTTTTATGCACCCATGTTCTGAATACCTTTTGAGCTGCTATTAAATACTATTCCATAATTCGGTATTAAATAGTTCATAATAGCAGCTGGAAGCTGGCCAGTAATGGGCATGTTTATTTGCTAAAATAAAACACTGCTATGACACTATTTGACTTTGGAGTAGACATTTTATGTTGAATTGGGAACATGTTAGCAAATGGGAGTCAAATAAAATTCAAGATTTAAGACGATTCAGATTGGCATGTGGCGGAGTTATATGAGCACAAAAAGATGGGGAAACAAGTTTGCACATAGACGAGCTGATCATCTGGCGATGAACTAATATTTACTCAGATTCTTTTTAGAATACAATAGTACTAGTCAGTAACATCTCAGCATGCTGGTTACAAGCAGCGCCCATTAAAATAAAAAGACAGACATCTCAGTTGATCTCACAATTTTTATGTATGCCTGACTTCCATTGCAATCTATGGGATTTTTGCATGCAAAAGGACTGCAGTATCTGACCAGCAGTACTTTACAAGCTCAAAATAACTATTGTATTTAGCTTACACTGACTTTTTAGTGACTTAAACAAAACCAAAATTGGACACTTTTGTTCCAAAATAGCGCTGACATACAGACTTCCACAAAGATAATAAAATGTGTGAAATCAAAGGTACTTCAGTGTAAGTTTATGTTGACAAGTTTTTACAGTGCTATTTTCCCTTGACCTACACCTCTCATTGTCTCTCAGATTGTAATGGTCTACCCTTTTCTGTTAAAAGATTAAGTTCTAAAACAAGAGGAGATTAAAAATAAACTGGCATAGATCTAAAAGAAGTTTACAATCATTAGACTTGGGATAGCTATTGAATCTGAAAGAAAATAAAAACCTTCAAATTTGCCTGGCTTTCAGTTTATGGGGCTTATGGAAATGTAGATTTCCTACAAAATGTATCACACTGAAAAAAACATTCATCAGCTGAACACTGAATTTCTGGAACTGCCTGGATCTCTGGGAAAATGCTGAGGCAGCATCGCCATTAGCATAGCAGAATGTTAGATTAACAATTGAACTGTCTGAGAAAAGCTGGGCCAATTCATTAAAAAAAATTCATATAACTTTTATGAAAACAATGTATATATCGCTTAACCTATGCTTATTAATCTTAGGTATTTGTATTGCAGGAGCAAGTCAGGGTCCCAAATCAGGACTGGAGCTCCATTGTGCTATGAATTGTGTAAAGACCTAATAAAAGACAGTCTTTGTCGCAAAGAGCTTGAAGTTTAAATAGCCAAGACAAAGCATGGTGGGGGGAGGATGCAACATATACTCAGAATAATGGGTAGCAGACATCGTGTCAGTTCCTTTAATAACATTTATAGTGAGACATGATGTGAACAAGGGGAAGAGGGAGGATGTGGGCGTTAACAGGAGCATGGGAGTGGGAAAGGAAGGAAAATATGAAGGGAGTGTATTAGAAACAGACAGAAGAGGATGGAGGGGAGAGAGCATGTAGCTGCAGCAAAGAGGCTGTGAGGGCAGGAGGGGCAGAACGTTGGCAAAAGCAATTAGGCAGCAAGGAGGAAAAAATATCCAGAAGCAAAACATAAAGGGGAAAAGAAAGGTTGGTCAAAATTCCAGAAATTCCACTAACACTGGCTGCTTCTGCTCCCACGTCCTTCTGGGGGAGGAGAGGAGGTCTCTTGGCTCTCAGGGGCTGACTCCAGCCACAGTTTCTGTCTCCCCCAGTGCACGACTGGTTGTGCAGTAGTGTCATGAACCTCGGATATGTGTGAGCCCTATACTATCTCAAATCTGTTATATTCCCTTGCCGTATATATTTGTCATCATCTCTTGTAATGCTTATATGACAAAATGGCATTGTGAATAATGCTTTTTATCGTTAACCAAAAAGTAGTAACTAGCATCTTGAATTTTGAGTTGGGATTTCTTACCTGGTGGGAATCAAATAGTTGAAGTCGAATAGTATTTCCTCTGCTACTTGACTGGTTGAAGTTATCCCGTGTATTCAGGAGGCTCATTAGAAACCATTTTTGATTTGTTGTCTCAGAGGAACTGCTGCATTTTATGTGCTTTCTCTGAGTCAGGCAGACTGATAAGCCCCCCACCCCCGCTGCTGGAAAAAAAAAATCAAACCAAAGCAGGTTTTTGTCTGGTGTCTGTCACATTCCAAAGGCATGGGGTTTCCCTAGCAACCATCTGCCAAGACTTAAGTGATCAACATCTACCCCAAATCCTTGTGAGTGAGTGGCTCTGTGCTGATCCTCCTGGGGGATGTGATGAAAGGCAAAGAGCTACCTGTCTCTTGGATTAGGAGAAAGCAGACACTAAAAAGGTGGGCAGGCTTATCACCAATGCCAGAGTCACAGAAGGAGGGTGGGCACATGGAAGTAGTCTTTACCATCCCCACATCAGATAAGGGTATAGGAGCTTGTTGATGGAAGGGGGAGCGCAAAGACTTTGGAGCTTGATGTGTTCCTCCATACGCTTTGGATACTTATCAAACTGAACTTTATGTGGTTCCCCCATTGCTATATTTAGATGTAGCTTTGATCTGGTGAGGGCGGTTTGCTGCATTCGTCTGGGTTCCATTGCATTCATGCAGCAGTTTGCACATTTCTTTGTTTACTTCATTCAACAATTATTTAAAGGGGATGACCAGGCCTAGAAGTATGTCTAACTCGGTTGCTCCTGACTAATTTTGTAATTAGATTGTTGCCCCTTTTCAACTTAAATGACTAGTTGAAGTTCAGGGCCTTGGGGATATTCCATTTGGAGGTAGAAACTGATGATGGAGTCTAGTTTTTTCTTTGATGCAATTTTGCTTTTTTATAGGGAATGTACAAGGTTTTGTGTCTCCAAACCTAGGAGAAACTAGAAACAAAAAGAAATAGTTGCTTAGCTTACAGCCCCATGCCTTGTTAGCCAACACCAGACCCAAAGAATCTCTCTCTCTCTAGCTTTTTCCAGGGCCAGACACTGAGCTAACAGGCTGCTACTTGGCTTTCTTGCATTTTGCCTCTGTCTTTCTTTTTCTGTTCTCTTCTCCCTTCCCCCAAACACACACATTTTACCCACAACAATACTCAGCAAAAGATCCTCTACCCACCCAGGATTTGTCTACAATTACTGGGGGATCAACGAGCGGCAATCGATACATTGGTGGTTGATTTAGTGGGTCTAGTGAAGACCTGCTAAAGCGACTGCAGATCGCTCTCCTGTCGACTCCTGTGCTCCACCAGATCAAGAAGAGTAAGGGGTGTTGATGGGAGAGCGTCTCCCGTCAACATCGCATAATGTGGACCCCGCGGTAAGTAGATCTAAGCTACATTGATTTGAGTTATGTTATTCACGTAACTCAAATTGCGTAGCTTAAATTGAATTTCCACTGTAGTATAGACAAAGCCCCAGTCTAAAACTCCTGTGCAGGTTCACATAACCCTTTTGTTTTAGGTGGGGGTTTGTGATTAACTTGACCTTACTGTTATGCCAACTGAAGGGTGTGTTCATGCTCCTCCACCTCACTGGGTTGTTTTTTAACTCAGCACACAACAAGGTTTCACCCAGCTCATAACAATACTTTTTAGGGATCATCATTACTCTAGTAACTGTTTGCCTACAGTTCATAGGTCACAAGAATTAGTAAAGGTTTGGGGGCACTGTGGGATCATGTAGCAGGTCAGTTTATCTGCTGCTGGTTCTACTACTGATCCGTCTGCAGATGTCATTTGTGTGTGCAATTGGGTGTACTTTTTGCTCCAACCTCTGCCGAATCTTTTAGCTCGTCTCCTACTGGTGGTGGTTGCTGCTGAGGGTCGCTGATCTTTGTGTCTTGTCTGCCTGACCTAAATTTCACTGTATCCAGCCCAAGTCCCTCTTGCTGAATGCAAAGGTGGAATAATGAGCTGCTCAGTTTACTGCAAATCTCATTAGCAGACATGTGGAGCAGCATGGATGAAGCATTTCTCCTCACAATAGACACAGCCTGTGAATCAGCCAGACTACACAGGAGTGAGCACTCATGGGGTCAGTTTTAGGTAGAGAAAAAGTGGACAGGAAGAAGGGGTTTAATAAGAGCATCGATCATTTTTCCTCTATCTCCTTCACTCTCTCCATGCCTACAATACACAAAAGAATAATTATAAAGGGGCCTTCCATTCGTAGTCTGGGGAATGAGGATTTTTTGCATGTCTGCATAATGCAAAGCTGTTGAAATAACTGTTGCCCTGAAATTCTCTAACAACTTGTAATGTATGGCTTTGAAGTCTGGAAAGCTATTGTCAGTTAAATTAATATTTTCGTTGGGACATTAATGTTTTCCCGATGACGTGTGTTCTATTCTAAAAGGAATAGCTCAATCTCTCCGTTCCTCTGTCTGAAGTGGCCATTATTATGATTGCTACTCAGTTTTTATTCAATGGGAAAGTAAATATCTACGTAAGTTAGCATGATAAACTTGTGGATGTTGGCATGAAAATAACAGCTGTCAATTACAGCACATCCAGGTCTTCAGCAGCTTTGCCATCTTCCATTAAGCAGCGCTTTAACAGATATACACGTACGTACATACACATGCAGAGAGATTTTTACGTTAGAACTCAAAAGTATGGGCCGGTTTCTCAAGTCTGCCAAGTTCACTTTGTGCTGTTTAAGCAAAGCAATGCATAAACAGCGAATTTAAACTAGATGGAGAATTCTACATGCATGCTGGGGTAGGGCTGGCAAAGATGGCTCTGCTTTGCCACCTCCTATGCCGGAGCTGCACTGCCAAACATAAGGGAATTAGTACAGGGACATGTCTGAGGAGGAGAAAGGAGGGCAGCCCCCATTGTGAAGCAAGGTTCCAATACAGCCTCTTCCCTAGTGCTGTAATGTCCCTAAAGGAGCTAACACCAGTTGCATAAGTTAAAGTTACTCTCTGTGGCAGGAAGGATAAGCTAGTGGTTTGAGTCCTAGCATGGGACTCAGGAGACCTACTTCAATTCCTTTCTTTCCTATGTGACTTTGGATTAGATGCCTAGGCATGCTGCTGCTTGGTGGAATTCACAGCCCTGAGTTAGGTGGCCAAGCCAGATACCAAAGAAAGGGATCATTAGAAGCCAGCATGGTGAGTGGGAAGCCACCTAAGGTAACCAGGAGTGAAATGGAGCGGAACGGGGTGGGATTTAGGGCCCAGCTCCACAAAAGTGGTGGGTTAGTTAGTTACCTAACTCCTGTTGATCTGGGCATTAGGCCCCTGAACGGCAGGCTGGATGTAGGTATCTATCTTCACCTGGGAGTCTCAGATATGAACCCTGTCCTGGAGTTAGGTGCCTAAGTTAGGGTTACCATATTTGAACATTCAAAAAAGAGGACACTCCACATTGGGGTGCTGTCGGCCCCACTCACAGTCCACCCCTGCTCCGCCCCCACTCTGCCCCAGGTCCCACCCCCTCCCCACTCGGCCCCACCATGACACCCCTCCTCACCCCCTGACCCGCCGCTGGCTTGCTGTGTCCCTCCTCAGTCTCCCACCCACCGCTCGCCTCCTCCCACCTGCCACTCACCTCCTCACTCCCCTGCTAGAAACCCCTATGCACACCCCGAGAACCCCGCCTGCCAATGGCTCGCCGCTTGGCTCCTCACCCCCGCCCACCCACCACTGGCTCCTTCGCCACTCGCCTCTTCAACCCGCACTGCCCGCCGCTGGCCTTTACACACAGCTCCCGCCTGCCACTGGCTCGCCACCCGCCTCCTCACCCTCCTTCCTGCTGCTGGCTCCCTCACCGCTCACCCTCCCCGCCCACCACTTGCCTCCTCACCTGCCCACCCGCCAGCCACTGGCTCCCTAGCCACTCGCCTCTTCACACCCCCCTCCTGCTGCAGGTCCCTCGGCTCCTAGGATCAGTGGTAGCCGAGGGTTCTCCACGTGCTGTGCCCACCACAAGCACAAGCTCTGGGGCTCCTATTAGCCCGGAAAAGCGCCAATGGGAGCTTCCGGAGCCCTCCGCCCCCTGCCCCGACCTGACCCGACCCAACCCTAGGAGCCAGAGGGACCTGCCGGATGCTTCCCAGGAGCCGCCCCAGGGAAGCACCGCCGGGACTCCCCACCTCGCCCCCCTGGCAGGTCCCTCTTAGGGTTGGGTCGGGTCAGGTTGGAGGGGGCGGAGGGCTCTCTGCACGCCGCTGGCACCGGCAAGCCCCGCTCTGCAGCTCCGGCAGCTCCCCTGTAGGGTTACCATACGTCCCTATTTTCCCGGACGTTTTTAGATATTTAAAAAATCGTCCCGGATGGCGATTTGAGAACTAAAAAGCCGGACATGTCCGAAAAAATATGGACGTATGGTAACCCTAGCCTAAGTCAGGTCAGCTCTTTCTCATGAAAAAAGAGAAAGACCCCAGCCACATTATAGCCAGTAGCTCAGGGGTTAGACAAGCACAAGGGCACCGAGCTCCTTGGCAGGGCCAGGACTGAGGTGGTTTGTGCATGCCCACTGGGGGGAAATTTAGGCATTTATGGGGATTGAGGAAGAATCCTTCTGTCGACCTAGCTGCATCTCTAGTGGGGATTCGGGCAATCTAACTAGATTGCACAAGGCATGAAATTTTTCACAGCCCTGAGCAATGTGGTTCGGTCAACCTAAGTGTTAGGTGTAGAAAAAGCCTTAAATAGAAACTAGAGATGGCTGAATTTTACTTCTGTGAAAAATTTTGAGGTTTTGGAAAGTTTTTCTTCCCAAATCATAAGAAAAAGCCAAAACCGTGTGTGTGTGTGTGTGTGTAAAAAATTCTACAATATTTCATTCTAGAAACACTGAAATGGAAACCTTTTGGTGTTTCCAAAATGAAATTCGCTCTCTGGTTTCTCAGGCTTCTCTGGAGCTCTGGTTCTGAAGCAGCCCAACAGGTAAGTAGCCGCAGCACCGGGTACCCCGCTATAACAGAAACCCGGAGCTGCAGCTAGCTCCCTATTAGCTGCCCAGTCTCCATTCAAAGGCAGTGAGCTGAGCCTAGCCGTTCTATCTAACTTTCTCTTTGAATGGTGAATAATACACTTTTCATATGTATGGTATCATTTCTATGCCTAAAGAAGGTACGATTTAATAAACTTATTTAAAGAATTGTTCCCATAAAAATGAGAAAAATATCTTTGAGAAAAATACGGACTTTGTCCATAGTTTATAGTGAGCAAATTAGGTTTATGGGTCAAATTTTTCTATCAGATACATGTGGTGCATTACCTTACATCTCAGAAAAGCTATTAGTGCTCTTACAGTATGTACACATGTGCACCAGCAGATTCTTCTACACGCAGCAATCTTTTCCCTTTTAATAAATAGCAATGCAAGAATTATTTGCTCTTTGGTTTTTAATCTGTAAGATGCAGTTGGCAGAACTGCTTATCACAGGATTTTATTTTTAGTTTTATGGAGATTTGATTATAGGCAAACGAAGAACAGCACATTACATCAAGGATATGTGTGTGGTACTTATGGAAATGAAGGATTTTAATTCAAGGGAATAATCTTCTTTGCTAACCAAGAAAGAAAGAAAGAAGAAGAAACAGTTACAAGTCTGATTAAGTGAAGCATCAACTTTCCTAACAAAATGTAGGTTAAACTAAAATATGAGTTGAGCACTGTGTAGGTGCTAGAGAAAATAAAAATATAGAAGGCCTGGGCCATGAAATCTGGATCCAGATTTGACTAGAGCATTTGCAAGGTTTGGGGCACTTCAGATCTGGGATTATGTGTCACGCCCTTTACCAAATAGAACCAAGCCACAAAGTTCTGATACACCTCTAGATCCAGATTTCCAGAATTCAGGGGATCCAGGTTTCCACATGTATAAACCAAACCTTGAATGTTTGTTTTTGATAAACAAATTCCTCTTTAATAAACAAAATTGCTCATAGAGAGGTGGTTACAATGGAGCTGTAAAGCCACAGAGGAGAATGCCTCTGATCAGATGTAAAACAGATAAATAAGATGTAGCCTTGTGTGATAACAAGACAAAGAATCCAATCCAATACAGGAATAATTAGAGTTGCTGACAGCTGTGCTGCAAATCATTTCTCAAAGCCACTTTTTAAACTGGCAATGATTTAAAAACATGGCATTTACTTTTTCTGATTCTTTCCAACAATTGATAGTGTAGGTTACAATTTGCACGCAAACTAACAGCACCTTCTTTTAAGATAACTGATGTGGCCAGAGGAAGAACATTTATTGTCAGGCTGCAGTACAATATATGAAGAAAAAATATCCCTACAGAGCTGGAGAATGAACATGAGGCTGTTGAATGATGATTTACCCCTGGAATAATCGCTGCCAGATGCCCTTTCAGAGTACGCAGCTGGAATTAGAATTCCTGAGGAGGAATCCTAAGTGAAGGGCTGCAGCAAGGTTGGTCTTTCTTTTCTATTTTTTGTGCTGGAGAACAAAAAAAACCAGTCTCTCCCTGTCTGGACAGAATGGTACTGTCCCAGACAGAAAGGTCCCCACAGGCCAAGCTATTCATGTAGCACTACACTGCTGAGAGTTCCAAGCTATGACAGTGATAAGGAGCAAAACAGAGAAACAACTGCAGTGCCCGCATGACAATTAGCACAATACGGATTGGATTTGCTAGCCAATGCTGCAGAAAGAGAGAGAGAGAGAGAGGAAATAAGGATTAGAACTGCACCACCCACTATCTCAAGTGTTCCACATGAATCACAAGCACATAAAGCAATACAGCAAATAATTCTTGCACCAACATATTTCTTAAAATGAAAAAAAAATAGCTTTGTTCATTATTTTGCCATATTCAAAATAATTTACTCAGTAAATATGGGAATACATTAATTGAACATCTGTAAAGTTCTTTGGCTGGCTGACCCTCTGTGTCTCTTTTTCAGCTTCTTTCTGTTTGTCAGAACCATATTATTTATGAAAAACCAATCCTGTATTCAACATTGCATGTACAGCAAAATGCATTTGTTTTAATGGTTCAGTTCCAGATAGAAAAATCACTGAAAATGAGAACTATACAAAAAATCTAGTAGCTAGTGATGAAATAAGTGTATTTTCTGATTTGCCAGTAATAAAAACATTCTTCAGGGTATCATCTCAATGTGATGTGTGGGGATTTATGCACATCACTGCTAGTAAAAGTCATGGGAGTAATCCATGTAAATACCTGTGTGCTGAGATGAAAACGGGCTGCTTAGTATTCACACTGATATAAAGCTCCTGTAAAGGATCATCATTTCTCACCAGTGTAAAGTTTTCTTTTCTTTTTTTTAATCACCATGAAGCATCATTTATTTTACAAGTGATTCTTTAATTCTAATTTTGGGTTCCAGTTGGAGAATTTTAGTGAGATCCAAGTTTAGAAAACAGAACAATGATTTTTCCACAGATGTTTAAGAACTGTTGCCAAGTAAATATCCCAGCAATGATCTCTCCATTATGTTGCTCTATCACCTTTTTAAAACAAACAATCAAACAAAAAACATCCCCAGCACACGCACATCTCTCTTTTTAATGAAAACACACCCATTCGCAGAGGTCAACTTCATCAGCACAGATGTCCTGTGATCAGACACTTGAAAACATCCCTCAAACATGGGTTTCTCAGTCTCTAAAACCTCTATCCACAGCATGTGAAAGACTCGGTAATCATTATTGCCTTAAGGTAAATATAATGTCAAAACACAAACAACACAGAGAGTCATATACCAGGAAGCAATACAAATCACCACCCTGCTCCCCCACAGAAAATAATGGTACATAAGGGGCCTCTTGGCCCCTTACTAACACTCAGTGGGGGTGTTTTGGTTGGCCAGCTCCCAGTACCAAGAGGAAGGGGAAGGGTCGATGGGAAGTCAGGACCCTGAGGCTGACAGTCCCCAGGAACAATAGGGAGAGGCCAATGCTACAGGTCAGCCTGATTGACAGTCTAATGAGGGAGTCAGGAGGCTCATTTGAGGGGGGGGGGTGTCCTCCTTCATGTGAGCTGGAGCTGCTGGACCGGAGCGTGGTGAGCTAAGGAGAGAGTAGAAACCTGAACTGAGCTGGGGAGCTGAGCTGCGCTGGCCAGAGAAAACCAGAGAAGCAGCCCAGGAAGCAAATTTATGCTGGGAGCAGGGCCACAGCAACAAAAGCCTGAGAAGCAGCCCAGGAAGCAGGTCAGTGCTGGGAGCAGAGTCACAGAAGCAGCCTGCAGAGCAGACCTGTCCTGGGAGCAGAGCTGCAGCAACCAGAGCCAGAGGGGCCAGAGAAGCAGCCCAGGGAGCTGGAGGCAGAGCAGCAGCAGCGCTGGGGCTGGAGCAGTCCGGAACCAGGTGTGGTGAGCAACTGGAGAGAGCGAGGGGAGACCCTGGGCAGCAGGCCTAGTACAGGGAGACGCCCCCAGCCAAGAGGCCTTATGGGCCAAACTTGAAGGGGGATCATAACCTCGACCGGGGGGTCTGACGCTGGGAAGAAGAGTCCTGCCACCTAGAGCCTGAGGGCATGTGGCCACCACCAGAGCAAGTACATCAGAGGAGATGGGAGAGCATGGTGAATTTCAGTCCCGGTGAGGAGAGTTGGAGGTGTCTCCATTTGGAGCCAATCACAGCTTCTTTCTCGGTGCATTGGCTAGTTTGGGTCACATGGGCAGCTCTTTGTTTCCACACCTCACAGGACTTTATGTATAGCCTCCCTCTGCCAGCTTTGGCCTGCTAAACCCAGGGTTGTGAGTTCAATCCTTAAGGGGGCCATTTAGGGATATGGGGCAAAAATTGGGGATTGGTCCTGCTTTAAGCAGGGGGTTGGACTAGATGACCTCCTGAGGTCCCTTCCAACCCTGATATCCTATGACATAAATATGACATAAGCTTGCAGGACAGAGAACTGAGCATAGATTCCAGGTTGCTGTGACACCAGATTGCTATCTGCCACTCCCTCCCCTTACATTTACTGTTTGTGCATTTTTCTCTTTCTTAACCCTTTAAGACAAATTAGAATGGCATTAGGAGCTGGGTTGGATTTTAAGGACCGGTGGAAATGTTTTGATATGATTCTTCTCTCTCAAATTACCTCTCATCTTCCTCTTTTCTTTTCATCCTCTTCTGAGCTAACTGACACACAATAGATGAAACAGATGAGTAGGCTCTTTGTGACTCAGAGCATCCCAAGGAAAAAGAAAACAGACATATTAATTTGCTGTGGGAATCTTAAGGACTGAAAGGATTTTTTATGTATGGAGAAATGTATGGTGATTGATTGAACATACACAATGTCAATAGAAACCAATTCATCTTTCATGGATGCTTGCTGAGCTGTGGTCATACAACGGACAAGTATGGGCCACAGTACCTAAAAGTAAAGTGTTTGCATTACAATCAAATATACCCACTGTGACACACAGCCCCACTGGTAGTGCACCACTCGTGAAAAGAAGAGCACATATTTACTCTTTTCACCACTCGTGAAAAGAAGAGCACATATTTACTCTGATCATTTTTATGATAGTCAGATGGGGGCTCTCTTTTCCTTGAGACATAAAGGGGGGGGGAAGTGGGCAAGATGGGATTGTACTCACTGGGTCCAACCATAGTCCCAAACCCTTTTTAGTGGAAGAGCATTGAGTCATATTCCCTACTTTTCCTCATATCCTACATGCAGAGATGACCTGTGCCTGCTGATAGTGGAGTTGGGGGGGGAGGGGGGGAAGGAGGGCAGAGTGAGGGCAGCCAGCTTCAGCAGTGTTACTGAGCATGCTCAGTCTGTGTGAACATGCTAAGTACAAGCCAAGCAACAAATCTCGGTGGAAGGGGAGGGGCACATGACCCTGCATACCCCTCCCCAATGCGGCGCTTCTGCCTACATGAGTGACTGCAGGTGGTTGGGCTGTGGATGCGGACCCTCAGCCTAGTGAGGATGGAATGCTTGTTCCTGTGTCCACAGACCATTGAAGCTGTATGCTTTACCCCAGAACTTGGCCCTTAGGTTCTGCCACACTGAAAATAAAGTTCATATTGACTCCTGAAAAATTCAGGTTGGACTCCCTTTAGAGACTGGAGCCTGGTCTTCACTGAAAAGTTAGATCGACCCAGTTACATTGCTCAGGGGTATGAAAAATCCACACCCCCTCAGCAACATAGTTAAGCTGACCTAACCCCTGGTATAGATGTAACCTACACATCTCCTGGGTGTGGTGCTCTGTCCCATCTAGTGGCACCGAGACCACTTAGAGAGAGATTAATGAGTCTGCTCTACAGCCTTAGCTAACAGCCAGTTGGCTTTTAGCTCATGCAGTAGAGGCTCATGCGCTAAGCTCCAGAGATCCCAGGTTCGATCCCGCCCGCTGCCGACCGGGGTCTGTTGGCGTTACATCAACAGTTGTAGGTCAGTGGAAGAATTCTTCCAGTGATCTAGCTGTACTGCTTCTCAGGGAGGTGGATTACCTACACCAACTGGAAAACTCCTCCCATCGGTGTAGGTAGTGTCTGCACGGAAGGTTTATAATGGCCGCACTGCAGCTGGGCAGCTGGAGCATTTCAAGTATCGACAAGCCCTGAGACAGGCACTGAAGCAACTGTAGTTTAGTCACAGTTTTATTTGAAAAAGAAAAGCTACATATTTACTTAGATAATTTTTTTCTGAGTTCCTTAAGGTCTGATCCTGCTTCCACTGGTGTCAATGGCAAAACTCACCTGGACTTCAGTGGAAGCAAGATCACCCACTTAGTCTGCATGATGTCCCGAAAGTAAATATTTTAAATAAAATAAATATTTTAAGACTCGTTATCTGAGATATTTAAATATCTAGTAAAATGTGCATGTAAAAACTAGCTTTTATTTATATGAACTGTCAAAAAAGTTATTTTCAAATAGGACAAAATGTAAGAAAAAAAAAGCTGAAAATTGAATGTCCATAAATAAAAAATGATCCTCCCCCCCCACATACACTCTGGTACAGTATGTGCTGTTTTGTGATGCCTTGGAAATATGGCTGGGAATGTTCAAAACATAAAGCTGCAAACAAGGAGTGGTCAAAAACCAGCAAACAAGGAGTTCAAGAAACGGCTTGTTCTAGTAAAACAAATATCCATTTAATAAAAAGGTAAATTGACAAATTGGTCTACTTGAGTCCTATTTCTGGAGAAGCCATATTAGGCCCAGTTGCTAATGTGCTATCTATTCATTGAAGAATGTTACTATAGTTACAACATCCGTTACAAAAATATTCTAGTAACATGATATAGTGGCAAAACAATGCAATAACAAACAAGTCTTTTATGTTTCTAATGAACACTTGGACCCTTAAAAACTTATAAACAAATAGTTTTAAAAAATACCAGTGTAAAAGAGTAATTTTTCTCTGAAAAACAGCTCTGTAAAAACAGCTCTGTTCTCTGTGTACATCCTGTGCCTTAGCTACTGACTTTAGCGAGATTCTGCCCAGAGTTACACTTATGAAATACAATGATTTAGTAGTTCAGAGGATTGCACGATGCTTTTGACTTCTTTTTGCACTATATAGTCAACACAGCTAAGAGAGAGTAAGCTAGATTCCATTCATTTTTGTGCATCATCAGCACAATTAGCTACTCATTTCCTGTCATTTATATCTGTGCCCACCATTAAAAGGTGTAATTCAGTCTGCAGGACCTTCCTGAATGACTCAGCATGAGCAGGAAAAAAATCCAGCTTGAACTTTCAGACCCCAGGCTAAATATGCAGGACCAGCAATTAGAAAAAAAAAAAAATCTCTGTACTTATAAACTGAACACATTTGATATAAAATTCACTAAGACAATTATTATGTAATCAAACAATGCCATTTGCACAAGGTAACATTCATCTAACTCTGCCTTATATGAAGACATCCAACAGAGGCTCCCTAAGTCTGAAGAATCTCTCTGTTCCAAATTAGATCCCGTGGAGTGCCTAAGCTACTCAGCAGTAGAAGCTGCACTCTTGTCCTAGGGGATGATTTGCCTGGAAGCAGCTTTGCAATAAAACAACAGTGTAGTTGTGCCCATAGGAATGCTGTGGGTAGATGCAATGGGCTTGCCAATCTCATGGCAGAATTTAATCATTTTCCACCTAAACAAAAACATTATTTTTTCCATCTTTTTAGGAAAGAGAATCCAAAAGTAATAAAGCCATTCTTTAAAATCTTGCTACTGGGCTAAGTGCCGCTTCCTTAATAGCTTCTGGCCTAGAGTTGGCTTAGTGGTATTACTGCAGACTTATACCAGTGTAAATGAAATTAGAATTGGGGGCCTCTTCCAAGTCCTGACTCAAGGTGTCAGAGTCATTGGGCCCAAATCTGAATGCTCTTACACTGATGTAAACCACGAGGAACTCCACCAAAGTCAACAGAGTTACATCAATCTAAAACCAGTTTGAGATCAGAATCAGGAAGACAGACCTTTTCCATCTCTAGATTCTACTTTATCATCCTGTGCAACACCCTACAAATACTGGTTGCGCCAAAAACACTATGTTCCTGAGTGCTTTGCCCATATCTGAGGAGAGGAAGTGAACAAGATGTCAGCATTTCTTTCTGGATATCACAACATTAAAAAAAAAAAAAAGAAGTGCTTTGCTTACTTTTTGGTTATCCAAATTCCACTTGTATGAATTCTGGGAATATCCAGTATTCAAATATCCAAATGCTATATTCTTTAATAGACATGTCAACACAAGTTATTCAAATGGATGAATGATTTTTTAAACAAAATTAGTGGATTATCCAAATCCAAAATGGCCAAATTATGTCTGAAACTGAATTTGTTATCTAAAACTTCACGCGGCTCTTCATTCTCGTTTTAAGGAGATTCTTCTGCTTTCCTTGTGATATCTTCACACCCTGTGAGAGCATCACTCTTTCCTGATATTCAGCTTTAGAAGATATTTACCTTTACTCAATTTCATTGAAGCTGGTAGCGAGCCTCCCAGCCCAGGTAGATAGACTCATGCTACCGGGGCTTGAGAGAGCAGCTGCAGCAGAGATTTGGGCTAGCCACCTAAGCTCAAACCCTTGAGGTCCGGTGGGCTCGAAAGCCCAATCTGCCACCTGAGCTGCAATGTCCACACTGCTAATTTTAGCTTGAGCTTGAGCCCTCTAAAGCAAATTTCAACCCGAATAGGGAGGCTTGCTCCCATCTGCAGTGTAGACATACCCTAAGTGAGAGAGTGGGTTCACAGAAAAAGGGCCTTTGGAGTGGTAATTGTGTGGCTGGCAACACATTAGCCAAAGATTTTCAAACCTTAAGTAAATTTCAGATTGGATCTGGTTCAAGAGATTTGCAGAAGTTCAGTCTGGTTCTTATTTTATCTGAGCCAGTTAGTCCATCCTGTAAAACCCTAGTTAACCTGTTAGCCTGATTCTATTATCGTATTTACAAGTACAAATTCTAAGTGTTTGGGAAAGTCTCCCTGAGCTAAAGCAGTGCGTGAAGCAAGGGCACTGAGAGGAGACACCAGGGCTTAAATTCAGCTGGAGCTGTCCGGAGCAGAGCTCTGGTAAATATTTTCAAACCTCCAGGGCAGAAGCCTTGAGCTCCAGGAAATATTCTGTAAGAATTTAAGCCCTGGGAGACACAAATGAATGTATGCATGAATGTATGAGTGGAGACACAAAGAGCAATACTGATTTCCAAGTTTCCCCCATCACTGAATGGGTATATATTTTTGTATTAAGCCTCAAACCTGGGGCTTGAATTTGAGGTTTGCTGCATTTGTAGATTTGTAATTGCCTTGATATATTTGTATAGGCCATTCTTTCTAATTAGCCTTAGCTACTATGAACTCATTCTATTTTACTAACCTTTAACTGTATTTTTTTTAAACTACCCTTCTCTTTTCCCTTTTTTGGAGGGAGAGACCTCAATATTGATACAAAAATTATATCAGTAAAATTGTTATAACTTATTTTTTAAAGTCATTACAAACTTGTTTGCATCTTTACTGAATATTCAGATACAACTACAAGAATGTTATATTTCCAAGCATACTGGCTATAACACTACACATGGTTAGGCTAATTATGTTACAACATGTTGAAGCGAATCAAGCATTGTTTGCAGTGATGTCGTAGCCCTGTTGGTCCCAGGATATTAGAGAGACCAGGTGGGTGAGCTAATAATCTTTTATTGGACCAACTTCTGTTGGTGAGAGAGACAGGCTTTCAACCTTGCACAGAGCTCTGCTTCAGGTCTGGGAAATGGTCCTGAAAAAAAATCTTTCTTGAACCCCCTCTTCTCACCTTCAAACAACTCCCCAGCCTCAATAGTCACTTGAAATATGTTTTAACTACTGATGCTAAATAATCTTTCCATCTTATATTTAGCTGTGATACTGACTATGGTTCCCAGACCTGAAGAAGAGCTCCAATGCTTGTCTCTCTCACCAACAGAAGTTGGTCCAATAAAAGATATTTTTGTCACCTACCTTGTCTCTCTAAAGCTAATCAAAGAAATTACAGAAGGTTTTTGCTTCTAGCGCCCAACCACAAGCAGACAAACCATGTAAACACTTGTAGGAAGAAACCAGACTGTGAAGGGAATGCTAAGTTGTGTTAGCATAAATCTACAGATAAAGTGGACCTATACAATCCTCCCATTTCTTTTCAAAGAAAAAACAAAGAATGTTAGAAATATCCTTATTGAAACTGATCATTTGTAAACACACTAAAGTCTTCATTCTTTAAACTTGGAAAACATTTATGGTGAGAAATGTACAGAAAATACTGGTTACTTCTAATTCATGTTTATACTTAAAGGAGAAAACATTTGTTGTTTCTCAAATGCTTAAGACGACATGGGTTTCTTTTAATATATTTATTTGCAAATATTTTGTATTGAAATGCAAGCCTTCATATAATAACTCTCTGATATCATTGTTATTTGACGAGTAAGAGGTATTATATACAACTATAGCAAGGTTATTTGATGCTAGACTAATTACTAATGTAAGTAGATATTTAAACATAGAATATTTTTACTAGTGGGGAATTAATGAATTAATTACTGGCAATGTTCAAGCAAGGCCTCACCCAACACAAGAAGACAGGAAAATCATCTTTCCAAAAATTGCCATGTATAGTCAACAACTTAGGCTAACAATTTTGTAAGACTTACTTACTTTTAACAGACTGTTTTGAAAACTAAAAACTCTTATATAAAGAACAGGAGTGTTTGGACTTTTTGAAAATATAATTTCATTTCCTGTCAAACTCTAATAAAAGTAAAAAAAAACCCTCAGAAAATGGACTGAATAAAAGAAGGCATTAAAACTAATTTTAAAAGTTATCTGGAACTTTCCTGCCACAAAAACAACAAAGAGAATTAAAGAAATGTTGGATATTCATTAAACAGACTGCATATTCAGGAGCTAAAATTGTCACCTAAGCCAACCCTGAAGGAACGGAGCCAATGAAAGAATGACAGCACCCAACTTGAATCTTACCAATCATGAAAGAGGTGTGTTTTCCTACAATTTCATGAAAATAAGAAGAAGGGTAGAAAAGACTCTGAAGTGAGCACCCCAACTCACACCTCCTGCTGTTCTGCTTAGACAAC
Organism: Caretta caretta; assembly: GCF_965140235.1. NCBI lineage: Eukaryota > Metazoa > Chordata > Testudines > Cheloniidae > Caretta > Caretta caretta. The sequence continues at coordinate 108,215,392 of NC_134206.1, read as the reverse complement.
AAGCACTTTCACAACTCATTCCTTCCATCTCTAGAAGCAAGCTGCCACTGACTGATAAGAAACACAGAGAAGCCTCAAGAAGAAACCAACCCAGGAAAACTTCTCCAAGACTTCAACATGAATTGGGGAGAGGAAGTTAGCTAAAACACTGGCTTAGGGATTAGAGTTAAAAACCCTTGTAATGATTTTGTTGGGATATTGAAGTGCAGTTGTAACTTAAAAGACTAACAGTTTCTCCTGTTAATCACCAAGTGGTTAGACCTCGTGTTCCTGGGGAGGAGACAGAGGATATACAGAGAAATAGTGGGATTTAATTGGATTTAAAATTCTTAATGTTGGCTAATTGGCCTGTTTCAAGACAGCATGTTAAATGGCTTCTTTTCAGTAACTGATTTATATATTTTCTTTGGTTTCATAGTTAAGATTGCTTAGTTTGACAGCTCTGAACTGGCTTATTTTTTTATTAATAAACAGGTCCACCTCCCCTAAAATAATTTGTGTTTGGTCATTTGTGGAATTTCATATTTTCTTTTCCTTTCTTTAATAATAACAAAATAAGCCTGGTTTAATAATTGTGATTATTTTGCTTCGTCTTGATCTTGGTGTCCCCTATGGCATGTAAAATAAACACTCGTGATTAAATAGTGGGAGTCACATCCCTGAGCTGGCAATAAGACAAACAGTTAGTCAGAACCGGCTGGCCTACTACCATTTCTTCTTTCTAAACTAAATATTTTTAGTAATTTTTAAAACAAAATTACTTGGCATCCAACAATGTAAAACTACCCCTTTAACTCCACACCTTTCAGCCTTCACGGACTTTATATTCCTGTTTGTTTCCTCCTCTAGTCTCCATTTACAGTGTAAGTTCTTTTCTCTCTCCTTCCCTCCCCACTCCCCAACACCTTTAGTTTTTTGAGCAGCCTCTTGTGAAGCTACTTTTCAGCCACTTCTTTAGCCTTCTGAAACAGGACACAAGGGGGTGGGCTGTCAGTAGTGGAGACTGAACTATGGATGCCTGCATCTAAAAGCATGAGCCTCAATTGCCTGAGCTAAAAGACCTAGCTTTTGAAGTTGCAAACTCAAACTGCTTTAAGAAAAGGAGTACTTGTGGCACCTTAGAGACTAACCAATTTATTTGAGCATGAGCTTTCGTGAGCTACAGCTCACTTCATCAGATGTTTACCGTGGAAACTGCAGCAGACTTTATATACACACAGAAATCATGAAACAATACCTCCTCCCACCCCACTGTCCTGCTGGTAATAGCTTATCTAAAGTGATCAACAGGTGGGCCATTTCCAGCAAGATCACTGCTTTGTGATCCATCCACTAGAGGGGGACACAAAGCCACACCATGTAAGTGTAAGGTACATGTCTATTATTTTTTTAGGGAACCACAGTCTGATGTGGTTTTGGGTCTTGCCCACATGCTCAGGGCACTGATCACCATATGTGGTGTTGGGAAGAAATTTTCCCCAGGGTCAGATTGGCTGAGACCTTGGGGTTTTTTCGCTTTTCTCTGCAGCATAGGTCATGGGTCATTTGCAGGTTTAAACTAGTATAAATGGTGTATTTGTAACTTGAAGTCTTTAAACAATCATTTGAGGACTTCAGTAACTCAGCCAGAGGTTATAGGTCTAGTACAGGAGTGGGTGGGTGAGGTTCTGTAACCTGCAGTGTTCAGGATGTCAGACTAGATAACCACGATGGTCTCTTCTGACCTTAGAGTCTATGAATCTTTGTGTCTATTCAGCTATTTCAGCATTTTCCCTCACCTGTAGACTTTGATACTTCCTCCCTTTGTACCATGTTCTCACATATTTAGTTGAGCTGCCCTGTTGGACACTCACCAAATTGCTGTGAGGGGATCCAAACACGGAACCCCATGTTACCCCATGACCTTACCTTGCTGGGGAAGGGCAGAGTTTAGGCACTGTTCCTGGATTTGGGACTCTAGTACAGACCTGGTGTTTGACACCATTCCTGGCAGTGGAGACCCCAAGGTCCAATTGCCTTGTCCCTGAAACTCGTGCCATCTCCTCCAGCCTTCCCCAGCAGGTCTTGGATCTTCCCCAGAATCCAAAGGTGTGAGCCTTCTGGTTTACAATTTACCTCATGAGGAGTATGCAGTAGTGAAAGCCATCAGACACACAGACAGACTTTACACAGGATTCTTAAACACCATTACTCTTAACTTAGTAGCCTAAGAAATACACAAAGCTGTACAAAATAACAAACACACCTATGTGCATTGTCCTGCCACTGGTTCCTCAACACTTGGAAGAGTTCCTTGGGCTTGGGTAAAGTACCCTGAGGTCAATGGGATCCTTCCCTTGAAGTTCAAAACGTCTTTTCAGAATCACAGAGTCTTGCCAGCTCAGCTAGCCTTCTCTGACATGGGCTGGTCCCATAGCTAAACTGGATCTCTCCCATGATGGTAGTACAAGTTTTGAACTAAATCAGAGTTTCAATTCAAAGGCCATTGATGAGTAAATGTGATGCAGAAATGATGTGCTTGGCCTTTGGAAAAGGAACAGATTGGGAGATGAAAAGTGCCAATCATAATTCATCCCTGTTTGAATGATCCATAGAACAGCACTGATGGGAGCCTCAGAGAAGCCAACATTTTTTGACCCAAGAAAGAGTCACACTGATGCTGCTAAGGGCAATTAAGAGAGCTATACCTATAATGCAGAGAACAGACAGTGGTCAAATGAAGAGCTGGCCAGTAGCCAATGCTTGGACCCTCCCTGAAAGCAAAATGATTTATGCATAGGACTGGCTGGAAAACAAGAATTCTATTTCATGAAAAAGAATTTAAGATTTCACATTTGTTTTCATTCTGCTTTGGAATGAAAACAAGACCTTTCCATATTTTTCACAAAACAAAATAAAACAAAACAAAAACAAAAACCCACCCCACAGTCAGAAGGAAAAACAGAGTCCAGGGTAGTCTGTATGCCAGTGATTAGACCACTCTTCTGGGGTGTGGAAGACGCAGGTTCAAATCCTTACTGTGTCAGATTTGGAACAAGGATTTGAACTTGGGTTTTCCACATCCCAAGTGTACTCCCCTAACTTCTGGGCTATTAGCTATTCTGGGGTGATCTCTGTCTCTCATTTTGACCTGAGAAACCTCCCTGATGAAAATGTAGTCAAAACCGGTACATTTTCATGAAAAGTTTTAGTTTTGATTAATCATCATTTTCTGATGAAAAAATCTTTTGTCCAAAAATTCTTGACCAGTTCTACTTATGCACATATATTTTTCTACATTTCTCTAAAAGGAAATAAAGAAGAAGTATGTTCTAGGCTATGAACTACTACCTTTCCATTTGAGAGGTATCTCTGTTTTCATGTAGAAGATCAGTAACACTTGGATGTTTTTGTGAGCTCAGCAAAGAATAAAATGATTTGGACATTGGCACCCATTTACACTAATTGGGGACTTTGTCTGTTTAGACAAATGGGTGTACTGAAGTGCTAAATCTGTACATGCTCGTTAACCATTTGGTATCCAGAATTCCTCACATTTCTAAATAATCTTATTTTTCTAAACCAAGCACCTACACATAGTCTAGCCATCTGAACTTTGTGAAATCTAATGGCTAAAGGATATATTATATCATAGCATATATTAGGTGTGCACTTTCCAGTAGAAATAGAGAAATATCAATGCCTTTGTACAAGGCACTGGTAAGACCTCACTTGGAATCTTCTGTACAATTCTGGTCACCCAAATTCAAGAAAGATGAATATAAACTGGAACAGGTGCAGTGAAGATCTACTAGGATGATCAAAGGAATGGAGGACCTATTTTATGAGAGGAGATTGGGAGACCTTGGCTTGTTTAGTCTGACAAAAAGACAGCTGACAGAGGATATGACTGCCCTCTATAAATACATTGGAGGGGTGGGGGGAGTGGAGGTAAATACCAGGGAGGGTGAAGAGCTCTTTAAGCTAAAGGACAAGGTTGGCACAAGAACAAATGGATATAAATTGGCCATGAACAAATTCAGGCTGGGGGTAAACAACTTTGTTTTGAGAGCAAGTTGGACAAATGTAGGAATCCAATTGTAAGGGTTGCCTGTGATGGTACAGGGCAGAGCTCAGCATCCCTGGGGATCACTTCTAGTTTATGTCTTATGTTCTTAAAAGCTCATTCTTCGGCATTTCAGCCAGTCACCAGCAGGGGTTAGGAAGAGATTCTCCCCCACCATGTATTCTGAAGGGTTTTTGTCTTGTTTAAATCTCCATCCTCTGCAGCATCAGGAATGGCCATGGCTGGAGGGGAGATACTGGTCTCATTGGGCCAGAGCTCTGAGGTGGCACCAAGCGTTCTCTCACTCAGGTACTTGGCTGGCAGGTTCTTGCTCACAGGCTCAGGGTCTAATTTATGGCCATATGTGGGGTCGGAAGGAATTTTCTCCCAGGTTGGATTAGCACTGACCTTGGAGTTTTTTCACCTTCCTCTTCAGAGTGTGAGTGCAGGTCACTTGGCAGGATTATCTCTGTATATCTCACTTAATCTTTTCCTTGCTATTGCAGGGGCCTCAAGCAGTGGTGCACCTCAGTCCCTCCTATTCTTCCCATGGCACATAATGGTCTAGTATCCTGTGCTCTGTAATACTTTGGTCTAATTTTGGTTGTTGGGGTTAGAGTGCGGGTGGTGTTGGTGGCCTTTGATATACAGGAGCTCAGACCAGATGGTCTGGTGGTCCCGTCTAGCCTCAAATTATGACTCATCTTCTATTTTCCATCATATACAACCAAATGGGTCCAGTGACACTCAGCGTATCCCAGCTCCCTGATTCCCCCCACAGGGAAAGAGGCAGCCATGGAGCTTTTAAAATACAGTCAGCTCCAGCTGTGGTCAGTGAGGAGACTGCTAACTCTAGAGAGATTCTCAGAGACCTTAGAAACTCTCTTTCTCTGTCAGTCTCAAGACTAAATCCTAGCTGATTAATTAATTTTAAATTACATAAAAGAAACTCGGATATGTTGCATTTTTACTCTTCTTTATAGTAGATGCTCTGATCGGAATTCTATAGAACACTTTAATTGTCTTTTAACAAACATTGGATAGATACCTGCGTGCCATTAGCGTCATGCCTCTGATTCAGAAAAAAGATAAAGGTGATTTTTCTGGTATTCCCTTCCCCCTCTATCTGCTCTATGTTCTCTTCACATAGGTCCATTGTTATACAACTCGCCTTGATTTCTCTAGCAGACCTTTTTGATGGAGTTAAAATGACCACTGGCTCTTGAAGGTAGCTATGAAAGTTTACCTGTACTTTGTTACTGCCATGAAAGTGCTATATGTTCATCAGAACATTGAGAAGAATCAGAACTGAGACAAAGGTAGAACACACTAAAGAAATAAAAATCTATTAAAGTCTTCTTTTTTTCTCCTCAGAGAGAAAAAAATTATACAGCTCCTAGACCGCCATTTATGCACGATGTGATCTTGACCTGTACATATCTATTCTCCATTTTCCTATTATTAATTACTATGTACCTCTCCTAACCATATCACTACAAGCAACATGGAAAAACAAATCTCAATAGCTGGATGTTTTTCTTTTGTTAAAGGGGCAGACTTACTAGAGTATAAAAAGGCAAAATATTATTTACAAGTGAGAAACTAATTTTTCACTACTCTAGATTGGAGCAACAAATGATTTCATTACCTAAAAGCTAGTTGTACTATACCCTTAAGAATATGTTTATGGGCTTATTGAAAGTGTTTTTAATGTTTCATTTTTCCACCTCTAGCTTTGCAGTGGTTTTTTTGCTCTTTTATGAGTAAATGACCCTGATGAAAGCAGAAAAAAAGGAAGCAGGAAAATAGTGTTCCAGCCAATAATAAAAAAACCCAAACAAATACAATATAGTGACCCTCATATGAATCTCATCAAATGAATTGCATCAAAGGTAGATGTTACAAAGGTAGATGTTGTTACCTCCCTTTTAGAGATGAGCAAAGTGAGACACAGAGAAGTTAAGTGACATACTCCAGGTCACAGAGCAAGCCAGTAGCAGAGTTGGAAAAAAGACCCCAGTAGGTGTACAGCCAACATAGTGATGATGAGCACATGTAAGGTACAGAGAGAATCTGGGTGTTGTTCTGATTCCTGGTCTCCTGCAACTAGACCACATTGCTTCTCATTAGCTCAAACTTTCAGTCATGCTCTTCTCTTTAGTTCGGATGACTGTTATTAATTGGATTCAAAAATCCTAAAAAATGGGGTAGGGTGAACCACAAAAGGTCAAAACCTTTGCCTAAAAGGAAACTGAAACCAAAACATTACAATTGCTTATTTCCCGTTACTTTGAATGTGCCTCCTCACTTTTAGCTGGCAGCAAAGGTACCAAAATATAGCAAGAGAGAAGAGACTGTTCTTACTATATTTCCATCCAGGCCAAGATCAGAAATACTAGAAACTTCATGCAAGTGTGAGCTTATCTGATTTCTAGTTCAATGTCAACATCAAAGGTTTGAGAAAAGTTTGGATAAAGTTCATATTATCACCTAAACTTTCGGGTACTCATCTGAAGCATACTTCTAGGTTCATCCATGAGCACCAAAAATAACTCAGTTACTTTATCTCATTTCAAACCTTTAGCCAAACTGGGTCAGCAAGCACTTTTCAGAATACTCCGTGGGGAATTCATTGGTACATTATATCTAATTATGTTTGAACCCACACTACTTCCTGCCATAACATCTTTTCCACAAGTGTTTCAAAACCAGCACCGGAGCAAACAGTATCACAGCATCAGAAAAAAATGACTCTCTGGTACTTGTTCCACACTGCAATGCAGAAGGGTAACTTTCAGGAACGGTATCACCATCTCTAGGGATACACTGGGTCTCAGATTACTGGGAGCTCCTGGAATCAAAGCACAGAGACTCAGTATTGGGATGTACAACATTACATCTGTACTGCATGAGCAGCCACTGCTGACCAAACTCCCCAAATCTTCTCTTAAACCCTGACTCTGCACCATTGAAGTCAAAGGGATTTTTGCCATCGATTTCAACTGGAGCAGGAGGAATCTTGGAGCTCACTTCACCTGTGCTCTGCATCTCCTGTAGTCATTCACATGCGTGCAAAGTGAAGGCATTCTATTACCACTTCATAGCCATTTCCCCCATGCAGGCAATGGTGAACTAGCCCCTTAGCTTTCACTGGTGGGGATAGAAAACCTGGGATTTCTTTTAACTGGGCCAGTGTCCTCTGTTGTTGTTCCGAAGTCCTCGTCAGGAACTGGAGGACATAACAGGCCAGATTTTTCCATGCAGATTCCAGAGTTCTCTTATTATGATTTTATCCTTTAGGGTTTCACTCTGTCCCCCAGCCGTATGTGGAAGCGTTGATTTTACCTGCAGGGCATTTCAGGCTCTATGATGCACACACACCTATCACTTTTTATATTAAAATATCAACTGCATATCAAAAGAAAGCTGGGTTTCTTGCCTGTCCCAAATACAGACTTGTAAGACGAGTGGCATTCGGCCCATAATACATTTTCATGCCAGAAGATGGAAAAGTTTGATGCTTTCTTCAAAGCTACCACATACTATGGCAGAGCTGCTTGGCTGCAAGTGCAAACAACAGGTATAAATAACATCATCTGCCTTGGAAAGCGAGAGCATGAGAAGGCGCTTTTGCTCAGGGTTGTTTTCTGTATAACAGCCTATGAGCTCTGGGTATTTTAGTGCTCTCTGTATGCTACTGTAGCCAATCGGAGCAGAGAGAGATTACACTGAGGAGGTAAACAAGTTGTTTACAACTCAGCAGGGCTGCCAGTGAATCCGACTTATATCAGCTGAAAGGCAATAACAGCATTGGACACTGGGCTGCTGATGGGAAAGGAGCCCCCAAGCTGCCAAGCTCTGGCTCCAGAAACGTCTGTGGGTTTTCAATAACAGGAAATCACGTGTGCTGTCATTATCAGCTGCTGAGAGAGAGACAGATGCACCCAGATCAATATCAGTGTCCAATATCAAAGACATATTTTGATTGTACTGAGCATATTGAACTAGGAAGAACAACAAAACCATTTTAAAATGGTGATGGCTGGCAAAAATCCCAAGGGTCTCTCTTTTCTGTTCTCCTCCCTCCCCCCTTTTAGAGGCAGAGGATCCAGGCTTCACAGTTATTAAAGGAACTGAGAGTTGTTTCTGCCTGAAGTTACTTTAATAGTTATTGATCTAATTAAACTATGTTTGTTTAGGGGTTTATGGAAAGGGGTTGTAAATCAGCAAAGACAGCAATAACCGTCCTGACCTCTTGTAACTGTAAAGGGATATCTATTAGTACAGTTTGGGAATCAGCATGTTTTCCAGTGCAATTGAAACCACAGTAAGTCTCTGGGGTGCACAGCAATTGTGCTACCTTACTGGCTTTTCTTAGAAATAAGATTGGAGGGGAAGAAAAATATATGAATATACATGAATGTGCCCCTACACCAAGATAATAGCTCTCACGACTATTATCGTACTAGCTTTATATGAGCAAAAGATTCATTTTGTAATGAGTTCTGTATTGCTTGCACTTTGTTTCACCAAAACAAATTACAATTTAAAATGACATGTTTCAGAGTAACAGCCGTGTTAGTCTGTATTCGCAAAAAGAAAAGGAGTACTTGTGGCACCTTAGAGACTAACAAATTTATTTGAGCATAAGCTTTCGTGAGCTACAGCTCACACAGCTCATGCTCAAATAAATTGGTTAGTCTCTAAGGTGCCACAAGTACTCCTTTTCTTTTTACAATTTAAAAATCAGACAAACCATCTGTAATGTAATACAAACCATACACTAAGGGAAAAGTCCTACTTCACGCACAGATGCAGCCATCACATAAGATGCTATTTAGATGCTATTTTAGATTTAAAAAATAACTGGATGTTTTAAGCTTTTTTCTATTTTCTCCTTTCAAAACACAGCAGGATTCTGGTCTGAAGGCTTCAGTCTCAGGATGCCCACTGAAAATCCATAGCTAGCAGCAACAGAATACAGCTTTCCAAGTGGGCCTATCCTGCACTGACTTAACAGATATACTCTGAGATACATGGAATGACTCTTTCAAAAGAGACATTGCATGTTGCTTTCCCCACACCTTCAAAACATAGTGAGATCTTATGTAAAACAAGAAACCCACAGCTAGCTTTCTTAAAGTGAACTATCCCTTCCCCTCCCCAAAAAACTGCTACGCTGTTTAAGAGCTGAAGGTTAAAGATCTGTTTTTCTTTTCACAGTTCTGATGGATGGAAGCTAATGTGCTTGCTTTATGCTCTACAGTTCATAGTACAGGCTGTGCGTGGGTGTATGTTTGTGTGTGTAAGCTTCCCACATAATCCTGCATATACTGATAAAAGCCCTCTATAAGGATGAGAGGTGGCTTAGCTTGAATGCTAACAGCCACACATATTTCTCTCACGTGTAAATCAGCTACTTCAATGGAACTAAACAGGGGATCTGGCCCCAGGATTTCGTGTGGGTCTTAATTCAGGTTAGAGAGCTGCATTTGCCTGAGACCTCCCAAACTCACTGCAGTGACTACAAGTTTCAAAAGCTCTGTTTTTTGATGGCACGTTGTGAAAAAGCGGCCTAGCTTTCAAACTCACAGGATAGTTCAGTGATGGGAGCATTGGCTAGAAGCTATATCCTTTTCTGTTGAAAAGTCTTCAGCAAGCAAAGGGTTACACTAAGCCATTTTCAGTGCTTGCTTGGGATTGTTTACTGTTTTTCACACAACAGCCTTGCTGCATGTTTCAGGTGCCTGAAGGAGATAGCCTCTGGAGCATCAGTCTTGTCTGGTAGGATAAAATAGACGAGTCATTAATGTGATTCTTCAGATCCCCATAGGGAGATCCAGAAATGCTGCAGAATAAACAAGCAGAGGAAATAATGAATGAGAGCAAATCAGAAAGGCAACAGAGCATGGTAGTGCCTACAGCCCATAGTAAACAAGTGCACATGCAGCTCTGGAACCTCCCCTTTCTCAGCATGATTAGACCAACAGCCCTAGAACAGAGTTATCCACTGAAAGAGATTACAGCCTTGTCTAAATCCCTCTTTTTAACTTGCTCCAAGCCTGGATTCTGAGGCGCTCGACCCACGTGCTCTGAATTCATCATTCTATTTTTACAACTGTCTGAGAGCCATGGTTTCCTCTGGCAGATCCACTCTTAATGCTATTACCTAGCAGAGGAGAAAAGAAACATAGACACTAAAATAACTGTGTATAATAGAAATAGATGGCAAAGACATTGTAGGTCATGTAATCCATGACCCTGCCAGCCAAGCTTGTTACCTACAGAATATATGAGAGTGCTTTGTACAACCGTTTCTATATTTATATATTATAGTCTCCATTGCAGACGGAGATTTTTCAGTGAGAGAGTTTTTTTTCTTGACCAATTAAACACACTTACACATTCACTGTGAGCCAAATTTGCTGCCCATGTAAATTGGCACGCCCCCGTTAACGTCGATCAAACCATATCTGTTTACACCAGCTGAGAATTTAGCCCCTTCTCTCTCTCTCTCTCAATATTTTTTGCCTATTTTTTATGGCACAAAAGGTTACTCCCTGGAATACACAAATGAAAAACAAGGTCACTGGTACTGAACTGAATAAAACAATCTTACTGTTTTCCAGAAAAAGAAAGACAAATATGTTCAAATCACTGTTTCTTGCTATTTTTTAAAATTTGCTACCAAGTTTTCTCCTTAGCATAGCATTAATATGAAAGTTGTTCAAGAGTCCTGAATGACCCGTTGTGGTTTTAGGTTTCATACTATTTCCATTTATTTCAGCCAAAGGAGCATATCTTTCAGGGATTGTTTTTAAACTCCCCAAATATTGTAACAAATCAATGGCCATCTAGGAAAGTTATAGACATCATTCTGCTGCACACCAGGGCCACAGGAATAAGGTACTCAGATCCTTCTCCAAATGCTTAATCCTGCATTACCGGAGTAGGGAGTTTTGCCACTGACACAAATGGGTGCAGGAGTAGGCCTCAAAGCACAGCACCTGCCACTTGCTATAACTCAAGTGTCATTACTTAAATGTTAACATTATAGGAACTAGGATACATAATTGAGCAGGTCTGACTCTGTCCAGTAGAGGGCAGCGGTACACAGACAATAATTTGTTATATTTTGTCTCTGAGACCAGAATAGTTTAAAAACAAAAGAAAAAAATGTATTGATCTGTAGGACAAATGGAAAATATATTATAACCAAGGAAGTATTTTCAAACAAAGATTGTGGTGATTAAATATGAAATAAAGTTACGTTTCTGACAAACAACGATAGCCAACAAATGTATAGATGACACTAAACTAATATTGTGCATCACAATAAATAAATACAATATTGCTACTGACTACTACACATTATACATTAGAAAACTTGACCTATGAGGAAATGTTAACTGGGCAAGTTTAGTCTTGAGGAAAGCAAATTGAGGAGGAACCCAATAACTGTCTTCAAATATGTTAAGGGATGTTGATAAAGAGGATGTTGAACAATTGTTCTCCATGTCCATTGGAGATAACACAAGAAGTAATAGCCTTAATCTGCAGCAAGGGAGATATTAGGAAAAACTTTCTAACTATAAGGGTAGTTTAGAGCTGGAATAGTCTTCCAAGGGAGGTTGTGGAATCCCCATCATTGGAGGCAGAGGCGATGCATGGGGGGAGCACACAGGGTCATGTCCGTCCGTCCTTCCCCCCCCCCCCCAAAAAAAAAAAAGATTTCTGCCAGGGTTTGCCAGCCCTGCTTGGTCATATGGTGTGGCTAGGCCCCCTCCCTGCCTGGCAGATTCCACAGCCTATGAGCTGCAAGCTTTGCCCCACGGGGAGAGGAAGGAGCAACAGCTGGGAGCTGCAGGAAGGGGCTGCTGCTTTCCAGGAGGGGAGACTGAGGGCAAGGGGAGGGTCTGCCTGAGGGTGGGGTGTGACTTGAGCTGTTCCAGGGGTGGCTGACCCCTTAATTCCCCCCCACCCCAGATCAGCAGGTACGGGTCATCGCTGATTGGAGGTTTTTGGGAACAGGTTGGACAAACTCCTGTCAGGGATGAGCTAAGTTTACTTGGTCCTGCCTCAGCACAGAGGACTGGACTTCATGATCTCTCAAGATCCTTATAATTCCATTTAATAAATGACCCCTATGTTTGGGGATCCCCTTTTCTCCTTCTTCTTCTTCTGCTCTTGTGTCACTAATTGAAGAATGGTAGGGTTGTGAGGTTAGATGTGTACAGATAGTAGTTGAAGCCATGTGAGTGGGTGAGATACACCAAAGAAAAAGGTGTAAAGTAAGGAGAGGAGGGGACCAAGGGCAGAGTTCCGTGCTGGCCCATACAAAGTGGGAGGGGAGGGAAGAGGTGGAATGACCACAGTGATAGGACGGGAACCGGGAGAGGACAATATTTTGAAAGCCCAGAGATGACAAGATTTCAAGGAGGGTCTGACTGACCTCTGAAAGCAGCAGAGAGGTCAGGGAATTTGAACATGTAGCAGGTTCCTTGTGATTTAATGACAGAGGTCATTAGAAATGTTGGTGTGAACAGCTGGAATGGAATGAAAAGGACAGAACCCAGACTGACAAGAAGAAATCAAGGCAACAGTGGTAAATAGGAAGAGAAGGTAAAGTTACAGGGACATGTGGCGGCAAGCATGAGAGGAATCTCAGTGTCAGTGATGGAGGGGAAGAAGGAACTGATGGGAAGTTGGCGAGAGTGAGGAGCAGGGGAGAGAGATATCAAAGCAGATTTTGTTCGCCTTCTGACTGAAAAGTTGTCATGGTCCTGCACAGCCAGGGAGTTGAGAACTGAAAGGGTGGAGGGTTTAACAAGGTAGTTAGAGGTTGAAAACAGGTGATGAGAATTGTGACTGGAAGCCAAAGAAGGTGGAGAAGTATTGTTCGGCAAGTAAGGTGGCAGAACTGAAAGAAGGAGGGAACAAATTTGTAGTGGAAATAAGCTTTTCCTGAACTTTTCCTGGAGGCTTTCAGTGGCACAGCTGATGGATAGCAATAAAGGAAAATATTGCTGAGTCCTTGAATATATTTCAGCTCCATTAAAAAAAAAAAAGGGAGCAGAGTAGTCAACAGTTGTTTGACTCTTTTTACATTCATTTTATCTTTTAATAAAGAGATTTCTAGCCTTTTAAATTTCAGTTTGTAAAGGCACTCCCATGAATCACTTAATCACTTTAAAAGAAAAGGAGTACTAGTGGCACCTTGGAGACTAACCAATTTATTTGAGCATAAGCTTTCGTGAGCTACAGCTCACTTCATCGGATGCATTCAATGGGGACACCATCATAGGGCCTAATCACATCAGCCACACTATCAGAGACTCATTTACCTGCACATCTACCAATGTGATATATGCCATCATGTGTCAGCAATGCCCCTCTGCCATGTACATTGGTCAAACTGGACAGTCTCTACGTAAAAGAATAAATGGACACAAATCAGATGTCAAGAATTATAACATTCATAAACCAGTTGGAGAACACTTCAATCTCTCTGGTCACTCGATTACAGACCTAAAGGTCGCAATATTACAACAAAAAGACTTCAAAAACAGACTCCAAACGAGAGACTGCTGAATTGGAATTAATTTGCAAACTGGATACAATTAACTTAGGCTTGAATAGAGACTGGGAGTGGATGTGTCGTTACACAAAGTTAAACTATTTCCCCATGTTTACTTCCCCCCGTCCACACACACACTGCTTCTCAGACGTTCCTGTTAACTGCTGGCAACGGCCCACCTTGATTATCACCAGAAAAGGTTTTCTCCACACACCCCCCCCCCCACTCTCCTCTGCTGGTAATAGCTCATCTTAAGTGATCACTCTCCTTACAATGTGTATGATAACACCCATTTTTTCATGTTCTGTGTGTATATAAATCTCCTCACTATACTTTCCACTTTATGCTTCCGATGAAGTGAGCTGTAGCTTATGAAAGCTTATGCTCAAATAAATTTGTTAGTCTCTAAGATGCCACTAGTACTCCTTTTCTTTTTGAGAATACAGACTAACATGGCGGCTACTCTGAAATTAATCACTCTAGTAGCTACCATGTAATGGCTCTTACAGGCACCTACTCACATGCTATCCATGTTCAAAAATAAATCTAAGAACAAACTGCTCCCAGCTTCAACTGGGTGACAGGTGTGAGTTCTGCTTTTACAAATGTCTTGTCACTATCTTCAGTGCTGTTTATGGCCTTCAGATTGAGGAAAATATGCAATAATAACTTGAACCCATAGCACTTTTACATTAATCTACACTCATTACATAAAACATAATACCAATAAATTCATGAAACAAAGTCAACTAAAATAATAAAATAATAATAATGTGATAATATATATAAAATTGTTGAGAGTTTAGTCCTTAAGTGTCTAATGTCATGTTGGTTTGGGGGAGACAGGGCCTTACAGATTTCTGTCAATTTTAAGATTAATACCTTTTTGTTTTCAACTAGTATGAAGACAAATATAGTATCTCCATCTTTTAGATGTGCTTTTCATGATACCTAGGAAAATCTTTATAAATCTCTCTTACTTTAAAACCCACTTGCCATTAGAGACACTACTAATAGTGTATGAAACTGGGTCTTTTAATAGCGTCATTACAGATGTACTATTGGCTCTGAATGTAGTATTAGTTCAGAGATATACACTGAAGTAAATTTTCAGAATGTATTTTCTCTACATGCCTGTGCTTTGCCTGCATATTCACTTCCAACAGTGTAGCAACTGTGCATGCAAGTGTTAGAATTTGCCCTTTTAAAACTTATTAGGGGCCAACTGGTGTTGCAGGGTTAGAGTCTAACATTTGTGTGCATACAGGTGCTGGAATATATAAAGCCTGTGCACAAGAGACAGGCTGAAATACTAAAAAGTGACTTGTGATTTCTGGATGCCCAGCTTGAGACACCTTAAAGGGAACTGATTTTAAGAACCCTTTCTGAAAACAAGCCCTTTTATGGTATCTCATGTTGGGCACCCAGAAACTACTCAGGTTAGCAAGAATTTTTAGTATCTGTACAAGTGTTTGCATCTACCAAGTACAATGTGCAAAGCAGAGGAAATGTACTTCACTGTATCAAGTCAGCCATTTATATTTAAAATCACTAGGAGTGGGATTCACAAGATATTTAGGCATCTAACTGCCACTTTAGGTGGCAAAATCCTACATTTAGGCACCACTGGTATTCATAAAATCCCTGCTCAGCTGGTGCCTAACACCATGGGTGCCTAAAAGCCAGAGACATCTAATAAGGGCTTGTCTTCACTAATGGGGTAAATTGACCTAAGCTATGCTACACCAGCTATGTGAATAACATAGCTGGAGTCGACGTAGCTTAGGTCGACTTACCCCAGTGTCTTCACTGCAATGCATTGATGGGAGACGCTTTCCTGTCAACTTCCCTTACTCTTCTTGAAGAGCTGGAGTACCGGAGTCAACCGGAGAGCACTCTTCTGTCGATTTAGTGGGTCTTCACTAGACCCATTAAACTGACACCTGCTAAATCGATTGCAACAACGTCAATCTCCCTGGTAGTGAAGACAAGCCCAAAGTGTCCACCAATTAAATCCCCAAGGCACCTACATTTTGGTGGCTGGGCATACACACAGCCACCTTAGTCCTGACTGCCCAGCAGCTTGGTGCTTAACTCACAGCAGGGTTCATAAACTAGGTGTTTCCCTGCCTGTCTTGCCCTTGTGGTCTGAGTCACTAGGCATACTCAGAGCATGGACAAACCCACAGAAAATGGGGGTAGGAGGAGGCAGGGAGAGAATGAGGATGTCTGTAAATCCCAGTGGTTAGCGCACTCACCTGGGAGGGTGGTAATCCAGGTTCCAGTCCCCCTGTTCCAATGAATATTTAATTATTTATTTGACTTGGAACAGCTTCAGCAAGAGAGATTGGAACACCCTACCCCAGAATACCCCATGAGCCAGTTGTCAGGGCATCCTCCTGCGAGGTACAAGAGCCATATTCAAATTCTTACTCCACATCAAGCAGAGGAGGGAACTGAACCTAGGTCTCCTACATTCTATCTGGGTAAGCACCACAGCCTCTGGGCTAAAAGTTATAAGATGGCACCACCACCACAACCATTTTTCTTGCAAAAGACTGAACTGGCTTGGCACCTACCTCCAGGAGTGGATTGTGAATCCCGAGTGGAGATGCTTATCTCCCTCTAGTTTGGACTTGGGCATCTAGCTCCCTTTGAGGGGCAGGGCTTAGGCCACAATCCTCTGTTTGCCATTTGTTATTGTGTTATACCAATAAAATAAAAACCAGCAGGATCTTATTAAAGGGGAAAAGGCAAAATACCACATTTATTGTGAATACAGAAAGAATCATAGTAAGCAGTTAGTTATAGCTATAACATTCCATTCAATCTCATATTATTCACACATTCATTCATTCATACACACACACACAGAGGTTCTGCAAGGTTGTTATCATAGTTACCAATTAGCAGCTTGCAAGGTTTCACACATAGAGGGAGAGAAACAGTACCAAAAACCAAGAGACCTCTTAATTAGTAATACCCTGGAATTTAAACTGTGGGGAATCAAACTCATTGGTGATTTTAATACAGAACTTCTTTAATATGATCCAAAAATTGGCTAATTTGTTGGAAGCATTTTCGCCATATTAGTTCTATCACCTTGTTGTTTGTACTCCATATTTGTGTCCTTCTTCCCTAGTTAGTTTGGTGCCCTTTCTCTTGTGTAATTTTCCTGATTGGTTACTGCACAGGCTTAACCTGCCTAGCAACCCAAAAGGCGGGAAAGTACCCCCTGACTCTAAACTGATCTGAAGAGTGATAGTGAATCTATTTAAGGGGGTGTCACCCTCCCCTTAGTGCTGTCTGCCCATGTTCTTCTGGTTTGTGTGGTCTCCAAGAGTCAAGACACCTTCCAGGCCTGAGATACCGAAGACCTTCATCCCTTAGGTCTTACCTGGTTTCAGTTCCATTGATCCAGCACGTTCGTGTCCCCTGTGAGGCTCTCTCCATCAAACTTCACAGTTGAAGGTCTGGATCTGAAAGCCAAGAAGGAGAAGCAAGCCATTAAACATCATACCATCAGGGTTCCTGTTCTCCAGAACAGTAATACTGTCTTATTTGTTATATGCCCATAGTTATTGAAAGGGTTTGTGGGATCTGGGCTTCAAGCCCGCCTTGGAATATAAACCATCGAGCTGTTATATTCAGTTTTGTTCTGTTTTATATACATTGCTTCCCTCTCCCACTATTGTATATAACCCTTCAATAAACCACTTACCTGTTTTGCACCCTTATCATTATCTCCCTATTTATTTTAAGTGACCCCAGATGATAGATGCTGGAGAGGTGACGATCCTGTCTTTAGGGGTAGGGTCTGCTAAACAACTAAATTTGAACTGTTATGAGCCCACCTATCCTGTTACTACACAAAAGCATATAACAAACTTAGACAGCTCCCCACTCAGTGTGCTGGCTTTTGTGAATCCCATGCATTGTGTAGGGAATCTGGGCACCTAACTCAAGGCTGTGGATTCCACTAGGTGGCAGGGCACCTAAGCTCCTCCTTGTGAGCCCCACCTCAGGCTCCTCCTGACAAGCCTTAATTATTCCCCCATCACATTCTTCTACTTTGCCTATTAATACATTTCCCTTTTAAAAAACAGCACAAAAAGAACATTAATACACTACATGGTGAGGCTCAAAATTTGGTTCAAATTTCTTTTTTTAAAATTCTCTGATTAAAAGTTTAGGTGGGTGACTGAATACAACCTGCAAGCATCAAATCATGCATCAAAGCAGGTATGTGCTCTGCTACTCTTTCAGAAGTTAGAAATTCTGATGGATTATTATATCAGTTGCTATTTTAAGGGGTCTTACATTATTAAAGCATTTTGAAACAAGGAGGGGAAGTTTTACCATTGATTTCAATGGGACAGGATTTCATCCTAGGTTTGGATGTACAAGTTCATGGCTAAGTTATGTCAAGATAGAAATGGATCACGGTGACAGTCCTTTACTCAGTACATATTAAACTACGGATGTTCATAGTTGTATGCTGTAGACTAGGGATCGGCAACGTTGGCACGCAGTTCACCATTCCAGGCTAATGGGGGCTGCGGAAAATGGCGGCCAGCATATCCTTCGGCTCATGCTGCTTCCCGCAGCCCCCATTGGCCTGGAACGGTGAACCACAGCCATTGGGAGCTGCAATTGACCGAACCGGAGGACGCTGCAGGTAAACAAACCATCCCGCCCGCCAGCGGATTTCCCTGATGGGCCATGTGCAAAAGGTTGCCGATCTCTGCTGCAGACTTTGCAAGCTAAAAAAGGTTTAAAATAACCTTTCAAGACAGGTGTCCATGAGCCACAGTTGGACAGCTGGTCCATAAATGAAGTCAATTTCACCCTCGGAGCCCAATAAATCTCATTTAAAGATGTCAGGTATTGCACACACACTCTTAAACCACACTGTAAAAATATCACAAATCTACTGGAGCAAGGCGAGGGCTGTGATTGCTGTGTGAATGAGATGATATGCCTCATGGAAGCGCAACTCTAACTATGAATTACTTAAAGTTCTACCATGTATTGTTTTTAATTCTAACCTTTTCATTCTAAAAGGCAATACACACTCAAAACACAGATATGTGTCTGCAACCTTAACTTCACATCAATAAAGTACTGTTTGCTGGAGAATAATAAAAGCTAGCCTATCTGGCACATGGATCAACCTAAAAGAAGGAAATCTGGCTAAATTGCACAAGATTTATATCTTTTTCTTACCAAACTGTGTGTGTGTGTCTGGAAATGCATCTCATTGTTAGGACTCCCTACATGCCCAGAATAACTGTCCTTAAATAGCCAGTGATCTTCATATCATTAATTTCCTGTTCTGAAAACTGAAATGCCCTTTAATTATCCAGCTGTAGGAACACTTAAGATGGTACTAAATTCTGCTTAAGTACAGTCTCCTGCCAAAATGGAGCCAAAATATATAATTATGTTGGCATTAACATTCTATAGCTGTGTGATATCAAAGCTGCACAATGGCTGGAACATTCTGTGAAGGGCAACATTGTCTGGGTAATGTAGCAGAAACACTTATCTAAATAGCGTGCCCTCCTGTACCCTCTGTCAGAGTGCCAGCATATTAGTCCTATTATCAGCCTGCAAATACTATAGGCTTCCACATAGTAAATGTTGCCAAAAGAAATGGTCTTCCCTGTTACAGGAGCAAATGTCTATGCACGTATTTGAAACTGAAGAGTAATTAGATTACATTGTTTCAAGCTGACCTTTGTGCAAGGAAATATTCCTGCTGGCTAATTTACATTAATACACATCCCGATCTTTTTACTGCATGTTGTGTTTAGTTCACAGGTCATGCATTTTCCATAATGGATTCTAAACAGACTATTGCAGACAAGTAAAGAATAGTTGAGGTGACCTCTCTTAATATTATCTGTAAAAGCAATACTTGAATCCCACTCCTCCACCCCCAAATTATGCCTTTTCACTTTAGGTTATTATTTCAAAGAGTCAGATCATTGTTTATTGTGGCAGTTTGAACCAAACAGGTTAAAAAATATCTATCAGGAAGTTATTTAATATACTAGCCTCCCTCATTAGAAGCATGCTGCAGCCGTCTGTCACTATGTGCAGCTGTCACTTCCATCTATTAAAAAAAGGATTCAGGTATTATATAGGAGCTTAAAAAACTCTAAGTACTATTAATGAAATATATTACAAAATACAGTTTTTCTGCTCTTAATTTAAGATGTTATTTTCAGCATTCCCATCGACATTGTGCAGTAGAAAGCATCTGCCCAGTGCAGCCCATGGAGCTGAATTCATAGAAGAACATAAAGATGATCTATTTATTATTGAATCCATCATGTTAAAACAAATCAATCAGTGGAAAGAGAAGATAAGAGCTGAGGAGTTTAAGTTTTGCATGTAAAACTTATTTTTTCTTTAAAATTTTATTTATTTTAAAATATTGCATTTATAACATTCTTAAGTATTGAACTGCAAAATAAAACCCAACCAAACTCCAATTTTAGAAGTTTTGTTGTAATCCTCCAGGTTTGTAGATGTCAATAAGCTAACACAAAACACTAATGCTTTAATAGTAAATGCCTCCTGTTTGTGAAATACATTTGCCTGATCCTTCAAACTCACCCTCACACTCCTATGTGGGACTCATGTGAGGAAGGACTTTTCTCGGGAATAAGTATGGAACAGAAGCCAATCCGCTAATTCCATACATTTCTCAGAGGTTGTAAGGAAACAGGATTATGGAGCAAGGAAGCTCACTGCCCCACTTGGTTCTTCCATTAAAACAGAAGAAGCAGGGACACAATGACAAATTTATTTACAAGAAGAGACTCTGTTTCTCTAAATTAACGAGAAATTACATGCCAAAACGTTTGTTAATATTATATTATGTTTGAGATTTTACACACACAAAGTCATGAAATGCAAAGTTTTGAATGGCACAGCAAGTTTAACTTGGCTCTCGTATGAATATATACTATTTGGTAGGGAAGCATACTTACCTACAGCTTCAAACCTGCTCTCACCTAAGTCAACAGGAGTTGTTCTACCGATTTTATTTGGGGCAGGTTAGAGTTCTTAATACACAACTGTGTGGACAAGTTGTGGGTGCAGCTTTTTCCACATTCAAATGTACAGTATTGCTTTTCAAATCACAGGGAAAAATGAATGAGGTGGGGGAAAGGAAAGGAGTAACAGAGATAGACAGTGGGTTTACAAAAGCTACAATCCAACTTACCCAAAAGCTTATTGTCTGTTCCCATACAGTGTACAAGTTAAGGGCCTGCCTATGCCAACACTTAGGCCAAATCTACACTACAGTCCTGTATCGGTATAACTACATTGCTCAGGGGTCTGAAAAATCCACAACACATACTTGTACCAACCTAACCCCCGTTGCAGACAGCGCTGTGTCAGCAGAAGAGCTTCCCCTATCGACATAGCTATTGCCTCTTGGGGAGAGGGACCAACTGCACCGACAGGAGACATTCTCTCGTCAACATAGTAAAGTCTTCACGAAAGTGCTTCAGCACACAGCTGCCCCACTGTTGCAGTGTACATGAAGTCACGCCCTTACTCAGGAGAGCAGTGACTTTGATAAAAATACATTTATTTGCATTCAGAATGGGCATGTACAGCTACCTGTTTGTGCACACTTCTCTTACTAATATTTTTAATGGATCAGTATGTCTAAAAATCTCTGTGGTATACTAATGAAGTGTAGATATATCTGTAGGATTTATGGCAGAAAACTTAGGTGATCTTTTCTACCATTGATATCTACAAGTCTGCAATGATTTTATTATCAGCATCTCAAATGGAAAATGTACGTCCAAACATACATGTGAAATCCAATTTGTGATTTAATACAAACATGCTTCTGCTTTTTCTTTTTACTTTTCTACAAATATTCATCCAACCAGTTTTTATTCACATGACTGGAGAGGAGCTCTTATTTGTTTGAATATGGATATTCATGCATGAACACATATATCTGTGTGCAAACAACTGCAGTCATACTAGGAGCTCTTATCTGGGCAATCTGTACATGCTGGTTGTGTGTGTTTGGGAGTGATGTTTCTACAGACAGGAAGAGAAACAGGAGAATGAGAATACCATTGGCTTTCAAACAAAATAATTGTACCCGAGTGATCAATCAACATGAGCAATAACAACTAGGAGAGGTAGAAAGATACAAAGGGGAATGCTCAAACAGAAAAAAATTCCCTCTCCTGGTATATTTTGCATGTATTCCAGTCCCAGAATGTGGAGCAAGATATCTGTACTACATATATTGAGGAGGTGTAAGATCAGCCTCCAAGTACAACTGCCCTATGGAGCCATCTGTATGCACAGCACAGTGCCATCAGAATGTGATGCCATCACAACCAGAACAAAGTCAAATAGTGGAGAGCTATCAACCTCAACATCATCAAGAATGAAGGGAAGTGGGGCCACAGCTGTTGGTTGGTGGAACATGATGAGACTATTTAATGTAAAGTTAGCTAGACAGCCAATAAGTCTGTCTTGTATCTTTCTCTCCTTGTTAGGGCAGGGCGGGAATGCAGATACATTTAAAACTGAGATCCACTGGTGTTGCTGAATACAGGGCCTCATTCTGATATTAGGCTGGAGGGTGGGGGGGTCGAACTAAGATACGCAACTTCCGCTATGCTATTCGCGTAGCTGAAGTTGAAGTATCTTAGTTTGAGTTACCTGGCTGTCCTCACGGTGGCGAGTCGACCGTGGCGGATCCCTCATCGACTCTGCTTACTCCTCCTGCCGAGGTGGAGTACAGGCGTCGATTTGGGGATCAATTTATCACGTCTAGACGAGACACAATAAATCAATCCCCGATAGATCGATCACTGCCAGCCGAGCCGGTGGGTAGTGAAGGCGTACCCTCAGTTACGTCAATTTTCATCATGGTAACTCTCCTGATGTATGTGGAATTATTCCTGATTTACACTGGCATAAGTGAGTTCCATATCCAATGGATGATTTATGCCAGCTGAGGATCTTGGCCTACACAGAGTCTCTTTGCACATCACCACAACCACCAACTCTGCCCTGCCAAAGATGCCCTCCTCGATGCACCCTTTCATCAGATTATCCTATAACGCTCACTGTGCCTTCTTCTACATCACTCCAATATGTAGAACACCCATCCCTCATCTGGCCTGCAAAGATGCTATCCTTTTAAAGGCCACTTCATTTTTTTAACAGCAAAATAATTAACCATTGGAACAACTTACCTGGTGGATTCTCTATCACTTAAAGTCTTTACATCGGGAATGTGTCTCTTTCTAAAAACACGCTATGACTCAACCAGGAATTATGAGCTTGATACAGAAATTATGGGTGATATTTTTTTGGCCTGTGTAATGCAGAAGGTCAGACTAGATGATCATAATGGTCCCTCTGGCCTTCAAGTTAAATGAATTTGATATTTATTCTCATTTTGTGCAACAGCCAATGTCTTCTTGTCAAGCAGGTGAATAGGAGTCGGCAGATGTGTAGGTAAAATTAAAGAATACCACAATCTCAGCACAGATCAGTGTCATGCTCCATTACAAAACTATATCCTATCTGTTCTTCATTAATCAAAAGACATACCTAGCAAGTGCTTTTGACAGCCAGATATTCAAAAGACACTGCACAAAGAGGGTGCGTGTGCTTTGTTGATGTCTTCTGAAATACCAGTGCCTAAAGTAATATTCTTAAGTTTGTTGCACTGTGCTGATGGTGTCCTTTAAATGCACAGCACTCCCTAGCCCTTATCCATGTTGACTTTATCTTTGAGGTCATGAATAATTGATAAGGTGATAACACTCTGATTTTCATAATAGTAGAGATATAAAGGACAGTGAAAAGAGTAAAGAAGTTACACTTCCATCTATCAATGGCTGTATAGTATTATTTGTGTTATTCATTATTACTAAATGAACTAGTATAACTTTAAACCCTCAAAACAAGCAACAGCAAACTTAATTAACTTAAATCCTTCAAACGTAAATAAAACAAGTTAACAAAATAGCCAAATAGATAAAAGGAAGAAAAATAAAAAGCTGAACAGAAGTACCTTCAAGTCTGGATTATGGTTCTATTTTCCAGGAATCGTAGTCCTTTCTTCAAATAAGTGACAGACCATACAGTACGTAATCATTGATTCTAAAACAATTAAATCTTCCTTCCTATAATCTGCTATAGTTGGGTAGTATTGAAAGGGAGATGTTTCAAACCCCAAACTGTGTCATTATCAGATCTGGGTGAAATACTCATGAGAAAATGGAGACAAAACATGCCAGGTGTTGAGCTGGTGGAATTTGTGGAAAAGCAGCATTTTACAAAAGATTTCCATTACAAGAATTTTTGAAGACTAAGGACATGAGGCAGCAATGGTGACTCTCTAGAGGCCATATGGATACAGGGGTGGGAGCCAGGAACTTAGGGGTCAAATTGTCTGCTGTCACAAACACCCAACGGAGAGTTCCTGTCAGAAGGGAACGCCTAGCTAGTACAAATACCCACTAGCCAGATCCTGCACCTTACCCCCACACCCTGTGAATGGGCTACGTCAGGAGGAGGAGGGGACACGTCAAGAGCAAGGAGGGATGGCGTGGAACAGAAGTCTGCAACGCAATCTTCCATTGGTGTTGACTCCATTTAGGACCATATGCCATAGGCACAACTTGGAGCATATCAGCAGCTGCTCTAAGCTACATAAAGGCTGTGGCTGGCACTGGCTCCTGATACGCTCTCACTTCTCTCCTCCCTCTACCCCCTGAAGGCCGATGGTGCCACAGCAAGCACAAATAAGCCAGGTTCCCTAGAGTACCAGAATCATGGCCTATCCACTAGGCCACAGTGCCTTCCAGATATCTGACAATCTCTGTCATTTAGCATCCCCATCTGTACAGTGATATCAATGATATACCATACGTAAAATCCAAAACCACACAGGATTTGAAGTATTGCTAGGCATGTGTACATACGTATTGGCATCCTTGTATTATAGAGGAGAAAACAGATTGCATTTATTGCGTTGATGCTTGTTCTCTTGTATTATCTTGCACAGCTGCCTCTATAAATGTGACCCAGCAAGACCTGCAAAAGCTGACTATTTTTTGAATGGAGCCCACCTGGGTAAGGTTCTCTTTTTCCGCTTGAAAAAAAAGAAAGATTTGCTTCTGATCCTCGAATGACATTTGAGGATCTGGCAGTGCTGCATAGTATGGGGCACTGCATCTAAGGAAGGCCTAGAGAAGAGCAATAACAGCAAGCTACAATCCGGCTAACCAAAGCCCTGGGAGAAGTTAGCCAAGCAATCCTATTCAAGTAATTTGAAGAGATGGCCAAAAGGTTTGTATGCATTATCAAACTGACCCACTCACTCCTAACTGTAATGCATATTCATAGGTTTGTACTGGTTCTTATTTTGCCTAAACAGCTTCACCCACCCCATATTTTAATGCAAGCAAGAAAGCACACAACACATAATGTCTTGACTTATCTGAGGTTAAAGTATCCACCTAAGCACTGCAATAAGAACACCTTTTGCTTGGCATGTTAATGCTAAGAGATATTTTCTCTGGGCTTTATGTTACCTGTTTGCATTTCAAGATAGTGCAGGTGTATAGATAGAATGGCAACTTATATGTCTGGAAATGGAGTTTAATGAGTTGCAATTTCATTTTGAAAAAGGAACTCTGTACAGTTTATTAAAATTCCTTACAAATGTATTGCTTTCTATAAATTGGGTTCTAAGAATAGAACCATAGCATTTGGAACTAGAAGAAAAGAGCGCATTTACTAAGCAAGTGGTGCTACTGAAGTCCCGGGGACTAGGTATGGTTGTGTTTGCAGGTTTGGGCCCCGGTGTCCCAAATCTGCTATTCTTGTTAAAGTGATTAGTTCTTATTAGTCCCACAGAAGATAGTGGACTAAATCTTGAAGTCTTTACTCAATGTTTAATCAGTCCTCACTGAAACAAACCCTTTGGGAAGTTAAGGGGAGTTTGCTTGATTAATGGTGGCGTACACAGTGTTGTCATAGCCGTGTTGGTCTTCTTCACTCTGTATAAGCTTCCAGGCTTCTCTCTCTCACCAACAGCATATGTGCAGAAGGGTTGTAAGACCAGGCCCCTAATTTAGAATGAACTGAAAATTAACAGAAAGTTGACCGTTTAAAAAATGTGGATAGACTGAGCCTGGTCCAGACACAATTCAATGCTGTATCTGTCATGTTTCAGTATGTTATGGGAGTAACGTAACAAGCTGTGACTGATGTAGCTTAACAGAACATTTTACAAAATGACACATTGAGCTAGATTCATTGAAGGGATAATGGACAGATGGTTTTCATTTGCAGAATTTTATTAGCGATGTGACATTCTTAGTCATTAGTTGTTGCATTTAAAACTTTATTAAATAATGATAATTTTTGCTTTCCATGTTTTAACACCACAATACCAACACTATCATTATAGTTGACAAGCCACTTCCATTATAAATCTCTATTTTCTGGGAAGCTATAACATTCTGAAACTTGGGCTGAAAGTTTTCATGCTAATTCTCCACACAACATTTATTTATTTTAAGGGAAACTGGCAAAAATAATGTGGGCTGATTTCAGATACCTCTATGTGAAAAATATAATGTTTTCCTATTAGTTAGGGAATGTGGAGGTTGGGTAACTCAAAAAAAGGTTTTTCTAAAAGACTTCATAGTGCTATCAATTGAGACCCTTCTAAAAATGCTTTTGACCTATTGGAATGATTTTTGTTTTCAAAGAGACACCTAAGAAGCCAGACAAAATATTATGAAATATATCTGGGGTTTTTTTTTTAAATTGAGCCAGACAGGAATTTCTTCCAAGCTGACAAACATGATTCAAACCAAAGACCTGTCTATAGTTTTGCTCTCCCTTACCTTTTTAAAATTCCAACAAAGTTCAGAGCTGAAAACACAGAAGATAGAGATATATTCACCTTTTACATTTGTATGCCTTGATCTTTGTAATTCTGTACATTTATTTCAGTGATTAGATATTTGAATAATTCAAATAATTTGCATTCCTGGTTCTCTGCATGTCATTTCTATATTACATGTACTGGTTTCTGGTGTCTATAGGAAGTGTCAAAATATCAAGACCAATGTCTGTGTGGAGAAGTACCTCCAAGGACTGAGGTGTTGCTCAGGTCACTCTGTGGGAATGCTAAATAATTCATATGGACAAGAGAGATGAGTTATTGTGGAAACAATAATTATGAATTCTGTTTTTTAAAATCAAACAATAGTAAAAAAGATGTGTATTTAAAAACAATTAAACAGTAAATAAATACATAGTAATTAATTAAGGTTTATTCTGATATCCAAATGCATACTTGCCTTTTATAGGGAAAGAGTTTCTGGAGGATGAGTGCACATTTAATAGAATACCTGTGTAATCACTCGATACTGCAACATAATTTGTTAATTAGAAAGCACTGTTTTTCTATAAATCAATCTAAGTACTTATGTGGTCCCCTCGCTTTGTATCTGATTGCTAGATAAAAGTAAAAAATATCACTAGAGCTCTAAAATCTGAAATGAGATAAGTAATGAACTGGTTTCCTTCATTGAAACATGAACGTCCATTATTCCTTTGATGGCTAGTTGTCCACTGGTGGATTCAACTTCTCATAGACATTCCATTATTCTTGTGCATGTGTAAATACTTCACAAGGTTTATTTATTTAATTTACTTATTTATTTTAAGGTTTAGGCCTTTTCAGGGGTTGTGAGCATGCACAGATACTGCTGGACATTCATTTTGAGGATCAGATTCTCAGCCCCACTCAGCTTCCTTTGTGTCACTCAGGTGTAGCAAAGGGAATGGACACCTCCCTCAAGTCTCCTATTAGGAATGCTCCACTGGCCTGGGGAGTCCCCAATGGGTATAAAGCTAATAGATCTGATTCTTATGCTTCCTTCTCTGTACCCCCTGGCATATGTACATAGGGCAGGGATGGGGAGTGGCCAGAGCAGTGATCCCATAGTGATCAGAGCCAGCTGATGCAGCTTTGAGCAGCCCTATGGTTGCTCTAATGAGCACCCAAGAGAAAGTAAGGGATCCATAACTGACTCCCTGACAGCTCCCCCTCTCTGCTGAGCCCAGCAAAATGACGGATGAAGCAGAAAGTCTGGTTCTAATTCCTGCATTTAACTATATCATTGATTCTGGCAGATTAACAATACATGTCAGGGAAGGAGAGCATTCCACCTTACCAGGAATATCAAGCTGTATCCAGAGAGTTTACAGTTATTTCAGTATGGTCCATTTCACACACAGCACAATTTGAACTGGTGTGGCAGCCTGAACATATTGTGTTTGCAGCTGTGAGAACCAGGTGCAGGAGTGGACTCAGTTCAGAGGATTAGCATATTGTAGTGAGGATGTACTCACTCTCCATAGGGGGATGAGGTTGGTGACGAGCGCCTGCTGTCCCCTTACTCTGTAGCTCACGAAAACTTATGCTCAAATAAATTGGTTAGTCTCTAAGGTGCCACAAATACTCCTTTTCTTTTTACTCTGCACTGTCTCAGTCATAGAGTGACACTGGTTTCACCTTTATGGAGAGGCTGGCACAGTCATCTTCAATGAGGTGTCTCACTGGCAACACTGCAAAAACAGTCTGACAATTAAAACCTACATTAGAAACACAAAAATCTGTAGGAAAACAAAACCCCCAGGTAAAGTAAGAGGTGTAAATGTAATTGTGTAAATGCTACCTGCTACCCAGGCCTAGTGCTGGGGTTGAAACTTGCTCTAGGCAAGCTGCAGAATATGTCTGTCAAGTTACAAGTCACTCACACCACAGAGCAACCAAATATTTTCCTGTCCAAGGCAACCACCTGTTTTCCCTTGCAGCAGAGGTAAGCTTGCTGTGACATATTTTTATTCATACAGAAAGGGCCATTGTACCACAGGCAGAACTTTGATATCTTATATATAGAGTAAACCTTTAAAGAAATAAATGGAAACTTTAAAGAGAATGCAATTTTGCCATTTTTAAAAGATTTAAAAACTTTTTTAACACATTTTGGTGCATCACTATTTTCTCTGTCAGTTATCTGTGAGTGACAAATCACCAACTTTGTTTGGCTTTGGTTTTGTTGGCAGTTGTTTTGATTTTTGGGAAAAAAATAGAAAATACTTACTCTGTGCTTTTATTATGTCATGCAGCCTGAATCTTTGAAATTCAGGTTGAATGGCATTAATCTTAATTTTATCCACAGAGTAATCCCAAATCTCAACCCTTCCGGAGGAGTTAGTGTTTTTGTAACATGCCTGTCTCTCCACTAGGTGTAGCTGACAGTGACTACAAATTTAGTTCACATATATTACCGAAAACCCATCTGAACTACGGACCCAGCCAACATATGATATGGTGCTTCACATTAATCCCCAGATAACATTAGCATTTTCAGCCGTGGAAGCTCCACAAGGCTGTGGATCCAAGCACTGTAGAAAAAATGGCTTAGTTAGAGAGAACAGCCTGCCACAGGAACCCCCAAAATATTGTTCACACACATGCGCACACACCACCTTGTGTATTAAGGTTAAAGTTGAAGAACATGCTGTTGGCAATAAATGTAAAGGGCAACAGTAACAATAACTAAGATGAACCTTTGCTACGGTAGCATGATCAAATTGCTCTAGTCATTGTGGATGACCCCTTTCACTGTTAGACTGATGATTTCTGTTATGACCGTCAAAGATATCAAGTTACATGTCAGGTGACAGAGACAGAGATCACTATTTCAAAAAAAATATCCCAGGAAAATGGAACCCCCAGTTCCCTAGCAGAAGGTACTTCTCCAGCTTATTAAAACAAGCTAGATACAGTGTTGCACGTATTTATTGTAATCATAACCAAACAATAGTTTCTTAAATTGCATTTTCTGTTCATGAGAAGTTAGTATCAAGTCTTTTCTCTAAAAAGTTTAAATGTCACGACAATAATATACAATCTGTAAAATTATCCCATGCTTTTGGATAGACAACTAGACATAGTGGTTGAAAAACACCTCCATCTGCCTGTGTGCCTGGCAGTCTCTGGAGAAGGACGCTGAACGGCTACACTAGCACCAGTTGTTCAAACAGTCTGTTGTTGAAAATTCATGTGAGGAGGGAGCTGAGAGTGCCTAGCTAATCTAATAGTTTCCTCCAGGATTTTCCTCACCAACGTTTCAAATTACCTCAAATTTAAAAGGTTAAAATGGCTTTGAGAGGACTGCCTTGTTTTTTCAGAGTATCCAAGCATGGGACAAGCATTTTATCTTCGCAGAAGGGATACAGGCTGCTCCTGAAATCCCATACATGAACTACAAAGAAGGTTTGTTAACTTCAGCTAAACATTAGTAGGTGGTGTTTTGTATTCATGCAGTTGTTTAGATCACTGGTAAAATGTAAGAGCTTTTCAGAGCTAATCCTGTCAGCCATAGCATAAATGTGAAGGCCAATAAGATTAATAGGTAACTGAGCATCACATGGTTAAGAAGTGAATAGATTATGAAAGGTAGGAACTGACATAGATGTGATTCTAAGCTTGGTCCAAATGTCCCAAACCTGATGAGCCCTGTAATCAATCTTGTTTGAATTTTGCATAGGATTTCATTACAGCTCTCGTCCACAGAGGACAGGGAAATCCATTTTTTGCAAAAGCATGTAACACAAGGAACAAGAATGAGCAGAAGCAAGCTGTGCTGTAGAACTCAGTGTTGGAAAGCTCTCTATTTGGCCCTCAAACTAACGTTATGGACATCATGGAACCCCTGCATAAAACAGTTGTTAAATTGTGAATGTGGATATAGGCCTCAAGAAGTTAACTGGCCAAAGGCCTTTTAGGAGAATCCAGATTCTGTAGGTGTTTTCCAGGTAGGTTCCAAGCATTGTTTACTCAATCTGTAGTTTTTGCATAGCTCTGGAACCAGACCAATGAGGAGTTGGGTTTAGTAAGGTCAGCCATTTGAATTAACAGAGCAAGCCACTGGGGCTACTACGACATGTTCTCAGAAACTGACACACTTTTGGCAAAAGCCATAGCAAAGATGAATTCGGCCTGTGGTGCCAATCCTGCTAAGTTAATGAGTTGAATCGAGAACTGAAGAGATCTCCATGACAACAATAGTAATGTAAAAGCCGTATGTCATTGATATAATGCTACCACATAAGCTCTCTACACTCTGCATATATATATAGGGAAATATTTACATGTAACCATGAATGGTAATTCCCTAAAGTCTGGGTCAATAGATGACATGGTGGTTCTGATTTTCTGTCACATAAGCATTGTGTATATTGGGGAAAAGCATGTGTTTGAAAAAGTTAACTAACAATACCTTTAGCATGATGCCTTTAGCATGAACTTGTCCTAAGCCAGGCCCAACTAACATATTAAACACAACTGTCCTAAGTCATTTTCAACAGCATGTGTAGTTCAAATGCTAGTCAACATGTTTTCATATTTTCTAGCATGATGCCTTTTCCCCCAGTAGACATGATCATAACATGATCTTTTGCCCAGTTCATAGGGCAAGGCAAATAGCCCTGTCAGCAAGATATTTTTGGGACTAGGGCAAACAAGAGGGACGAAATATGCCATGGCAGCAACGTTATCTGAAAATGTATGCCTGAACTGGCCCTCTGACAAATTTCCAAGCAATTATTAAAGTTTGTCAAATCCTAAAGTCATCCTTTTCTCTGTCCCTGCATGTAAACTACTTGCTCACACCTTAATCATTTCCCAGCTACAGTTGATGCTAATTGTCCTCTGCATTAAGTTCATGCTGTTATGCTGTGCACTGGGCAACCGAAGCACCCCTCTGAAGTTGTTGCGTGTGATAGGTGCTTTCCTTTCAAGATAAATGAAGGAACAATGAAATGATCTTTTGATAGCTGAAGCAAAGGAAATAAGACCACACGCAAGCCTGGGCAGTGGTAGGCCATGTGGTCCAAATAATTTCTTGGGGGTCTGAGAACAAATGCAAGGGCAGGGGATTGATTGGATTGCAGCTGTGTGTGTGTGTGTGTGTGTGTGTGTGTGTGCGCACACGCGCGCGAGTGCACAAGAGAAAGAGCAGAAACACCTCAGAAGCACGCATAGAAACAGCAGAAAGCTAGAAGACTGCCAGGAGAGGATTAAGAAGATGGCTCTCAGAAAACACCTATAGAGAGCTTTTTGGGCAGAGTGTTAGCTGAAGGAGGTTTGGAACCGTGAGCAAAGAAACTGTCTCCTGCTGTTTGAGTCCTATTGTGTTCAAAGGAACAGAACTTTTTACAATCCTTGTAAATAAGCAGAACTAAATCAAACATCAATTTCTAACTCTAACATCAATTTCTCCTCCTAAGGAAAACAACCTGCAAGACCCCACTGTGACATTCTCTACCTCAAACTAGCACCCTGGAACTGACATATTCACCAGGGTGATATGATTATGATATGTTTTGCACAAAGTATGCCCTGTAAGGTATCATTTTAAATGTCTTGATTATTGAACATTAATATCCTCTTGGATATTAGTTAACTGATTACGCTTTATTTTGTAGGGGAGAAAAAGAAGGGGAAACACCATTGTTAAGAAGGATGCTACATAAATATCAATTTTTGCTGTTGACTTCAATAACTGGATATAGCCAGTCATAGAATCAGACATAAAGAGTAAGTCTGTTGCTTTCTCTGTGTAATTAGTCTCTAAGGAGCTGAACTACCCTATGTATTACTCTTATGGGCTATAGGATGAGTTTTATTTTAGTATTTAGGCATCAAACAATTTTATACCAGTTTTGTAGTTTGACGTAAAATTAAAGAGTGACTTCATTATTTGGAGAGAAGTTTCCACAACATTACACCAAATTCTTCACCAGGAAGAAACAAAATGTAATCTGACTAGGATTTAGGCATTTAGTCGATAAGCTGAGAAAGTTTGACTATTTTTAATGTCATTTTTAATTAAATTAAATTTAATTAAACCTTCCACTAGCTGTTAATTTTGTATGGGATTTTTGCTTTTACCCACAAGATTTTTACATTTTATAAGTGTTGCCATGTTTCCAGCCATAGGCGTCAACTCCCTGGGTGCTCCAGGGCTGGAGCACCCAAGGGAAAAAAAAATAGTGGGTGCTCAGCACCCACCAGCAGCCCTGCGGATCAGCTCTTCCCCCTCCCTCCTAGCACCTCCCGCTCACTGTGGTCAGCTGTTTAGGAGACACCAGGGGGAGGGGGAGGAGTGGGGGCAGAAAGAGGCGGGGCAGGGGTGGAGTGGGGGCAGGGCCCGAGGCAGAGCATTGTTCGAGCACCTCCTAGGAACTGGGGAAGTCGGCACCTATGTTCTCAGCACCCCTGCATGTTCACCATCCCCCACACAAATTTCCTCCCAAGTATGTTGGTTTTGAGATTCATTCCTTGAACCATTTATCTGAATTACTGGCCAAGAACTACATTTCCTGCAAAAAGCAACTGAGCATTCAAGGGAAAGATATAGGTTTTCTCTCCTACTTTATCAATTGTTTACTGCTTTAACTTTTTAAAAAAATAACAGTTGTCCAATGCCACTTTTGTAAACATTTGGAAAGATCTAGGGCCAGATCCTCTGCTGATGTAAACTGTAATAGCTCCATTGACTTCAGTGGAGTTAGGATATTTTATACATGTTAAGACTTTGTTGCTCAAGACTTGTTAACACTACAATTTTAATTTCATGTTTTTCATTCATTATTCTGCATAACTAACTCATTTTTAAAACCATTTTTGATCACTTACTAAAGAAGCAATTAGAAGCAGAAAAATGACCCTACCAAATAAGCTACTCAGCTCCATGCTCTTCTTTACTTCCCTCTTCTTAATTGGGTGAATCATTTCACAATTTTACCTGCACTATGATGACAACAGACACCTGTCCTTCATATCTTCGACTGACTCCTCTCCCTGGACTCCTTTTTACTTGTTTAAAACACAGGACCTTTCTTTCATCTTAAATTTCTCTGGAACACCTCACAGATAGACATCTCCCAACCTGGCAAGTGGTGTCTCTGTCTCACTTGTCTTCCTTTCTACTCCACTATCTTCAGCACTATGTTCTACTTTCCAAAAAAAATAGACTCCTCATAAATAAGCATGACCATTTCACCTAAGTCCTAGGATGTATCCCAGAAAACCACTCCATTGTTTCCTGTCCCCCTAGAGTAGGGGTTCTCAAATTTCATTGCACCACAGTCCCGTTCTGACAACGAAATTACTACATGATCCGCGGTGGGGGTAGAGAGAGCTGGAGCCCGAGCCCCGCTGCTCTGGGCGGAGGGAGAGAGAGCCCAAGCCTGAGCCCCATCACCCCAGGTCGGGGCGGAGCTCGGGCTTCAGCTTCAGTCCTGGGTCCCAGCAAGTCTAATGCTGGCCCTAGCAACCCCATTAAAATGGGGTCACAACCTACTTTGGGATCCCGACCCACAGTTTGAGAACTGCTGCCTTAGGGAAACCAGATAGGGTGGACAACTTTAATCATAGACTCCTGCAGCTGGCCACAGGTTTGTTAGTGTGGTGTTAACTGAGCATTATCAGAGATAATTGACTCTGTGGCTGGAGTCCAGGGGAGTCCTACTGACTCTGGCCATTAGGTCGTGCTTCCATGCAGCCAAGGGTAGTCCAGGGAGCCCTATGACCCCACCCTTGGGCCACACAGCCCTGAGGCTGAGGGCAGCCATATTGACTTTAACCATGGGGCTACCATGAGCTTCCCCCACCCAAGGGTGACAGGGTGTACTTGCCCATGACAGCATTTAAAAAAATATTAATGTCCTACTTACTGTATTACTGTGGATTACTGCTAAAGCTAGAGGCCTTGTGGATCTCGATCATGGTCATAAGTCTTTGAAAATCAGGTCAATATGTTGTCAAGGTGATACGGAGGAGCTCTATCAGATGCCGATTTGTAAGGATTTGCGCAATGTTTTGATTTTATGAAATTCCTCACAGAGTACAGTGATTCACAGCAGTATGTTATGCTGAAAATTGAAATGAGTCGCATGCTAGCCTTCTTGAGTTCAGGATACTTCATTCCTGGCCCTTGCTTCCAGAACTCAACTATAGACTGTGATTTCTGCATCATCTTTAGAGCCTGATCCTCCTGGAGTTCCAATAGTTCCATTTCTACAGTAGATATTTCCGTAACCATGATTTGGGGAATCGGACAGTCATACTTGATCACATCAACCATGAATGGGTTTACAAGAAAGGCAAAGCAGGATCTCAACTTCTGCAAGTCTTCAAATCTGGCCCAAAAGTCATCAAGCAGTCCTTGTAATTTACCTCTATATTCCTTGAGTTTGTGATCTTCTACTTCAATTTAGAGAATGGATTTGCCTTACTCTTGAGATGGGGAAAGTGGTTGAAGTCTCTTGACACTGTCTCTTTGCAGAAGCTTTAACTTGTTCTGGAAGCTGAAGCATGTAAGTAAGGTCAGAAATAATCTTATCCTTCTTTTGGAGTGCCAAGTTGAGAGTGTGCAGATGTTGCATAATATCAGTAAAAACCATCAAATTTTGCATCCATTGCTCATCTTCCACTGGTGGATAGGACTTTTTCTTTTCTTCAAGGAAAGCATTGATAGGCTCCAACAGTCCCACAAACCTATTTAAGACATTGCTGGTTGATAACCACCTCACAATACAGTAAAAAGAGATGTTAGGTTTGTCTCCAAGATCCAGCTTGTTGATGAAATTTTTGAACTGTTCATGAGTTTTCCCTTTCAGATGAAATTGACAATTTCTAGGACTGTTTTTGTATCATTTTCATATTTGAAGTATCTGTCAGTGAGATGTTCACAATGGATGATGCAGCGAAAAGGGAGAAACTCTGGAAATTTGGGATCATTTTTCAAAAGTCTAATAAGGCTACTTTCCCCTCCCGCCACCATTGCAGGTGCTCCATCCTTTGCAACACTGACAAGTTTATCCAGCAGTAAACTGGTGTTTGTCCATGCTTTATCAAGTGCGTTTTTTATGTCAACACCACACGTTGTTTCTTTTAGTGCCACTGAGTCTAACATTTCTCCTTTTGCAATTACATCCACAGAAACATAGCAAACAAATATCGCTTGTTGTGGTTTATCTTGTATATCTGCTAGGCTGAATGCTAGAAAATTCTTTAGATCGTTTTGCATCTTGCTTGCAATATCAGCACTGATGTGGGAGATATACCTGTCTGTAGTGTGGTACGAAATTGGAATTGTTGAAGTTTTGTATTATTTAGACCTAAAATTACAACAACTTCTGCAATATTCCTCTTAACAAATTCTCCAGAACAATATGCACGATTAGCATAAGCGATATTCCATAACATAACAAAAATAGCTTCAGTCGTTGTGTTAGCTTCCTTATCGAATGCCAAAAGTAGTGTCTATTGACTATTTAGGTGTAATTTTAATGAGGTTAGCTTGTTTTTCCTTAATTCTGATTCAGGAGGATATTTAGATTAAAAGTTATTCTGATTCATTTTGTAGTGGCATTTCACATTGCTCGCTTTGTAGTGAGTGAACAACGCATTGCAGATCAGGCACAGGGGTTTGCCACCTTTAACAGTGAATACAAAATCTTCCTCCCATTCTGGCTTAAAACTTCAGTTTTCTTCTTCATACTTGCATTTCTTACAATTTGAAGATGCCATCCATGAAATTAATATAGGGTTAACACTTAAATCTAAAACTATTCAAATGTGACTTATGAACAGTAAACACAACCTATATTCTGCAAAATGCAGGGAGATTGTGAGCACACAAGGTCTGCACAGCACAACGTCTGAATACCAAACAATGCAATTTCCTGATACAGTGCGCATGTGTGAGCTTCTCTTTCTATCCGTCTCACTCTCACACTATCAGGTTCACCAGGGCTTAAATTCTCTTGAAGTATTACACAGAGCCTCTGATGCCCCACCCCACCCCATTCTCTGCCTACCAGACTGGGGAGGGGAGCTCAGAGCTTCTGCCCTGTGGCGGTGTGGTGGGTCAACTAGCCACAGAAGCCCCTAGCCCTCCTACCCCGCCGCAGGGCAGAAGCCCTGAGCTCCCCCACGCCCCACATCTGGTAGGCAGAGAAAAGGAGGGCATGGGGGAGCTCAGTGAGCCGCAGTTTAACTGTAAAAGAGCCGCATGTGGCTTCTGAGCCACAGTTTGGCCACCCCTACTTTATAGCCTGGAGGTTCAGGCACTCAGCTGGGGTTGGGGTGGGGAGAGAACACCTGGGTGCCAGTCTCTGCTCCAATGAATAATTATTTACCATTACCTCCTTCTCCACCTTCGTGTTGTGAATGGTGCCCAAGTCTCCTTTTAAATCTAGCCTGAAAAAATCATGTTTTTTTAATGTAGAAATGAACCACTTTAACATTTCTTACATTTTTTCCCCCTTTTCGACTGAGACAATTGGCTAAAATGGATATGAATTCCTAGAATATTTCAGTCTATCAGTATTTTTTGTAAAAAAAAAAAAAAGTTTTGACTGAAAAATTTCGCCCAGGCATTTCAATTACATTACAAGGTGCCTAAATGTACAAATAATAATAGAGGCATAGAAACAGAGCGTTCTCTTAAAAAACCTTTGCAGTGTCTTCACTGTATAAATCATGCCACGGATACATTTTCCTTTGGGCTCACGGGAAGGAAGGGAGTCTGGTTCTTTTTTTGTGAATCTAGCACAGTAGAGTACCTCATAGCTGTATTTAGTGTCACAAAATGTTCAAGATGGCTGATGTTTCTTTGTGAATATTTAGGGTCACTTCATTAAGAAACAGCGTTTGAATTCAAGAGCTGAGTATGTGTCTAAGTGTTTAATTATGCAGGTACTCCAACAGCACAGGGATGAACACAATGTAAGAAAATTCTGAAACTGATTAGAATTGGTTCCATCATGTCTGATTAAATACTAAGTACTGTACATTTGCTAACAGAATTGTACATCTACAACAAAGTTACTGAGCACAATTCTCTTCCACTAACCTTTCAATATTATTGTTGAATATTAGGGATTCGGTATAAAACCTGAGAATATTATTTTCAGCCTCTTCTGATCTTGTCAGATATACTGATAAATATTCTGGCTCCTGCTATTAGAAGAGAGGGAATCATTCATTCTCTTGGCAGTTTGCTGAGACACAGAGTTTTACAGTACATAAAAACACTCATAGTTTGGTTTAATTTACAACAGAACAGATAAGGCAACAGAACAGATTAGGTCATGCTTCCATCCAGCCAAGGGTAGTCCGGGAAGCCCTATGACCACGCCCTTGGGCCACACAACCGTGAGGCTGAGGGCAGCCATATTGACTTTAACCATGGGGCTACCATGCCCGTCCCCCCCTCGAGGGGGACAGGGTGTACCTGCCCACGACAGCATTTAAAAATATTAATATCCTACTTACTGTATTACTGTGAATTACTGCTACATAGATTTTTGTAAATACAAACAGCAAATATACAAATTTGGCCCAGCTCTACTCCTATGAGATAGACTTTGTAGATACAAACAGCAAATATACAACTTGGAATCTGAGTGTTTAACACATGGTGAGATAAAAGCTATAAAGGACTCTGATGTCAAGAGCCTTAATTTCTCCCAACTTGTGAAAACTTTCTCCAAAGCAACACTTGTATCTGTCTGGGTATTGCTCTCTAGCACTTTCCTATGCACTAAATCACTGTAGTATCTAGACAAAATTATGTAAAGCAACATACAATCCATATAACTGTATTCATATCTCTTCCTTTTGTTATGTTATATATATTTATTTGTTAGAATATTTCTTACTTCTCTTCCTGGTAATGATACCAGGCCAGTCTTCAGGGCTGTTACCAAAGCTTTTATAAAGAAGTGAATCTTATATTTTATTTGGGAGATTTGTACTTTAATCCAGCGACAATATTCTTATAATGTTATCAAAAATAAAGCGTGTCATCTTGGCAAAGAGCAATCTTTATAAACATAATATTTAATTTGCCCCTTTCATCCTTGCTCTCCCCCCCCCCCAAAAAAAGATAAAAGCATTCTTAAATATTAGTGGGTTCAAATATTGAATAAGCTTTATAGCAGGATCCTATTTATAACACTGGGTTATTTAGGTACAGTTGAGTGAAATCTTACCTGAACTAAAAAGGATGGGAATTGACATCAGTCTGTTTTAGGGTTCATATTGCTTTGGTGAACCTGTTGTATTAGATAATTATTGGCATGAACAAAACAATATTGCCACCCCCATGAATTCAATATTCATGGGTTACATCAAAACACACACACAAGTTAGGAGGTGTATATATATATACACACACACAGGTCAAGTCTATTGATTTTTAAATTCTTAGACAGAAGCCCCCAATCCATGTGTATGCGTTTGTGTATTGGGTTGAAAATTCAACCTGAAATCTACACAAAACACACACACAAATATCAAGGATGCTTTGGGGAAAAAATTAAAGACACTTAGGTGCTATCACATTACACTTCTATGTAAATTTTATAGGACTAATTTGCATATTTGGAAATAATTTATATAGCATCTTAAAAATCTGTGAAATAAAAACCTGTGTGAGAATTTAGTACTGGTGAAAGCATTGGAATGAGAATCTTGGTCAATGAAGTCCTCCAATCACATATAGGGAAGCAGTAAGTCAAACTTCCCCCCTCACATTGCTCTGCCAGCACACCTCAACCCTGATCTGAGGGTCTTCCTCTAAGAATAACAAGAGTAGTTAAGTCTTGTGGTCATCCTGTTCTTGGCCTTTCTGCAGAGTCCACCAATGAGTGCAAAGCCTGGTGGAGAGTTTGTGATACAAGAGCTGCAGCTGGCATTCACAAAACTCATCTTTACAGAGCTAGTCAAAAATGAAAACCTATTTTTGTGAAAAAATCAATGTTCGTTTAATTCTGAAGTGTTCAGAATAGACTAATTTCATTTTTCTACAAAAACTGAAAAAAAGACAGACAAACATTTTCATGAAAAATTACCTTTTAGAAAAGACTTTCTTTTTTTCAAAAATCTCCCAAAATTTCAACTTGCTCTACTCTCCCTCCTCTTGGTATATTAGATTTTAAAAAAATACATGACTCCCTCTTACATTAGCACTAGTTATGGGGATGAATGCTTCTGGATGCCTTTTACCCATTGCCAACAGTTTGAATCCAGGCAATATATTGTAGGGAATGAAGGTCATTCCCATCTAGTGGATGTTTGGTGACTCTATGTTTTTCCTACATAGAGCTGGGCAAATAATGGATTTTTCAGTTCACTGGCAATTTCAAAGAGCCAAACATTTTTTGAATGCAATCTTCATTTTGACAAAAATCAGAATGTTTCCTTTAGATTTTGATCATTTTTAAATATATATATGAATCTTTAAAATAAAATGAAAGAACATTTTGAAAAGTCATTTCAAACTGAGAAATGGAAATGGTTTTGTTTTAAAAAAAACAAAACAAAAATGTTTTGATGTTTTCAGAATGTTTTTTTTCTGAAACAAATAATTTAGCAAAGTCAACACAAATGCACAAAATTCTTTGGTGTCACCAAATCCGCCCTTTTTGTGTGTGTGTGCCAAAAACCCATTATGTATGGAAAAATTTGGCCCAGCTCTACTCCTATGAGATAGATTTTGTGGATCTCATATTTCTTCCTGTAATTTATTAATCATTATAAAGAAATATACGTATTTCCAAAGAATTTGTAACAGCTATGCACCTGATTTAATTATACAAATAGGATTTTATTTGCCCCTTTCATCCCTGCCATCCCCCTTATCTTAGTTTATTGTACAAATGTAACACTGTCTTGTATTGGAAGAGTAGGACATGCCTGTAAGGCACTAAGTCATCAGCACATTTAAAAACATACTTAATTTTAAGTCAACAAGACTCAGGCACAAGCTTAAAGTTAAGCACATGAGTAAGTGCTTTGCTGAATTGGGGCCTAAGTGTTTACAGGACTAGGACTCTAGGCTCTATTCACATACAAATCTGTGGACTTACTGTACTTGTGTGCATAAAGAATGCTTGAGCACACCAGGGTTTGTGGGAAAGGTCCCTTGCTGCACTACAGTCCATTGCAAATAGTCCTACCTTTTACTTATACCACTAACTATCTCACTTTTAAATCTAACAAGAACTTTTGTTAAGGTAATTTATTTTTAATAGGAACTAAACTGATGAATATTTACAGTACTTTCCTTACTGGAAATTATCATCAACACTGGTAGAAACCTAGCAGATCATGTCTTGGGTTTTGATTGGTAGAAAATCTGTCATTAACTCAGCAAAATTACTAATTTTCCAGAACAGCTGCTCAGACAGTCTGCTATCATTTAAAAAAAGATTATTGCTATTATAAACCAATGATTATGGTTTATTACAAAATTATTACTTTAAATCAATTATCACAGTTAACAAGTGATTTCTCAGGGATTATTATTACCTAATTATTAAAAATCTGAGTACAGATGGCATATGCAATTCATTATTATTTATTGCTTTTACAAGCACAGATGGTGTAGTACAATCAGTAAGACTAATAGACAATGATCCTTTGCTGAATATAATTATCAAATAAATGTGTCAAATGATTTTTCCAGTTTTTCTAACATGCTGCAGAATAACTTAATGGGTTTGATTCTTCAGACCATAGTCATATAAGTGCAATTTCATTAAAAAAAATTTCTCAAGACATTCCCAACCCAATTTGTGGACTCCCAATTCCTGTGCTAAGGTTCTGATACCCATTCCGACCTAACCTGAAAATCACCTAAGAGTTAATTTAATATGAGCTCTGTGTAGACTATGCTGGCAACACTTCTGAAGGCATAAAAAAATATCAATTCCAGCAGTATAACCAGAGAGAAGAAAAAGAAAGCTCAACAGCATTTGAAGGCAGAAGATTTAAGAAGAGTATGGCAGCTCCTTTAAAAAAACAAAAGATACAAAAGCCACCACGGCAAAAGACAAAAAGTCATATACCTTATAAACTACTAAGAGGAGTAACTTACTGCAGTGAAAAGATCAAAGGTTTATTTCAGCAGCGGAGCATAAAGCACGTTACACCTTCTTTCTTTCCTCCCTTTTTATCCCTGAGACCTGA
Organism: Caretta caretta; assembly: GCF_965140235.1. Taxonomy (NCBI): domain Eukaryota; kingdom Metazoa; phylum Chordata; order Testudines; family Cheloniidae; genus Caretta; species Caretta caretta. The sequence goes on along the minus strand of NC_134206.1, from coordinate 108,173,620 downwards.
CTGAATGGAGGACAATAATTATGTAATTTTACTAAATGTCTAGTCAGATTAAAGTACTCCAAAGAAACAATGCACATGAACTGGGGGGAGGGATAGCTCAGTGGTTTGAGCTTTGGCCTACTAAACCCAGCGTTGTGAGTTCAATCCTCAAGGGGGCCATTTGGGATCCGGGGCAAAAATTGGGGATTGGTTGGACTAGATGACCTCCTGCGGCCCCTTCCAACCCTGATATTCTATGAACTAAGATCTTTTCACTTGTAAATACATTTGAACTCTATTCGCTCAGATTATATCTCTGGGCCGAACACATTCGAGCAATTGTTTGTCACTGTCACATTCCTTCTCCCAGCCACATATGCAGTGCCCCCACCCCTAACCCTACCCCTTTCTTCCCTGCTGACTCCCTCTGGCCCTCATTTCTTTTAAAGGTGCAGTGCCATATATTATCACTTAGTGATACAAATGCACAAATATCCATCTATATAGAGCTGAGATTTTCAAACCTAAGGGACATAGGCCCTTCATGTACAGCTACAATTCTCATGATCCTACTTACTCCTATGGATTAGCCCATGTAGTCATCAGGATACCCTACAACAATTGCATATAATCAGAAGGTATTTTTTCCATTCAAATTTAGGTCATTCTAGCTGCTAAAATACATCATCCACATCAGTTTAGAATATCCTGTTCACATCTCACAAAAAGCAAACTACAACTAAGTTTCATTGTGAAAAATACTGAAATTCTTATGTTTCTAAACATAATGGGAAAAATAAAAGATAAAACAGTGGGATATAATTATTTTAATGTTTATTATTAAATCCCAGAGCAAAATATATATAATGGCTAACTAATTCTTTCAGTTACGTAGCAATAACTCTATTACCTATTTTTATCTATTATTTTGAATTATATCCAAGCTGGAGTTTGTCATGGTGAAGTTCCCAACATATATTTATATAGATAAATATTAAAAATGCAGAGTGATATAAGACAAAAGGTAGACAGATAACTCAATATATTCCCAATCAGAACAGATGCTATTTTTACAAAACACAAATACATTTCAATGTGTCAAAACAAAAGAGAGAGAAAGCAACGCAATCCAGTATTTAAATATCACTACCCAATTTTGTCTACTTTTTCAGAACATTCACTGATGGGGAATCTGTAACATAAATTTGCAAAGCCAAACATATACATTTAAACTTGCTCTTAAATCCCTCTGAGGATAGATTCACTACTGTCAGATATTTCTGGGGCTTGATTCATCACCCAGGAAATCAATAGAGTTGAATAGCACACTATTTGCAGTGTAAAATACTATTCAAAGTGAGTAAGGGTGGCAAATTTAGCTCTTAGTATATATCCAGATTATGGGCTAGATTCTAAGATTTTACCACAGAAGAGAGAAGTCCCTGTGACTGTCTCTTATACATAGGCTTGTAAGGATTAGACGTTTATTGGTAAATGCCAGTAAATGTCAATTTCACCATACACACAAACCAATAAACAACTATTTCCATCAATAATAATCCAAATTTACAGATAGAAAAAGAAAAATGCTGCTTGAGAATTTTTGTTTGATTCAAGGATATTTACTTTGTATATGTTGACTTGTAATGTTCACAGTTTGTGTTTCAACAGATATAAAGCTTTAACTTTTAAAATCTCAATAGCTACCGTCATTAAATAATTATTGTTTGATTCTCTATAGTCTGGCCCTCCCCTCAATTTCCTACAACTGTGAAAATTTAAAAATGGATACTTTTTTAAAAAAAGGCTTAAAATAAACACTGATATATTTTGTTGAAATTGTAAGAATATAAAAAATTGAATTCTGCCAAAGCTTACTTGTACACTTGCACAGAGGGCAAGAGGTAGTTAGGGAGGCTCCTTCCTGCCCCGCTCCTGCTCTCTGTGATGTCTTCATCTTCATTCTCTTCCAAATTGATTACAACTATTGGTTTTTTTACTCTACTTGTTTACAACAAAAATGGTATAGATTCCACCTTATTAATTAAAGACGTTACACACCTGTTCTTATCTAGCTTCCAATTATTTTTCAGGTCACAAAGACATTTGATGCACCAATTATCCATAAAACAGATAACTAGCCGTGCTCAGATTTGGCAAGCTTTAACAGAATCTACAGCTTGTTTTTGTCAGTTCTTACATCACCTCTCCACTCTATCCTTAGAGGAGAATCAAGAGTGTCATAATACTAAGTATTAGCATTACATACTTTTCAATTTAGCAGTACCATGTAAACAGTATATGGGATTCACTATTGAGTCAAATTTAACCAAACTTGGTAGACATATGTAAGCAAGAGTATGCCCCAATCCTAAACCTACAAGTAAAGAATGATATAAAAGCAGCATCTTCACTTAAACTATTAGGTGCTAAAACTTGCAAAGTAGAAATCCAAGAGACTCCCTCATCCCTTTTCTGAAACAGATTACTTGCTTTTACTCTGCTCCCCTCTGAACTCAGAAGGTTCTCAGTTCCCATGCAGATCAGGCAAAAGATGGCTAATTTTTCCTCCCAAAATGTCTTGCTTCAGGGGAATTCACATCTCACAGACTTACAGAGCTCTTGAATTCTATAATCCTCATTTTAATTCTCTTCCTCAATGTATCCTTTCATACATGGGCATTTCATTCTATACATCACAAAACTCCCATTGACTTCAAAAGGAGCTGATCAACTCTCAGGTAGGGATTTTCTTTTTCTTTTTCTTTTGGAGTGGAGATGGTAAAATTTTCACTACAGAATGGGACAGATAAGATAGCAAAAATTCCTACTAGGATTTCTGAAGAAAAGTGGATACATCTGAATATAAACCCCTCAAAACCTCTGCCCCTCATACAAATTGGGACAGTAAAAGGATGCTCATATATTGGTCTCAACTCTGGATTGATTGTTAACGTGCCCAAATGTGCTTTTTTCAGCTTGTGTGTGTTAATTATAAGTGGATTGTACATTGGACAAAAACCAATTTCCGATGGTATACAATGTCTCCATTAGCCTATTTTGTGACTTTTTTTATTTTTAGCTTCCTCTGGACTCAGTCATTTAGTGCTAACTGTGGTGTGGGACTGCTGCATCATCCCCACACCACAGTTAGCACGGAGACACATTCTATTTCTGGAAGCCTGAGCTCCCTTATACGGGGGAGAGAACATTTGCTGCTATAGTCTTTCAGGGGATGTAACATACACGCCCTTGGGAGGAAGGGTGCGGGGGAAGAATGCAGAGCTCATGGCTTTTCCTCCACACCTCTCCCTTTGGAGTGTCTTGCATCCCAGGAGACAAATATGCTACATCTACACTGGTGATCAGACACAGGTCCAAGTGTGTGGTCATGCTAGATTCGCTCTCCCAGAAGCACAGGTTTCAAGGCATGTATGGGGCAAGAACACAAGCACACCCAAGGGGTGCAATTATGAATACACCTTGGACTGTGGCATGGCCTTGTATCTGTGCCACTGCATAGTATGGATGGGGGTAAGGGTATCGGGTCCCAAGTTCAATAGTTTTTCAGCCTCGTTCCCACAATGTACTGACCCTTTCCTGTAGCACCCTTCTCCAAATCTATAAAGGTCCCTCTCCCCCCATTCTCCCACCTGTAGTAGTGAGCTGCGCTGACCACTTCACAACAGTATTCCACTGCACTCTTTTTACCACTACATCTAAACATCGAACCTGCTCTGCCAGCTGCTTCCTGGTCAGTCAAGCACACCCGGGTACTCATCAACATGTGGTTGGATTTCACTGTCCTCCACGACTTCTCCAGCAGCACTAGCAACTTGCACCTGTAATAGGAAGTTTCAGAGAGGCTGGTTCACTGGACTCTGGCCCAGTGCTGGGATTGGATAAGGCACCTGAGGCTCTGGTATTGGAGGGCAAAAGACTGAAGCAGTCACTCCAGAAGAGGTCCTCCAACAAGTTCCTTCTTCCAGGAGCTGAACTGTGTGCTCTCTAGGGCTCCTGGGACCAATCCTGAGGTGATTTGTGACCACCTCCTCAATCCCACCAGTCTCGTCATCTGCAGGATGCTGATGAAGGTCAGGGCAATGTAGCAGCAGGGAGCAGAGAGGAGGTGGCCTCTGAAAAACTGAAGGAAAATGAGCAAGTTATCCTGCACCTCTACCCAGAAAAGCTGGCTCAGCAAGCCCCTCCTGATGAGCCAGTGCAGGACCCCAAAACTCATCAGGAAGTGGAACCTCAGGCTGGTAAATTAAGTACCCACCCTCTCTACCAATATCCCCACCCTCTATCTCTGGGGCTGCTTGTAGGACTAGAAGGTCACCCCCTTCTCTTCCACCTCCCCCACCCTTTGGTCCCTGACCAAGACAACTAAAAATTCAACATTTTATTGGATTATCATGAACCATTATAAATCATTTGGCAGAAGCTATAGAGCAGATTATTACTGAAATATCATATTGTCCCTGGGTCTGTGTCTTTGTTGGCCACACTTTGTTAGACTGTCAGCAAAATGGGCTGGGGGAGGGAAGTTCTGGGAACAGGACATATTTGTACAAGATTACAGATTCTCACAAGTTACAGCTGTTTTCTGCTCCCTCCAAGATCACAAATTTTCACTACAGTAACCCCCCCCCTTTACCAACGGGAGCCATGCAGAAGCATAGGGCGGGAAGGAGGGGGTTTAGTATCAGGGCCTGTTACCTATGGGAAGCAGAAAGGGAACCTTTGCTTCTCTGAGGAACATCACAGAGATCCTCTGTCACAGTACAAGTGTTTTCAAGCTTTCCCATGCCCCAGTGTCCCAGGTTTCCCCACTCAGAGCCATGCCACACTAGCCAGGAGAAAAAGAATAGGGCGATCTGCTCCACTGGTTGAACAGACACCATGTGGTGTCCCTTTGCAGTGGAGAGGTGAGTGGCTTGAGGTTTTGATTGGAAAGTTTGTGGAAAAAGGTACATTTGCTGTATAACTTTTTCTTTTCTCGTTCCTTCTCTGCTCTTTGCTGGCCAAAGGGACTGGATTTCCTGATGCTTTGGGGCTGGCTTATGACTCAGCAAATAGTCATGTACATTTTTTGATGTATTTTTCTCTAAACACACTCACAGACTCCCACTTGCTAAACCCAGCAGCCAAACCCAATCTCTTTTCTGCAACTTTCTTATCATAACCTCTGGTTAATCAGTTTAATCACAGGCCCTGTGACCCTACCCCCAGCATGTTTGGAGCCAGCATAGAGACATCTTCCCCAAACTGCAGGGTTCACAAAAGGTGCTGAGACTCCCTTTTGATGGCTTAGGGTATGTTTACACAGGGGAAAAAAAAAAAAAAAGAACCACGCTGCAAGTCTCAGAGCCCAGGTCAACTGATTTGAGGTCGTGGGGCTGGTGCTGCTGGGCTACAAATATCAGCATAAACCAGAGCCCAGGCTCTGGGTCCCTCTCCCTTCGCTGAGTTTCAGAGCCTGGGCTCCAGCCTGAGTCCAAACATCTACACTGCTATTTTTAACCCTGCAGTCCCAGCTCCATGAGCTTGAGACAGTTGACCTGGGCTCTGAGACTCACTACCATGGGGTTTTGTTGTTGTTGTTGTGTAGACATACCCCATGGCTCCTCACTCCCTGTGTGTTTTAAGTGGTGCATAGTGCCTTTTGCCAGCCCTCCACCGCAGAGGTAAATTCCACTCTGTGCCTGGAACCAGCAGGCCTTGTCAGAGATTTTGCAGGACCCTGGGCATAAGAATAGAAAACATAAGTCTCTGAGGAAATTTCTGATAGATGATTAGCAAAAGATACCAGTGTCTTTCGGGAATCTGCTATTTTATACTCCCATTGCAACTGTTGCATTAAGTTTGTAACAACAGCTCCACCACCTTTTGAGAATGTTTTCATCTTTGGTCAGATCCTGCAAAGTATCTTTTTCCTGCACCAAAGAAACTTTTACAGATGCCTTGGCACAGGGACAAACTAGTCTTCATAATAATAAGAAAGAAAATCTCAGCTTTCTCAGAAAAAAAATGTTTGAAATGTTTATGGCTGTAGCAGTGGCTGCTCTATATTGGAAAGTCAGCGCTTCTTGTCAGCACTAAGATGGAAAGACTTCAAGAATCGGATGTGATTAGAAAATAAGCCCATCTTTTTTTATGGTGCAGGATTTCTGGAAAGACTGCTCTCTTCCTGAGCAACTTCCAGCAGTGAAGACAGAAGCAGCCAGTATCATGAAAACTGCTTCAAGCAGGGTCTCAAAACTTGGTAAGTATATATAATCAACATTTATATTAAAAAAGACCCCATAAAATAACACAAACATAAAGACTTCTTTGAAGTACTTTTTCAAGAGTAAAATTAATAAACTGAATTCCTGGCATACGTACGCATTTAACATTGAACATTTACTTTTGTGCATGTGAGTGTGTTTAGAGAAAAATGTACATGACTATTTGCTGAGTTTTCTATAAATGAATTCACATCAGCGGTGCTGGTTCCGCTTTCCACAAACAGCTGTTGTGATTAGGCATCTAAGTATTAGTCGCAACTAATTCACATGAGTATATTTGTTCGTGCTCAGTCCGAGAACAGAACAGTATCACGTGATTTGTCTGACCAGTCACAACTAATCAACACAGCTGGAGTTCTGAATATCAGACATAGCATAAACACGGAAGACCATTCATGATCAACCAAAATATTATTGTTTAATAAGGAATACTTTTGATGAAACTGTGATCTACAGATATTCTTTCAGCAGAAAAAAAGAGGTGTACATGTATCAGAAACATTATCAGTTACCCTTTAAGACCAAATTTTACCCAGGGACCAAGGTGCCCAGGGGCACCCTGTTATTTTAAACTACCATGGAATGTTGTCCTCAATTATTATAAATGTACTTCTTAACAATGAGGCCTTAAAATGTCTTAAAGTTGTACTGGGTCTGTCATTACTGGATGGTGAAATTTCATTAGTTTGTAACAATGTTTTAAGGGCTAGGAAAAGCTTGTCTAAATAAATTCGTAATGCTACTGCTTCCTTTGAGAAGGGCAGAGAAATTATTTTTAACAGAAGGAATACCAATGTGATAGAAGAGTATTTTTCAGTCAGGGAAAACTGCGTGACTAGTGAGAACACTGAGGGTATGCCTACACTGCCAAGAACCGTGCACCCAGTCTCAGAGACTGGGTCAGTTGACTCGGGCTCATGGTGCAGGGCTAAAAGTAGCAATGTAGACATTCCCACTCAGACTGGAACATGGGCTCTGAGACCCTATCCCTTCACTGAGTTTCAGATCCCAGGCTCCAGCCCGAGTGGGTATATCAACACTGCTATTTTTATCCCCACAGCCCAAGCCCTGCAAGCCCCAGTCAACTGAGCTCAGGCTCTGAGACTCAGTGCTGTGGGTCATTTATTGCTGTGTCAACGTACCCTGAGAGGCTTGCTGGGAATGGGAGCAGAGTGGTGACTCCCAGACGTTGTGTCACTGGCACTTCAGGTGGTAAATGGCAGTGTGGCTAAATTCAAGATGTCAAAAAAGTCAGAGGGCAGAACAAAATGAATCCTTTCCAGCATGGGAAGTGCACAGAATCCTTCCAGACACATGAACCGTGCCCTTCATGTGCATTGTAACACCCCTGTGAACAGCAATGTGTACACAAAAAAAAGAAGAGCAGGAAACATACAAGAAAATACTGCATTGTATGGTTGGTCACCGCCTGCTCCCTGTTTGCCAGCTAGAAAGTACTTCTTTAGAATTAGCCAAATCTCTCCTCCAGTGGTTCGCCATTCATGAGTGACTGACCCACAATGCTCAGCCTACCAATGACTGACCCTATTTGTGCTTGAATTTATTAGGCCAGTTCTGACACTCCCTGTAATGGAAACCACCTTAAGCTAGATGATCATGATTCTGGCCTTAAAGTCTATGAGTCTATAAACCTTTGGCTCTGTGGACAGTGACCTGGAGATGAAAAGGCATTGTAATTTTGTGGTGTATTATACACTATACATAAAGCCTAGCCATTTAAAAAAAAAAAAAAAGAGGCTCAAAAGACAAAGTACATGACAAAGAATTACTCCCATTGGGCCAACAGCTCTGGACGCACACACACACACAAACACACTTGTTCCAGAGTTCAGTCTGTCACACACACACACACACTTCCAGAGTTCAGTCTGTCAGAAACACTTGACCGTTGGTTACAGATGCAAGTTGAATGTGTACTAGCAGGACTATTTTAAAGTTTTCCTCAAGCAGAGGTCCCTGTGTGCCATGTTCTGTAGGAGAAAAAACACCCACAATGGTTTATGTTCCAATATGCTCTTTGAACAGCAGTGGCATCAGTGCTTGTTCTCTGTCTCTATACCTTTATAATGAATGTTCAACCAGGGAGAAATACTAACTACATTGAGAACCTGAGGCCATGTAAAACAATGTATTAGTAGCTGACCAAAGAAAGACTGTTAAATATATGAGTTTTCTGTTCTCTGTAGCTTTACATTTCTGTGGAGTAACTAAAATACAAATACACATTCTATTAAATATAGCACACTTGTGGGATGTTGACAGACATATTGTGTTATGTAGCCCAATGAGTAAGAATTGCCTACCTGGTTTGGCTTAGCTACAGTAATCCAGAATCTCAGGCTATGGATCTAGTTTGGATTCAGAAAGGTAGTTTCTTAGTATAGAGTATATTTAACAAGGCATCTTTATATCTTCTGGAGATGAAAACATCACAAGGTTAACTGGATGTTCGTGAAAAATACCTTCAGATCTCTTGGCAGTTCACTCCCCAAAGCTAGTACGCTGTTCTTGTTTCTAATCTTACACAATAAATCTATTGGCCCATATTCATTCCTGGTGAATTTCCACCACAGCTTAATTAGCTTATTATTTGTGGGAAGGGGGAGGGAACGTTATTAAAACATGTTGATTGTTGTTCTTCAGACACAGAAGATAAACTTTGGAAATGCTTTTTTTTGCCCCAAAACATGCTGTTTTTATCATCATTATACAGTGTTCTAAAATACTTTATTCATTTAGCTTTTATTTAAGGCTATTCAAAGCATAATGGTTTCAATTAACATGGTTTTGTAAACAAAATCCAGAGGGCCAGGTACTCGGGAGTTCACGAAGGGAAACCTGGATTCAACCCTGTCCTAACCACTAGACCGTCCTTCCTCTTGGGTCAGCCAAACTCCTTCCATCACACAAATCCCCTCTCTCCCTTCCAACAACTTTCTCCAGTTACTCATTTCCTCTCACATCCTTCTCCAGTTACCAAAGCCCCAGCCCTTCTGATCATTCACTCCAAGAGGCCCCCTGGAGACAGGATATATGAGGAGGTCTTCTGCTTCTCAGCCCCTCAAAGACTCAGGGAACCACCACATTCCTAGAGACAAATCCAATTCCTTTTTAATAGCATTACAAAATTAATGGCTGAAGGCAACATGGATGTTTACTGGTTTGCTATAGTGCTCCGTGGTTTAGAGGCACACACTGTGACGCACATTGAAAAGTGGCAGATAGACTGTAAAAAAAAAAAAAGGGTTGTGATAAATGGCAGAGAGGGCATCACATGACTCTGTGGATCACTAAGGATGTAGAAGAGGGAGTAAATGCCATGTTAATGAAATCTGCAAACGATACTAACTTGGCAAACGTCAGTGAGGGGAGGTAAATCATAGAGGAAACAAGGGCAACCCCCCACTCAACAATGAAATTCTACTTGAGAAAATCATAAAATGCATGTGACGGGAAACCCTCTGAAATCTATACTGTAAAAACGAACATGTCAGAGAGACATAGTTCAAAAATCCTGTCTACAGTACAGCGTGCCATCATTTAATAACTATATCGCTAAAGAACCGTGTTATGGCTGGGTCCCTCAGGAGAGGCTGTTAGGTGTGACAGCACACAGCAAATTAGATGCACATTTGCAGGATAATATAGCAGCAAAACATCAGTAATCATGTCACAAGACAGGGAGGGAGTATTCTCCCTCTCTCTGGCTCTGGAATGACCATACATGGAATGTTGTGAACTGTGCACTGGAATACCAGTGAAATATTGACATATCTGATGGTCTTCAGAGAAGAGCAATAAATATGGTTGGAGGTGGAGGGGCAGGCTTGAGTTAAAATATTCAACATGTATATCTTGACTAAGCAGCAATTCAGAAGGGACATGATAATGATATACAACTATTTGAAGGGTGTAAATGTCAAAGAGCAAGAGATGGTATTTAACACAGTGAGCCAGGTAGAAGGGTACTGCATGAAAAGAGGCATAATAAAATGAAATTAGGAAAGCAAAAATATTGGTTCAATGTCAGGGCGGTTGGGGGGGACGACACACCCCTTCCTACAGTGAGATCTCTAAGAGCCAAATCCAACTTCCAGGGAAGTCAATGGAAGTTCTAGTGATCAAGCCATTAGTCTGTGGAATAGACTTCCAAGGCAAGTGGTAGAAGCACTACTTCTTAGCGTGTTTTTAAAATTAGACTTGACATGGGCATGTCCAGACTGTTGAGAGAAGAAGGCTCATGTGCAGGCTGAGGGACGTACTGGCCGTTGCTTCCAGCAGCTCCCATTGGCCTGGAGCAGTGAACCACGGCCACTGGGAGCAGTGATCTGCCGAACCTGCGGATGCGGCAGGTAAACAAACCGGCCCGGCCCGCCAGGGGCTTTCCCTGCACAAGCGGTGGAACGAGTTTGGGAACCACTGGCCTACATTAACCTATAAAACAGGACTTTGTGTACAAAAATCTGTTAATAAAGGCCTTACCGGCTATATTGCCACCTCCTACAGAAGGAGGACAGACTTTTTACTTTGAATAGAGTCTCAAATGGCTTTTTTCTTTCTGCTCCAGTATACGGTTACAACTTAGAAACTGAAGAAAGTTAAAAACCTTTGGAGAATTGTTCAGCTTAAATATCTAGCATACAGTACCTAGTGACTTGATGCAGTAATATAAGGTGAAAGGCAGAGATGATGTGGGTGTAAATAAGGGGTGTAGTCAGTCTACATAGTGAGGCTTTGTAGGGTTATGGGATTTTGGAGGAAGTTAAGTTGTTGTAATGTACACATTGGCTGCATCTATCCTAGCACGTGTTAGTACCAATTCTTCAGTACCAGTGCATCAATATTGCCAGACACATCAGTATAGCGTTACTGTAGAGACGACTTGGATGTTTTTACAGTTGTCATGAAAACCTGCTCTGCACCTGATGCCAATTACACTAGCACTTACACTGCTGCAGTTGATTGAAATGGACATTCAATTTGCTAGTGTGGATGCAGCCTCTGAGGAGGCCAGAAGAAGGTGATAATTGCATAAATTCAGCATCTGATCCATTGCTGATTGAAGTCAATTGGAATCCTTCCTTTGATCTCAGTGTGTGCTGGATCAGGCCCTGAAACTATCTTCTGGTTCCCTTAGGCTATGTCCTCACTCGATGAAAAGATATGTTCTTGAATCAAATTAGCTAATCAAGTAAATTCCTAGTGAAGCTCAGGCAGCTTGTAGTTTTCACACAAGTTAGAAGGTTGAGCTAAAGACTCAACTTTCCCAGCGAAGACAAGGCCTCTGACTCACCTCTGTGTTTGGTACTGTGTATCCTTACCTATCTCAACTTATACCTTATCTTTTTTCCCACTGTTAAATTCTCATCCCTCCCCCAACTATTTGCTTTATCAACTTCATAACTGTAATATTAAAGTTATTAGAATATGGTATGGGATTTGGTTTTTTATTCAAGTTGCTATACTATTATGCATTCGTTTGAAAACCATAACAAAACATCTCCCATTAATAGTCATGGGACAAGCATATCAAGTCCACCCACACTGAAATGAGAAAGAAGTTACACCATAAAAAGTATACATTCCCCAAAGTAGGTTGTAAGGGGTAAAGAGTTACAGATTATTATCTTGCTTTCATTTAATATTTTAATCAAGCTGGCTTGAGTCCCACAATGAAATAAACAACAAAGACAAAATAAATCCCTTCACCACCAAACAAAATACAACAAAGATCCCTCTTCCTTTTAATGGATGTCCTGTTACCCTCTATCGGCTGATTCATCAAGCAGCATTCAACACAGATTGGAACACAGCCATCCCCATTGCAATCGCCAAGCACCAACTCAGCAGCTACCCTTCCTTCCTTTGAGAGCTTTGAAGCAATGACCCAGAAAGCAGCATCACTCTCTCCTTTTCCAACAGGAAGAGCAGAGCCACTCCCCCACTCCTAGGCACCAGGAGGAGAGATGCTACAATACCATCCCCCCTCTTCCCATACTTGGTTTATCCCAATGGCAATCCCATTTCCCATCACTCTGAAATGGAGCTTTGCCATCTCTGCCTTTTCTCACAGCACGGCAACAGCACAGGACTCGGGATGTCAAACAAATTTCCCAGCTATGGACATTTGGTGGGCCCTCATATCTTCATTAACAACTTGATTTAGTGTAGTCCTCAGAAGAGCTGAGCAGTCTTGCTATTCTTTAAGTTTCTGGTGCACCCTAGATCAGTGTCTCTCAACCTTTCCAGACTTACAGGAGTCTTGCGTACCCCGCAAGAACAGTTGCCAACTTTAACACAGTAAATAAGCACCCCGACTTTCACAATAAACCAAAAATAGAGCTAATCCCATTTCAAAACAAGGCCAAAACAAGCCAATCCCTAAGAACCCCTCTCCCCCAGCTAGATCCCCCCGGCATGCAGTCTGGGATTGTGGTGGACCCACTGTGCACCCCTGACTCTCTCCCCCTCTTGCCCCAGCTTGTCCCCCTTGCCCCTGCTTGCCAGGAGCCAATCAAAAAAAAGCTACAACAAGCCAAAAACTTGCCAAAAAGCGACTCACAAGCTAATTAAGCCAAACTCAAGCACAATTTCTGTGTTTTTTCATGGGTTTGGCATGTCTGCTCCCAAGTTTCACCTCTCTTAAAATCTACTTGCTTACAAAATCAGACATACAAATACAAAAGTGTCACATCACACTATTAATGAAATATTGCTTATCTTCTCATTTTACCATATATTTATAAATCAATTAGACTATAAATATTGTACTTATACTTCAGTGTATAGTATATAGAGCAGTATAAACAAGTCATTGTCTGTACGAAATTTTAGTTTGTACTGACTTCGCTCATGCTTTTTATGTAGCCTGTTGTCAAACTAGGCAAATATCTAGGTGCGTTGATGTACCCCGTGGAAGACCTCTGAATACCCCCTGAGAATCACTGCCCCAGTGTAGCTAGTTAGGCTGACATTCCCTTGCAACCCCCAATACAACTGAAATGCAGAAAGTCCCACAAATGTGTTGTATTTGAGAGCTCTGACCTTGTCTAAGCTGTTTAATCTACAGAATACATTTATATAGAACATCTGAAATTCTGTAGGTGTGTCTCAATTGTTAAATTGCAGGTGCTAGTTTTTTGGGTGTCATTTTCTTTGGAGTCACATTTTAATCTGTGCATATTTTTTGTGTATTTGCGAACATAGTTTTGATTCTTTTAAATTACAATTTGTGTAAACCTGTTTATTGATATCCATATGTACTACTCTGGCAGCCACTTGGTTATGTATGGAATAAGATACCTTTTAAATCTTTGAGAGAGAAAATGCATATTATTTTCTGGTACTGATGTGTAGATGGAGTTTCTTTGAATAGGATTGTTAAATGAAGTGAAGGAGAAAGAATTAGAAAGGTATCTTAGGGATAATGTATTGACATCTCAAAAGAGTACACTTTCACAACAGGAATTGTACTTTCTTCATTTAGGGAGTTGACCAGTGAATGTTTTCCTTTACATGAACCATCAAAGTGATTTGTGCAAAGAGAAAAATAATCACTTGCAAAAAGAGGCATGCTTAACTATTTTTAAATGCCAAAATCATACATCTCCTTTAATTGTCAGAGGGTGACAGTCAAGCAAGTTAAATCTGATTTCAGCCCAGGCACTACTTTCCCTAAGAACTGTTTAAAGTTTGTATTCATGACAATTAATTCTTGGGAGTAAAAGCTCTTTCTCCCCAGTCCTCTCTGGTGCACTCCACTAGGATGCATAGTTAAGGGTGTGGAAATTGCACTTGGTGAATATGAGGTTTGGTAAATAGGAAACCTGAGGAATTTTTCCTTCTTTTAAACAGTCAAGCACATTATGTGCTTGTATTTGTGCAAAGCAAACCCACAAATCCCATCCCGGTACCGTACAGTGGAAAGTCAAATGGATTTGTTAGTTGCATGCCTTTCCATAACCTTTTGCTAACATGGTTAAAATAGAAAGAAATCAAACTCAAAGCATCATTCTTAAGAAAAAGACTCAGATAATCAAATCTACTAAGAAGGATTTATCATCTGCTAGTATGGCCTTTGTGATTAGCAATCACAAGGATTGAGGAAAATGCTGTGATAAAATACCTGTTATGTTAACAAAATACAGCATCTATTGTAACGGTGATACCAAAACATTCATTTTGTTTTGGGCAGTTCAAGCAATTCCCACTCAGTAAACATGAGCAAATAGAAGTCTACTCTGGGTTTTTGGTAACATCAGTAGCATGAAGTGTTGGATGAATAATGAAAACAATTAATCAAATAATTATTAAAAATATGGTGAAATTCATCTGATAGATTCGTCCAATATGATTTTGCTAACTCTGGTAATGCCATATGAAAATGCATATACTGAACAGCTCTGTATGGCTCAAAGACTTGTCTCTCACCAGCAGAAGCTGGTCTAATAAAAAGATACTTCTCACCCACTTTGTCTCTCTTTACCAAAGGACAGCCCATACACAATGTGTTTATTATGGTATATTTACTGAGGGTGGATTATAAAACCCAGACCTCCCAGAATGTTGTAAAGACCATAAAATCCACAATGTATATTATTCACTTTACCCCTGGGGGGGAAAAATGCCCTGTATTACACTCAAAATCCATTGAAGTTAATAGGATTCTTTTCACTGACTTTAGTGGGCTTCGGATCAGATCCCCCCAAAAGGATGTATTTCAGAAAGAAGGCATTGGGCCCCCATTATTGTTAGCTATGCAGTTAAGCATGATGTATCAAGGATTTTAATTGAGCTAGTAAGGGCTTGCCTATGCAGGAATACTCAGGAAAATTAATCTGAATTAAATTGTAATCTGAATTAATTCTGAATAAAAGTGGACACACAGGGGTTTAATGCAGTTTAACTAACCCACTTTAAAGTCACATCTTCACTTAATTTGGATTCATTTTGCTGAGCGTCCCTGTGTATAGAAGAGTCCTAACTCTTATTAAGAAGTTGGGAGTATTTGTATATGAATGAATACCATTTGAATTAGTTTCATCCACTAGAACAGGGATCGGCAACCTTTGGCATCCGGCCTGCCAAGGTAAGGCCCCTGGCGAGCCGGGCTGGTTTGTTTACCTGTCGCGTCCGCAGGTTCGGTCAATCGCAGTTCAAACTGGCCACAGTTCGCCGCACCAGGCCAATGGGGGCTGTGGGAAGCGGCACCGGCCAAAGGACGTGCTGGCCGCCTCTTCCCGCAGCCCCCATTGGCCCGGAGCGGTGAACTGCGGCCAGTGGGAGCTGCGATCAGCCAAACCTGCGGACGTGACAGGTAAACAAACTGGCCCGGCCTGCCAGGGGGCTTACTCTGGTGGGCTGCGGGCCAGAGATTGCCGATCCTTGCACTAGAATTAGAAATTTGGGATGTTATTTTCAACAGCACTGAGTGTTGGCCTGGTCACACCCATTAATGTCAATAGGAGCTTTACATTTTGACTTCAGTGGCACTTTTAAAACTACCACCATTAAGTTTCTATACAGATTTTTTCTTGTTTAATATATATAATGGTCTTGTCAAACATAACACTATTCTGTGGAGCAGTATAAAGAAATGCATGAAGATAAAATACCTTTACTATTTACTCACTGGATAGAGGGCTAGAAAGTTAGCCCTGAGATTCAGATTTTGTGCACATACAAATATGTTTCAATGAAATTCAGCTTTACAAACCACAAACTAAATCTTTTTGTTTAGATTTCCCTCTGATTTCTTGCGTGTATGTTATTGCCCCTCTTCCCCTGAAGCAGCTTGCAGCACTTATATAAAAGGGACAGCACAGTTTGTGATTGTTGCATACTAAACAAATGTTGCAGAGGTCATCTTTTCCCTTGCTGGTGAAAAAACACCAAAGGTAACATTACCTCACAGAAGCCAAAGGGCAGCCATAATTTGGTCCTATGTTGCTCTGAATTTGTATAACAATAAAATCATATGAAAAAATTAGATTATTTTCACTAATGTACTTTTATATACTTAATCCAAATTGAATTTCATGTGTTGCTGTATTGCCCAGTCCTTTAATGGGTTTAAGTCTGTCCGGAGATTCTCACCCTCTTTCATGACCCTTACTGACCCAACCATAGCATCAATACCAAATATGGGGCCAAATCTACAGCTGGTGTAAATTACTGTAGCTCCATTGATTTGCCAGTTTACACCTACCAAGGATTTGGGCCTTAAATTCACTGACCGCTCCCTCCTGTGAAGCATTAAATAGCACCGTTTCCAACATCATTCCTCAGGATTAATCACTATTCACTTAGCAGCAACTAGTCATTACAGCTGCTCGCTTCTTATTGCTTAACTAGTAACGCTGGTTGGAGAAAAAATGGGGAAAGTTTTTCGCACCATTTTTTCAGAATTCAATTTTTTACCCTCATAAACAAAGCAGTTTTTAATTCTTTATGAGACTTTGCGGCTTATCCCATGATTATTCATTTATTTATTAATCACCTCTCTGATTGCTTATCAACAGCATTTTAAAAGCCCAACTAAATTCGGTTACGTCATCTTTCGCGACTGTTTTACTAACATTTTCAAAGAATTCTAGCACAGCAGAGATGCACATTTTCCTGTATGTAAAGTCTGCTAGACTAACATTATACTAATCCAAGAATTACACCAATACCTTCTAAATTCAGCCTTATAGCACAAAATCTGCCATAGATACAAATAATAATATTTTCCTTTTCAAAAGGAAACAGCCCCTGTCCCCATAAGGCAACTGGATGCTGCCTAATAACAGTACAAACACAATAAAAAAAGGTTATGCCCTCTGGAAGCATGAAGATATGCATAAGGTCAAACACGGGAAAATAAAGCTGGTGTAGGACCAGTGGTCAGTATGTAGCTGGTTGTTATATTGGGTATTGACTCCACTGTTAGAATGTCAGTGTCTCATTGCCGGAGGAAACAGGGCTCACTTCCCGAAAGGAAGCAGATATGTCCATGCTCAGGAAACCATTCCTTGATGTTGACAGTCTTGCTAGCTAAACACCCTATGTCTAAAGGCCTTCCTTTTTAGAAAAGATTAATGAGCACAATAACGAGCTGCTTCAGCACAATCTAGAGTCTTCAGGCAGCTGAACTCTTTGGGCTCGATTCACAAAAGGATTTAGGCATGAAACTGCCATTTTAGGCACCAAAATCCCAGAATCAGGCCGCACTGGGATTCACAAAGCTCCTGCTCAGCAGCCGGTGAACCTGTAGGTGCCTAAATTTTTGCCTATATGCCTGCCTCTGTGCACACACACTGCAGCCCCACGTCAAGTATCCACACACCTAACCCTCAGAGTGATGCATGATCCATGGAAAGATGGGAATTCCTCTATCTAACTTGTCTGAAGGGCCCAAGCCGGTTGAGCATGCTCGGAGCCCACCTGTTGGATCAGGACCGTACAGATGAGCTTGCACAAAACCAATGGAGGAGGAGCACTTTCCTCATAACTTTTAGTCCAGTGGCTAGGGTTCTCAGCTAGGATGTGGGAGACCAACAGTTCAAGTCCCCACACTACCTAAGGGGGAGAAGGAATTTGACCAGGGATGTGCCACAACTCAGGTGAGTGCTCTAGCCACTGGGTTATGGGATGTTCTCATATGGGGGCTTCCTCAGTCCCTCCTGTTCAAGCTGTTCCTAGGGTTGCCAGATGTCTAGTCTTCGCCATTAAAAGTCCAGTCGGCGGCGCAGCTGGGGGCTGGGGCTAAGGCAGGTTCCCTGCCTGTCCTAGCTCCCCGCGGCTCCTGGAAGTGGCCGCCAGGTCCCTGAAGTCCCTAGATGCATGGGCGGCCAGGGAGGCTCCATGCACAGCTCCCATTGGCCAGGAACAACCAATGGGAGCTGAGGAGACGGCACCTGTGGGCGCAAGGGTAGCGTGTAGAGCCTCCCTGGCTGCCCCCACAGCTCCCACTGGTCGTGGTTCATGGCCAATAGGAGCTGTGGAGCTGGCCATTGGGATGGGAGCAGCGCACAGAGCCCCCCTGGTCGCCCATGCTTCTAGGGGCTGTAGGGACCTGGTAGCCACTTCCCAGGAGCCATGGTAAGCGCTGCCACGACCCTGCATCCCAAACCTTCTCTTGAACCCCAATCCCCTGCTCCAGCCCAGAGTCCCCTCCCACACCCAAACTCCCTCCTGGAGCCCTCACCCCCCAACACCCTGCCCCAGGCCCCTCCTGCACCCCAAACCCCTCATCCCCAGCCCCACCTGAGTCCACACCCCCAGCCGGAGCCCACACCCCCCTCCTGCACTCCAAACCCCTTGGCCACAGCCCAAAGCCCTCTCCTGCACCCTGAACCCCTCATTTCTGGCCCCACCAAGAGCCCACCCCCTCAGCCCATACCCTCTCTGCACCCCAACCCCCTGCCCCAGCCCAGAGCCCCCGCCCACACCCCAAACCCTTGATCCATGGCCCCACCCAGAGCCTGTACCCCCAGAGGGAGCCCTCACTCCCCTCCATAACCCAACCCCCTGCTCCAGCCCAGTGAAAGTGAGTGAGGGTGGGGGAAAATGAGCGATGGAGGGAGGGGGATGGAGCGAGCAGAGGTGGGGCCTCAGCGAAGGGGCGGGGCCTTGGGGCAGGGCAGGGGTGTTTGGTTTTGTGCGATTAGAAAGATGGCAACCCTAGCTGTTCCACCGTGGGAAAATAATTTAAAAAAAGTTATTGGAGCAGCAGGACTGGAGCCTGGGTCTCTCACCCACCTGAGTACACTACCCAGCAGGCTACAGAGTCATTCTCATGTTTGCGCATGCTCTCCCTCCGGCCCAATGATTCTCTTGTTATGCAATGAAGACCCCTCACCAGCTTGCAAAGTCGGGGAGCTGCCTCCTGTGCTGACTTCTGTGAATCCCATTCTGAGGCACCTATCTCTCCCCATGCATGGTATAGGTGTCTAGGCACCTAACTCAGGCTTTATGAATCCCAGTGATTTTCTAGGCATCCAATATCACACTATTACAAAAGTGTATTTCCTTGATAGAAATCTCCTTCTAAGTCAGTTTTTCTCCCCTAGCTCCTCCCAGGGTTCTGACTTACTGCACTGGATGATTGCTTACCTGCCATTCTTTCTCAGCCAAAGTCGTTAAACTAGCCCAGTACAGATTCTTAACAACGGCAGTGAAGGCAAGTGTTTCTTGTCTTCATAGAATCATAGAATATCAGGGTTGGAAGGGACCCCAGAAGGTCATCTAGTCCAACCCCCTGCTCGAAGCAGGACCAATTCCCAGTTAAATCATCCCAGCCAGGGCTTTGTCAAGCCTGACCTTAAAAACCTCTAAGGAAGGAGATTCTACCACCTCCCTAGGTAACGCATTCCAGTGTTTCACCACCCTCTTAGTGAAAAAGTTTTTCCTAATATCCAATCTAAACCTCCCCCACTGCAACTTGAGACCATTACTCCTCGTTCTGTCATCTGCTACCATTGAGAACAGTCTAGAGCCATCCTCTTTGGAACCCCCTTTCAGGTAGTTGAAAGCAGCTATCAAATCCCCCCTCATTCTTCTCTTCTGCAGGCTAAACAATCCCAGCTCCCTCAGCCTCTCCTCATAAGTCATGTGTTCCAGACCCCTAATCATTTTTGTTGCCCTTCGCTGGACTCTCTCCAATTTATCCACATCCTTCTTGAAGTGTGGGGCCCAAAACTGGACACAGTACTCCAGATGAGGCCTCACCAATGTCGAATAGAGGGGAATGATCACGTCCCTCGATCTGCTCGCTATGCCCCTACTTATACATCCCAAAATGCCATTGGCCTTCTTGGCAACAAGGGCACACTGCTGACTCATATCCAGCTTCTCGTCCACTGTCACCCCTAGGTCCTTTTCCGCAGAACTGCTGCCTAGCCATTCGGTCCCTAGTCTGTAGCTGTGCATTGGGTTCTTCCGTCCTAAGTGCAGGATCCTGCACTTATCCTTATTGAACCTCATCAGATTTCTTTTGGCCCAATCCTCCAATTTGTCTAGGTCCTTCTGTATCCTATCCCTCCCCTCCAGCGTATCTACCACTCCTCCCAGTTTAGTATCATCCGCAAATTTGCTGAGAGTGCAATCCACACCATCCTCCAGATCATTTATGAAGATATTGAACAAAACCGGCCCCAGGACCGACCCTTGGGGCACTCCACTTGATACCGGCTGCCAACTAGACATGGAGCCATTGATCACTACCCGTTGAGCCCGACAATCTAGCCAGCTTTCTACCCACCTTATAGTGCATTCTTCCAGCCCATACTTCCTTAACTTGCTGACAAGAATACTGTGGGAGACCGTGTCAAAAGCTTTGCTAAAGTCAAGAAACAATACATCCACTTCTTGCCAGCAAGATTGCCTGCCATGTTTTCAACCAGATCCATTTATGATCTTTATCTGCTGCTGTTAATTAGCTCTGAGTACACCTTTATATTTCAATTTCACCTGCTTTCAGAGGCGACAACAGCTGTTTCTAAGGCCAACAGCTACTGGAAGGTTTGTGACAGAGAGCTGTAAGTTGGGGTAAGCATAAGTATTTTGTGCTTTACTCCTCTCCCTCCCTTCTCCTTCCCCCATTAGAGGCTGTGTTCTCAAAGTATTTTCAGGAGTGTGAGTTCAGGCTGAGAGTGGGGGGTTGTATAGATGTTGTTATAAAGCTTTCATGTTTTTGTTCGGTAGCTGTTTGCAATGCTGTTGTAGTATGTTGGTCCCAGGATACCTTGACAGAGAAAAGGTAGGTGAGGTAATATCTTTTTTTGAGCCAACTTCTGTTGTTTTGTCCAGTAGGACAGAGTGGGAGAGTGCACACTCCTTTTCTGTTGTTGTTTAGTTGTGAGAGTTCTTAGTTGTTTTTTGGTGGTTTGTTGTATATGAGGGGGCAATCTGCCTGGCGTACAGACTAGGAGGGAGAGTGAGGGTGTTCTGGCTCCCTCCCCTTTCTGTTTTTGTTTGTGACCTTGCTGATCTAAGCAGGTTTTCCATGAAACTGGAACAATTTCACTAAATGGAAATAAAAATCTCCCATTACTGTTTTCAAATGTAATTGTAAATTTTTGTGCTGGTCTAGTTGTTACCATCCACAGCCTGCACAATCCTTTCCTGGCCTGTCACGCTGATGTGGCCTGTGTAAGACCTGGCTGGATGTGGATGCTGACCCAGTTCTTGCACAGCTGGTTCTGGCCACGTACAGTGTGACCCACTAATTTCATAAAGAACTAAATGTGGTGGTGAGAGTAACTGATTTTAATCTTGCTTACGGAACACAAGATGGCCAGCCAGAGAAATGAGTCTATTCAAGTAAATTGCTATTTCTTGTAGAGTGGGTGAGAACATTTTATAGTTCTGCTGCCACCACATTACACGGATCTCTCCTGTTGACACTTGTATAAATACTTGAATGGCCAGACAGAGAATGACCTGATAACCTAGTAGGGCAGACACTCAGATTTCAGTGCCCCTCCAGAACAGAGAGTCAAACCTGGGTTTCCCACATCACATTTTAGTGCCCTAATCATTTTTGTCTTAGGAATTTGTGGTGGTTGTGGGGGTCACCAACACCTCTTCCTTGGTTTTAAGAATCTAGGCGTTCCTTTCCTTTTATTAAAAAAGGTTAAAAATGCCGGAAAGCAAAACATTTAATTCAACTCAAAATTATTTTTTTCTCACACGTTGATTTGCCAAAAATTCTGAAAAATTCGGGTTTCGGTTCAATCTGAAGCAATTTTTTAAAACTTTTTTGTAACTACCAGCAAATCAGTTATTTGTACAGCTCTACCCCCATCTCTACCCTGTCCATAGCTCTGAGCAGTCTTTACACTCTGGAAAACATAAAGATTGCCCTTGTAGCTGACCATCTTATCACTGGCACATGGTGGGGAAGATTGATTGTATCCATCTCCACTACTTTTACATAGGTAGAAAGGACCGGTCAAAATCTAACCCATAATTTATCATCAATTAATAACAAACAACACTTCTATACAAATACTGGCATTTGAAAACCAAAGATTTGATGAAAGGAAAACACAGTCCCATCCGATTCCTCTTGTGGCAAACGCTTAGAAGGGAAAATGCTCTTAAGCCATGTGTCACTTTTAGGGTGACCAGACAGCAAATGTGAAAAATCAGGACGGGGGAGGCGGGTAATAGGAACCTATATAAGAAAAATACCCCAAAATCGGGACTGTCCCAGTAAAAAGTTTTTAACTGCTGGGTGCAAGTCTTCTCCCTTGGGCAGTCAGATATCTGTGACCTCCCCAGCTCATATGCTCCCAAACAAACTCAGTCAGCAGCAATGTAATAACACACACAAGCTTTTATTTTAGTCAAAGGCTTTCACACAGTGTCTCCAATTTACCCCTAACTTAAGTCTATTGAAGTCAGTGGAGTTAAGTATTAATTTGGCCCAAGGCTCTTCTATTGTCTTGTGATATTCTTGTGATCATTTATGTTAGCAATAAAAAGGTTTACTTTTCCCCATTTAGATAGCTATTCTAGCATTTGAAGATGTTAAAAATCCTATAATATAAATGCTATAATTCATGTCTGGGATAGGGATTTGTAAAGGATTTTTTTGTGTCTGTTTAAGAATTGTGGTTGGTCAGGGTTTGGCTCAGCGTGGCCGTGAAAGATCCTCTGACACTTTTCATAAAGAACAGAGGTTTGGCCAAACTTGCCACACTGTGAATCATTCAGTACCTGGGTCAGTGGCATAGTCTGCAGGGCTGTCAAATATCATTTATCTTATATGAGACCATTGCATTTGGCAGGCTCATCGCACAGATCTAGTTCAGCACCCATCTACTTGTCCCAGACAATTAGAGAAACCCAGCACCCCCACTCATCTCTAGGGTACCCAAACACCCTCCCCTCTTCCTCAGCCAAAGCTAACTAACTTTGTGCAGATGCTTAGACCACCAGTGATTGGGCCAGGGTGTGCTGACCATGAGCCGAAGTTTCTGGTCATATGCAAATTAGTTCACTAAATAATTTGCTGTCATGAATGGCGTGGCACAGGATTTGGCAGCTGAGTAGCTAGAGAGCTCAGAGGAGGCTAAAGTTTGAACACACAGATCTTTGCTGGGCTTTCAGGTGTCCTGGTGTAACCAGAATAATACAAGCTTGGAAAAAGACCTTGGCTGCATCCTTTCCATAAAGCCATACGGCCGGTAAACAGAGCTATTGTACTTCTGGGGCTATCCAAATGAATGAGCCAAAACCACATTATAATAAAACCCGACCATTGTTTTAATGCTGCCAGAGCCCTCACAAGTGCCTGTTCCCTGAGAGATGACTACGGGCAGCACCTCACCTCAGGGACACTTTCTCTTTCACTTTGCATTCCCATAAACTCTAAAACCACATCCAGTTTCAACCAGAGAGGAAAAACCCTTAAAATCCATAACAAACAGGGCAGCTCTGATATTTACCTGAAGTTTCACAACCAGAGCTGCTGGAACAATTTATATAGTAGGGGTGCTGAGAGCCATTGGACCAAACTGTAAACCCTGTACATAATGGAAACCACTTGAAGACACCCAGCACCCCTAGTTCCAGCACCCATGTTCAGACACAGCCTGGCTTTTGTTCAGTAAAGTCCCTTTCTCCCTTCTACAAGGGAGTAACCCACCCCTGTCTTTAAGGTGCTGAACTTTGCTGGGTTCAGGTGCAACTAATGAGCTGGGATTGTACCCCTTCATGAACGCCCCCCACTGAGACACCCTAGGCTGTTGACTAAGGGCTGGTCTACACTACGGACGGAGATCGATCTAAGTTACGCAACTTCAGCTACGTGAATAACATAGCTGAAGTCGATGTACTTGGATCTACTTACCGCGGTGTCTTCACTGTGGTATGTCAACAGGAGACGCTCTCCCATCGATTCCCCTTGTGCTTCTTGTTGAGGTGGAGTAATGGAGTCGACGCTAGAGTGATCGGCGGTCGATTTATCGTGTCTATACTAGACACGATAAATCGACCTCCGCTGGATCGATCGCTGCCCGTCGATCTGGTCGGTAGTGTAGACATACCCTAAGATCTCATTATCGGGGTAGCACCAGGGCAAGGTGCAGCAGGGCAGTGGGGTGCCCCCTGAAGAGGGCCAAAAGACATGTGTAGCACTCCATGTGTAGCACTCCATTATGTACTTTAGAAGCTACCAGGGAATCTAGGGGATTTAAAACCAGAATCTTAAAGCACTTGCCATTTCCTAGGGTAATTAAACATGCACCTTCTGTTTACAGAATGAAGACTTGCTTCCCACATGTTCCAGTTTGATTTTCTGTTTTTTTCTTTTCCTTTTTCCGTGTTTTTTTTTTTTTAAGACTAGTGTGCTAAAAATAGTTCATGCACTGTTTTGGAACATACAGTACTCTGCTTCACTATAACTCTGCTTTAAAACTGCAGTGTGGTTGGTCATGACCCTGGGCAGAAGGAAAATTAAGACCTTTGCATGTGGCATACAAAAGAGATCTAGATTCAATCTTGTAAAGAAAAACAGCTAAACATTTATGTGATTACCAGGAACAGCATATTCCTCTGTACCCATGTGCTTCTGGATGCATTCCAAGATATTAATAGCAGGAATGACAGGGCTGTACATTATATTGTTATTTCCTACTTGGAGAGAACAGAATGTTAGACTGTGAGAATATGACATGGAAACTATGTGAGTTGGCTGCACTATTCTATTTTATTTACTCCTTCTTAAATCTTTCTTTCCTTTTGTGCTTTTGCAATCACTTTAAAAAGGATTCACATTTTACTCAAGAGGAGGAAAACAGAAATTTCCTCTCAGGATCATGGGCCATTTAATCCAATATTTTGTCCTTTATCAGTTACAGCAGCCAATGATGCATTATATGAAGGATTAAAACTTGCATTACATTTCTTCGCCCAGTTGGTGATCACTTTTTGCCAATAAGTATGAATATTGATAGGCTTAATTTTTTATCTTAATTGGATAACTGCTGATATTACATGTTCATATAAATCCTTTTCATGTAGATCTCATTAAGCTACATGGTTTGCAACAATAACATGCTTCAGCTGTGGGTTTCACAAGTTAATTATTAGAACTATTTGTAGTGAATAATTGATTCACCTAAAAGGAAGTCAGATACTTTGAAGAGCCTGGTCTAGAAACCTAGGCAGAAAAGAACATCTCTGTTTTTAATTATTACAACCTGGCCTAGTAACCTGCTGTATGATCATCAACCTATTATAAGTAGATCCAAATGATGGGTGCCACATGCTTCCAAGTCAAGTGGGTCTGGGCTGAGTCTAGTCGTGTTCCTAGCTCTGTGTCTGTAGGGCATAGTCCCAGGTACAAATGTCTTATCTAAGCCCTGCCTTGGGTCATGGGCCTCTGCAGTCCAGCTGCCCCAGACCCTGGAACCAGTGTTTCAGACTTTGTAAGCTCCCTAGTTTCCAATACACAGTCCCTCAGAGTTTCACTTAGCTGTGAGCTCTCTGTCTTCTATTTCAAACCCGTCAGGGACAACGTGGCAGGAAGGCAAGGAACACAGGCTTAGCAAAGGAATTTCTTAAATACAGAAGTTTTACTCTTAAAAAAGCACCAGAGTTACAGATCTATGCAAAATACAAAAGTCCTGAGACTTAACTCCTGAGTCCGATCTCAGATGTTCTGAGTCAAAGGTCTTGTGAGTGTTTCAGGGTAGGCGGAGTCCCTCCTGACTTCTTTCTCACTCTCCAGACCATTCTCTGTTGCATGTGGCAATGAATGCTGCACCCTCCCCCACCATGCCAAGCACTCCTTCTTAAATACTGTCTGTTGCTTTTTGCCATGTGCACCACTGGCATGCTTGTCCCTTCCCCCTTTCTGGGTTCCTGCATAGAGAGTCCATTTTACCTCAATTACCAGCCCATCCCAATGGAACAATCAGAGTCAATGGCCCCAGATTGTTATATTGAAGGAGAAACGCTGAGATGTCATCCGTGAAGTGTCAGACCACTTTCCTGGGCAAGCATAGCTGACTGGAATGTAACATAATAACTTTGCCTTGGGCAAGATTAGATGTGAGTTCAGCACACAGCACAAAATGGAGTTCCTAATCCAAAATGGAGGTTACATTACGAAATGGAGTTCACTGTCTGACCCAGACATATCCTGCTCTGTAACAATGGCCATGAATTGTCTTGACTTTTGATTTTTTACAGATTTGTTTGTCATTCAAAATATAGATGCATGTGTACCAATATTGATCCCTTTGCAGGTGCATGTGTACTCATTTTGATCCGTTCAAGCATGAAGGACTGAGTGTGTTCATTATACTTTATTAGCTCCTAGAGTGATGGCCTTTAGAGTTAACCTCACTACCTGGGTACTGCAGTTATTTCATAGGGATAGATCATGGTATGTGTGGTACCACACTGTGGTAAGTACCAATGTAAATAGCAACCACTGAATTAACACATAAGGGCAGTCTTTCTTGGACAAACTTTTCCAAAAGCAACTAATGGAACTTCGGCTCCCAAGTAGCTAAGAGGCTTATGAAAATGTTGCCCACCCCCCTTAGCTTTATAAGAGCATGGTAAACTTCTATTCACATAGTTTTATCAGACATATTTCACAGATTCTGGTGTTTACGGTGGTGAAATCTTTAGAAATCCAGAAATATAAACAGTGAGGTATATTTGTGCTCGCTTTTTTGCATGAACATTATACCTGAGTGCCATAAGATAAAATTTTCAAAATGGCAATGGTAATACATCAGAAAGCTGCACAAAAGGCTGGGAAAGTTGCAAAATCAAATGAACACCAAAAACCATGAAATAAACTCTTTGCCTGGTTCATTTCTACCATCCTCCTCCAAATCTTTTCTCAAGCAAAGCAGAAAGAAGTTTGACAAAATCCCTGGCATATGTAGCCTATCTGCAGACAACAGATTGTCTGTGTCTAGACTGAGCAATAATAGGCCACTGCAAAATGGTGGAAAAAAGTCAAAGAATATTGACAACTTGTGGCTGCAGCTATGCTGGGTGCTAAGCTAAGGTTGCCATTACAAACCAGAAAATAACTCTTCTTGTTCTCTAGCTATACTAAGAAGTTGCCACACTGCATATGCAATTTTCTCTCTTCCCCATGTGCATGTACATTATAATATGGTCTTTAATTACCTGATCAAATGTATATTCAGGACCAACTTCTGTCTGACTCTTACACAGAAGTACAATGAGGAGAAGGAGGCTGGAGAAGAAAGAAGAAATCCATTCCCCCTATTGCACAGCTTGAGAAAGACAAAACAGAATTGCAGTCCCTGTACTCAGAGGACTTCATTGACTGCTCCTATCTTGCTTCCTCAAGGAATACACAGCACGACAAAAGGGCCCTGACCCCCCACCCATGAAGAAATGTAATTGTAGGTATACTCCATCTGTGTGTCAAGGAGTTCAGAGAGGTGGATTTTTTTTTAAGTATTCAACATTGCATTCTAAACATAATATTTTATGCATAGCCTGTACAACACATAAATAGCAATGGGGCACAGTGTCCCGATATTTCCTAAATCTGAGGGCTAACTGTATTTTACAGACCTTGCCTTGTCTGATAGCTATGGTACAAGATGGATAAGGACTTGAACCCCTAAATGATCTTGTTGATCTATCAACCCTATTTCCTTTTCCTTATCCAAAGATGAAAATTCTCTCATCTTCAGGATATTTGGTCAGCAGTTGTTCCTCCACTAACAGCCACATCCACAACCAAAATAATGTTTTTTAAAAAAAGAAACATGAAGACAAAGAGGAGAATGTCTGCTGTCTCTGACCCGGCGGTGATGTGTAAAGTTCTGCTATAGGACTCAATTTCAAACAATTTAAATATTGATAACATTAAATAACCATTGTCTGCTAATACCAGCCTTTGGCTTTCAGACTCTTTGGTGCCCAAATTCTGTCCATCTGTTCCCTGAAGCTAACAGTCTGTTGCAACATCGAGACAGATTCAATGAGTCAGGTGAAAATCCTTTCACAGTGTGTACAGCACCCCTTCCAGGTTTAATGTTTACAGGCACAATCTCCTTTTCTTATGGGTAGAAGCAGGTGTCATCCATTAGCATGTTGAGACAGTACCTCATATTTCAACCAACATGGTATATTTCACCTTTTCTTTGCTTGGAGCCTTTCCACAACAAGCTATTTGGAACTCATTTGCTAGTAACAATTTTCATGATTATTTCAAGAGATATTCCATTCCCAACCCCAAAACACACAAGAAGAGGTGTAATATGGGAGTTTCAAACTTTCCTCTGATGCACTGTGGGTTGCTCCATTCCAGATCAAACACTGAACTAGACTTAATCTAGACAAAAATACCAGTAGGTTTCTCTTCGTGAGTGAAAAGTGAATCCCTTTACAAGAGATTCAGTTAAAACAATTTGGGGATGGGTGTTCAAATTCAAAGAAAGAGAAAGTAGAGAAAAACTGGTCATATTAAATATATGTTAGGAAAGAATATATTTAATGGGGTGTTTGTTTGTTTGTTTTTAAAGTGGAGTGAATTAACTGACACATTAGTTCTCTTTCCTGGCACAGAAGTGGTGCTATAGCTTTGAATCACCAACCCTGATATACAAGTGGAATCTCCATCACTTGAGATAAAGCAATAGTTACAGTAACTTTTAATAGTTATCCTCTCTGTGGGGCATGCACTGGTAGCAAGTGAACTACAATGATTTTGTTTTCTGCATACTACGGTTTAAATTTCTAGGATACTGCTGTTTCCAGAGCAGCTGCCATTTTGTGAGGTAGATTGTTGCAGCACATTAAAGAGGCAACATACACTGTACTCTCTAATGGAGACTTGACTGTTGGTTCTATTTTGTTTTGTTGTTTCTTTTAATCTAAATATAAATAACTCTCTGAATTCTGTAAGCCTTTAAATTAGCATCTCACATCTAGGCAGGAAGGGTTACAAATGGTACTGGATTCCGCTGAGTTAAGTCAATAAAACAATAGTGGCCAAGAAATCAGAAGGAGTTTAGTGCAGGCATTCCAACTAGAAGCCTGAATTTCAAAAATGTATGGAAGGAACAAATTATTTTTCCCCTTTAAACCTAGAAACAAATACTTTTTATGTTTGAAATTGTAGGGCTGAGTTTTGAGAGAGTGTTGAGTGAAGTAAAAAGTGCTTTATACCTGGCTTTGTGTCTGTAAACACCTATGTGGATGCACAAAAAGGCATATTTGTGGGCGCAAGTACAGTTTTGCAAATGCCCTGTTACTTTTCCCCCTCTAGCACTAGAAAATTGAGCCCTTGCTCTGTGACTGTCTTTGATTTTAAAGAGCATAATTTTTAAAAACTAAAGTGTTTTATAGTTGCTTTTTTAAAACCAAAGATTTTCATTCTTGAGCACAGCAGAAGATTACAGATTCCGAGCTTCCATATTCCTAAACCAGTCACTTGAGTCTTGTATTATGACTGTACTTACTCCCACTGTGAAATCACCCCGAGGGGCCCCCTATGCATGATTTATTTAACAAACGATGCATTTATGTTTCCTGTAAGACTGTTCCATTAGAAATACCCTATTTTGCCATTTAAATTAGCATTGGGCCCAAGCAATGAATTTGGAGCTGAATTCCCCCAACAGGTGGGGGGTTTTGCATCTGATATTCTCCTGTAGACTTCTCTGTAGAAGGACAGGCCAGAGAAACAAAGGTGGAAATTTGCAAAGCTGCCTAAGGGTATACCTACTCTGCATATTAAAGCAGAGCCTGTGTGACCCATACCTGCAGACTCCTTGCCAAGCTCACACTTCAGTGCCCACACTGTATTGCTATGCGAGCCTCATTACCCATACAGTGCATCCATACAGAGCTATTCTGAGATGAGTCAGGCGCTGTGGCTTTTTGGCAGGGTGTATCCCAGAGATCTTAGTGCCCTTGCGAGCTGTAGCTACTCTAGGGCTTGTTTCACAGTGTGTTGTGGGAGAACTCATCTGTCCATCCCGCAGCACTTGACCACCAACACATCCAGCTGAGCCATTTCTGGGGCGTGTGTGCTTCCTGCAACCAAAGCTAGCAACATGGACAAGCACTGGTGGAAGACCTTCTCCTGCTCACACTTTCACTCCTATTTTTGGAATCCGGCACACCATCTGAGAGATGCTGGTGGACATTTCAGTGGCACTATCTGTCCTATCGAAGGCACCTTTTGAAGGGTGTACAGACATGGCATCTGCAACCCAGCTGATAGTGCCCTATGCCGGTTGCCAAAACCACAATTCCCCCTATGTAGATCAGGGCTTCTGGAGCAGGGCTACAAGCACAGACTGCTGAGATCTCATTGTCATATGGACCTGGCCTGATCAGCAGTGGCTCCAGAACTTTTGCATGAAGAAGCAGATATTTCTTGCACTGTATGAGTAGCTTGCCCCGGCCCACCAGCATCAAGACACATGTACAAAGGAGGCCATCCCTGTCCAAAAACAGGTCACTGTAGCCATCTGGAACCTAGTTGCTATAGGTCCACGGTTAACCAGTTGGCAAGTCAACTCTGGGGGTTGTGGGAGTGGTGGTTGGTGAGGGAGTCAGGACTGTGGCTTATCCAAAGGTGGTGGGCATTAGCAGTGTTCCTGAAATAATTTACAACTGTGAGGGAATGGGCTTCCCAAAATGCCCAGGAGCTATCAATTGGACTTGTGCCCATTGCAAAGAATGCATGAGTACATAAACTGGAACGGGTACTAATTCCATTGTTGTGCAGGGCCCGGTTGACCAAAGAGGCAGGTTCGTGGATACCAATGTGGTAAGTGATTTGAATGCCCAGTTCCCAGTGGGCAGCTTTGAAAATATCAGCTGATGTGCAGACCTGAACCATCCCAAAATATCAAGGGATGTAGAGCCAGTGTTCTAGTTCAGTCCCCTGTCTAGGAGGGAACACAGGAAATCTCAAATTGCTTGAAGGACCTCACAAACTTTGAAGCACTCAAAGATTCAGTAATTTCTGGTGTGTGTAGATGATAAAATCTCATAGGACAGCACTTTCTTAATAAGGCTGACTTCACTTTATAGAATCATAGAATTGTAGGACTGGAAGGGACCTCAATACGTAATCTAGTCCAGTGCTCTGCACTGAGGCAGGACTAAGTATTATCTAGCCCAGTGGTTTTCAAACTTTTTTTCTGAGGACCCAACTGAAGAAAATTGTTGAACTCCATGACCCAATGGAACTGGGGCTGGGGGGCTGGGGTGTGGGAGGGGCTGAGGGCTGGAGCAGAGGGTTGGGTATGGGGATGAGGGCTGCGGGGTTGGGCCAAGAATGAGGGGTTCAAGGTGTGGGCTCTTGGCTGGGGCAGGGGTTGGGGTGCGGGAGAGGGTCAGGGCTCTGGGCTGGCGGTGCAGGCTCTGGGCTGGGGCCGGGGATGAGGGGTTTGGGGTGCAGGAGGGGCTCTTGGTTTGGGGGGGGGCTTAGAGGATTGGGGCAGGGGGTTGGGGTGCGGACTTACCTCCAGCTGCACAGCCGGGGTGCAGAGGCAGGCTCCCTGCCTGTCCTGGCACCACGGACCACGCTGCACCCTGGAAGTGGCTAGCAGCAGGTCCGGCTCCTAGGTGGAGGTGCGCAAATAGCTTTGCAGGACCCTTGCCCGCAGGTTCCCGGCCAATGGGAGTACGGAGCCAGTGCTTGGGGCGGGGGCAGCGCATGGAGCCTCGTGGCCCCCCCCTTCCTAGAAGCCGGATCTGCTGCTGGCCGCTTCCGGGGCGCAGCCCGGTGTCGAAACAGGTAGGCACTAGCCTGCTTTAGCTGGGCAGCACCGCCGATGGGACTTTTAATGTCCCGGTTGGCGGTGCTGACCAGAGTGAGCCACTGCTTGACATGCTGCGACCCAATACTGGGTTGCAACCCGAAGTTTTAAAAATGCTGATCTAGACTGTCCTGATAGGTGTTTGTCTAATTTGTTCTTAAAAACAAGTTATGAAAGAAGGATGAACATGAGGGTACAGGCTGTCACAGATAGATACTATATTGCCCTTTTCCAGTCCTCTGGGACCTCTCCCATCCGCCACAATTTCTGAAAGATAATTGCTAATGTCTCAGAGATCTCTTCACACAGTTCTATAAATATTCTAGGACGTATTTCATCAGGCCGTGCCACCTTGAAAACATCCAACTTGTCTAAGTAATTCTTATCTCATTCCTCTTCAGACCCTACCCTACGTATACTGATGTTCACTATGGGAGTCCTCCTATCACTGCTAACCTTGTGGGTGAAAACTGAAAAAAAAGCATTTAACACTTCGACCATTGCTGCATTTTTTCTAATTGTCTTTCCCACCTCATTGAGTATTGGGCCTACCCTGTCCTTGGTCTTCCTCATGTTTCTACTACCTTTGTAAAATGTTTTCTTGTTACCCTTTATGTCCCTAGTTAGTATAGTCTCATTGTATGCCTTGGCCTTTCTAATTTTGTCCCTATATGCTTGTGGGGTTTTTTTGTATATTAATCCTTCATAATTTGACCTAGTTTTCACTTTTTGTATGTCTCTTTTTTGAGTTTTAGGTGACTGAAGATCTCCTGGGTGGTCTCTTACCATACTTCCTATCTTTCCTATGCCTTGCGATAGTTTGCTCTTAATAATGTCTCTCTAAAAAATTGCCAGCTCTCCCAAAGAATTTGGAACATCTGGGCATCTTTTTTGAATCATCAACCAGGAATCCATACATCATTAAGATTACTAAATGCAGATATGAGTTAATCTCTTCTGCTACATACCAGAGAAAATACCGCTTTTTAAAAATTTTTTCTTCACTTTATGGAGACCTCCTGCATGACTCAGTGCTGTCAGCGTGATGGGTCATGGTGTCTTCATACATGACAATGTCTACACTAGCACTTTTGTCGGTAAAAAACTTTTGTCGGTGAAAAAACGACCCCCCTGACTGACATAAGAGTAACCAACAAGAGGATTGGTGTGTATATCTGCTACAGGGGAGACCTTACAGCAGTGCAGTCTTACAGCTGTAAGGTCTGTAGCGCAGACATAGCCTTAGTGAGTCGCTTGCCATTTAAAATGAACTTAAACAATTCCCTGTTACATAATATTTAGCTGGGGAAAGAACCCCATATACAACAATAAAATGTTTCAATTATGATATCATTCGATATTTACCTGGAGATTGGACACCTATTTGTTTTTGTGAAGTGGAATTTTACTTGGTACTTTCCAGCAAATAAATACACACACAATGGCTCAGTCTTGGCAGTGGGATCATCATGAGGCTATTTGTGGAGAAACAGCTTCAGCAAGTGCTAATCCAGAGAATTGAGATAGAAACAGGGTGGACTAATTAACTAGCCCTGAATATTTATCTGTCCTTTACAAAATATTCTTATCATGTGCAGGCCATGGTAACCAGAAGCTGCCACTGGGGTTGGCATAATAACAGGAGGGGTGTTCCTTTCACTCGTCCTTCTCTACTCCCTTTTCCTCCTCCTCCTTTTATATTTAGGATGACAAGATGACAGGCAAGTCAATATCAGGCAGCCAGCAGGTGGGCAGCAAGAGATCAGGACAGCAGGAGGCGGTGTATTATACATCTTGATATTCAATGTAGCCATAAAGCTTTCAACACACACAAAATCTATAGGAAAAAACTGTGGCCCAGAGCCTCAGCTGGGGTGAATCTGCATAGCTCCACACGCTCATTGAAGAGGACATTGCCATTACCAGCTGCATGCTTAAGTCTCTGTCTCACTCATTCACTCTGACTCATTTATTTTTCCTTTCCCCTCCCCTTTACATGTATAATATTTGTACAAGATTACTCTACACACCAATGACATGTAGAACCAGATTCTTACGCCAGGTTATCCATAGGGACACTTTAAGGATTCCTGTTGACAGAGGTAGGGTGACCAGGTGTCCTGGTCAAAAAGGGAGCCTGGCAGCTCCGGTCAGCGCCACTGACCAGGCTGTTAAAAGTCCGGTTGGCGGTGCTAAGGCAGGCTAGCCCCTACCTGTCCTGGCTGGCCAATGGGAGTGGGGCTGGAGGGTGGAGCCTGTGGGCAAGAGTGACGTGTGGAGCCTCCTGGCCACCCCTTGCCTAGGACCCGGACCTGCAGGCTACTTCCGGGGCGTGCACAGCACGGTGCCAGCCAGGATAGGCAGGGGCTAGCCTCCATTAGCTGCTAACCGGGACCTGCCTTAGGTAAGCCCACACCCCAACCCCCTGCCCCAGCCTAGAGCCCCCTTCCACAACCTGAACCCCTCATCCCCGGCCCCACCCCAGAGCCTACATCCCCAGCCCAGAGCCCATACCCCCTCCTGTACTCGAACCCTCGGCCTGAGCCCCACCAAACCGGGAGAGCCCCCTCCCGCACCCCAGCGAAAGTGAGTGAGGGTGTGGGAGAGTGAGCCACGAGTGAGGGGGAATGTAGTGAGTGGGGGAGCGGGGCCTTGGGAAGGGGTGAGGCGGGGCAGGGCCTCAGGGAAGGGGGCGCGACTAGGGTGTTCAGTTTTGTGCGACTAGAAAGTTGCCAACCTTAGACAGAGGTGAATCCTTGAGTGGCGCAGAATCAGCAATGACGAGCTGGCTCTACACCACCTACTCCAGGACTGTCTCCCTGTTGGATGTGGGGGAAATGGCAGTGAGGGGAATGCCAGGTGCAGGAGGGAGCAGAGTGGAGGGCACGGCTCTCTGCCTGATTTTTAGCTGATGTGGCAGTATTTCCTATGGGCCACTCTAAAATATGCCAGCTACTATTTAGGATTCGGGAGGAGGCAAAAAAGTCAGTCATCGAGGGGTGGCCAAACCATGGCTTTTTACAGTTAAAGTGTGGCTTGCGGAGCCCCCCCGTATGCTCCCAACCATTCTCTGCATACCAAGCTTGAGGAGAGGGAGGCGAACTTGAGGCTTCTGCCCCTGCAGCGGGGGAGGGGCGAAGGGGAGGGCTAGGAGCTTCTGCCAGAGACAACTGGTGCCTGCTGAGAGTGAGGGGCACAATTTAAAGGCCCCCCCAACAGCTTGAGTCACGCTCCACCAGGCACACCCCCTCTCTTACCCTCAGCAGCCCCTGCTTGCAGCTCCCAGGTGTTAGATCCGTGTGGAGAGGCAGTGACAAACAGCTGGGAGCTGCAGGGTGGGGCCGCTGCTTTAGCTCCATGGGGAGAGGCAGCAGCAAAAGCAGCAGCTCTCTCTGAGGATCCCAGCTGTTTGCTGCTGCCTCTCCCCATGGCCGCAGCTCCCGGCTTGCTAGCTCCAGCAGCTGCCGTGCAGGGAGAGAGCCTGGCAGCACCATGTGACCAAGCGGGGCCAGCAAAGCCTGGCAAAAATCTGGGGGGGGGGGGCCTAGCACATGGCCCCCCTGTGTCTCCTCTGGCTTCTGCCGAGGGGTAAAAGTAGGCCGGTACGGCATACCGGTAAAGAGTGGCTGCCAGCACCGGCCTGTACGCAGCCGACACTAAAGAGCTGCCGCGGCAAAGGATCCCGCTTAAAGCACCGCCAAGGCAGTGCTTTAACGTCATTGCCCCCTTTGCCCTTCCTCCCCCTGGGGCTGCTTTTGGTGAAAAATTATTTTGTTAAAATCCAATATTCTACTGAAAAACAATTTCAACTACAAGTTTTCAACCAGTCCTAAGAGACATGCCTATTGAGTGAGTTCCAAATTTGTGGTGATGGATCTGCAAAGCAGGGGACTACAACTCTCACCAGCACCCTCCCCATCATAGGCATTGACTTCCTCTCTACCCAGGGGGTGCTCGATCCCGCCTCTCCAACTCAGGCCTGCTCCCCTCTTCCTGCCCCTCTCCCCACTCCACCCCTTCCCCCAAGCCCTGCCCCCCCCTTCCTGTCCCCACTCTGCCCAAGGTCTCACCCCCACTCCAACCCTTCCCTAACCCCTCACCCCACCTCTTCCTGCCCTCATCCACACTCCACCCCTTCCCGCAAGGCCCAACCCCCACCCTGCCTTTTCCCGCCGTCCTCCCCCCAAGCACACCCCATCCCTGCTCCTTCCCCTTCCTCCAAGCACCTCCTGCACCCCCGGAACAACTGGGAGGGAGGGGGAGGAGTTGATCGGCAGGGCCACGGGCAGGTGGGAGGCGCAGGGGGGAAGGGTGGGGGAGCTTGGCTGCCAGTGGGTGCTAAGCACCCATTAATTTTTTTCCTTGGGTGCTCCAGGGCTGGGAGTGGATGGGTCATTACACAAAGTAAAACTATTTCCCCATGTTTATTTCCCCATCTCCCCCACTGTTCCTTAGACGTTCTTGTCAACTGCTGGAAATGGCCCACCTTGATTAGCACTACAAAAGGTTTTTTTTCTCTCCTGCTGGTAATAGCTCACCTTACCTGATCACTCTCATTACAGTGTGTATGGTAACACCCATTGTTTCATGTTCTCTGTCTATACAAATCTCCCCATTGTATTTTCCACTGAATGCATCCGATGAAGTGAGCTGTAGCTCACGAAAGCTTATGCTCAGATAAATCTGTTAGTCTCTTAGATGCCACAAGTACTCCTTTTCTTTTTGAGGATACAGACTAACACGGCTGCTGCTCTGAAACCTAAGGATTTGGGGTACAGAGTAACCTCAATAATTAGAATACGTTTAAACACGTTCTGTTTACCTGTTGGCATTTATTTTAAAGAAAATATAAAAGATGTTAAGTCTTAGTATTTGGCCCTATATCAGATAAGTTGATTAAAAAGATGATAGTTTAATCTTGGAGTATTTGTTGCCCAGAAGTTCTTAAGCAAGATAATTCAGCAAATTATTATTAAAATTATTAAAAAGAATGAAGGGGCTGAAAAAAGCTACTGCGGTAATAAGACCAGTTGCCCTTCAATTCCTTGTAATATCATCCTGTTCCTCTGCCTCATTTACTTAGTGATTGAAACTCATTTACTTTAAAGGTTCATTAGCTTTCCAGTCAACGTGAAAGATGTGTTGAGATTAGAAATTCAAGAACATCTGATAAAATTAGACCTTAAGTCTATGTCTACACTGCAAAACGCTCATGGCTGGCCCGTGCCAGCTGATTTGGGCTCACGAGGCTAGAGCTAAGGAGATCTTTATTTGTGGTGCAAGCATTCAGGCTCAAACTTGAATCTGAGCTCTTGGACCCTGTGAGGTGGGAGCGTCCCAGAGCTCAGGCTGCAGCTCAAACCCAAACGCCTACACAGCAATTAAAAAGCCCCTTAGCCCAAGCCTCGTGAGCCGGAGTCAGCTGGCATGGTCCACTCATGGGTTTTAAATTTTAGTGTAGACATACCCTTGCTGGCACAAGTGCCCCAGTATAGATTGGA
The DNA here is from genome assembly GCF_965140235.1 of Caretta caretta. Lineage (NCBI taxonomy): Eukaryota > Metazoa > Chordata > Testudines > Cheloniidae > Caretta > Caretta caretta. Next base: position 108,136,057 of record NC_134206.1, on the reverse strand, counting down.
CTGAGAGTTTCTTTAAACATTATTAAAAAGTATTCATTCACTTAATACTTCCATGAACTCGTTAGGTTACTAAAATACTAGATTTCATATACTTTGTGGTTACAGAATATGATAATGAAGTAAAGGGGCACACAAATGCCTCAGTTGCCTACGTGACACTTGTAAATAAAAAAAAATTGATTTATCTTAGTCATCCCATGAACCTTTGGTGGGACCCCATCTTTCTATTCAGGGTTTGCCTCCAAACAGTCTCTGCTTCCAGCTATCTCCTGGTCATCCCCCGAGCAGGGGCTCTGCCAGTAAGCAAACTAGCTCAGTCTCTGGGCTGCAACCAGGCTTCTCTCACATCAGGTGAGGTAGAGCTTTAGTCTCCTTCCTGGGCACCCCTGAACTGGGCTAGGTCTCCTCCTTTTAACTCCCTTCTCTCCATGCCTGACATTTGCTGAAGATGTAGTGGGGAGGGGACAGTTGGTTTCACAGGCTCTCATTAGCCCTCTTCCTGCCACTGGGAGGCGGAGGAGGAGGCGAGCTATCTGATCCATCACAGATTTATTTTTTTTAAATGCTCTAGTTCAAAAGGAATTATTGTACGGGAGTTCTATGGCCAGTGTTATACAGGAGGTCAGACTAGATGATTACAGTGGACCCTCATGGCCTTGGAATCTATGAAAAGCAATAAGACAATGTAGATATCACTTAATACACTCTAAATGATGATAAACAGGACATTGCTTCAGTGAGATTAGTATTCTTGAAATATCAGTATATGGCGGAGAGCCTGAGAAATGCTTGAAGCAGCTTGGGGGAAAAAAAACAATCACCACCATGGATCTTGAAAATCTTCACAAACAAAAAGCTTTAATAAAAAGAGCTAAGTGTGGTTCAACAAAACACCCAAAGCAATACAACATGTTTTAGAGTTGTTAAAACCACAGACTTGTGTGCCATATCTAGAAACAACAAGTTATGGAACCCAGCCTGTTCTCAATACCTTCTAACCCTTCATCACTTACTTGCAACCCAGCAGATTTATAACACATAGCCAGCCTTAACAGGACCCCTTAGAATTAGCAAACATTTACCCACCCTTCCTTCCTCTGGTCATTGCAGAGGTCCCTACCCAACACCTAATTTCAGTTCTGCTGATATCCTACCCCTCTTACCAACCATACCCATCTGTTCAGAAACAAAAGCTTAACAACGTTTAGATGTAAAAAGAAGAAATAATTACTGAAGCATTCATGAAATTACTTGAAAATGCTTAGAAAAAGCATCCCCCCTACATTTACTAAACGTGGACTTCACGGTTTGCTTAGACAAGAGAAATATAAATGTTTATTTAAGAAAAGTGTTAAGGACAACAGAGAAGTGTTAAATAATCAGTATAGTTTTGCTCTGGGTCACTTAAAAAGTCTCTTTTAAGTGTAAAATGGAACAGTTCATCCCAAACACAGTGACCTAGGAGAGTGAGTTTGTGAAAGGGTAGAGTAGGGGCTATATGTATTAAAATTCCTTACTAGTGAGTCTTGGGAGAGATCAAAAGAAAGAATCTAACTGCAAGACTAATTTCTCCTTTCTAATTACCTTCGGCCTGAAATAATAGCAATTTAGGTAATTTTACCTTGGGGTAATGTGGTCAAGAAGTTCTCTTGGAGCTGAAAGAAGCTTCACTGTTTGATGCTTGCCGCGAGACTCCATTTTGGGTCAAGTGGAGAGCACTGATTGGCTAGAACCTACCTAGAGTTGGGGCTCAGAGATCATAAAGCCTAAAGCACTCTCTCCAGTTTCAGAATTTACTGCAATTGAAAGTCTGCTTTTTTCTTAAGGTGAGTAGTCTAGTGTAGAAATGCAGTAGAGTGCAGGAGTTCATGTTAGCCTGGAATACAGAGTAGCTGAGATGCTTATGCCTATTTAGAAGTTTTGGGTACTGCAGAATCTTGCCCCAGTCTGGAATTTTAGCTCAGGAGCTTGTTCTTGTCTTGACAGCTAGTAGGATTACTGTTAGAAGCTGCCTTGCCCTTAATGAAGGGATTTGTAAAGGCGCATTCATTTCTTATGAAACTCTACTATTTTTTGTAACTTAAACTAACATGCTTCCTACAAGAACTTAAGTTAAAAATAACATGTAATCTCTGTTGTAGTGGATTTCTGAAACTTGCTGCTCTTTCCTCCTTCACTGCACTTGGGAGACCCACATTTCAGTGCTACCGCTGACAGAACGGAAGAACAAGGTGGCCAGTTTCCTGACTCCTCCTTGTTTCATGGCTTGAAAAGGGAGGGAGCACCTGATAATTATTTTTCCCCCATCCCTGCTTTCTCTTTATATCCTTCTGTAATGAGCATCTACTTAATCCCTGTTACTATTTATTATGTTTTAAATAGGGTGACCAGCCATCCCATATTTAAAGGGACAGTGACGTATTAAAGCCCTCCTGTAGGTGTCCTGACCTTTTCTTAAAAACAGGCAAATTGTCCTGTATTTCCTGTCTTCCCCTATCAATACTGGTGGGGCGTGCTGCTGGCTGGATTCCTGTTCACCAGCCAGCCAGCCACCCACCAGCACTGAGTGGCGGGGTCCAGTGGCTGATGATGGGGGTGGATGTGCAAGGCTGGTGGCGGGGTGAGGATGCAACACACGGGGCTGGCCGCTCAGTTCAGCTGATCTGTCAGCTCAGCCCCCGCTGTGTGCCGGCTCTCAGCCAGCATGGCCTGACCCCTGTCCTGTTTCTGGCTGGCACTAGCTGCGCACTGCGAGCTGCGGTGGCTGGTGAGTGAGGGAAGGTGCCAGGCAGTGGTTGGTTACGTGTCACCTCTGCTGCCCACCCATCAGCTCTTTATATGCTCCCCCTCTTGCTGTCCTCTACCTGCTTTGCCCTGTCACTGCCCCCCCCACACCCTAGCCCCGCTGCTCCTCCATATCCCACCCCAGCAGGGCATGTACCACTTCCTTAGCCGTGCGGAGAAAAAGCCCCTGCTTGGAGCGCTCAGCTCACAAACAGCCTGGCCGGCAGGCTCCTTCTTCCCCTACTGCCTGTGGCTGTGCCGGCACCCGGGAAAGCCCCAAACTCTCTGGCCTAGGACGCTGACCAGGAGGAGCCGAGCCCTGTATGTGTCAAAGCCCCACACAGCACGGGCACGAGAAGCCTCTCTGGCCCTCTGGAATGTGTGTGTGTGTGTGGGGCAGGGAAGCGATTTCCAGCCTGTTCATGCCCCAAACCTGCAGGCTCCACAGCAGCTCCTGGGGCAGGGGCTTAGCACCATCTTCACCCGCCCCCCCCTGCCCTGGGTCCTGCCCCCAGGGAGCATAGGGCTGCTCCATCCCCTAGGCAGCCTCCCCTACTGAGCTACCTCTCTGGCTGTGTTTGCTGAAGCCCCTTCAGTCAGGTTTCCTGAGCCCTGGTGCACAATTCATCCTTAGGGCTTAACCCCCTTCTGTCCGTGCTGTAGTGGAAGCGGCTGGGTTATGTCAGTGGCCCAGCAGCAGCCTGGAGGTGTTAGCTGCCTTTTGACACTGTGCGGGCAGGAAGGGAAAAGCTGCTTCCAGCCACACGGTGTGGGGAAGGTGGGAGAAGAGATGAGCTCTGCAAAGACATGGACCAGGTCATCCCTTCCCCCGGTCCTCCTTTTCTGCATCTAGAAGTAGCTCCCATCCCTTCCCTCCCGCACAGTGCCAAAAGGCTGCTGCTGGCCATGTTCTGGTGTGAACCCTGGCAGAAATCTAGGGAGGGGGGCATGTGACTCTGTGTGCCCCCCCGCCCCAGTGTTGCCTTGGGAAGACACAGCACTCAGTACCAGGAGAAGCAGGTCCGTCCCAGGGGCCCAGCCAGGCATGGAGGGTGGAGAGCGCTGGGCAGGGAGAGTCGGGCCGGTCGGTCACCGCCCCTGTGTGACAGAGGGGTACGGGAGTGTGTGTGTGTGTGTGTGTCACCCTTCCTCGTGTGAACCCTAAAGCCTTAAAGATAAGAACGTAAATTTAAAAAATCCAGTTACGCAGTATTTCTTTTTAATGGGGGCTCAGTCAACTTGATGTTAATTTGAACATTTGTACTGCATAGTTCTGATTGATTGCCATTGAACTCGCTTGAATAAGAGTAATTTTACCAGGTGTCCCGTATGCAGCATAGGGAAATATGGTCACTCTAGTTTTAAAGCTGTTTATATTATTAATCTTTAAGTTCCTCATTACCCACCCCTCCCTATATTTCAAAAGACACTTCTTAAGAAGATCAGCAAAACAAAATTTGGACTTTTGATGTCAAACCACTTAGGAACCAAGATGGACTCCCTTCTCCCCTAGTGTATTTTAAAAAAAAATTTCAGATAAAACAAAACATTTTGGGCCTAGTTCTCATTTACACTAAAGCCCCTTTATTTTGGTCTAACATCATTTACATTTGCACCCATTTAAAAGGCCCCTTTACACAGCCAGAGTGGCGTAAGAGAAGAGTTAATCTCTTAACTTTAATTGCCTGCATTTTCTGAGTTGTACCAAACTACCATGAAATGAGATACTGCAGGAACTTTTTTTTTAGAAAAACTGGTTTCTACCTGAAGAACCTAGAAAGTGGGTTTTAAAATCAGGCATATACTGAGGATCCTACTTCAGTCTTAACTATGAAGAGCAATTACTATTACATAATATGGCTTCTGAAAAAAACGTTAAAGGTGGGCATAATTACACTCCCCTATGCCTACCTCATATGATATCTATCTATTCTTATTTGGGGACACACTGCTTTTCATGGCACAACTCTTTTCCAGATTGCTCACACGAGCCTATACAAAATCAGTGGGATTTTGTGAGTAAATCAAGCAGGGCTTACTTAGCCCTATGCGGGTAAGAATGGAACTGGGAATTGGGAGTACTCTAAAGATAGCATTAGGCAATGAAGCACCTTTGCTGGAGAATTGTGCACAGTCCTCATAATTCTAAAGGAGTTGACAATATAGAACTCTCTTTGGTCTCAGCTTGCAGAGTTTTTTGCTTGTTCAGAGGGAAGATATATTGATTTAAAATATTTCAATAAAAACAACATTTTGCTATGGGCAGCATCTCAAACTGCAACCTGAAGTCATTTGTTTACTGCACAGACTGGGCAAGCATAAGCTTTGCCATGCTGTGCTGCATCCATGACTTGAAAATACTTCCTTTAAAGGGTTGTATGCAGTGTTGTTGTAGCCATGTCAGTCCCAGATATTATAGACACAAAGTGGGTGAGGTAACATCTTTTACTGGGCCAACTTCTCTGTCACCAACAGAAGCTGGTCCAATAAAAGATATTACCTCACCTGCCTTGTCTCTCCTTTAAAAGGTGTCATGCTCAATCTTCATGCCCATTCAATCTTTGAACTCGCTGGTGAGACTTCCAGTCAGGGATGACCATTGTGAAGGATTTTTAAACAGGTGTGTGGACTGAAATTACTAACCCATCTCACGTAGACCTCCAAGCAGCCAGGAAATTGTATTAATATATGCCGATGTATTTGCAGAATTGAATGTGATGACAAAGAGTGTATATCGCACATTTCAGAAATGTTAGTCTCAAATATGTGTGGCTAGTTCAGAAACGAGCATTTCTCCACCTTGCACTGAAAATACTGGTTCCTGAAGAGGCTACTTCAATATCAGAAAGAAATGGGAACAAACTTTGTCAATCTTTCCCACAGCTTGTTGGGGTCAAGTGACTAACTCTGAGAACTCATTATTACCTCTACTGAAAGAACTTCTCTTGCATCTAATGAACAGTTAACTCATCACAGATTCCTCATTTAAATGCAAAGAAGAGACTCCTACACATGATCTTATGGATCTGGGGTATTTACAACTGGAATGGGTCAGTCAGTAATGCAGAAGTTACTACTTTTCTTTTGATGATTGCCGTTAACTTTGTGTAACATCTATCCTGCATTTTGAATATCTCTGTGGTCTGGGTGGTTTTTTACTTTTCTTTTCTTTTTTAAATTGTCTTCCCCCTGACAGAAAGTATTTAGTTATTGATCAGAGCTTTATTCTTCATAAATTAAATTATATTCTGCAAAGGTGGTGAGCTGGGCTTTGTTGGTTCAGTATCTATGGAGAAAAATACTAATTCCTTTGGTTTGGTTTCTTAAACAAATAATTGAGCCCAAGAAATCCTGTCCCTTCCATTCCACCCCATCCCCAAAATATGTGGTGACTGGAAGCGTATTTCCATACTCCTACTTCCCTTATGCTATTCATACTCTAACAATATTAATGACATTTTGAGGAGTCCACTGAATATGCTCAGTGACTCCCAGGCTCTTCCTGACAACAGGAGAAGCAGCTCCAGGAACAGTGGCTATTAGTAATTTATGAATCTGAGTGCCATAAAATGTTAGAATGCATTATTGGCCTGTTATAAGGAAATCTCCCTCAGTTCCCGGCTGACCAGGATGCTCTGTCACCCTAATCACAGTAAGGAGAAATAGAAATTTTTCAGCAGAACTGGAAAACTAAATCTTTGTCCTTATTTTATTCTTGACCTTTGAGGAAAAACGCCCATAGATGTCAGTGTGAATTGCTCACCATGAAGCAATCTGTTTATCCAAATGTAGGATTAATGTGTTCGTAAAAACTCACTTTCTGGTTTTCATTTTCTTTTCACCTTCACTTCCAATTAATGAGTTGTAATCTTTTGGCATCAGTATAAAATGGAACAGAAGACCTGTCTTTGTCTCATTATTTTGCTGCCATGAAGAAGGTACTATACAATGGAAAATGATTTTCCATCTCTCAGTTGGATTGGTCATTGTTTACTGGAGGCTGTTCTGTAACACGGTGACCATCTGTTGGTAAGCAGTGAAAACACTTAATCATGCAGGCTGTTACTGTTAAAATGCCATAATCACATCAATGATTGCTGCAAGGTATTAATATTAACTTTTCTCACTCACAATAATTACATCTTTAGAAGGCCAGTTCAGCTCTCAGTGGCACTGGTATAATTCCAGAGTAACTGCACTGAAATCAAAGGACAATCTGGATTTATAATGGTATAACTGTGGTCAGATGTTCATCCAGACATTTTATAACACAAGAATGTTGGGAAAGACTTTGTTTTGAATAAATTATTTTCCTCATAATATTCATGGTTCCAAATGATTTTTTTTATTACAGTTAATAATTCAAAAGAATTAACACAAAAGCTATTTCTATCACCACACAAGGGGTGGGTGTAGTTATTACGGGTGGTAAATATTCTAATTATTGAGCACTGTAGTTTAAAGAAGTGCACTTTATAATCACGGATACTAATTTTATTTTCACAACATTGTCTCATGTTTAAGCACATTCACTGGAGTTGTAGTAAAGGTATCCACATAAGAGACTGCCCACACTATCAAACCCCAGAATTATATCTGGATGTAATTCAAATAGAAATTCACATCAGTTCATCCTAAAGGATAAGCCTTAAAAGTAGCCATGTGATTACAACTGTATGTATTATTTTTTGTATAAAAGGAAGTGGTACCCTGAGGATGGACAGAGAGCAAGTGAAGGTCATTTTCTGTATCAGGGTGGGAAACCATTTCTAATTCAAGAAAACTTTTTGTATCATTTATTATGTCCATAGGCAACAATTACTTTACCCATTAAAAGGCTAAAGTCAGTTAATGATTTGATAAATTGCAGACAAGGGGAGGGGATGGGAAAGGCAGAAAAAGTGACTGGGGGAACCTCGTCTTTGGAAGAGTTGTAAGTACCTTCAGTGAGGTTCTGAGTGTCCTCAAATCCATTAGCTTCATTGAAGTTGTTCAGGACCTCCCAGAAGGGCACTCTGCACATTATAGGACTAGGCCCTGGGTCAGTGAAGTCACAAGTAGTGTACAATAGAAACATTTACTTTGAATTAGATTACTCTAATGTCAAACTTTTTGCATACATAGAGGCCAGGCCAGTTAAAAGTGAGATCATATTTTTCCAGGAATACTTGAACAGCCAGGGCCATCGGGTATCATTTTGCCAGATGCAAGCTACGTGTCTTTAGACTAGGGAAACAAACGGTTAATGTATTTAATATCATGACAACCGGTTTAGATCTCATACAGTTCCAAACAAAGCATTTCATGGTGTGACATTGCTATAGCTGAGGAATTGCATAACAAACAGTTTTATTTGATGAACAGACCATTTCCCCCCTTCCCACTCCCATTTGGGAGCTTTCCATGGACAAATCACAAATTCCCCAAATCTGTGCATGAGTCACTACTTTATTTGTATATTCGTTTGTCTAAATAAATTACAGCCTTTGGCAACTTAGCTCTTTGAATACTCGTTATTGACCAAGCGTGATTGGTCACTAGCATACTTATAGACGCGATTGGTGTGCAGTGATAGTTCCATACCACAGTTATCCACGTGTGCTGCTGTTGTCCACCTCATCCCACAGAGAGAGTGCCCAGTGGATTTGTGCAAGAAATTTAAAAGGATCATTTAAACTATTTTAAACCAATAATACAGCAACATGCTTTAATCAAAATGAAAATAGTGCTTAGCAAATATGCCCCAGAGAGATTAAAAATATTAATAAACCACACAGTATCAGCTCATTTGCATGACTATTGCACTCATTTCTTACACTATTGCTATACCCTAAAATAAATTATGATCGGAGATATTTGCTGTTGGAATTGTTAGATGATACCTAATCTGAAAATAGCAGTGCTAATGAGATTTACTCTACACTGTATGACATTTAGCTTTTCTCACATGATGATGTAATGTAACATAACATGAGTATGTGCCATGAAACCAAGGTCACAACTTAAAATATATTCTTCCTTTTGGCTTGGCTACTCATGATCAACTTGTAGAATACGTATCTAGTCCACTGCAAATTTGTGACCAAGAACCTAAAGATTTCAAAGTATCTTCATTTAATTCAGTGCCAGCAAAGCATATTAACCTGTTAACAATATCTGGATAATAGGTGTAATATGATTTAAAAAATAATTTACAGTCCTCAGAAATTTAACCTCGTTTCTTGTTTAGCTGCGGAAAGCATTTTTGCTTGAGAGATGTAGAATTCTGGATGGATTATTTTTATTATTATTGCTTTTTGACAGTTGACTAATATTTTTTCTTTTCATTTATGATTTTATTATCTTTTCTTATTATTTTTCCTTACAACATAACTGGTTGGTTAGGCAAGACTTGTTCATGTGGAAAGCGTTAGATGCCGGTTTTGTAGGCAATGGAACTTTCAGCAGGGGCTAAATCCTGAAGCTAGTGGGAGTGCTGCAAAAGCAAGGACTGGAGCATTTAGTCCAGTTTTCCAGGTGTGAATCAGTGTCTACATTACATGAATGAGCTCTAAACTGAAAATGTATAGAATTACCTGGTGTATGAAGGTGTGAGCTCCTACCTAAGACCCCTGGTGTCAGAAAAGTCCTTAGAATTCTCCTGTCTCAGTTGAACTAAATGCAAGTAGTTTTCATACTTCTCCACAACTGGTCAGAGAGTGACATTGTAATCTCCAGTGAGAGGAGACTGTTTGTTTTTCTAGGTGCATGGTGAGTGTCCATGGCAACTACTGAGGTCTGGGAAGGAAAATAGAATTATACAGAGGGGAAAAGCAGGCAACAAGAAAGAGCCTTTGGGCCTCATTTGAGATGAACTACTTGGGTCACTGCCAAAGGTAATGAATTCATTGACATAGGCTTTTACTAAGGATTGATAAGTGTGAGGGACAGGAAGCTCAGATCACAGTGTGGCCTCAATAGGTGAGTGTCCAATTTACTGATTATCTAATTTTCATTGTGTTCTGTTAAAATGCAAAAATAGGTCTAAGTCCATATTAAGGGCAAAGGCGCTGATCCTGCAAACACTTATGCATGAGTACATTTAACCCTCTGAGTATTCCAACTGTAGGAAATAAGACTATTTAGGGGAAGAAACTTGTTCAAGTGACTTATCAGATTGGAACCAGCAAGTCAGATTTTAGCGCCGCGCATCCCCCCATGAGGCTGCTTAGTGCAAAGCAGCCACAAAGCTGGGTTAGCTGACCAATCAAGGAGTCTGCCAGTGCAGGAGAATCCACAGGTAGTGTAGGGCTAGTGTAGCGGTCTCTATTTTATCCCAGCAAGTCCCCACCCCTCCCCCCCGAGTGGTCCTATGGAGGACATTCCTGGGGACAGAGGGTGTAGCTGGAGAATTGCTGTGTGAACCCTAGCGGCCAGAATTAGTACAAGGAATACACTTTCATTATTTTTTCTTCAGAAACTTTTCAGTTTTCTGATGTAAACTGTTTGTCCTGCCGACCAGTGCTGGGATTGGGCAATAACCATTTGTAGTCTTCACCACTATAAATAACACTGCATAGAAAATGCCAACGTTTTGGTTATGTGTGCAGTTAAATAGAAACAGAGATAAAGAAGATTAGAAAAACTGAATTAGCTATTGGACAAAATGTTTTTTCCTGGTACAATTTCAAGACTGGCTAATTTTAATGGAGCAATGATATAGTCTACATTGGTATGGCAGATAGTAAAACAAATTAGAATAAACAGTACAGTGAATGATAAACAGGGACAATAAATAAGACTTATAAAATGTATCATGATTATTGTGCTCTAGCTAATAGCTGGATAGACATTCATAAGAAGTCAGGAGGCCTTGGGTTTTAATTGGTGATATTTTAAAGGAAAAAGTCAAATGCTTCGAGAACAAACTAAAATAAATCCAATCACAGGATTATTTTCTTTGTTTACAGAAATGCCAACCCCTCCAATTCCCTTTAAAATTATGGAAACAAAACACTGATTTGTTCGTGAAACATCATATGAAAATAAGTTTTTGGGTCTCTTTGAAATATTTAATATTCCCTTGGATTTAAAGCATGGCATAGATTAATAGATTCAGAAATTATAAAGCCAAAAGGGAACATTGTGATTATTCAGTCTGACCTTCTGCATAACACAGGCCAAAGAAGTTCCTGTTTGAACTACCGTATCGTTTAAAAAAGCATCCAATATTTATTTAAAAATTTCTACTGATGGAGAATCCACTACAGCCCTTGGTAAATTGTTCCAGTGGTGAATTAGAACACACTGGTAAAAATATGGGCATTACACCTAGTCTAAATATGTCTAGATTCAAATTCCAGTCAGTCAATCGTGTTTTATCTTTATCTGTTAGATTGAAGACCCCTCTACTACCAAATTTCTGTTTCTCCATGTGGCTACTTATAGGCTGTGATCGAGTCACCCTTTAACCTTCACTTTGATATGCTAAAGAGATTGCGCTTCTTGAGTCTTTTAATGAGGCATGTTTTCCAATTCTTCTTCTCTGAACCCTCTCCAATTTACCAATATCCTTCTTGAACTGTGGAAACCAGAACTGGACAAAGTGTTCCAGTATCAGTGGCAGCAATACCAAATACAGGGGTAATATAATTCCCCCACTCCAAGTTGCTGTTCTATCCAAGGATCATACCAGCCCTTTTGACATCACCAAGAAAACATTCATTCATGGAGCCATTTGTGGTGTCACTAAAAGGCTTATCCACATGTGGAATGAAAGACAACTTATGCTAATGATCTATTTCTCACAATCACACGATAAACCAACAAGGGGATTTCTTTATTTCTTCTGAAAATCAATCCCCTGAATACACAAAGAACAGCAAAAATGGAAGAAAAAAATGTCTTCATACTCCCTTGAGTTTTGTTTGGATACTGTAAAATATTTAAGCTCAGATGGTGTTTTTCTCAAAAAAAGTATATATTATATAATGTGTGTGTATACACCTACACAGAAAGAGAGGGGGCAATGAAATATATTTAATACTGTTCTGGAACAGTTCTGTTCTGGAATTCTTTGCATCGGTCTGAGGATGTGGTAGAGATTCCCAAATGTGAGCCATTCTTTTTAGGTGACCAATCTGAGGAACTGTCCTAGATTGAGGTGTCATTAGAGGAGGTTTTGGAACAAACTGATCAACGAAACAGTAATAAGTCACCAGGACCAGATGGTATTCACCCAAGAGTTCTGAAGGCACTCAGATGTGAAATTGCAGGATTACTAACTGTCGTCTGTAACCTATCATTTAAATCAGCGTCTGTACCAAATGACTGGAGGATAGCTAATGTGATGCCGATTTTTAAAAAGGTGACCCCAGCAATTACAGGCCAATAAGCCTGACTTCAGTTCAGGCAAACTGGTTGAAACTATAGTAAAGAACAAAATTGTCAGACACATAGATGAACATAATTTGTTGGGGGAAGAGTCAATTTGTAAAGGGAAATCATGCCTCACCAATCTACTAGAATTCATTGAGGGGGTCAACAAGCATGTGAACAAGGGCGATCCAGTGGATATAGTGTATTTAGATTTTCAGAAAGCCTTTGACAAGGTCCCTCACCAAAGGCTCTTAAGCAAAGTAAGTAGTCATGGGATAAGAGGGAAGGTGCTCTCATGGATTGGTAACTGGTTAAAAGATAGGAAACAAACAAAGGGTAGGAATAAATGGTCAATTTTCAGAATGGAGAGAGGTAAATAGTGGTGTCCCCCAGGAGTCTGTACTGGGCCCAGTCCAATTCAACATATTCATAAATGATCTGGAAAAAGGGGTAAACAGTGAGGTGGCAAAATTTGCAGATGATACAAAACTACTCAAGATAGTTAAATCCGAGGCAGACTGTGAAGAGCTACAAAAGGATCTCTCAAAACTGGGTGACTGGGCAACAAAATGGTAGATAAAATTAAATGTTGATAAATGCAAAGTAGTGCACATTGGAAAACATAATCCCAACTACACATATACAATGAGGGGGTCTAAAATAGCTGTTACCACTCAAGAAAGATATCTTGGAGTCATTGTGGATAGTTCTCTAAAAACAGCCACTCAGTGTGCAGCGGCAGTCAAAAAAGGGAACACAATGTTGGGAATCACTAAGAAAGGGATAGACAATAAGACAGAAATATCATATTGCTGCTATATTAATCCATGGTATGCCCACATCTTGAATACTGTGTGCAAATGTGGTCGCCACAGCTCAAAAAAGATATATTGGAATTGGAAAAGGTTCAGAAAAGGGCAACAAAAATGATTAGGGGTATGGAATGGCTGCCGTATGAGGAGAGATTAATAAGACTGGGACTTTTCAGCTTGGAAAAGAGACGACTAAGGGAGGATATGATAGAGGTCTATAAAATCATGACTAGTGTGGAGAAAGTAAATAAGGAGGTGTTATTTACTCCTCATAACACAAGAACTAGGGGCCACCAAATGAAATGAATGGGCAGCAGGTTTAAAACAAACAAAAAGAAGTATTTTTTCACACAACGCACAGTCAACGTGTGGCACTCCTTGCCAGAGGATGTTGTGAAGGCCAAGACTATAACATGGTTAAAAAAAGAACTAGATAAATTAATGGAGGATAGGTCCATCAATGGCTATTAGCCAGGATGGGTAGAGATGCAGTTTGCCAGAAACTGGGACTGAGCGACAGGGGATGGATCACTTGACGATTACCTGTTCTGTTTATTCGCTCTGGGGCACCTAGCATTGGCCTGTCGGAAGACAGGATACTGGGGTAGATGGACCCAGTATGGCAATTTTTATGTTCTTATGACTCGTAGGTACAGAGTTTAATTATTGGAATTTAAGATTTAACAGGCAAATGAGAACTTATTTTTGGCTTCTCAGAACATTTCAGATATTAGCAAGCTTTATAGAGAGGAAAATAAGGTGATTATTGGGGACCTGAATACTGTTTAGAGCAGAATTAAAAACTACAGTGAATTTGGCTATTACTATCACTTCAGTACTATGCTACACTCTATTATGCTTTCTCAGCTAGTTAATGAAATTCTTTGTCCTACACACAAAAGACCTGCAATGTAATAAACTTATTAATGAACATTAGTCAACTTCTTTGAAGACATAAAAAGGATCACTGGCAAAGAAGGGAGAATTTAATTCACTTATTCAACAATAATGTTATTGTTTTGTAAAAAAAAATACCAAGTTTTAAAAGGCTTATCATTTCATGCTATACACAGTTCTTTTGGAAAGATTTGTGCATGTATTTTTCTGGACATCTACATCCAATTTTTAAAAGTGGAAACAGGGTATTGCTTTTAATCCATACTAGGACTCTAGCTTTAGAAAATAAAGAAGCACTGAATGCCATTTCATGAATAAAGAGGAATGGTCATAAGCTTTAAAAATTCTCTCATGCCAATAGGTTTTCCCCCCCATTATTTATTAACTTATGTATTTGTTTGTTTTCATTTACTCTTGTTGACTTTAGACCCATGCTGGGAACTTCATAAGCTGTAAAGCATGTGTCTAATTCTTAGCATTATGTACTGTACCAGTTGTCAATTTGCATGAAGTTCAGTTTGCGTAATTGTTTTATGTGTGAAACAATCAGGCACAATGTGGAGATAACTTGCTTTATTGCAGTATAAAGTGTATTTCAGATTGTTCACTGGAAACTGGCGGCACAAGAATGTTCACAGAGTTCAATCTATCCCTTTAGAATGTTGAACTCACAATGCTTTTTTTGTCTAAGCTACTTTGTAAAGTACAAGAGAGAACGACATACGCTCAAAAAACATTCTAATTGGCTGGTGCCTATTCCACAGGGGGGATTAGTTTACAAGCACCATACAGTTCTGCTAAAACTACTTTTCGACATTTCAAAATGTCAATAGTATGTTTTTCCAGCCCTGTAAACATATTTTGATCCATCATATAAACTTTAATATTAGTTTTAAGACACCTCTGGGGATGTGGTTATTTAAGCAATAAGACACGGTAGGGTGTGAATTATGGTCTAATAATTCCACACCAACTGCATTGTTAGGCATGAGGCCAAAGGCCACGGGACCACTGGACACAGTAGGTGTGAATTATTACCTTATAATTCACACTCTGGAGTATCTTAATGCAATTAGAGAAATCTTTTAAACATGTTTTTATTGCATTTTAAATGCATCGTCTGATAGCCTTCCAACATTAAAAGCTGTTCATTGTTGATACTGGGCTCACTATCAATCAAAATATCTCCATATTATTTGTGGTTTGTTTTGCACTTTTAGACTGTGGTTACATGCTTTAAGGAGGAACCCCAGAAGCTACCTTTCTGACTTCAGATCCTGAAAATGCAATCAAGAACCTTCCGCATCCAATAGAAATGCAGTAATATGCTTGTATTACCCTGTGTACAATAGCAGAATGATTACATCAGTTTTGTATCAATTTGTTAAATGTAACTGTATCAGTGAAACAGCTTATAATGCTAGGCTAGCATCTTTTCATTTTCCAGGCGCCGTATTAGCATGTTATAAAATTCTTCAAGGGTGAAGACTATTGCTTTGATCCCATCTCTGTTCTTTTAACAGAGATTGACCACAGCTCTAAGACAGCTTTTAGGTAGGTTTGTAGATGGGGTCGCATAGTTTATGTCCACCTAACACCATTTTGAATTACATTCAATAAATGTATTTTCCTGTCTAAGTTGACAGTATGGATAGAATTTCAGGCATAGGTATTTGAAGGACATATCAGAGGGGCAATAAGCCTTAGTAATTTGAGCATGGAAGCAAAAACCATGGATTTCTGCATTATAATCTTGGCTTTGGCATAATTGCTCTGTGGTTGCATGTCATTGCCACATCCCCTCATGAGCAACATCCTCAGTTGGGGTAAATAGGCCCAGCTAAGTATTACAGTATAGTCCACACAGAACTGGCCTAAGGGATAACTGCAGTCCCTTCCCTTACTTGATTATCCTGAATGTTTGAATCTCTAGTAATACAGAAGACATAGTTCTGCCTAGGCAGCTGGACAACAGGCTGGGGCTTAGGGCTACAATTTTAAGAGCTCCTCCCTAAAAAGCCCATACCAAACAAAAGCAAACATGGGATTGCATTTTAGCTTCTCAGCTAATCTGAAATTTCTGTCAAGTGGAGAGAAAAACATTTCCCCTCACAGCCAAATTAAAAACTGCTTGTCAAAACACCTCCAGCCAGAGACCAATGTTTAACTTAGCTTAAATTTTAAAATGTTAGTTTAAAATATATTTTAAAAAATATATACATCCCCTTTCCCCTATCTCCCTCATAGGATTGAAAAAGGCAGGCCAGCAGGAAGAGTGTCTCACATTAGCTCTAGATAGGCCAAGGACCTAAAGCAAGCAGCCCCTGACAAAATCCGTTTTTTATATATGTGCGTGTTGATATATAAATTATGCCATTTTAATGGCAAAGAAATATTTCAGAGACAGCCATACAGTAGCTGACTAGCTTCCAGCAGCATGTTATTCTCATATTAGTATCATTGCTCAGAGAACTCATGTCTTCCAACCAGAATCTCCAATTTATGAGACCATTTTATTACATGAAATCTAAGGTATAAATGAAACATGCTTTGTACCACTATAGGGACATAATCCTTTAATACACCCATCTCCATGAAGCCTTGTGGCTTAGATCAGTAAATCAAAGTTGTACTTTCATACCTAGTTACTATTATGTATCTTTCCACTGACTCCTGACCTTATATGCAATCAGCTATGAATTATAACCAGACGTAGAGTTTAAATGAGTACATCGTTTTTTTCACATAACCCAGGATGAAATAAGTTTCAAGATGAAATTAAGAGTCCACTCATTCAGAAACATAGGGGCATAATAAAGCAGAGCTCTCTAATTCTTGAATGTGAACAGCATTAACCATCACTGGCAAATGACAGTTTTGCAAGGGTTTCAAGATCTGACTCTAAGGTTGACATTGCCAGTGCTAGAACACCACCACAGTGCTGAAACTTTAAGTCCATTATTAAGGATAAACCATGAAAAAATAATACCAGTACTGTATTTATTACCTGTATTCTGAAGAAAGAACAACAGCACCAATTGCATAAAGTTGTAAAATACCAGTAATAAACATGTATATAATTATCATGTTTGCAATTCCAATAAAACACAGACATCTACAAAGAACTATTATGTATGTATAGGTGATATAATAAAACCGTTCATTGAGATACAAGAAACATCATATTATTGGATTATATAAAACAGCTGTACAGTGTGCACACAAACTTCCCCAATCTCTCCAAATTGTTTGCCAATTACGTCTTCCTATCCTCACTCACTTAACACAGAATTTGTTCATTGTCCATGGGAGAGCAGTAGGTAACTATCTTGTATTTTTAACCGATGTACTTATAGTGCAGTTTGTCCCCATATATAAAAAAGGAAATAAACACACATATATACACACACACGCACACACACAACAGATCTATGTCACTCCTGCTTCCTGTGCTCTTGAATGGATGCTTGTAGAGAATCCTGCACGCATTGCAGGGGCAGAAACCTGCTGACTCCGCAGATTGAAATCGTTAGATGGTTTTACTTCTAATACTCCACACACAAACCAATTGAAATCACATAGTGGTATCCCAGATCCCTGAAGACAGTCTGTTGCAGGGTGTATCTTCTGCCTTCTTCAGCAGAGTTGGCTTTTTACAGGGAGGTGGGGGAGGAGCTGTGATTCTTTGCTCGGTGTTGTGCAGGATTTTCTGCCAGTCTCCTCTCTCTTCACACAGCTTTCGCCTCCAGTCCAGGAGTTCCTGCAGCGCAGCGCTCTCGTTCTCTGACAGTCTGAGCTGGTGGATAACCTGTTAATGAGAAGGGCAAGAAAAGAAGAATGCATCTACAGTCAATTATATTGATAATGTAAAATCATAAAGCTTACACTGGATGCTTTTCAGTACAGGAACTCTTGGCCTGCTGCTAGATTCACAAAGAGATGTAAGTGCCTAACTACCTGCCACTTTAGGAATCTAAGTCCAACATTTAGAGATCCTCAAAACCTCCACTTAGCTGTAGCCAAACCCTGGAGATGCCTAAATTTCTGCCAGTGCACACACCTAAACCTTGGCAGACTTCACAAATTAAGCATTCCCTGCCTATCTTGCTTGCAGGGCCTGATCCAGCTGGCATGCTCTGAGCACAGCTAACCTGGACAAAAGGAAGAGTTAGTGCTGCTCCCCCACACCTCTTTTATTCAAAGGCCAATTGTTAGAACACTGTCCCAGGAAGGTAGAGACCAGGTTCAAATCCTCATGCTGCCTGATTTGGAGCAGGACTTGAACTCAGGTCTCCCATCCCCAGATGAGTTCTATGCGGTGTTCTGGGGTGGGCTCCATCGCTATCTCCTATTGAAGTTGTTCCACTTTGGGTAAAATGTATAAATAGTCATTGGACCAGGCAGAGAAAATGAGGCTGACTCTATAGCCTGGAGTGGAATTACCAGAGGTTTACATCAGTGGAAGTGAGTAGAATCAGGCCCCATGTGTTCTGTTGGTCTGTAAAGCACTCATGCACACATGGCATTGTACAAATAATGACTTTCAAAATATAGCCAGGAATTGGATTCATAATTGTTATTGTTATATTGAACGACCCTGTGCTCTGAGGTAACTACTCCCCACTATACAGATTCTATCAATTGTTGCTGAATACACACACACAGGAGCGGATTCAAAACTTATCCTCACATCATGAATGGAAATTCTAAAACTGTCCTTCAATGTGACCAAGCTCAGTCTTTCTAGATGGTCAGTAGCTGGCTACTGCTCTCATTTCATTGTATACCCAACTGAACAGATGGGTGGCACAGAACATTTGCTATACATAAAGCAAAACATCCTCAGACGTTTTGATGTATAGAACAGCCAGAGTCCCTCCTTTGACACCCCCCCAACAGTTTTAGGCTTAAACAAAGTTTAACATTTCAATGCATAACTGTTTTGTAGCTCATTGCTACCTAGATGCGATCTTTCACACTGATAAATTCTGGATGCTAAAGTTTTGTTAATCTGTTGTTTTACATCCTAGTGATGCTATTTACTGAGCCTGCTAAAAGGGGGTGAGGCGGTATCCGTTGGATTTGATTCAGGTAGCATCAAATACCACCAATCATTCTGGGTAAATTGGTGTCCCATCCTGATGTGAATCTATAGATTTACCAGTGAGTATGGAAAATGGTAGTTCTTCCTCCCCAAATGGCAAAGCATATCACCTTAGGACAAATTCAGCCTGTTGTAAACAATGTCCAACTCTCTATAAAATCACTTATAGCAAGGGCACCTTGATACGTAGGAAATGTACTGAGGTGATCTACTGGAGGTGAAGGTGATACTCTTCATGCTATATTTGAAATGGGAGAGACATCTGCCATCTCTCTTCTATTCGTAAGAAGTATATGTCTCTCCCAAAGACACTTCTCACCTTAAGCTTTAAGAATAGATATTTTACATTGGAAATAAAAGAAAAGACCTGCACTGGCATCTGCCTCCCAAGAGTGTCCAATTTGAGAGTTACAGAACTCAAGTTTGCATCCTGACACAGCGAGAAACTTTGAAAAAACACTGTATACATGATCCAGGAATACATGCAAAATATTTAGGCCTATCCACACTGGGAAATGGACCATATTTTTAAGCACTTCTCTTTAAAATGTTATCAGGCAATATAGCTGTGCTCACAGCAGTTCTTCTGTAGTCATGGCCCTCTGCAGCTGCCCAGGGAGCAGGATTTGCCCCTAATCATAGGTGCATGAAGAACTACATGTAATCTGCTTAGTTCCCTGGTGATCCGTAATACTACTTGTCATAGATACGTATTAGCCTTATAATCTCTCTCAATCATATTAGGCCTAAATCAGCTATAACTATAATATCAGTATGTCAAATCTCACAGATTTACTCAGTCCAACTCTTATGCGCATCAGCAAAATGTTTACTTGTCTATGACCTGTGTAAAGACCTCAGGATTTTGCCTATGCTTCATAACTAGGCTTGGCAGAATTAGATTGCAATTTTTTTTTTGGGACAGGTAATATTGATGCTTATGTTTAAGCATTTTTAATTTTATTATATATTTACATTTTCACAGTTGAACAAAATTATGGGTTTTAAGCTTTTTTTATTTTTATCTATTTAAATGTTCATCATTGTGGTAAATTATGAAGGGTCAGACCATATTTAGAGACAGTAGACACTGAGATATATAAAGTGAAAACTTTATAATGGTTTAAACACAAACTGTCAACTAGCATATGGACAAGAGTGATCCAGTGGCTATAGTGTATTTGGACTTTCAGAAAGCCTTTGACAAGGCCCTCACCAAAGGCTCTTAAAAAAGTAGGCAGTTATGGGATAAGAGAGAGAGAAGGTACACTCTTGGATCAGTATCTAGTTAAAAGATAGGAAATGGAGGGTAGGAATAAGTGGTCAGTTTTCAAAGTGGAGAGAGGTAAATAGAGGGGTTCCCCCAAGGATTTGTACTGAGACCAGTGTTTTTCAACATATTCATAAATGATCTGGGAAAAGGGGTAAACAGGGAGGTGGCAAAGTTTGCAGATGATACAAAATTACTCAAGATAGTTCAGGCCAAAGCTGACTATAAAGAGTTACAAAGGGATCTCACAAAACTGTGTGATTGGACAATAAAATGGCAGAAATTCAATGTTGACAATGCACATTGCAAAACATAATCCCAACTATACATACAAGATGATGGGGTCTAAATTAGCTGTTACTTCACAAGAAAGAGATCTGGGAGTCACTGTGGAAAGTTCTCTGAAAATATCTGCTCAATGTGCAGCAGCAGTCAAACAAGCTAACACAATGTTAGGAATCATTAGGAAAGGAATAGATAATAAAATAGAAAATATTGCTATGCCACCACATAAATCCATATTACGCCCACACCCTGAATACTGTGTGCTGTTGTGGTTGCCCCATCTCAAAAAAGATATACTAGAATTGGAAAAAGTTCGGAGAAAGGCAACAAAAATGATTGGGGTATGGAACAGCTTCCATATGAGGAAAGATTAAAAAAACTCAGACTGTTCATCTTAGAAAAGAGACAACCAAGCGGCGATGTGATAGAAGTCTATACAATTGTGAATGGTGTGGAAAAAGTGAATAAGGAAGTATTATTTATCCCTTCAAGTAACACATGAACCAAGGGTCACCCAATGCAATTTACAGGTTTAAAACAGACGTAAGAAAGTACTTCTTCACACAACACACAGTCAACCTGTGGATCTCATTGCCAGGAGATATTGTGAAGGTCAAAAGTATAAGTGGATTACAAAAAAGAAAATCAGATACGTTCGTGGATGATAGACCCATCAATGGCAACCTGCAACCCCATACTTTGAGTGTCCCTAAACTTCTGACTCCTAGAAGCTGTGACTGGACAACAGAGGAAGAATCACTCAATAAATTGCCTGGTTCTGTTCATTCTCACATGCAGCTGGCCCTGGCCACTGTCAGAAGACAGGATACTGGGCTAGGTGGACCATTGGTCTGATCCAGAATGGCCATTCTTATCATCTTGTGTTCTAACATCATATGTCAAAATATACAAAGTAAATATCCTTAAATTAAATTCTAATAAATTCTCGGCAGCATTTTTCTTTGCCTATCTGTAAATTTCAATGATCACCGAAAGAAATATTCTTTTAATCTGTTTGTGTGTTTGGTGAAATCAACGTTCACCAACATTTACTGACAAAAATCTAAGCCTTCCAAGTCTATTCATAACATTCTGAAAAAAAAAAAAAAAAAAAAAAAAGCAAACAACTACCTGGCTAAAGAGGAGCTTTCAACAACGTTTTTTTTAAAAGTTATGCCCTGTCCATGCTGGAAGACACTAGCCAGAACAGCAAAGTTACCCAAATTAACTAGAGGACATTTTAAATAACACTATAAACTCAATAAACATTTTGTCTCAGTGTTACAGATTATACCTTCCTCCACTCTCATATACTCCCGAAAACCAGCTAAAGATTGAATCCAGATGATTTACTGGAAAATAAAATGCTCAACATATATCATTAAAAGGATATTGCTGATCCCTTGAGGTACCCGAATTTACCTTCCATTTTCTGTGGGGTTGGGTGCATTCAGAGAAAAGAAGCACATTTTAAACTTGGTGTAGGTCATATAGATACAGGAGTTGGTATCACTGTAGCACAGGATTGGAAGTGATATTTACATAAGGACTAATTCCTATTGACGTTGATGGGCTTTGAATCATGGTCAAAACCCAAATTGACGAGACGGTACATTTTATTTTCTTTACTGTTACCATTCATATCTCTGAAGACAATAGCAAGCAGTTCTGCTATATCACCCAAGGTCCCCTTTTAAGGACTGAGGAAGGTAAAGAGGGCGCAAAGGCTTTTAAATCAGTGTTGAGCATAATGCTATAACTGGTGCTAGTACATTTGAGGAGGAAGTTGAATTAGAATGTCAGCTAAAAGCTTTCATTTAAAGAGCTTCAATAAATAAATAAAGTTGTACATAAGTGGTGAGAGTTAAATGTATTTAATGTCAAAGTGGATCCTTTAAAAACTCCTCCTAATGTGCTATCAGGTGTGTTAAAATTATTAAATTAGATGGCATTACTTTAATGAAATTTTCATCTTTGAAAGGTACATAGAAGTGTTTGAACTGAGAAGGCTTTGTTGCTATTCGGTAACTGAGAAACAAAGGCACACAGGTGCAGGGTGAAAAGTAAGTACAATCTGACTGCACAAAGAAATTGACAAATGCATCCTATTTATAGCATGTAGAAACTGTGGAAGCTTTAGGATACTGGCACCACCTGTGCCTGCTGTAGTTAATGCTGTGTCAGCATTTTCATTATACACCCCATTTTGCACTTTACAAAGGCCATAAACATTTGGTCCAGGTTGCAAACGGATATACATCTTTTTTATTTATTTATTTATTTATAACCAGAACTGGGGAAAAAAAATCTGTTTGGCCATTTAAAAATTGTACACGTAGCTTTCTCAAATCTTTAACCATTGGGAGACTGAAACATGTATACATCCACCCGTCTAAACAACCATTTGGCTAGTAGCCTGGAAAGTATTAGTATTTTAACTTGTATGGACAAACAAGCAATGCAATAGGAAGTAAGGAAAATACACAAGGAACATTAAATCTTTTTATGGATTCGTTAATATACTTAGATTTGGGTGAACAATTAAGAGAATAATCTAATGGATACATTTTCCTCTTTTCTGTTCATGAATTGACTTCTGAAAAGCTAACAATTTGCTCAAGTTCATTCATTTTATAAAGAGATTTACTGAACCATTTCTGTGAATGATTCTTAGCCGGTAGCATAACATTAAAAATGCAAGCTGTGCTTCTCAGTGATGACGGAATACATATTTCGCTAAGGACAAGCAGAGGAGGACATAGGGGATGGGTAAGACCTTATTATTGTGTCTAAATATAGAGCTTGTCATGAAAATTGAACTGAGAAAGCCTGGCGTATCTATTGGCAGGACAGAGACTGTACCAAGTTTAGACTGGGATTTTAAACAGGACCTAAGGAGTTAAGTACCCAACTCCCATTGAAACTCAATGCTCAATGGGAGTTTGGCAACCTAGTCTCTCGGGCCCTTTGTAAACCTACTTTGCATCTTAAGAGAGAGAGAGTTGGGGGTTAAGAGTGGGGATGTGTGTGTGTGTGGAGGGGGAAGGGTAGAGGAAGAGGAAAACAAGGATACTTACAGGCCTGGAGGGGGACTGTGTTAGGGAGACAAATGGCACATGAAGAGTGGGATCTAGGGGAAGGATTCCCAGTCCCTGAGTCCCAATCTTTTTGTCCATTAAAGTCTCCCTCTGCACTCTTGAGCTCAGTTCCCTTGGCAGTGCTGCCTCACTGGACAGCAGAGCCAAGACAGTAGTGCCATGAAGACCCTTTCAAGCATTCGTGCCCAGACTAGCGTGCAGCCCAAAAACTTTCAAGAAGCAGTGATAGTTGTGGCCAAGTCATCCACCAATGAGAAATCTTAACACAAGTCCAGTCTCTCTTATCTCACCGACTCATTACACACAAAGTAGAGGAAGAGGAAGGGTGATGAGTGACTGTGTTCCTATGACAGCAAAAAGGCCTTAATTAAGAATGACCAGAACTAGTGACTTGGTTCTGTCTATAATCATGATTAGCAGTTATAACAACACTTGATAGTTTATCTTAATTGTAATCTTCAAATGGTAGTCTACACACAAGACTTTAGTGAGTTTTAACTATGTGGAAGATTCTGTTATTCTATCATTAAGATCATTTGGAACAAAACAAAAATAATAAAAATGCCAATGAGGGCAAAAAATTTTCAAGGACCCGTTTAAATTTAATTTTAACTCAAGTAATTTAGAAATTTACATGTAAATTATCAGATACTTGATTCTGTATTCAAAGATCAAGTGCTTTAATATTAGGGATAAGTTTTATTATCCATAAATAACAAAGAGGTTGAATCCTTGCTTTAAGTCTCAAGCTCAATGCAGCCTTAACTATAAACCCATGGCCAGTGCCTCCATAATAAACATAAATGTCTATTAAGCTCAATTTTGTTCATTTGCGTAATTCTGTTTTTTAAAATTCATTTAACAAAATTCAGGTTTTTTTGGGTCACTCTCTCTTTGGAAGAGTTCCGTTTTTGTTAAATAATTCACACAAGTATGTAAATCAATTTGTTGGTCATTTTTCACTGTACTGTTTTTTTCTATTGACTATTCACCTGAAGGTAAAAAGAGGCATTTAATGACATTTATGGAAATTAAAACAGACAAATAATTCTACATGCCCAAATAATAACAGCTCAGTACTCTGAAATGCAAATTTAATTTCAGTAATTTTTGTATGGGGCTAGTAAAGTACATTAATAAACACACATAACCATACAGAAACTGGCATTTTGCCACAGTGTAGTTTCTATGGTCAAAACTGAATGTAAACATGTGATCCATAGACATTTATATAAAGTAACTACAGCTTATTTTACTTCTGTAAATACATTACCGATTATGTTCATTTAATGACTTTATCTACCATGGTGTTCCTTTAAACTAACCATCAGCAGATTCTGGCCATTATCATAGTTTTGTTCTTCCTCCATGAGTATTTTTACATTATTAATAAAGTCAAACTCACATAATGGAAGTCACAAGGGGGATTAAATAGCAGAAGTATCTAATGGTGGCTTTTTTTCCTCCTTACATCTGATTAGTTTTTAAAGATACTCACAAAAAAAACTAAACATGTTTTATAGTAAGAAATTATAATTAACTTTTAAAAAGCTGAATTTCCCTGACAGACATTTCGTAGATTTAAAGCCAGAAGGGACCACTGCAATCATCTAGTCTGACCTCCTGTGTAACACAGGCCATAGGATTTCACTCAGTAATTCCTGCAGAAATTATTATTCCTAAAGGAATTATTCTCCCTACTATGTTAGTGATTACTAGTGAGCGGAATAACTTGTGGTTTAATCTTGCATGTCATGCCTCTCTCTCACAAGCACCTGTTTCCAACTCCTTCTCCTTAATCATCCTCCTTAGAGTATGTCAACATGGCAATTAGACACCTGCGGCTGGCCTATGCCAGCTGACTTACGTCCACACAGGGTTTGGACAAAGGGACTGTAATCAGGCTCAGGCTGCAGCCTGAGCTCTAAGACCCTCCCACCTTGCAGGGTCCCAGAGCCTGGGCTGTAGCCCAAGTCCAAACATCTACAAAGCAATTAAACAGCCCCTTAGCCTGAGCCCTGAGAACCCGAGTCAGCCGGTACAGCCAGCTATGGGTTTTTAATTGCAGCATAGACATACCCTTAGTGCCCTGAATCCCTCTCCAACTGCCAGATATGCCTGCAAACCTCATGTGTGTCCTGATCTGACTATATCCATACTGTAGTACCCTCCCGTCTGTTATCTATACTTGACCTCCTTTCAATTGTTCATGGTTCTTGGTTTCAAACTCCTTTCACCCCAGCTGCAGAGTTTTTTCACAATACCCCCAAAGAAGTATTCTCCTCCCAGCTGGAAAACACTCCTGTGAACTCTTTTCTCCAGACACATTTCCCAAAATCCTCCTCCAGCTGAGAAACCCTTCCGCTATCTACTTCTAGAAACACAATCTCAGCCTTAGCTGCGGAACCCACTACAACCTGTCCAAGAACTAGGTCTTGCCCTTCTTGCCCAGGTGGTTACTAACCTGGAAAATAGGAACCAAACTATGGGTTAAATAATTTAAAAAACTGCATTTAAAGTTAAACAGAAGTAAAAATACCCCTTCCCCCCCACCCCCACAAGATAACAAGGATATGTTAAAATCCCTGTTAAGTAAATCAATTCAATATGTTAATCTGGGTTTCACTGGGAACCCAGCATTGGTAATTTAAAATCACAGTGAGGAGCAGAGATCAGCTATGATAAATGAGTTTACATGCTTCAGCATTCCATTTCAAATAGAAATGTGCCACTGGGACCCAAGCTGAATCATACAATTCTCTTGTGAATTTTGGGACATGCATTTTTTAAATACTGTCCCCTTGGACTCAATAACTTGATATTGGATCTGCATCGGAGAAGTGATCTCAGTTAATCATTCCCACAAACTGTTGATGACTTTCAATGGTTTCACTGGAACAACATATTTTGTAATATACAAGATTCCTCATAATTTAAAATCATAAATGATAAATGTATTAATTGAAAAGGCATGAATAACTGCCAAATGCATGAGGCTGGATACTTACACTGGTATAAATCTGGAATAATTTTGGAAGGATCAGTGGAGTTATACCAGTTTAACTCCAATGTGAGAGGAGAATCAGGGGCATAATTAATATAGACTGTATTCACCTTCTTGTGAATGAGAGCAAAATCTGTCCCTTTATGTTTAAATTGCATGTTATTAAATCACATAAGAATGTTTTGCACCATGATTTTCATACACCAGACATACTAAGCTAGATTTCGAACAAATACTGTATAAATCACTATCACAGGAAGTCATAACATAGCTGGATATGGAAAAGCACTGAATAATCTTCTGAACAGTAACAAACTTTCTATTTATGCAGTCTAAAATAAGGATAACAACATGATATACTTCTGAGAATAAGTGATTGCTATAAGGAGCAGGAAGGAATACTACCACATATGAACGCCATTTCATATATGTCTGGGTGCATTATGGCAGGTTTCTCTTTCCTTTTAAGCACCAAGTATTGGTCACTTCTAGAGGCCAGTTCCAACACGGCAAATCCCATGTCCTGTCCTAAATTCAGAAAATAACTATTCTTCCCTGCTTCCAGCTGTTATTGTCCTTGGGTCTGATTCAACTCCCATCCAAGTTAATAAAATAAACTCTCTTGGACTTCAGTGAGTATTGGATCAGATCCTTTGTCACCAGTGAAATTCACAATTCAGTGTTCAAATATTATAATTTAATATCAATGAATGATCCAAATATTTTATTTTAAATACATTTGTATATATTTTTTAAAAGTGTACTTTTAAGTATAAATTGGTCTCTGACTAGTGAAAGCACACAATAAGATTGTTTGCTCAAAATGAATTTGGTCAGCTGTAATACTGGTGTCAAAAGTTTTCAGACAGGTGATGTTTCACAGGAACACAATTAGTAAAAATATAAATTTAAGACAAAGCCTCTCTACCAGTACAATTTTATGTCAAGTTGTATCTTATAACAATTTTACGCAATAAAGAATCTCTATTTGTTTTCTTACTGGTACTTTGGAAGTGTTAAAACTTTAATATGGAAGTACGTTTGTTCTTTTTCATACATAAAATATATTTGAGTAAATAGCTAGGTAGCTAGCTTGATTTATTTTGGAAAAAACATAATTTTGCTTCTGAAGAAAATGTGTTTGAATTTCTTTTTTCATCCTTTTCTGGATTGTATTGCTTTAATGTTAATCTCTCTGTCTCTCTGTAACTACTAGTCAGTTAATTCCTTCTGTACTGGGACTAAAATGAGTAGTGAAAGCATTCAGCATCATGAGGGATTAAACTCTACATTATTATTATAAAATTATAAAATAATTTTAATATGAATAATTTTCTTATTCTGGCTGTGTTCACTCCATGTCTGATCCTAAGAGGCTCTGCAATTCCACTGAATTTAGTGACAAAAGGATCTGATTTTTCAGTCATTTGTCTGTATACTTTCTGCATTACATCCATGATGGACAATAAAAATATAATCAATATAATCAAATTCACTTTTGATTCTAGTTGGCTTCACTTTCTTGTTCTCATTCATTAGCAGGAGCTCCCATGTTGCCTTAAATATTTTTTTGGAAAACTGGATAAAAAAGCACAAAATATATTGTTAACACAAGCATGCACACACACTTTTGGAAACAGGCACTGAGAAGCAATTTGCCTCAGAGAGAATGATAACACATATTGACAAAATGACCTCCTAGGATATAAAAGGGATGCATGCCCTGAACAAGTTGCAGCATATTCCCCTATATGCACCATGTCATGGCTCCCTCTCCTACTTCCTTTTGGGAACTGCATGTCCCCAAGGGAGGATGGATGGAGCAGTCTCTCTGCTTTTCTCTGAAACAAGGATATGCAATTCTTCCTGGCCCTTACATGGGCTGCAAAGAGTGGTAGGATGGAGAAGAAAGAAAAAAAACTTGGGCCCCGCTCCCCTACTCTACACATTTAAGCACAAGGTGCAATCTGGCTCAAAGTAAATACTCATAATTGTCACCTGCATATGTTCTTGCTCTTTCTGATTAACTTTATCTTCCACATCCCAGTCCCACATAAACCCTCTCCCTGCCCTATGACGCCCTTTACAAAGAACGTTCATAGTTTGGAATATAAACCACAATATCCAAGACACCAGAAGAAATGTTAACTATCCAAGTCATGGATATCATTTATCTTTTCACTCTAGAACGTTTATGTTACAGCTGGGGTGATACAGAGTTCATCTGTGACATGCGAGGATAACAGAAATTCAAGCCACTG
Source organism: Caretta caretta (assembly GCF_965140235.1). Taxonomy (NCBI): domain Eukaryota; kingdom Metazoa; phylum Chordata; order Testudines; family Cheloniidae; genus Caretta; species Caretta caretta. The sequence continues at coordinate 108,107,185 of NC_134206.1, read as the reverse complement.
AAAAGGTGGTGTTGCTTTTGACATATTTCCTCTTTATTTCTCAGGTAAAAGACTGTATGACTATGTGGGCCAGCCCACCATATAGTGTCAAGCAGGCCAGCTTGTAGCCTATGGGGATAGGTACTGTCTACTTATGGCATAGGTATAGGCTGTAAAGCAATGAGCATAGAGGCCACAGGCAATAGCTTAGCTAAACTAATCAAGGCATGAAGCCCCAGAAGCCTTAGCATAAGCAGCTAACCCAGCATAACCCTAGATCATAAAGAAATGGCAAGATAGAATGCTGTAATGATTAAACTGCTGACGGGTAACCACAAAATGCTAGTTTATACCAGCTTGAGATATTTTAAAATTAGGGACATCAGCAGATGTCCGACCACAAGAATACCATGGCAACTAATTGACGTCTATGCTATCTATGGGAGAAGGGTACCTGAGGGGAAGGAAATACAAAAAGAGACAAGGGGATGAAACCCCTACTGAATAATGCATTAAGCATAGTGGCAACAGTGTAACATTATAAAAGTTGTATGCCTGTGTGCCTTGGGAGATATAACTCTTGGGAGCTGCCAGGATGATGGTGATGAAGAAGAAGAGGATGATGATGAAAATAAGGATTAACACTTCAGGTACTTCTGTGATGAGTATATGGATAGTCAGATGCTCAGCCTGTCTTATTTCCATCTACCTTGCTGGGTTGGAGTGTTTGTAACTTTGCTAACACTGTTAATAAAACTATTACAAATATAGAAGGATTTCCTAAGTGTGAATTTTGCAACCGTGCATGCCGGGGTTCCCAACTGAACAATAATTCTAATAAGGCTGGGCCTGATTTTGGGATAAGAACCTTCCAAAGCTCAGAGTGTTAATTGGGAATTCTTAAGTAATCAATATAAATCATACACAATCAATAGATCAGGCAAAACGCGCCACTGATTTCAACGGAGTATCATTGAGGTTCTGGCTCTTATATAAAGGAACATAGTTTTCAAAAGGATAATTTTTTAGGGTGCTTTTTGTGCACCTATATTTTACACCTACAGTCTCATCCTGTAACCTAGATCATTTGACCCAGAGAGCTTCCATACAGAGTGAAAATCTTTTCAGTGGTCAAACAATGACACTGTGTTTTGGCCAAAAAAAAAAAAAAAAAGTGATTTGTAAATTCCAGGAATATTACAGCTGTGATAAGCCCACCAATAAAACCAGAAGATCCAAGTATATATTTATTTGTATAACTGCAAATAATGACTGCAAATTTATTTGTATTCCCTGACCAGGTACAAAGAATATCAGAAAGAGGGAAAGCATGTGACAATTACAAAAAAGTTGGGCCAAATTGTTCCTGACTCTTAGGGAAAAAATTGAGTTGATAATGGAGAATTATTACTTACTATGAGTTATAAGTATAAAAGCTAACATGCTCATTGAATTCAATGAAAATGAGTAGTTTGACTAGAAGTTATGTCTGGTGGCTGGACTTAAACCAAGATATTGTAAGAATGACTAGTCAATGTATACTCTGTAGTCACGAGCCAGTTCCATGAGGTACATATTCTTTCTTACCACAGCTCGTGAACTCTGGCCTACTGACAAAACGATGCTATGGTTGATGTGATATTCCCAAACAATTGAAACATGGATCCCCTGCAGTTTGTTGAGGTTTTGCTGTATGCAGCAACTTCTGTTGTCTCCCTGTCTGTGATTAGGCCCTCCTCCCTTCACATGGGGGGTCCTCTCAAATCCCAGCATGTTTCTCACGGTGAACCCAAACACCACTGCAATATACACTTCTTCTTCCAGGTTAAGGTCCTTTCTCAGCCACTTTCCTCAAAGCTGGATTTCTTTGATCCGAATATAAAATGGTCCTACGGGCCTCCGGCAGGTGGTCACCAAAATGTCAGAGTGTGGACATAATAGCAGATAAACAGTTTCCTTCTTGTTTCTGCTGGGGTAAAACTTATCCCAGCTAGAATATTTGTTTGGGTATGTAGTGATTTTTAAAAATGTCAGTAATGTGCTCATAGTTCATATTGCCCGGTTCTTGAGGGAAACATATTTTTCAGGACAACAACTGTCTTGTTTCTCAACCAGAGTAGGGTAAATGGATCATTTCCTGCTAATGACTTCAGTGTAAATGGCATAAAAACACTGCTACTTGTTTGTACATAAACTTAAAAATCCTTATCTCTTCAAAGTGGAATTCATTCATTTTTCCATTGCCATTTATTCATTTTTTAAAACCTTCTTTTTCTTCTTTTCTTTTTAACTGGATGCTTCTTCTTCCTTGCTACTTAATTGATCACCTCCATTTTGTTGTTTCAAAGGAACCCTTCAAAGGTATCCCAACTAAATGGACCCCATTTTCATTGCCATTTATTTTCTGGTTATGTCATCAAAAATCCAATCAGACACTTTAATTTAGCTACAATCCATAACCTGTGTGTCATCTTTGACTTGGATGTTTCTCTAAGTCCTCATATCCAGGCTATGTGTAAATCATGCTGATTCTTTCTTTATAACATCTCTCATCATCTCATGTCTCAGTTACTGGAATGGTTAGGAACCACAAGGAAAGGGATAGATAATAAGATAGAAAATATCATAATGCCACTATATAAATCCATGATAAACCCACACCTTAAATACTGTGTGCAGTTCTGGTCACCCCATCTCAAAAAAAGATATATTAGAATGGGAAAGGCAATAAAGGCAGAGAAGGGCAACAAAAATGACAAGGGGAATGGAACAACTTTCATATGAGGGGAGATTAGAAAGACTGGGACTGTTCAGTTTAGAAAAGAGATGCATAAGTGGGTATTTGATAGAGGTCTTTAAAATCATGAACATTGTGGAGATAGTGAATAGGGAAGTATTATTTACCCCTTCACATAACATACAAACTAGGGGTCACCTGATGAAATTCTAGGCAGCAGATTCAAAACAAATATAAGGAAGTACTTCTTCACACAGTGCATAATCAACCTGTGGAACTCATTGCCACAGAATGTTGTGAAGTCCAAAAGTATAAGTGGGTTCAAAAAAAGAAGTAGATAAGCTCATGAAGGATAACTCCATCAATGGCTATGAGCCAAGATAATCAGGGATGCAACACCATACTCTGAGTGTCCCTAAGCTTCTAACTGCGAGAAGCTGGGACTGGATGGCAGGGGACTTATCACTTAATAAATTGCCCTGTTCTGTTCATTTCCTCTAAAGCGTTTAGCACTGGCCACTGTTGGAAGATAGGATACTAGGCTAGTTGGACCATTGTTCTGACCAAATATGGCCATTTTTATGTCCTTCTCTCTGACTTTGACAAATCCAATCTTGCCCTGCTCATATCCATTCAGAATTCTGCTGCAAAGATCATTTTCCTAGCTTTGACTATATTACCCCCCTCTTTGAATTCCTGCACTGGCTCCCCCTTCTTCACTGCATCAAACTGCTTGTATTCACTTTCAAGGCGATTCCTTACCCTGCCTATCATCTCTCATTCACTGGATGCTCACCTCTGATCAGTTCATAATGCCTTCCTTCACTGCCCACTTATTAAATTTCCAAACAAGACCCTCTATGCTTTCTCCCATGCTGCTCCACACACTTGGGAGGAACTCCCCATCAGTGTCCACACAGCTACCTCATTAGCCACCTTTAAAGCCCTCCTCAAAACTCTTCTTTGCCTATAAACAGTTTGACAATAGTTAGGCTGCTGGTGCGCAGAGACCCTTACATACCATGCTGACAAATACTGTCTCAGTGTTTACTTGTACTTGTATCCATTTGCTGTCCCTTGTCTTATACTTAGATTGTAAGCTCCTTGGAGCAGGGACTGGTTTTTTTGCTCAGTGTTTGTACAGCACCTAGCACAAGGGGTACTAGCCCATGATTAGGACTCCTAGGCCCTACAGTAATTCAAATAAATTAATAATAAATAATAATAATAAGAAGAAGAATGACAAGAAGGAGAAGAGTACAAATAACAAGAAGGAGAAAAAGAGGAAGAAGAAATCATTCAAGTTTGCTTCCATTGTCTGTAATGCATTTCTATATAATGGACTGGAGCAAAAGCTTAGAATCAAACACTGAATTTTGGGTGTGGTTGTGTGGATGAGTGCCCTTTTCGACAACAACCATGGATTGAACCTGGAGCACTCCAGAGCTAAAACATAAGCTGGGACAGCTTGAGCTAAAGCTCTGTAACTGGCAACTGTAGCACCTCAAATCCTCTATGGATCAGCACAGAAGGGGCCCTCACTCTCACTAGTGGGTTACATTTACAACATATTTGGATTGAATTTTGCACTTTTGTCCATCTCTGCATATAGACACAGAGTGTAGCTAGTACTGCATGGATATATGAGGAGAGAAGAAGGAGGAAGTAGTTTTCATTACCTTCACGTCAGCACAACCACAATTCCACTTGCTGAACGTGAGGACAAGAAGAGTCAAGCACTGGAAGTGCAGAGCTTTCTCTGTTAAAGGATATACCAGTTGTTGCTTCCAGGGACTCCTGCTGGCAAGGAGACTCTCCATATCCTGCCCTCCCAAAGCCTCAACATGTGCTGTGGCTTAAATAGTCATGACATTTCCCATGATGTGTGTACACCATTGGTTCATATATAACATACTCTGCCTTATTTAACTCTCTGAAGTGTTTTGCGATATTTTTTTGTCTGAAAAGCCCGATAAGAAATAAAATTATTGTGTGTTATAACTCTTCATTTTTATCTGAGTGTGAGATTACAAAAAGATTTCTTTGCAGTTACTGTCAAAACAACAAACTTGAAAACAATTTATGGTATTTCTCGATTCAGATCAATGATACATAGGGTATTATATGTCATCTCTTGGATGTTGTATGTCTATAAAGGTGTTTGTGATTTTTTTATTACAGACCAGATTTGCTCGATTGCCACATTTTTCTTCAAAGATGATCAGAGTTTTCTGCCAGCTAATGGCTGAACTTGACAGACATTAATAATGAATTTTAGAGCCTTTCATTTAGAGCAGTGACAACAGGCTAAGGGTAACAACTCACAGCAGTATCCAGGATTAATTTTTTTTAACTTCTGAACATTCAACAAAAAGAAGTGATTGACAACAAATATTAAATCAAGTATGAACAAATAGGGCCCTGGAAACTATAATGAATATGCAGTTCTTTCTGAGAGGATAGACTGCTGAAAGCAATAAGATTTCACAAAATAAGAGCTATGGCTTAAGCTATAATGAAACAATAAATACATTCTTAACAAATGTGAAAATATGTTTTCCCATTTTTCATTGTCAGATGTTGGCTGCTTTTTTACTGCTATATGCCAAATAGTGCTGTGAGGTTTGTTTGTTTTTTAAATAGACGAGTAGGAGTGTAGATTCTCTAATTCAGAAATTGGTGAAAAAGCAGCCATCATTATTGGCCTCACTGTCTTGAACACTGGTGACAGAAGAACCAGACATTTCAGAAAGGGGTAATCCAAAATCTCGTGGTAGGATGTACACTTCCCAGACATTATTCTATGTAGCAGGCTGGTTGGCTACTAATAGCTGTTTTATTTAATGTATCATTATGGATCCAATACTGGAAACTGATAATTACCCTCAGCACTCACTGATGTCAAGTGAATCAATACTCAGGGCTTAAACCAATCTCCAAAAGAGGTTTCACAGGTCTTGGTGGCAATTCTTCTACTTTTCCCCTGCTATGGTGGAACACCCAAACTTTGTGGCACATTTCTAGGAGCCTCTGTGTTATGAGAGAATTGGATCTGACATAACTCGCAGCCAATCTGGCCTTGGCTTAGGCAAACAGAACAACGGCAGCTGTCGTGTGTTACTAACAAGGGCAGATTCATGAGGAGGAGGTGGTGGTGGGGGCGGGGGGAGGAATGTGAATAGCTGAGCTTGAGTCTGGGTGCCTGTGTTTGTAAGTTTCTTGCTCAAAGCTGCTTTGCCGATAAGTAGAAATTATGAGTTCTTTGTTGTTGCTAAGGAAACCCCAACCTATTAAAAGTTACTATGAGTGCTTTGTTTTGAGTTACCTATACAAGAGTTTAATGAGTGTGCACACTTTGGAGAAGTTTGGGAGAAGTCTGAGAGGATTTCCATGAGCTAGGAGACTGACATCTAACACCCCAGTAGCTAGGAGAAAGGCTGGCCACTGGACCGTGCTGCTGAATCACTAGATACTGCCTCAGACTGTGGGTACCTATATCTATCTGGGATGCTTCTAGACTATTGCTAGATTTTAATGTGTGCTTTAAACTCAATGAAAAAGGATTTTTAGGTAAAAGCACTCTTGGTGTACCAATCATTTATCAGACGGAGGTGCTGTGTCCCCCACTGATTTATTTCTTGACGCCGTCTGGAAAACAGGGACTAGTTACCATAGCTTTGGGTTCAGATAACCTGGGTAACAACTAGGTTGAGATTTAATTTGCATAGTTAGTCACATTATAAATATAAAAGGAGTACTTGTGGCACCTTAGAGACTAACCAATTTATTTGAGCATGAGCTTTCGTGAGCTACAGCTCACTTCATCAGATGCATACTGTGGAAACTGCAGAAGACATTATATACACAGAGACCATGAAACAATACCTCCTCCCACCCCACTCTCCTGCTGATCTAAAGTGATCATCAAGTTGGGCCACACACACACACACACAAACTCACTCTCCTGCTGGTAATAGCTCATCCAAAGTGACCACTCTCCCTACAATATGCATGATAATCAAGGTGGGCCATTTCCAGGACAAATCCAGGTTTTCTAACACCCCCCACACACACACACACACAAACTCACTCTCCTGCTGGCAATAGCTCATCCAAACTGACCACTCTCCTTACAATGTGCATGATAATCAAGGTGGGCCATTTCCAGCATAAATCCAAGTTTAACCAGAACGTCGGGGGCGGGGGGGGGGTAGAAAAAAACAAGGGGAAATAGGCTACCTTGCATAATGACTTAGCCACTCCCAGTCTCTATTTAAGCCTAAATTAATAGTATCCAATTTGCAAATGAATTCCAATTCAGCAGTTTCTCGTTGGAGTCTGGATTTGAAGTTTTTTTGTTGTAAGATAGCGACCTTCATGTCTGTGATTGCGTGACCAGAGAGATTGAAGTGTTCTCCGACTGGTTTATGAATGTTATAATTCTTGACATCTGATTTGTGTCCATTTATTCTTTTACGTAGAGACTGTCCAGTTTGACCAATGTACATGGCAGAGGAGCATTGCTGGCACATGATGGCATATATCACATTGGTGGATGTGCAGGTGAATGAGCCTCTGATAGTGTGGCTGATGTTATTAGGCCCTTTGATGGTGTCCCCTGAATAGATATGTAGGCGCAGTTGGCAATGGGCTTTGTTGCAAGGGCACGTTCCTGGGTTAGTGGTTCTGTTGTGTGACATGTGGTTGTTGGTGAGTATTTGCTTCAGGTTGGGGGGCTGTCTGTAGGCAAGGACTGGCCAGTCTCCCAAGATTTGTGAGAGTGTTGGGTCATCCTTCAGGATAGGTTGTAGATCCTTAATAATGTGTTGGAGGGGTTTTAGTTGGGGGCTGAAGGTGACAGCTAGTGGCGTTCTGTTATTTTCTTTGTTAGGCCTGTCCTGTAGTAGGTGACTTCTGGGAACTCTTCTGGCTCTATCAATCTGTTTCTTCACTTCCGCAGGTGGGTATTGTAGTTGTAAGAATGCTTGATAGAGATCTTGTAGGTGTTTGTCTCTGTCTGAGGGGTTGGAGCAAATGCGGTTGTATCGCAGAGCTTGGCTGTAGACGATGGATCGTGTGGTGTGGTCAGGGTGAAAGCTGGAGGCATGTAGGTAGGAATAGCGGTCAGTAGGTTTCCGGTATAGGGTGGTGTTTATGTGACCATCGTTTATTAGCACTGTAATGTCCAGGAAGTGGATCTCTTGTGTGGACTGGACCAGGCTGAGGTTGGTGGTGGGATGGAAATTGTTGAAATCATGGTGGAATTCCTCAAGGGCTTTTTTTCCATGGGTCCAGATGATGAAGATGTCATCAATATAGCGCAAGTAGAGTAGGGGCGTTAGGGGACAAGAACTGAGGTAGCCAGCCCTACGCTACCAGCACTCCCAGCTACCTTCGAGACACCACTGACTTCCTGAGGAAACTACAATCCATCGGTGATCTTCCTGATAACACCATCTTGGCCACTATGGATGTAGAAGCCCTCTACACCAACATTCCACACAAAGATGGACTACAAGCCATCAAGAACACTATCCCTGATAATGGGGGGTGGTGGTGTGAGAAAACCTGGATTTGTGCTGGAAATGGCCCACCTTGATTATCATGCACATTGTAGGGAGAGTGGTCACTTTGGATGAGCTATTACCAGCAGGAGAGTGAGTTTGTGTGTGTGTGTGTGGCCCAACTTGATGATCACTTTAGATAAGCTATTACCAGCAGGAGAGTGGGGTGGGAGGAGGTATTGTTTCATGGTCTCTGTGTATATAATGTCTTCTGCAGTTTCCACAGTATGCATCCGATGAAGTGAGCTGTAGCTCACGAAAGCTCATGCTCAAATAAATTGGTTAGTCTCTAAGGTGCCACAAGTACTCCTTTTCTTTTTGCGAATACAGACTAACACGGCTGTTACTCTGAAACCTGTCATTATAAATATATGCATCTTAGGTACATTATAAAATTCTTTCAAATCCCATTTGTCTTCCAGGGAGATATACCAAAAATACAAAGGCATGAATAAATAAAATAATGTACTCACCTCAGAGTTATGTGAAACATCTTACTGATTCGATTTCATTGTCTCTCTCCTCCAGTCTCCTTATTTTCTCGTTTATCTCTATATCATTTCCCTTTTCTGTCATTTTAATCTCCCCTTTGTTTTCTCTTCTTGATCTCTTTTTTATTATTCTTGCTCTGTCTCTCTTCCTCCTTTTCTTCTTTCCTAATCTTCTTATCCATATCCCCACATCTCTTCCCGCCTCTCTTCTTTGCCTTCCTTCTCAGTCTTTTTGTCCTTGCTACAAGCCACCTTGTTTGAATCATCCATTGTTTGGTTCCCAGCTTATCCCCACAGTTATTTCCCCACTGCTTTTGCCCTGCCCATCACTTTCCATCTGTTCTTTATCTCCAAGTTGTTCCCCTCATCTACTTTACAGACTGTCCATGCCGCTTTTTATGGAAACTTTTAGCCAGCCTGCTCTTTCCTCTCCACTGTGTCTCTTTCTCTTCATCTCCCAAGCCACAGATCAGGGTAGAAAATGGTAATAACAATTATATTAAAAATACAGACAAACAATTCACAATTGTATAGGGAAAAAAATCAGAAAGGCCAGCCCACCTTCATTTTAATGCAGGGTGCCTGGTAGTACTTGGCAAAACTTTCTGGATGAAACTTTTTTTGTTTTGTGTGTGCAGAAAAATGCAGATCTAGGTTGAATGAAACATTTTGTGACGTCGTGTCGATTTTGGCTAATTGTTTTGAATGAAGTGAAAGACATTCGGAAATATTAAAATGAACCATTTTGACATCATCAGAACTAAGTGTTTTGGTTTTCTGAGCTAGATTCACAGGGGAACTTAGGTATCATTCACGGAGCAGGAGGCAGCAGTGGACTCCTTATATCCAAAAACCCAGCCAACATTTTGTGGGGGGGACTCTCCTGTTGAAGCTCTCCCACTTTGAATGTTTGTTTCTTAGATTCCCTGTGCTTAATAATGTTAACTTTTCAATAACTGTGCTTTGGGATCAGTTCCTGGAATGTCACTAAACTGAAAAGAATACATAAATCTCACCTTGCACACCCTGATCATGATGCTGCTCTGTGCAGGGCTGGTCCCTCACAGAGCAGGCTGGTCCCTGATAACAGAGTATGTTATCGCAGAGGCAGCAGTATTTCCCATCTAAATAAGGCTGTAAGGTAACTGAGAAGAGGAAGCATCTTTTGGCTTTCTCCTCCATTTTGGAGAGCTTCTGTGCCCCTTGCCAAGGTGCCTAGAGTAGGATGGGAGCTCTATACCGTGGAGCCACACACCACTGAAAGGCCCAAAATATCTACCAAGAATTCACTTGAAAAGGAGAATAGGTTAAGATAAAAGAAATTTTGAGTTAAGTCTGAGAAAGGAAGAGATTCCAGTGCTCTGTCTCAAAACAGCAGTGACTGGAGATTGCATGTTGAAGCTGCCAAGAGGCAGAACAAATTAGGTTTTTTCCCAGAAGGAAATTAGGGGTTTACCTAGAAGGGAGAGGCAGATCTCTCTTCTGTGACTGACAGATCTGATCCCGTCTTCTGACGAGCTTGAGCACAGGAAAACTTTTGTTGGAATGGCAGACTTGGACATAATGAAAAAAATCATTTTCTTCAAGAGTAGCTTTACTGTACAGCTTTAGTTTATATTTTGAAAGCTTATCTTTGCAACAGAATGGGCTAGAAAGCTTTTCTATTAAATAAAAGATTAGACTAAATGGAATCTTGAATCCCCAATTAGGGAAAAAATCCTCATCGTTGTGCATTAACACATATTTTTTTAAAAGATGTAGTATCTGAGTAGATTCACCCACATGGAACACCTTCTCACCAGTCTGTTACTGGCCTCTCCTTTGGACCACTGATCCTCAGATCTATGACACCCAATCCAGCCCACCATATTGTTTAGGGATGCAAGAAGGATGAGATTAATGCTACCGCACCAGACCCAGTTTAAAGGCATGAGCCATTTGTTTTTATCTGGCATCCACTTGCTATGTATATATTCTACTGAACCTGGAAACTTATGACCATGCAGTCACAGAACTGTAAAAGGGCAGTAAAGGTAACTAGTACTGTAAAGTAAAGTAATTAGTGCTGGCTGAAAAAAGGTAAGTATGTTTTGTGAGGTTTTTTTAAAGAAATATTTTTCATTTCTTTTGAAGAAAATTCATTTTTGATAAAACATTTTGAAACAAAATTTCACTTTGAAATTCATTTTCTTTTGGTGAAATTCATTTTCTTTCCACTCTCCTATTTTTAAATTTTCTCCCTCTTTTCCAGTGTGTGTGAGAGAGAGAGAAAGTGGGATTTTTCTGACAATTCTTAAATGTGAAATGGCCTGTCAAAATTTTTCATTTTAAATTTTTGACAAAATCCAAAATATTTGGATGAAAATGAAATTATTGTCAAAACCCTATTGTTCAATTAAAACAGTTTTTGTCAAAAATTGTCAACCAGCACTAGGGATAATCATCTGAGTAACTGATTTTAATTCTATGGGATATTTGGTGCTAATTCTGAATTATATGAAAACTTCATTATTATTTAAAATTAAAAGCCTCTGGTGTTTTACATGTTATGCTCCTGTAAAAGGACTTGAAATTTGCTCTTTAATGTGTGTATATGTGTGTTTTTGTTGCACTGAGTGTAGAATGTACCATGAGCCACATTACTATAACTTCATCTGTGATATATCAGAGTCATGAGATTGTGTGACATAAGTGAAATTAACTCTTCTCACCTCTAGAAGCAATTCTCAGTACGAGATTTAAAAAAGCGTAAGTATAAAAAGACCCCGCAGGCTAATGAATCAGTTTCCTTTAGCTGAAGTGACAGAGCATCTGCCAAGACTCTGTTTCAGTCCCATGTATGCCTCTTCTTATATAGCAATTAGGATCTTTACAGATCTATGCAACAATCTTTGTCTGATTACATGTCTGTAAAAGAATTGCTGTTAAGTGATAAAGTGAGGCTAATGAAGTGAAGCATGGTAAAATGACTTACCCTAGGCTCTCATATTGCTAATGTCACCAGCAGTGTGCTAAGAAATGCCAATTGTAATTAAAACAAATCATTGTCAAATACATTTCATAGCATACTCATAATGAGGAATGCTTTTCACAATGTGAATTTTCTCATCTCTCTGCTGAGAAAAATGAACACAGATTTCTTTCAGGAGTTCTTTTCTTGGTAGCAAAACTGTAGCGACATTTTGGGATGCAGGTATTCATTAGAGCAGATTCTATTGGAAAAGCATAAAATGCAAGCCCACTTTCTGTGGTAGAGGTAAGATATCTTCATCTTTCTGAAGTTGTATTGAAGATTGCACTTGTAGGTATGAGTTTTGAGAACATGAAATGGAATTTATTTTGGAGACAAGACTTCGGTGAGTGTGTTCAAGTTTATGATATTTGGGTGGCAAGGCATTTGTGTTTGGTGTGGATGTAAACATTGCGTTAACCGGTGAGTTCCTTGATTTTTAGTGTTTTTGTTTATAGGAAGTGCACTTCAGCAACATTACCTTACATTCCTTAACCACTTTACATGAAGTAGCATAAATTAAACAATAATTTCAAAGTGACCACGGTGCAACATTTACTCTCCTTTTGTAACAACTGATATTTACAGTGATTTCTGTACTGTTACATGAACAAATAACAAAGCTTTTACAAAGAGATGGCCTAGTGTGCAGGGGTCGACGCTGCTCTAAAAATGATATCTGTGTTCATTACAAGTATATGCCCTTGTGAATTTATCTTACATAAATCTTCAGGAATGCCAACTAAGGAATGGGAAAGAGAGAAGTAAAATCTGGAGTAACCACTCAAGAATTTACTTCCTGTTGACAAATCAGCATATATGGTTTCTGGAGATATTCTGCTGTAAGAAGAAAGTTTTCTTCTGATTTTTTAAAAAAGATAAGAATCTTGATTTCGGTTATCTCTTTTCTTTTTTGGAGTTGGTTATACCTGTAAGGCACAGACTTCTGCTGTAGGCAATGTGGCGGATACTGCAATCTTTGGCCCAGATCTGCAAAGGTATTTCTGTGCCTAAATCCCACTGGAATTAAGGGGAGTTAGGTGCCTAAATACCTTTGAGAATCTGTGGCTTTGTTCCTCAAGCAACTACAATACATTGTGAAGCTCTGGAGATTGTGGCTACTGCACAACCTTATTATAGGGTGCAAGGTATGTGGCCACCTGTACCAGAGCAACTCTGGTGGTTGCTCAGGGCGGGGGAGGATAGGGCCTAAGCAACACTTTTGGAGAGGCTAATGTTGTTTTTGAGTGCCAGCATGCCACAGTTTTTGCGCTCTGAGACTAAATACTGCGATTGCCAGAGCCTTTGCACGGGGAATAGAAAAGAATGAGGATCTTTAGACCACCCAGATTGCATATCTATGTAGGGCCTGGCAGAACCTGTTGTTTTTCAAGACTGACTGTGATACTAAGAGTGAAATCCTGGCCCCCAGGGGCAGCGGGTAAATTAGGCCAGGAGAGGCTTGCCCTCCCCTGGCGCTGCCACCGGACCCCTGGTTGCGGGATTTGGGGGGGGGGGGGCAGTTTTTGCTTTATTATGCCCCATGCAGGTTCCAGGGTGGCTGAGGAGGCAGTATGTGCTATTCAACTTCCTGGGTTCATCAGTAGTCTCTCTAGACTACAGGGAGGTTACTGATGGACCCAGGAAGCTGAGTAGCACTGCCTCAGTGGCCCTGGAACCTGCATAGGGCATATCAAAAACTTCTTCGGACCACAGTGAGATGGGCAACCGCATGTGAGGAGGGACAGGCCAAAGCCTTTAGGAAGGAGAAGAGAGCAAGGGGTGTTGTTGCCCGGTGGAGCCCATGGTGTGGTGTAAGCCAGACATAGCAGTGTCATGCCTTGTCCTGCCCCGCCCCATTCCTTGCCACTATAGTGATGAGTATCCCCGCCTGTCACGCGGGAGACAGGACTTCGATTCCCCAATGGGGAAGGCGATGCCTTCTGAATGGGGAGAAAGAAATGCTTTGCCCGGCCAGCACATTCCTCACCTCCTCCTTCTATGGCAACTTCTGTTCACACCCCACAGTGCTGATTTTCACCCCCAAAGCGACAAATAGCCAGCAAGGCCACCCCTGCCTGCATGCCCTAGCGAAAGCCTCTACATCGCCTTCTGCCACTGGGCCCAGCTTCAAGGTCTGCACGTTGGGGCACGTTTCAGCGTCACAAAGGGAAATACTCTGGCCAAGGGCATGAGGACAATTGCTCAGCCAAATGGGGTGGCAGCTGGTCAAGGGGCGAGGAAGAGAGAAAAGCAGACAGGCAGTAGGCTGGCCTCCTGTCTTTTTTCCTTTTGTTATGATTTTTACTGTGACAGTAAGGGGGAGACTTGAGAAATACCAATGGCTGACGGTGAGGTTGGTGGCTACCCTGAGAGCACAGAACTGAGCATTTCCCACTCTGTTGCTATGTTATCCGGCAGCTGGCTGTGATCATATAGTGTAGGGATTGGCACTCTTTGGCCTGCGGCCCACCAGGGTAAGCCTCCTGGTGAGCTGGGCCTGTTTGTTTACCTGTCGTGTCCGCAGGTTCGGCTGATCACAGCTCCCAATGGCTGCGGTTCACCGTTCCAGGCCAATGAGGGCTGCGGGAAGGGTGGCCAGCACATCCCTCGGCCCGCACCACTTCCTGCAGCCCCCATTGGCCTGGAACGGTGAACTGCATCCAGTGGGAGCTGTGATCAGCCAAACCTGCAGATACAACAGGAAAACAAACCAGCCTGGCCCGCCAGGGGGCTTACACTGGCGGCAGTGGGCCAAATGGCCGCGGCTCATTGGCTGGGTCGGTGGCAGGGGGGGAGAAGGTTCGGGGCTTCGGCTGGCCCAAAACTCTTCTGACCAAGGGCGGGGGGGCACTCAGGCCTCTGGCCAGCGCGGGGGTCCTTCGAGCAAGTGGGGATTCGTGGCTTTAGCTGCAGGGGAGGGGCAGGTGGTCTTAGGGCTCTGGATTGTGGGGTGGGCAGGGGAAGAGGCAGAGCTGGGGGCTAGCCTCTCCTAGGGGGGCTCCACCTGCCAGCCATGCTGGGCCCATTGAACTCATGGACAAAACTCCCATTGACTGTAGAGCCAGGATTTCACATAGTTGTTTTGGATTGCCAAAAATAAAAAACAAACTAACAATAAAAATCTTATACATTTAGAGAAAGCATATCCCTTACCTTTTAGTACAACATTTTGAAAATTGCATCGTCTAATCAGATCTTACTAATGAGGAAACTCCTCTCTGCTCTAACATATATTCCCCTTGGACTTCATTTGGCAGTTACAGCAAGATTTTTACAGTCTCAGATAAAACATGGCTCACAATTCTATTTTTTTTTTAAAAGACAGGATGAAACATATGAGGCTTACAAATGGAAATACTAATTCTATCTGTTAAGTAAGGTAAAAATAATGGCTTGAAGGCCTAATGCCTGAATAGAATTGAATAACTGGAATGCAAAGTGTTTCGGGTTTTGTATAAAATACTGAAGAAAATAATGAAGAATATACATTACTCCAAGTTCACCATTCTTCCCCCACATTTGTTTTACTTAATGTACTTTAAAGTTAATTTTATGTTGGTAATACTTTATATTAAATTCTGTTAATTAAACACAAATATTAAAGTAACTAAGGTGCAATATTTATACTCCTTTTGTACCTAATGATATTTTCAGTGACTTCAATACCGTTGCATGAAGAGACTATATAATTATTCATTTTGTCTTATGAAGCTGATTATTATTCAGGTCTTTCTGGTGCGACAGTGAGTATCTTGGGAGAGATCAGTGTCCTCTTTCCCCCAGGTTGCTGAGTCAGATTGTCTTCCTGAAAATTATACCCTCACAAACCAGCAATTTAAAGTGATATAAACTTTGAATTGTGGCATTAGAAACCTCCAGGAAGATCATCTCTGCAATGGAAAAACTTGAAAAGTATACTCATAATTGTATTTGGCTTAATATAAAGAGAATAATTTAAGGGAAACCTGTATTTTTCAAAGCCAACACAAACATGTGAATAGGGAATGCTTTCAGTATGCAGTCTCTGTGAGCATTCTTATTCATTTCAGCAGTGTATATTAGACCATCTTTAAAATATTTACCTGACTAGTGTGGCTCTCCCTGTGCCTTTGATTTGATGAGCTTGCTGTAGTGTTGGCTGACAGTCTTGAATATTCATTTTCCTCCAGTAAACCTAAAGCAGAATAATACTAACTTATAGCCTGACATTCATATAGTGCCAGACTTTCAGCCAGAGATTGAAAACACTTGACATTTTTTACTAAATGAGTATAAAAGACACAAATATGATGACATATTACTATACCCAGGCTTACTGAAATTTTCCAAGAGATAAATTGTTGTTATAACTTATCAGCTACAAACAATACTGTTGGTGTATGTGCTACTTTACAGAGAGAACAATGATGCTGGAAAAGCTTACAATATAGATTATGCTGCTTTTACACCAGCCAGGGATTCTCCCTATGTCAGAGGAATCCCTGGTTCCCTTTCAGAACAATTTCCCATCCCCTTTGTGCCCCTGGAACAGTGCAAAGGGGACAGAGCAGAGGGCCAAGACCTGGCTCTAAATGAATTTTCCAAGATCATGTAGGAAGTCTGTGGAAGAGCTGGGCTTAGCACCTTGATCTCCTGAGCCCCAGTCCAGTGTCTTCACCATAAGAACATCCTTTCCTCCAGAATCAAGCTCTAAATTATGTTTGTACACTGCACTCTTTGCAAATTTTTGTGTATTGTATATAAAAGGCATGGTATCTTTAGAGAAATAATCAGAGGTCCAAAATGTAATAAAGCATAAACTAAAATGAGAACTTGTAATACATTGAGTGTTTTGCTTGTGTAAATGGCCCGGGAACCATTCTGTCTTGCAAACTTCTACTTGCCCAATCACCAGAGGTGATTTTTTAAACAGATAAAAAACAACTCTTCTGTATGTGGATATTAATTTTTGTGAAACAGAGGTAATTGATAAATTATCAGAATTTTTTATAAAAAAATTAGCTAATATTCTACAATCTATATTGATCTCACACCAGTTCTATACTGATGGCTCTTCAGTGATTTAAGGGGAGTTATTCCTGATTTATCTCAGCACATATGATTAAAGAATCATCCACATTCTTTTAATAATGTATAATGCTATTTTGAGTGGGCACTGTAAGAGCTAATGTAAAATACTGGTGTGATTCAAGAACATCATCAAAATGAACTAAAAATATTTTCTTAGCCACTAATGGTTTTTTGAAAAGAATATTGTAGTATATCTTACACATTAGGACACTGTTAAAGGATAGCCTTGATCTAAGTCCCAGGCATCAGTGATTCATCTGTTTATTTCTGTGTAAGGTACTTAGATAAGATGTCTTATCAAATAAGCACAGTTTCCATGTACACTGAAGTTCAAAGAAGTACGTCAGCATGGACATGGAAAGCAGAGAGCTGGTGGAGTTTGGAAAGATTAATGGAGTTGTAGATTACATTCTGAAAGGTTTCCTTTACATACACTTGGGTAAATATTAGGACACCACAGCTGTGCACTGAATAAGACCTTTGCTTAATTCAGCACAAAGTTGGAAACATCAGTTTAGCAGGGACACAACCATTAGAACAAAAGTTGCTTAAACCAGAGGCTCAGGTCTGAGCACAAATCATGGTCTCTGGGTTGGATTTTATTGAGGAGCTTCTGGGTTAACCCAAATTAACACCAGCTTTACAAAAGCATCCGTATTTGTCTCCTTCCAAACACTTTGACAGGCACTAAATTCAAAAATATGAAACCCAGAAGTCTATCCATACAGGTTGGCTCCTATATTTCCTGAGACTTCCTTGCTCTAGTTTTCTGGTTAGTACAGCTCTCTTTTCTCTCTCAACACAGCTTTCTTCTATGCCAGTGTTTCTCAACCGGGAGAAAGTGGGGGTCACATCAAACTTTCTCGGGCAGTGCAGCGAGCCTTCTCACTCACTCACAAGGTCACAATGCCACTGATTCAAATTTGGCTCAGTCACCTCTCTTTTGTGTTGGACGGGTGCCTGGGCTAAATTCCAGCAAGTAGCGTTGTGAGCTGGTATGCACAGTTGCAACGCTCATTAGCACTCTTCAATGATGAAATTGAGAAATACTGCTCCGAAAACATTATAGATATTAAAGTATGTGCTTTTAAAAGTATGTGCTTTTCCAAGCCTGTTCACAGTTAGACAGCAGGATCAAAGGTATGATTTATTTAAAGTAGAATTCCCTTTATTGGAATGAATATATTAAGGGCCCCTGTTCATCTAGATTACATTAGGAAGTCCCATTTTGGGGAGGACGTTTCAAGGAAAAAAAAAGGTTAGGAGAGAGTGTGACTCAAAAAAAGGTAGAGACCCCCTGTCATATGGCATTGATTCTAAGGCCTTGTCTCCACAGGAAAGGGTTTTTTCTTACAGCAGTACTGGTAAACCCTCCTAGCGGAGATGCAGCTTATAGCAGCAAAATAGCTTTTACCAGTTCCCTGAACAAAATAAACTATTCTGGCAAAAAGACATCTTTGCTGATATAAATGAGTTTACAGTAGGGCTTTTGCTAGCATAGTTATGTCGGTTAGAAATGTGTTTTTTTTTCACACTCCTAATCTCACAGCTATGTTGGCAAATCCTTTAAGTGTAGATCAGGCCTAAATAAGCAACCTCTGGAGCTGCCACTGAATCCTGGTTGGAAATTAATACTTGACATGCCTAGCTCTTGTTTAGCTTAGGTTATGTCTTCACTGCAGAGTTAACTCGACTTATCTACACTTGAGTTAATTTCTCTCAAGCTAGCCTACCTCAAGAGTGGCCACACTGCAAAATAACACTTCAACCTGTGATAGCAGCACAGAGTGGTTGTGTCAACAGCTTATGAACTGTGCTAATTTGAATGCTAGCCTACACTGCCTGATGAGACAGCCAACTTGAATTAACAACACCACGGAACTCGAGTTAATGTGTTTTATGTGTGCCTAGGACTTGAATTAGGGGTGACCCTTGTGTTATAACTTGAGTTAGCTCTCCAGCGAAGACAAGCCATCAGAGGGGCCTCTTCCTAGGGTGGGGCTGACTGCAACATAGTTTGGGGATTTGTCTCCCGAGTTCACAAAAAGACCTGAATGTCCCACCCAGTATAGTCAGTTTATTTCATAGTGGTTATAATTAATCATTTTTCTTAATTTGTTATTCCCAGCTCTCTTCTACCACATTTTAATTAATATTTGGAAGGGATGAACAGTAAATTTCCATACACTGAGAGTCTATCAAGTCCATACACTGAAGTCTATCAAGATCCTGGATATATTAGCCCACTCTTCAGTACTTGAGCACTTTCTTCCATGAACTCTGTTTTTTTATTATTAGGACCTGGCACCTTTCAGCTGTAGGCCATGAAGTGCAAGATGGAATTTCTGCTTATTGTCTGTGTTGAGAAACATTTATGTGATTCTTCCTGTTAAACTAAGAACGTAGGTCTGGAGGGTTACTGCTTTAGGAAATGTCACAGTTCTGTTGTGGTACTCTGCTGTTCCATGCTGTTACTGCAAACACTGAAGGAAGACAAACTAAGAAGGAAGAGGATTACAATATATAAAAATGAAAAACTTCCATTAAAATTCCATACTAATTCAACTTAGCTTCTGAATGTGATACAGCAGTCGTCTGTTAGGAGGTTGTGCCAGTCAACTTTTTAGCTGCTTAGTAATGGTTTTCTAAGGAATTCATAGGATTCCTTCATAAGTAAGATTAAAGTCTTGCAAAACGATTAGTCTTTTGAGTATAATAACTTTAAATTTCTTTTATTACACTACATGCGTCAGAGGAGTGGTACGGTCACTTCACTCTTCATGACAGCAAAGGACAAGATTTTATTTAAGAAATTGCTTCAGTATTTGATTAAATGAGTAATGTATTCACCTGGATTTCTACTTCTAACTATTTAAATCAGAGTGCTGGTACATCTCAGTACTTGGTAGTTTTTATTTATAGTCTAAATATCATATATTTAATAGTGCATTTTACGCCTTATATACCACAAAGGTAGCAGAGTTTGGTGAGCAGTAAAAGAATAAAGTAAGTCCATATTTTAAAATGGGATAATTCTTATGGGCATATTCTCAAATGTCATCATTCTCCAAAGATACCCAAGAAAAGACAGACTTTAAAACACTGAAGAAGCTAAGCTGTCATAACTGAAGGACTTTTCTACATTTTTTTTAAATAGATCATCTTTGGAATCATGGATTCCTTTAATCCTTCTTCCAAAGTGTTCCAGAGGTTTTTCAATTTGTTAACTGATGTAACCATCATTATGGCTGGAAAACAAGAATTCTGTTTTGTAAAAAAAATAAAATAAGGTTTTGGAATTTGTTTTCATTCCAGTTTATGGAAAGAAACTGAAACCTTTCCATTTTTTTCATAAAAAAATCAGATAGAGAGACCCACCCATCCCACCCTGTAATAGCCAATAACTTGGGCACTCATCACTGATTCAGAGCAGAGATTTAAATATGCGTCTCCCACCTCCCAGGTAAGTTTCATAAGCAACAGGCTATTCTCTAGTGGGATGGGTCTCTCTCTCATTCTCTTCTGCTGGAGCTGTTCCACCTTGTATATATAATCAAATATTAGTTGGACCAGAATGCTAGAGATTGACTCTGTGAATTAGGGGTTAGGGTACTCACATAGGATGTGGGAGACCCATGCTCTTGTTCCTGCTCTAGAGCTTGGAGCTTCCACATCTCTCCTGATTAACATTCTGTCAAAATTGATCTGTTTCTGCAAAAAATTTCAGTTTCAGCAAATCAGCATTTTTTAATGAACAAAACGGTTGGAAAATTCCCAATCCGCCCTAATCATTACACTTTTCTGGTCACACTATATATTAAGGTTCTATTTATTAATAATTTTAAAAGGGTTGATAAATTATTAATAGACGTTATAAGCATGTTATCAATGTGAGTAGTGTATGGGTTATTGATGGTTATAGCCCATCAATAGACATTATAAATGGTTACAGGCAAACTATAACAACTGATTAATCATTTACTAGAGAAATTCTTAATAATTTATTAACCCTTTATAAACTATTCAGACATGTACATTTAATATATAAGATGTGACTTCATTTCTTAACTGTCAATAGTAAGCAAAATTAAAAGCCCATTTAAAAGATCTGGGGATTTAGGGCTCAATCCTGTAAAGTGCTGACCTCTACAATCCCTTCAGGCCATTAGAAAATACTACTAAAACCCTAGATGGATAAGAATCTAAAGCCCAGTCCACACATAGATTTTGTACCAGTATAACTATTTTGGCTCAGGGTGTGATTTTTCCCCTGAAATATTTATACTGATACAACTTCCAGTGTGGATAGTTATACTGGCATAGATGTGCCCTACAGTGGTATAGTATGTTCTCCTTTCCATACGGGAATGGGCTATACTGGTATGAGCACCTTTATCATGATATAACTGTGTCTACACTAAGGGGGTTGTACTGATTTAAGTAACAGGTACAACTTTTGTGTGTAGACAAGTCCTAAATAGATTAAAATGAATGGGTTTTGGGCAATTAGTGCCTTGCAGGACCTGGCTGTCACTGCCTAGGTGCTTGTAAATTTGTATTGTTTCTTCAGTGCCACTTACAACCACACGTTACTCAGCTTTAATTAGCAGGAAAACCTGTACCAAGAGAAGAGTATGTTTTCCATTTTCAAACCACTTGACATTGATTAGAAGAGCAGAAATCTCAATTCTCAGTTGCCCACGCCACTCATATGAGCTAGTGAGCTCACTACAAATTCCTCAACAAAGGCAATTCTGTGTCATTCACACGCAGTTATTATTGAAGACAGGCTTACCAAGTCAGAAATACCAAGTTAAGCCAGTTTTTGATTGATATTTTGCAACTCAAAACGTTCTAGAGTTTGACAATATCTTAAAAAGCTCATTCAGAAAACCACTTCAGCAATTTTATGTTAGAATGTTTTTCATATTAAAAACTGCTTACCATTTGAGACTGAATTTCCATTTTCAGCAGTTACGGAAGTGGACAGTGGATTAGACGATTCAGTTCCATGGTTGTTTGCATTTTTATCTTGGGTTTCTGATCCAATTTCTGATGTGTTGGGATCTTCTCTGCTTGTCAAGTTCATATTAGTTTCAACACCTGATATAAATAAACAGCCAGTCAGCTTTTCACTGAATAGTGTATTTCTCTCTCTTACACACACACACACACAAACACACACACACACACTAACCTGGTATCAACTAATCAAATTGCATTTTAACATGAATGTTAAGTAAACCCTAAACCCACTAGAAAACTGATGAAATAATAGAAAGGGGTTTCTATTAGTGATTTTTCAGGCAAAGACAATAATCAAATACAATCTAAAGTTTATAATAGCGAAGAATTAACTGGGTTTCATTTGTGCTGTTTCTTTTCATGAAAATATCAGTTTACAAAATCAAACACAAGCTTTCCTCCTTCTACAATGCATGATAATCTCTTGCTCTGAAAGTTCGTGGCAAACATACTGCCTATATTTTAGATTCAACTCTATTCTACATAGGTTCTTATACTGTCCTTACTACTGCACTATCTCAGTATATTACACTAGTGCATTAAGTGAGGTGACTAACAACTATCACATGTGGTTTCGTCTTTCTCTCACCTTCTCCCAGGGGGAGAATTTCAGTGACCTTTTACACAAAGCCAAACAAATGGCAAATACCCGTTTTCTGCCATGACAGTTCTTTAAGAATTCTTCCTCCTAAGATAGCCAAGAAAAATGCACAAAAGTCCAGCATCTTAAAAAAGTAGACACAAAACTGTCACAGACATAGTTCTGAATCTGTCCCTCTAATAT
Source organism: Caretta caretta (assembly GCF_965140235.1). Classification (NCBI taxonomy): domain Eukaryota; kingdom Metazoa; phylum Chordata; order Testudines; family Cheloniidae; genus Caretta; species Caretta caretta. The sequence goes on along the minus strand of NC_134206.1, from coordinate 108,084,522 downwards.
CATTCTAATGTCTCACATCCTGGATATAAGGCTCCACTGCCTAGCACCTTTTGTAGCCATTGACAACTGTGCAAAGGAGGTACAAGTACTACCAGATCAGAACGGTAGCCTTGCTGTCCTAATGTGGATGATGGTAGCTGGTGCAAGGCAGTGGAGAATCAGGTGTCTCATCTTTATCATTCTGCTTTTTCCACTACGGTCTGCAGAAACAAACATAGGTACTGCCTTGAAATAATGTCAATGCACTGGACGGGAACTTAAGATAATTGGGTTCAACTGCTGCCACAAACATTTTACGTGCTTATAAGCAAGTCATTTAATCCATCTGTGCTTCAGTTCCCTCTGTAAAGTGAGGATAAGAATAGTTACATTTCCTTGTCTCACTGTCTTGTATATTTAGACTGTAAGCTCCTCAGGGCAGGGACTACGTCCTACTATGGGCTTGTGCAGTGGCATTGTACTGATCTTGGATTTGGTCCTTTAGATGCTACTATAATAACAACCACCATCACCAGGGAGCAAAATAAGTGTACATAGTTAAAGTGTAACCTCATAAGCCTCCTTGTCCTCCTCCTCATCAAGTCAAATCCCAAAGCGACACAGCCTCTTTACAGCTTGAGCCCCACCCGGACTGATCTCCAGCTAGGTCCATAAGACAGCCTGGCTCTGACAGATAAACATAATTCTAAAGCCCTGGGGTATGGATCCATGCCTTCCCACAGATACTTTCATTTCTCCCCAAAAGACAAATTATGTCTATAACACATGTGCACATTGAACCCCTATGCAAATGTAAGTAAAACTGAAATTAAGGTAACTCTCTGTTCATCAGATATGTCTCCGGCACTCTCCCATATTAGATGATTTAGGAAAAAGAGCTAGAGCCTCAGCAGATTCTGACTTGCATACAGTAGAACATTAAAGAATGTGAAGTAAATACTTGACTTAGCCTTGGTAGTAGCAGGTTGGCTGTAAAGTACAGCTACATATTATAGCTTATATAAAATTTGTCTGAAAAAGAAACTCCACAAATCTTTAGCTGTCAATAGTCAATACAGTTGCCTATAGATCAGGAATTGGCCACCTTTGGCACCTGGCTCGCCAGGGTAAGCCCTATGGTGGGCCGGGCTGGTTTGTTTACCTGCTGCGTCCACAGGTTCAGCTACTCGCAGCTCCCACTGGCTGTGGTTCGCTGCTCCAGGCCAATGGGGGCTGCGTGAAGCAGTGGCTAGCAGATCCCTCGGCCTGTACCACTTCCTGCAGCCCCCATTGGCCTGGAGTGGCCAGTGGGAGCTGCGATAGGCCGAACCCGTGGACACAGTAAGTAAACAAACAAGTCCAGCCCGCCACGGGGCTTACCCTGATGGCCTGCGTGCCAAAGGTTGCCGATTCTGCTATAGATCACCATAAACCACCTACATAATTACTATGCCTCCTATTACATAGAAAGTAGAAAGAGGTTGAATGGGGTCCTTATTTTTCTTGATACCCAGAAGATTTAATGAGTGCCCCAACAGCTGCAATTCATATGAGAAATTCAAGTTGACAATGGATTTTTGTATATCTATTTTGCAATTTTTTTTTCCAGAGGCACAAATGTCTCCTTTGACTAATGAAATGCCCTTGAAAAAGAGGAATTTTTTTTTGTTTTATATTTTAACGTTGAAATGCTGAAAAGCATTATTGACAAGTCCTATCCAGCTAAATGGATATTCTATTACCACCTTTAACTAGAAGCAAACGGTGGACAGATATGAAGTATATCTGGGACAGACCTCTTTAGACACAAATTAACTGTCCCATGTCCTCCATTCAAGGTAGTAAATGTATGCCTTTAACTGCTCACAGGGCAAATATTGACAGGTTTCAGAGCAGCAGCCGTGTTAGTCTGTATCCGCAAAAAGAAAAGGATGCATCCGATGAAGTGGGCTGTAGCTCACGAAAGCTTATGCTCAAATAAATTTGTTAGACTCTAAGGTGCCACAAGTCCTCCTTTTGTTTTTAGGGCAAATATTAAAAAGAAATTACAGAGATACAATTCTTAGGCCTTGTATACACTGGCAGTGGTGTGGATGGTATGTGTAGAAACACACTATAGTGAAAAGCAGGCTGTGTCCATACTGTGATGTGCAGCTATACGTGGCAGTGAAAGGCACTGCCTACCCACAGTCAGAGCCTTTCCCCACTGCTGGAGCCTTTCTCTGTGAGCGGGAAAGCAGCGGGATACTACATTGATAAAAATAGCAGTGTAGACATGGGAGGCACTGCTTGGGCATGTAGAGAGCCACGTAGGGTTTATACCCTAAGATTCTAACATGTCTTTACTCTGCTCACTAAGCAATGCCTCACCGTCTACCCTGTTATTTATACCCATGCTAGGTGTCTGTATTCTACACGCTGCTGTAAGTGTAGACATAGCTAGTGAGAACCACATTGGTATCTGAAGTAGTTCTGTCTTCTCTACTGCAAGCCTAGGTGAGGGGAAGCAAACCTAGATTTTACCTCACAGAAGTCTGGGTTATATAAATTAACTTCTGTTTATTTTATACATGTATACATCTTCCCTGCTTCTCAAGTTCATATTAGTTCTCAGTAGTAGGGTCCAGTGATCCAATAGAAAAAACACCACCAAGTATATTGGCTGATTGCTAGTAATGGAAATAAAACCCTACAGTGAATAGCTATAGTGCATAAATATTGGACATATATTGTTGACTTATTTCCTGCTCTGTGGAATAAGGTGAGTTTTCTCAATAAGGTCATTCTATGGATAGCATAACAAATAGGTGTCTTTTTTTTTTCAAAATACATCTATTACATAAGCGGTTGCACTGTGTAGTGGCATCTTGAGATGGGTATACTGCACATCATGCACAATTAAATATTAGGTTGAAACTCACTTTAACTTCACAACATCTTGATACATTCCTACAGTAATTTGGAAACTACTTTCTATATATATTACTATCAACTTTCCTCTGTCAGGTATCCCTGACACAACCATACTTGTGCACCATTCCTCCACCCCTGTCAACTATCTAAAAACGTCAACATTTTTTTCTTTTTTAAGAGAAAAGAATAAAAAATATATATGGCTTCTACAGCTGTCACTATGCTAGTCAGCACTATTGAGTGTTGGCTGTTTGTTCAAACTCACTCTGTTGCTCTCACCATAAGTACACTGAAACAGAGACTGGCAACATCTTAACTTGATAACTAATAAACAAAAGCTTAATGAAGAGTGATATTGACACTGATATTGGGAGAAGCCAGTTAGGAAGAAGTGTGGGGTGAAAGCATGCCAATAGGCAATTTATGGCAGGCAGGCAGGATCAGAGGCTTCAAGAGTAGAAGATTTTAAAAGAAAAACTTCCCAGGTTCTATGCTGAATAAGAATATTTTGAACATTATTAGACTTTGCCAGGAATATGACTGAGTGTTCAACTCTCATGGTCAAATTCTGCCCTGACTTACACCTGGCAAAATCTCACTAAAGTCAAAGAGATTGAATGGGTTGTAAATTGGGGCACAATTTGGCCCTTACTTGTGGCATGGTGGAGAGTCAGAAACATTATCACACTCTGTATGTTTGTAAACCACTGGAGTATTTTTTCAAATGTAACAAATACGATACACAGTAGAGTCAACTCATGAATTCCCCCTTCACCCGTTATATTCAGAGTTCCTAGAAGAGATGACATTTGGAGCTCATGACATAATCATGAGACAAAGAGTGTAATAAAGTCACTCGCTCTCATATTGGGGAAAAAAAGTTTGTATATGCCAATCATGGAAATGATTAACTACTACTGCTTCTTTTCTTTCCTTTTTAATGTGAATTCCTATGAGTCAAAACACCAGGGGGCTAAATGATCCTTCTCTCTTTGACAAAGAAAAAATTTCCCTATTTTAGTTGAGCTGTAAATATTCAAAATATTCTGTTATAAAACATTTACTCTCTTTGCATGAGCACAAATGTAAATTTCCAAACACTATATTTGTTTTATGAGTAGACACATACTTAAATTAATATTGTTACCATCAGCTTACATAGCTAATCACACATCCTTCACGAAAAATGGATGAACAGAACCCACGGGCCCACTTGGCCTGCAGACACAAGATGTATATTGACACATATTGAAAGATTATATGGTAATTAAGTGGGAAAACAAATTAAGTCTGCTCTCTTACTTAAATAAACTCAAAACCAGAATTTAGCTCAACTGTAAGTGTCAACATGTATGGGGATTTCCACAGAATATCATTATGCTAGCAAGATTCACATGCTCATGTCTTAGCTAATTGACTGTGTTTTTCTATTTCTGAATACATATCTTTCCTGCAGAACTACTCTCTCGTGGACTGACTGCCCACTCCTCCCTCTAGCGCTCTCTTTAAAAACATACTGCTGCCTTCCTTCCCATAACTCACCTGCCCTTTCCAATTGTTTATCTTTCCATGGAAGTGGTTCTTGAGTTCAGAGCTCTTTTACAGACTGATCAAAAGCCCAGTGAAAACAATCGAAGGCTCCCATTGACTTCAATGGTTTTTGGGTCAGGTTCATACTTCCTCTGCATGATTGGTGCAGTGTCGCCAAAGTGCTATGAGAGCTGTAATATGGGTCATTAGGCAGAACCTTTCAGTACCCACTGCCACAGCTCAGAAAAAAAAGAAAAATCTGCCTCTGAGGGCAGGTCTATACTACCACTTAAGTCCAAACTGGCTCCATGTCGGCGGGAGATGCGCTCCTGCTGACATAGCTACCATCTCCCACGGAGGCGGAGTAATTGTGCTGATGGGAGAGGACTCTGCCGTTGGCACAGAGCACCTTCACCAGATGCGCTACAGCAGTGTAGCTGCACCGATGCAGCTGCGCCAATGTAGCACTTCTAATGTAGACCTGCCCTCAGGTGGAGAAGGTCAAGAAAGACTAACATCATTTAAAAAAAAAGAAAAGAACAATTCAAATAAATGTGATTAGTAGTTTATACTGAAAACTGTTTCCCTTTTCATAGAAAATGACCAAAGTCCAGTAATGCTTTCAGGCTGCAGATTCGGCCACCAGGGGCGGCTCTACCAATTTTGCCGCCCCAAGCAGTCGCCGCCGAATTGCCGCTGCCGCAACAGTGGTGGAGCTGCTGCCCAAAAGCCGCCGTGGCGGGAAGAGCAGTGGAGCTGTCGCCGAAGTGCTGCCGCGGGACACGGACTGCTGCCCCATTCTGAATGCCGCCCCAAGCACCTGCGTGGCCCTGTCAGCCATAACAGCCAAAAGTCATTTCATCTTTCAACCCTGTGGAGTAATGGCTACCCACTAAAACCTTCTCTCTCTCTCTCTCTCTCTCTCGACATATATTGGAGTATATATAGCAATTTGATACTTGAAGAGCATTGTTTCCTTATGTGCCAAGATCATCATGGCCTACTGAAACACAGTACAGTAAGCTGTAGAGTAAGGAGCCATCTTACTGCCATTTTTATCTGACCTTGAAAATATTAACAAAATAATGTAACCCAAGAAGAAAACTGCTAAAGAATAAGTATGGCTGTGGTTGAGCTAAGTAAAGACATGGAGAATATTGAACATATAATGGTGAAATGCTTGACACTGGAGGCAGAAGTTCGCTCTCTAACAAAAATATCATTTAATGCTGATATTAAAAGGCCCTACTCTGTCCCATGTTTCAGTGGGAAGGATATTTGATGAGACCAGCTAAGGGAAAAGCAACCTGATTCCTGGGAGGAGGAGGGGGAAAGGAAGGGTCAAGCTTGTCTCTTTCACAGCCTTCCTCCTCCCAGAATGTACATGGAAATTATGCATTGGCCATGCTCCAGGGGGAAAGAAGATTAATTCAAATGGTTCCAGCCCTTTGCTGAATATAAATCTCTCACAGGAATGCAGCAGCCATCCTGCTGCTGTTGCTGCCCTGCCCTAGATTGGAGTTGTACTTTGAACTGTGTTTCCAGTTTGGGAAACTGTTCCCCCTCAGGGCAAGATTGACAAGGTGTCAAGTAGTGGTTTGTTTTTGTTTGCCTTAGCTTTCTGGAGGCCCATTTTCGGGCTAGGAAGGTGTAATGACAGAAATGTTAAAGTTGTAAATTTATAAACGTAATTTCACTGCAACTTGTGGCTGGTGTCCAGTGCAATGAGAGGCTCAGTGGGGCCAACTGCCAGAAGTGAACATATTAGCCTGTATGAAATAGCGAAGATCTTTAAGGCTTCTCAGACCGAAATACACCTGATGCAAATCCTGAATAATGTCAAGCCAGGGACTGAGGTTGGGATGCAGAGCCTTTTGCAGAAAGTATAGGGAAGCAGGACTTTTGAATCTCTGTCTCTTCTGTGGTGGTTCATAGGGCCTCTGATGTAAAAAACTGCTGAGCCATATGTCTAGAGCTGACTGATGGGCAGTGGAATTTACTCTTAGCGACAGGCATATATATCCCCAGCGAGTGGAGGATAGCCCTGGAGTCCTTAAGGGCATGGATGGACTCATCTGTCTTCTGGTTCAAGAGGTGTGATTCATCAAAGGGTTGGTCCTCAATGTTATTCTGGATCTCCCTAGGGACCCTGACGAATGGAGCCATGATTCCCTGTGCAGGACGATGGCGGTAGCCATAGCTCTAGAGGAAGTATCAGCAGCATTACCTGCAGACTGTAGAGCAGTCCTGGCTATCAGTTTGCCTTTATCTATCAGAGCTTGAAAATGAGCTCTGTTCTGCTGCGGAAGGCTGTCAGTAAACTCTGCAAAATAGACATAGCTCAGGAAATCATATTTAGCCATTAGCGTGTGTTAATTGGCTATCCTGAACTGGAGGCTAGGTGATGAGAAGACCTTTCTCCCCACCATATCCAGGCATTTGCCCTCTTTATTGATAGGAGTAGACCAGGAATCTTGTGGTCAAGCACATTCAGAAGCTGCATAGACCGCCAGTGAGTTGGGAGTTGGGTGAGAAAATCCCACTCCTTTGGCTGGCATGTAATAGCATTTCTCCACCCTTTTCGGGGTGGGAGCATGGGTGACAAGGGTGTGCCAAACTGTCCTAGCTGGCTCCAGTATGGCTTCATTAATGGGGAGAGCTATTCTGTTGTGTCCAGGTGTTGGGATGATTCTAAAAAATTGTGCTGGGAGTCCTGGATCTTCTTGAGAGGAATCTGAAGTTCTCCAGCAATTCTGTGGAGCAAGTCCTGAAACTGCCTGAAGTCATCAAGGATGGGGGGGGGGGTACGTAGAAGTCACTGCTTTGTCTGGGGATGATGGCAGCCTTTCTGGTTCCAGCAGAACCACTGGATCAGGAGCGTAATGTTCCTCCTCCTCTTCTGCTGGATCCAGGGGCAGATCTGAGCATCCCCTTAAAGAGGAGGCAAGGGGTGACTCCCTGATAGATCGGATTGACTCTGCAGGGGGGTACTAGTCCCCAGTTCCCCAATATAATAGGGCCAGTAGGAGGAGTTAATAATAGGTCCAGTGCGAGGAGTCAACAGATGGTCATGGGGTGCCCCCATGGCATGGGGTACCAGCAACTTCAAGACAGATGATGCAGAATTTGCTCTCAAACCAGTGCAGGTCTTTTGGGTGGTGGTAGGGGAAGTACTGTCAGTGCCATTGGAAGGAAAGTATATTCTGTGTATGGGGTAGGTGATAAATTCCTTCCAGTGGTCAACTCCCTCAGAAGTGATGTTAGTTCCCTGGAAATAGAGAGACCCAATGGAGGAGGGGTCCAGATCCAGAAGACTGCAAATGTCCTGTGAGATAGCAATGGATTCAAATCTCCCTGGTGTGGGAGGGGTTCTGCTTGTTTGAGCCACGGGATCCAGTGAGGAGGGAGCTACTCCAAGTTGATGGGATCGAACTTCATCAATGCTGATGGATCCCTGGGTTTTAGAGGAGCCGGAGATGACAGCACCAATGGAACACGGTCTGGTACTGATGGAGCCCAATGCTTATGGTCTTTCTTGTCATGCCTCTGGGATTTAGGACATACTAAGTCCTCATGAACTGAGTTGATGGGCTTGCTCACAACTGAATCCAACTTCTTTGAAGTGGATTTAGAGGAAGACTTAGTCTCATGCTTATATCTTTGTCTGTTTGAAGCTGCAGGCAGACTGATACATCTTATTCTCTCTGAAAGAAACGTAGCAGACTGAGGACTGTCAGGACAGGATTTCCCCAGCATATCAGCAGGTACTGTCTGCTTCAACCTCGCAGCTGCCACTGCTGATTAATGATTAATTGATTTATTTCACCTCATGAAGCCTGACTGCCCCCCTACTGCCTATTCTGCAAGTTGTAAGGAGGGACTTTAAAGCAATTATCTGAGGGGAGAAAATCCCATTGCTACTCCTAGGACAAGCAGCAATGAGCCTGCACCATCCCTCCCAGAGTCCCCATTTCATAGCTCTGTCAGTGAAACTACCAGACTGCAGAGTGAGGTAGTGAAGAAACAGCGTTCTTCCATGGAGCAGTTTAGGGTGAGCAAAAGAAAGACCACGTCTGGCTTGCTCATTGGAGAAGCAGCTGCAGAAGCTTAGTAGCATGAACACCAGGAAGTGAAGGAAGGGGAACTAGGCCATAATGAATCATAATCAGCAGGCACCACTTTGGCCGCCCCTCGAGAGAGCAATATTTCCTTGGTGCACAATCGATCAGTCAGGGGGCAGGAGACAATGATAATAGTAAGGAGGAGGAAGCTGTGATTAGCACAGCACCAGTTACTCCAAATTCTGATCCAGAGACTGATCCCTCAGCAAGCTACTGCCTGGACTCCATCAGCTCCTTCTAAAAAAGTTTTCCCCACTACTACTTCAGTTCTGGAAAGGATGGAGTTTGTTAATCATAGCTCCTAGATAGGGGGGATGGTCACATTCTCCCATCTCTGCTGGATATGGTTTTGGTGTACTGCATTTCTCTCAGAAGGAACTGTCCTCCAGCCCATGCAAATACAATCTTCCAACCCCTCCTGGAAAACACATTAAATATACATCCTCCCGAGTTTGGCAACATTTCAAAGTTGATGTTGCAGACAGTACCAGTGCCATCTGGCAACTCTTCGGATGTAGGGACAGTTAGAGCCATGACCTGAAAATGCTGGGGACATCAGAAATGCTGAGTCACTCACATCGACACATCACAGAGCAAACATGCTGCAAGAGGTTATCTCAGGAGAAAAGCAAGCAGGCACCGGGGTCTACTATAGAGTAGAGGACAACACCATCAATGCTTTCCATGATTTCATCAGCTAAGTACAGCAACATCACTCAGACTACAGTGAAGTGTTATGGGGCGGCGGAGGGGAGGGAGGGGAGGGGAGAGTTTTTTGCAACAGAAAAGCTTCAAAAACAGACTCCATCAAGAAACTGCTGAGCTTTAATTAATATGCAAACTAGATACTATTAACTCGGGTTTGAATAGAGACTGGGAGTGGCTGGGTCATTATACATATTGAATCTATTTCCCCATGTTAAGTATCCTCACACCTTCTTGTCAACTGTCTAAATGGTCATTTTGATTATCACTACAAAAGTTTTTTTTTTTCCTGCTGATAATAGCTCATCTTAATTAATTAGCCTCTTACAGTTTGTATGGCAACTTCCACCTTCTCTGAATGTATTGTGGCAAATTGCCGGCACTACTTGGACAGGTCTCACGCTTTCTCTTCTTGGGGAGGGTTCAGGGCACCATTTCTTGCCCCTGAACTGGGGTATTAACTGCCCCACTAGCCTCCTAGTGGAGGGGAGTGGAGAGGGAGGGACCCGGGCCTGCCCTCTACTCCGGATTCCAGCCCAGGGGCCCTAAGGATAGAGGTAAACCGCTTGAACTAGCAGTGACTGGCTTCAGGTGCTCTAATTGACTTCAGGTGCTTTAATTAATCTATAGCAAACTTTCTTCCCTCTACAAGGAATAAGGCTCCCTTCTAACACTCTCCTGCTGCCCTCTGGCCATCCTGTATCACAGTATATCTATCTATCTATCTATCTATCTATCTATCTATCTATCTATCTATATCTTCTTACAATATGTTCCATTCTATGCATCCGATGAAGTGGGCTGTAGCCCACGAAAGCTTATGCTCTAATAAATTTGTTAATCTCTAAGGTGCCACAAGTACTCCTATTCTTTTTTATTGAAACTTGTGTAGAAAATGCCTACTAGTGGACTTCCTGTTCTGGGTCAAAAAGGGTTAAAACACTTTGTTCAATATTTCTGATAGAAATGTTTCATAAACATTTCTAACCAAAACATTTCAATGACTCAGAAACAAATTCCCCTCCCCTCATAATTTTTGTTTTATGGAGAATCTCAAAATGTAGAGATTTAATTTCAAATCAAAATTAAAACAAATTTTGAAATCTCAAAATTCTCCACAAAACAGAATGATCATTCTCTGCCCAGGACTAATTATATGGCACAAGACCACTTAACACCATTGTAGGCTCAAGTAAATACCTAGCATGCCCTCCTGCAAAAAGAAACTTAAAAGTTAATAAAGTTGTGGCCTGCCACTTTAAATCTGTTTCACTGTTTCATTCTCCTTCGTGTCCTGATCAAGCTAATAATGGCGCTACAATAACTTTAATCCCTTAGCAATTAAGTCATGCCATTTTTATTACTAAATATATGCATTTTATATGTTAGGACTTTCTGATGTTGCTGCCACAAATGACAGCTTGTTTCAGTTCATTTTTCTTTACTTGTTCTCTCCTCCCCCATGTTGCTGGGCAGGTGACATCAATGCACCTCTGCTACGATCAACAAGTGTATGACTCCTGAACAATGCATTCACTGGATCTGCATCTTGAATTCAAGTCTACCTCCATATGCCATTTACATTATTGATTATCTGAAAATATGTTGTTTACATTTTAAAGATTCCAATCTCATGCTTCTCAGTTACAAGGTGATTTCCAGAATCCAGCAATAGGGATGGAACAGTACTCCAGGCTGTTAGTTTCACTTTCCTATGAAAATAACAGGCTTGTAGATTGCCACCTGAATTCAGTGTTACATGTTGAATGTTATTACAGTTTATCGGTTTGCGATACACCGTGGTGCGGAGCTACAGCTTAGTTATTGTGCTCCTGCCGTAGAATGGATGTGGGAGTTAAGGGAGACAACATAATTCAAAACAGAGAGAAACTTAAGAAAGGTTAAGTGTTATATGAAACATGAGGAACTGAATGAAACTAACTTGGAATGGACAATTTAAAAAGTGATTAGAAAAGATTGTGCAGCCCTCCCCCCTTAACTTCTTCGTCTTGAGACAATAATTATAGAAAATCTCTAAAGCCCCAATCCTGCAATGACTTATGCATATGTTTAATCCTAGGCATGCAAGTTTAATGATATAAGCGGGTCTAAATGAGCTCTCCCCTGACATCTAGTGACAAACTGGAGGAGGGGGTGAAGACTTCAGGAGCGGACCAAGGTCTGAGTACCCACCCTCTAGAAATCAGGGCATTTAAAGGTTCCTCTAGTTGGGCAACCAAAAATTGATGCACTCATAATCAAAATCACTTTTAAAAATGTTGACCTAAGTATGTGACTGGAATTAGGTAAATTTGAATGTGGAATACCATACAAATGTACAGGTATTTTAATACGGAGCTGAGAAATTCTGCAAAAATACTCAGAGCATTCACTCAAATTTCAAAATCAATTTGCTTTGGGAGCATTTACACACACCCTTTAGGAGTTTGTTTTCTTTGACTATTGCATCTATTGAGCATTACTAACAAGAATGTTCACACTAACCTTTCAGTAATCTCAGAAGTGAAATATTTTATCTGTGATAGACACTGCTTGACACAGCAGGTAAGGAAAGTTCTTCCTACACCCATCACCATTGCCCTTCCATAGAGGCTATTAAACAAGACAGCCCACATCCTTTAAAATTAGGAATATGCAAATATGTTGTGTAAATGTGACAAGAGAAAATTCAATTCAATTCTGCTATTAGGCTACAATGGCCTCATTTTTTCTGGGAATGATGCCTTGATAACTGTGCATGACCCAAAAAGGAAAAAAAAAGCATAACACTGTCTAAAATTCCCAAATCACAATAATCTGTTACCTCTCTCTATTGGTTTCTTCAAGACCTTCTACAGATTAAAAGAGAAACACTGGAGGTCAGGGAACACCACAATACCCTGGGATTTATGTGATTTATTGCATGTAGCTAACAGTTCCAATTTTAAATATTTTAAATACTGACTATCAGATCCTCAGAGTGATCTGTTTATGATCAATCCAAGAGAAAAAATAAAAATAAATCAAATAAAGGGTATATTAGAGAGGTATAGAGCTATGAGGATCCCTCTTTCCCTTCCTTTCTCATTACTTTAGTCTTCCTAGCTTCCCCATTCCTCACCCTACCGCTATCCCAATTAAAAACAACAAGAAAAAACCCAACATCAACAAGGAAATATGTAACTAAAGATGTGATGCCAGTTTTTCACCATCTTAATGCACTTGTATGTTACATCCCTGTGCCCCAACTCTCCTGGACAATGTTTCTTCTCTATGTTTGCACAGCACCCTGCACAATGTGCCCCCAATCCCAACTGCAGCCTTTTGGCCATGTCACTATATAAATATTTACTACTAACGCTAATAAAAATATATTTCTGGAATTACAAAAGGTTCATGGAAATTCTCTGAGCAATTCTCTGAGCAATTCTCTGAGCAAGAAAAGAGGCTAGGCAGCAAGTTTCTCTGGCCAACTTCATCCCCCTTGTGCTCCTCTAGTAACACAAAGGCTACACTGCTACCTAGCTAGAGAATGGCCGTAGCATGGAGGAATTTCCAGCATGGAACTGGTCTTGCTAGCTCCTCTGTGACCTCCTCAGTAATCCCCTGTTTAGGGGGTCCATGGCCAACCAGTGTAGGGCTAATTTAGAAGTGACTCCAGCATCAAAGAGCTAAGAGCAGCTCTCTTGATTTCTCCCACTCTGCTGTATCTAGTAGAAATTGGGCACAGCAGCCCTAAATTTGTAGAGTAAATTACTCACTTGTGAATTATTCAGCTGTATCCACATATTTAATCTGAAGATTAGTCACAGAAAATATCTGAGTCAGACTGAACTGTGTCAGGTAATTAAGCAGATTTATATAAGCAGGTACTGATCTATGCCAAAGAAGTATTTTGAAGCTTAATTTATTAATATTTTAAAAGTGCTTTGAGATCCTGAGCTAACTAATGCTATATAAGTGCAAAGCATCATATTATCATTTCCTCAGTACTCCTGGATAAAAGAAGATAAAAGGTGACAGTATATCTTTCTATAGTGCTCACAATTTGTAAATTCTTGGTTTTTGTTACAAAAGAAGGAAATCTATTATATTATAATGTAGGAATAATGAGATGCAGATATGAATATTATCTTTATTAAGTTGCTTAAGAGGAAAGGTTGAGTGGCTTAGAGGATAAAGGACTGGGATTTCATCTCTCAAACCCCAGAGGGAATTTAATTTGCAATCCAGTATAGAGCAATGTTAGCTACCAACAGTAGCCTACTTTAATCTGCTCATAGTGGGGAATTATTTACAAGCTATCAAAAAAATACCCTCCTCTGACAGGACATTCCTTTACAGAGACAAGAACCAAGTTGCTATTTTCCAAAGCTCTACCTAGCATATAACGCATGTTTGTTTGCTAAGATCTAGCTGGAACTAGGATGCCAAAATATCTGCAATACCTGGGGGCCATTAGTAGCTCCCTGACCATCATTGGATAATTATACTGGAAAGCATGGAGCTGCTCATTCGCATGTAAGATTATCTGGGAAATGTCTGACTCAGGAAGGGGGTAAAGAGGGAACCCAAAATAGGTAACGGATGTGAAGGATGTGGGAGATGCCCATAACATTTTATGAATATTACATGTCTATCTGATTGTTAATGTGTTGCTTGCTGTATGATTTCAAAGGGGGTAACTCAGACATGAGCTGGCCTGCACATAGACAGGAAAGCAGACAAACACTTCTCATAGCCCCCTCTGCCCCCCATTTATTGGTAATTAAAGGACAATGCAGAGAGCCAGCTGCATTGAAGTCTATCCCCAACCCATTTCTGGTGGAGCTGCAGAAAGCAGTTTAACCAGGTTTAAGAGATAAAAGAGCTTTGGGACTAATAAATGAACAGCCTTAAAACACAAGGGGAAGACAGGTTTCAGAGGAACAGCCGTGTTAGTCTGTATTCGCAAAAAGAAAAGGAGGACTTGTGGCACCTTAGAGACTAACCAATTTATTTGAGCATGAGCTTTCGTGAGCTACAGCTCACTTCATCAGATGTATCGGGAAGACACAGGAACTGAGTGGAAGCAGACTGCACCCCAGTTCCTAGAAGTGGGAGTGCCTTGATAAGTTATGCTTACCTTAGCTTTAGGTAAAACAGTTATCAGTTTAGACTGTTGTGTTGAAACTGTTTGCTCTTGTAATGCTCTGTCCTACCGTTGAGTTTAACCAATACTTTATTTCTGAAAGACTGTTTGGGCTCACTGCATTCATCATTAGCTCCCAAAGGGAAGATTAATGGGGCTCAAACTCAGTAGAACTTGCTGAGGAATCATGATCAGGATACTGAGCCTGGGTCCCATTCTGAGAAGGGGAAAATCATGAGATTTCTCCCCAAAACAGATGAAGAAAAGAGGCCTGTCACCTGGATAAGGACACTTGAAGAGAGGGAGTCAAAGTTCCAGCTAGCCCAGAACTGTGACAATGGGTATTGAAACTTTTACCTTTGAAATCAGTAGCATAATCTAGATAGCAGTGATGGTTTTGTGGTTATGGCACTTAAGTGGGACTCATGAGGGCTGGATTCAAATGCCTGGTAGGGTGACCACCGGTCCCAAAATGCAGAGTTCAAGTCCCGGTCCTGGGCTGAATGACTCTGGGATAGCATTTGTCCCGAATTCCCTGCAGTGCTGCTCCGCACCTGCCCAAGGCTCAGGGGTGGTGCCTGCCTCTTCCCAGCATGGGCGATAGAGGTGGGCCTTACCCCCTGCACCCAGCCATGAGGCTCTGCCTCTGCTCCTCCTCTTCTCTCAGAGGTTCCACCTCCTGGCCAGACTGGAAGGAGCCAGGCTGTGGTAAGAGCTGCTCAGGGAGGCCAGGACCTTCCACCTGCAATGGGTGGCACTCTCAGGAGGCAGGGACATGGGTTGGGGGCTGCTCTCAGGCACTCCAGCTCCCCACCCAGGACAGATGGAGAGTTTGGGACTCCCCACAGCGACCTGAGCTTCTGGGCGGCTCTTACCATGGCCTGGCTCTGATTTCCAGCCTGAAGAGGGGGTGGGTCCTCAGGGGGAGAGGAAGAGCAGGGCAGGGCCTCGGGAAGAGGAGGGATGGGGCCTCAGAGAGGGCAGGGCTCCTGCATGTGTCCTGATTTTGCCTTTAAAAAGGGGTTGTCACCCTAGTCTCTGGTCTGTCATTTAACCACTCTGTGCCTCAGTTCCCTACTGTCTTGTCTATTTAGATTGTTAACTCTTCGGGGTAGGAATCGTCTCTTGATATGTGAACAGTATGTACATAAATTAGTACAATGGGCCCTGATCGCAGTTGGGGCCTCTAGGTGCTACAAAGGAATAATAACACTAATATAAATCCAGCCCAGTTCAGTAGTCCCTGAAAATTATTCCCATCTGCTGGGTGTTACGTGGTCTATGTGAAAAGAGCTGGTGCAGTCTCAATCCAGTCCACAGCAGGCAAATGTCCATGTCACAAAACCACTGGTTAGCATCCTGGTTGGTAGTTTGAACAAAGAGGTCAAGAAATGAATAGCCAGGAGAGTCTTTTCACCCCTTGAGATTGTTCCTCCAGGTCAAGACTGAGGCAGACTGTTGAGATTTGCTTGCACTGCCTCTATTGTACTTCTGGGAATAAAGAAAGAACTTTAGTCTCCAAGGCTGTAATCTAGTACCTTTCACACTTGATTTTAAAAAAGTAAATGAACTACTATGGAGAGCTCCAAAAACATGCCTTGCTTTTAGTGAGAACCCTGGATGAAGTTTTGGCCTTACTGAATAGCATAATGTCCATTGACTTCAAAAGGGCCTGAATTTCACCCTCTATTTTGAGCTGAAGTCATTGATTGGATTCTACTCTCTTCAGTGAAGAGAATCACATAGTAGTAAACTGAAGAGCACTGCTCTGGACAAACCTTTTAATTTCCATGCACACATAGCATCGCCTACTATAGATAATCCATTTCAAATAAAGAGAATCTGGGGAAAGAGAGGAACCTTGGAAGAGCTTAAAATACACTAAACAGAATAATATATTATAAAAATACTAGACAAGCCAGGAAGTTATGCATTTTCCAATATAGTCCTTCAAATTTTGCAAAAATCAATCCACTTCCTTATGTTGCTATCTTATTAAAATGCACCAGAGGTTAAATGAAAGGTAATATTTATAAAGGCTGTTACAAGAGAAAGGAACTGAAGATGTGCAGTAAACTAAAATGTGAGCTGCGAAAACACACTGTGTATATTTGTCTGCGTCTTTGACACAATAGATCCTTTTTCTCATCAACAATTTATATGTAACTATTTATATGAAACTGCGCTTAAATTTATACAGTAGCTTTTATCTAATAAAATATTGATTTTAAATTTTATGGTATATCTTCCTTGAACTTTGATCTTTCATACTTAGTGCTGTCTTGATGAAACATTTAGGAGTCCAGTATTTTCCATGTGAAAGGTAAATTCAGAGCCGCTAGCTGGCAGGCTTAGGTGATACACTTAGCCTCGGTTCACAGGATGCCTGAGCTGATCTCCATCTTCTGATCACAGGTGAGGAAAAATGAGTTTGTAGAAATCTCTAAACCTGAGACAACCTTTTGTGTGGATCATAAAAGCCAATTTGCAGTCTCTGTTGAAGTGGGCCTACCATGCTGCACTAAAAGGGAAGTGCTTAGGTGCATTGAGAATGCACTTCCACTCTCAATCTAAAAACCACTTCTGAGCCAAAGGCATAGTGGTGAGAGAAACCAATTAAATTTGCTCTCCATATAGGAAAAAAGCCAAAATATTTTCAATGTATTTTGTCAAATGTGTGTAAAGACTCTGACATCCACTTTAATGACAATTACTAAATATATTTACTTAATATCCCCTAATTTAGTTTGATTCTGCTCTATTATAGTAGCATAAATTAACCCCACCAAAGTCAATGGAGCTGTGCCCATAGAAAATACAATATACAAAAAGTGAGAGGATAATCAAGCCAACTATACATAGTTTTTCATTATGTTTGAAATTAGGAAATCAGACCCAATTTAAATATGCCATGAATATTTACACAAACAAAGCTAATTACTGGGCCAGATATGGGTTCAAAGTTGGAAAAGAGGATCATCCATTCAATAATCCCAGATTTTAAATTAACAGATTCTGGTATTAAACAAAATGCTGACACTCCCCACAGACTAGGACTATCCAAGAAGGACAGCCAGCACACTACTCTTTTTGGAGAGAAGCTGCACTGCATATTTTTTTTTTTTTGGTATGTGGTTGTTATTAAATTTAAAAAGTAACATTAAACCAGATGACCAGACTCCACTTTTGAATCAGACATTAAAAGACCTGCCAGCTGCATTATTAATATAGCTAAAGTAACTGCTGACATCAAGATGAACTCTAAGAATTCATAATTTGCACGCACACCAGTCTGGAGCATCACTATTCTGTACAATAAAATAAATTAACAAAATGTCCTAAACCTTTTGCTCCTTGTACAAGGTGAACGATTGAATAAGGATCTGTAAAATATTATGGTCTCAAAAATATGTATGTACAGTGACAAGCTTCTGGCTCAATTGCATCAGGTACAATGGACTTTGCTCTGCAATCTGAAAGCCTGGTCACCAATTAGGCATTGTATGTGTGTGTGTGTGTTTCGTTGCAACCCCTCTTGCATTAGATTGGAGACTTAAATTCTTCTAAATGGAGAAACATGGTTGCATTATCCAAACTCATGTCTTCTAGAAAACATAATAATGAAAATCTGAACTGAAGTCTTCAAATGAAAGTAAATTTTCTCTACGATACAGCTAACCTACTGAAATATACAAAATACAGTTTTGCATTCAAGATATTGCCATTGAATTGACATTGTAAACTCATCTTCATATGATGTACTATCTAGTCATTTTCTTTAAACTATTGGAATGTGAAGAAAAACATTTAAATTTGTAGTGTAAGAACTGACTGGTAGAAGAAAAATAGACATTTCAGAGAAAACTTGAGGAACTGCATAATCTGCTCATACATTTTCTGCATTTTTATTCCCTGATTTCTCACAACTACAAGATATATATTTTATTAAAACAGGCCATTTGTTTCTAATTCATCTGCTTCTGACACAGGTTGTTTTATTTTGTGGGCCAGTTTCTCTGTGAAACTGGAGCAATAGCAAAGTAAGCATTAAAAAAACCCTATCTTCCCTTTGTGATCTCAGGGTAATGTTCCATATTTATACCTGTTTATTGAGGAAGCAACATAGCCAATGACTGTCATAAAATAGGTACCTGAGCTGGAAGAAATACCTTAAAGCAGCCCACAAGGAATCAGCAAACTACCACGCATCACAACTTGGAGTGGTGTATGAATTGAAGAAATGAAGAAATCTGATGAGGTTCAATAAGGATAAGTGCAGGGTCCTGCACTTAGGACGGAAGAACCCAATGCACAGCTACAGACTAGGGACCGAATGGCTAGGCAGCAGTTCTGCGGAAAAGGACCTAGGGGTGACAGTGGACGAGAAGCTGGATATGAGTCAGCAGTGTGCCCTTGTTGCCAAGAAGGCCAATGGCATTTTGGGATGTATAAGTAGGGGCATAGCGAGCAGATCGAGGGACGTGATCGTTCCCCTCTATTCGACATTGGTGAGGCCTCATCTGGAGTACTGTGTCCAGTTTTGGGCCCCACACTTCAAGAAGGATGTGGATAAATTGGAGAGAGTCCAGCGAAGGGCAACAAAAATGATTAGGGGTCTGGAACATATGAGTTATGAGGAGAGGCTGAGGGAGCTGGGATTGTTTAGCCTGCAGAAGAGAAGAATGAGGGGGGATTTGATAGCTGTTTTCAACTACCTGAAAGGGGGTTCCAAAGAGGATGGCTCTAGACTGTTCTCAATGGTATCAGATGACAGAACGAGGAGTAATGGTCTCAAGTTACAGTGGGGGAGGTTTAGATTGGATATTAGGAAAAACTTTTTCACTAAGAGGGTAGTGAAACACTGGAATGCGTTACCTAGGGAGGTGGTAGAATCTCCTTCCTTAGAGGTTTTTAAGGTCAGGCTTGACAAAGCCCTGGCTGGGATGATTTAACTGGGAATTGGTCCTGCTTTGAGCAGGGGGTTGGACTAGATGACCTTCTGGGGTCCCTTCCAACCCTTATATTCTATGATTCTATGATTCTATGAATTTTTTACATTTCTTTGAACCTGAGCTATGAATAGTTTCTTTTAAATATGGTTGAAGAGGTGGGCATAATGTTTTATTTTGGCATTATTTTGCTTTAAAACAGGCATTGTTTTCAAAAAGTTGTGAAAATGAAAAACATGGAGATTCTCCTGACTGTAGTACTTCTGAAGAATAGTGCCAGTGAACACATTCTCTCTCTCTCACATAGAATCATAGAATCATAGAATATCAGGGTTGGAAGGGACCTCAGGAGGTCATCTAGTCCAACCCCCTGCTCAAAAGCAGGACCAATCCCCAATTAAATCATCCCAGCCAGGGCTTTGTCAAGCCTGACCTTAAAAACTTCTAAGGAAGGAGATTCCACCACCTCCCTAGGCAACGCATTCCAGTGTTTCACCACTCTCCTAGTGAAAAAGTTTTTCCTAATATCCAACCTAAACCTCCCCCACTGCAACTTGAGACCATTACTCCTTGTCCTGTCCTCTTCTACCACTGAGAATAGTCTAGAACCATCCTCTCTGGAACCACCTCTCAGGTAGTTGAAAGCAGCTATCAAATCCCCCCTCATTCTTCTCTTCTGCAGACTAAACAATCCCAGTTCCCTCAGCCTCTCCTCATAAGTCATGTGTTCCATCCCCTAATCATTTTTGTTGCCCTTCGCTAGACTCTTTCCAATTTATCCACATCCTTCCTGTAGTGTGGGGCCCAAAACTGGACACAGTACTCCAGATGAGGCCTCACCAATGTCGAATAGAGGGGGACGATCACGTCCCTCGATCTGCTCGCTATGCCCCTACTTATACATACCAAAATGCCATTGGCCTTCTTGGCAACAAGGGCACACTGCTGACTCATATCCAGCTTCTCGTCCACTGTCACCCCTAGGTCCTTTTCCGCAGAACTGCTGCCTAGCCATTCGGTCCCTAGTCTGTAGCTGTGCATTGGGTTCTTCCGTCCTAAGTGCAGGACCCTGCACTTATCCTTATTGAACCTCATCAGATTTCTTTTGGCCCAATCCTCCAATTTGTCTAGGTCCTTCTGTATCCTATCCCTCCCCTCCAGCGTATCTACCACTCCTCCCAGTTTAGTATCATCCGCAAATTTGCTGAGAGTGCAATCCACACCATCCTCCAGATCATTTATGAAGATATTGAACAAAACCGGCCCCAGGACCGACCCCTGGGGCACTCCACTTGACACCGGCTGCCAACTAGACATGGAGCCATTGATCACTCCCGTGAGCCCGACAATCTAGCCAACTTTCTACCCACCTTATTGTGCATTCATCCAGCCCGTACTTCTTTAACTTGCTGACAAGAATACTGTGGGAGACCGTGTCAAAAGCTTTGCTAAAGTCAAGAAACAATACATCCACTGCTTTCCCTTCATCCACAGAACCAGTAATCTCATCATAGAAGGCGATTAGATTAGTCAGGCATGACCTTCCCTTGATGAATCCATGCTGACTGTTCCTGATCACTTTCCTCTCATGTAAGTGCTTCAGGATTGATTCTTTGAGGACCTGCTCCATAATTTTTCCGGGGACTGAGGTGAGGCTGACTGGCCTGTAGTTCCCAGGATCCTCCTTCTTCCCTTTTTTGGAGATTGGCACTACATTAGCCTTTTTCCAGTCATCCGGGACTTCCCCCGTTCGCCACGAGTTTTCAAAGATAATGGCCAATGGCCCTGCAATCACAGCCGCCAGTTCCTTTAGCACTCTCGGATGCAACTCGTCCGGCCCCATGGACTTGTGCACGTCCAGCTTTTCTAAATAGTCCCTAACCACCTCTTTCTCCACAGAGGGCTGGCCATCTATTCCCCATGTTGTGATGCCCATGCACACATACACACACACATACACACACACATCAGTCTGGCAGTTAGCCAACAAATTGAAAAGACCATACTGGTTCTCCAGAGATGTTATGCTGAGTAATTTTGAGATCTGTTTGTGGTCTTTTGTTTAGAATGTAAGTATTTTTGTAATTTAATTCTATACATATGTTCTCTTAATAGTTGGGATCTTAAAATAATCTAGTTATTATTATTAAATACCTATATTTCCATACTTCACAGAGCCTCCATCAAGAAGAGGATCACATTATGCTAGGTGCAGTACAAACACAAAGGTGGACAATATCTGTGCCACAAAGAGCTTACATTCAAGAGGATAAGTGGCACATGGAGGACAGGAGAGTGGGAAACACAAAAACCTATGCAATGTTTGTGTAAAAATATACATTTTCCTCCTTTGCTTTGTACTATACGAATAAAAAAAAAGTATCGGATATCTCAGACTGCCCCAAGACAAAAATCATTACCTAGCCTACCTTAGCCACAATCAGTTAGCAGAGTTCATGTAGGTGGTGGCAGAGTGGGACTTGGAGAGGGAGCTGATGGAACAAAGGGAGTGTATTCACTGCATAAGCATGACTGTGGAAGAAAGCATGAGGACATTTGTGGGGGAAGTGGATGCTGGAGGCTGGCATAGTTGGTGAAGGTGCAGTTCTGACAGTGTGACAGAAGAGTTACTTACTTACCAGTGCTTTTCAGTTCACTTTTAAATTTAATACCACAACCAAGAGAACTGGCACAAATATTGAGGTACAGATATTGTCAACTGAGTTTATGCAGAAAGAACACATAGTAAGGTGAAGCATTCCAATCAAGCTTACCTTCAGGCTCCCTAATCTTTCTTCCTGCCGCAGACTTTCGAAGCATACTCCGTCCTGAGTTGAACAAGCTAGTTAACTCATCAAGGGGACTGGTCAAGGGTCTTGAGTTTGTAGGGCTGTATGGAAGTGTAGATGATGAGTTGGAGTTTGATTTCCTGTGCTCAGCTCTTACCACCTTTACTGGGGAGTAAGGCAGCTTGGAGAATGGGGAAGATGAACCTCCAACTTGAACAGGACTTGGTCTCTGAGGTACTTTTGATGGATCTGAGTTTGTTCCTGTTTTCCCTGTATTAACCAGAAAAGTAGCACAAGTCTCTAGGGGGAAAGTAAAATGTGAAGAAGGTCGATAGGAAACAGATGGGGGAATAGGAGGAGGTGGGGGAGGGAGAGGAGGAGGAGGAGTTGAAGGAGGAGATACTCTGCTTGAAACACTAAATACAGCCAAACCTGGGGATGAAGGCCTTTCATTCTCCCCTTTCTGGTTTTTGGAATACTGTGGAGATAGAGGACTTGAACCCTCTGACTGCACAGGATATTTTAGATTTGTTTCCAGGACAGGAAGCTTTTTCACTTCTAGTGGTGTTAGGGGTGATTCATCAGAAGCAGGTGAGCATGTTACAGGGGTTGGAGGAAACACAAGAAGTGGGGGCCTATGGGGAAGCAAGTTTGGGAAAGGGGCTGGAATGTCATAAGAGTCTTTATAGCCCACGGCTGCTTGATTATTTGCATCAAGTTCTTCAACTGGTACAGAGTTTTTGCTCTCAAACAACAGCGGAGGAGATCTGGTCACTAATGGAACCATCCCATTACCATTGCTGCCTTCTTCCGGTAAAAAATATTTCATCTCTTCATAAACAGACTCTCCTTGGTCTGGGCTTTCTGGTTCAGCAGAACTATTCATCATAGCATTCCCTACCATTTCAATATACACCGGCTCAGTTTCCTCCTCTTCCTGTGATATACACAAACTCAACATGCTGTGATGTGGCCCATCAGCAGAAACTGCTCTTTGTATTGTCATAATGTCATGACCACCTGTTTTAGATACTACATTTGAATGTTTCACATCCCCAGGCTTTTGGCCAGATATCTCTTCATAAGAGCCACTGAGCTTTGTGTTGGGACTTCTTTTTGGCTTTCTGGGAGGAATCTTTTTCATGGTGCTATAATCATCACTGTGTGGCCTTGGTCGGGTCAATACTGAAAGGGAAATATATATATATTAACAACAGATCAAGGTCTTGAGTCTTCTGCAAGATAACGGCTTACAAAGGTTTTGTACTTAAACCTTAATTCAATAGCATTCAAGGTATTGTAATGAGCTCTGGTCAAAAGCTAACCCACACACATATGGAATAAGAGATAAGACTCGGGACTTTCTGCTTCAAAAACCACTGGCCTCTATCATTGGAGGTGAAGAGATGGAATCTTGCCTTGCTATCAGTAGTATTAAAGTTTAGTCATCAAAGTAATCAGTAATACCGGAACATGAGGGAGGACATTCTCTCAAAGGTTTAGAGCTGGCATAACCAGGTTGTAGTTACCCTCCTCACAGCCTGTGGTGCAGGAGGTGAGGAGGGGAAGTGGATGGCATGCCAGGGGCTATCCTCCACTGGTAATTGATCCCTTAGAACCCTGGCTAGCTGTCACCAGTTAGAGTAGCCCCAGGCTCCACTTGGGGTAGAGAATCATGGAGCTATAGCTGACTCTTTGGACAGACCTCCAATCTGTCATTCCCATCAGAACTTGGGCAAAGTAAAGAATCTGCTCCGATAATTTCACATTTATTTAGCCCATTACCTTCAAAGATGCTAGGTGACTTATAAATTAGTACATATACACTTTCCCTGACTTTCTGAGGAAACTACAATCCGTCAGTGATGTTCCAGAAAACACCCTCCTGGCCCCTATGGATGTAGAAGCCCTCTACACCAACATTCCACACAAAGATGGACTACAAGCTATCAGGAACAATATCCCCGATAATGCCACGGAAAACCTGGTGCCTGACCTTTGTGACTTTGTCCTCACCCACAACTATTTCACATTTGGGGACAATATATACCTTCAAGTCAGAGGCACTGCTATGGGTACCCAGATGGCCCCACAGTACGCTAACATTTTTATGGCTGACTTAGAACAACACTTCCTTAGCTCTCATCCCCTAACAACCCTACTCTACTTGTGCTACACTGATGACATCTTCATCACCTGGACCCATGGAAAAGAAGCCCTTGAGGAATTCCACCATGATTTCAAAAATTTCCATCCCACCATCAACCTCAGCCTAGACCAATCCACACAAGCGGTCCATTTCCTGGACACTACGGTGCTAATAAGCGATGGTCACATAAACACCACCCTATAAGGGAAACCAATGACTGCTATACCAGGACACACCACACGATCCATTGTCTACAGCCAAGCTCTAAGATACAACCACATTTGCTCCAATCCCTCAGACAGAGACAAACTCCTACAAGATCTCTATCAAGCATTCTTAAAACTACAATACTCACCTGCTGAAGTGAAAAAACAGATTGACAGAGCCAGAAGAGTACCCAGAAGTCACCTACTACAGGACAGGCCCAACAAAGAAAATAACAGAACACCACTAGCTGTCACCTTCAGCCCCCAGCTAAAACCTCTCCAGCGCATCATCAAAGATTTACAACCTATCCTGAAAAATGATCCCTCACTCTCACAGATCTTGGCAGACAGACCAGTCCTCACTTACAGACAGCCCCCCAACCTGAAGCAAATACTCTCCAGCAACCACACACCAAAAACGCTAACCCAGGAACCTATCCTTGCAACAAAGCCCGATGCCAACTCTGTCCACATATTTATTCAAGTGATACCATCACAGGACCTAATCACATTAGCCATGCCATCAGGGGCTCGTTCACCTGCACATCTACCAATGTGATATATGCCATCATGTGCCAGCAATGCCCCTCTGCCATGTACATTGGCCAAACCGGACAGTCTCTACGCAAAGGAATAAATGGACACAAATCTGACATCAGGAATCATAACATTCAAAAACCGGTTGGAGAACATTTCAACCTCTCTGGCCACTCAGTAAAAGATTTAAGGGTGGCAATTTTGTAACAGAAAAGCATCAAAAACAGACTCCATCGAGAAACTGCTGAGCTTGAATTAATATGCAAATTAGATACCATTAACTTGGGTTTGAATAGGAGTGGCTGGGTCGTTACACATATTGAATCTATTTCCCTAAAGTTAAGTATCCTCACACCTTCTTGTCAACTGTCTAAATGGGCCATCTTGATTATCACGACAAAAGATTTTTTCTCCTGCTGATAATAGCTCATCCTAACTAATTAGCCTCTCACAGTTTGTATGGTAACTTCCAACTTATCTGTATGTATGTATATATATCTTCTTACTATACGTTCCATTCTATGCATCCAATGAAGTGGGCTGTAGCCCACGAAAGCTTATGCTCTAATAAATTTGTTAATCTCTAAGGTGCCACAAGTACTCCTGTTCTTTTTATATATACACTAACATTAACATAAATAAAAATTGTCATTATTTCAAAGAACCATTTGATTGTAGATAAATGATTCCTCCCTAGCACTGCTGGATACAGAAGGCCCAAACACTGTGCAACTGCTGCAGTTTCACTGAACTGGGATAGAAAGCCTCAAACATGGACTGGAACTCTCCATCCTTTAACTGCTTCTCTCCCCTCTGGAGCACAAGGAGCGGTTTCAGGGGTGGATGGGCCAGAAGGAGGATAGGAAAGATGGAAATAGATCTGACATAGACACATCAACCTAAATTATCAGGCAAAGAGGACATGCAGGGCCTCTAGCCACCATACTAGTGGCTACAGAGTGGTTGTACATTATTTCCCACCCCGATTGCAGCAGAGGAAGGAACTGCTAGCCTCTAGGCAAAATCTGATTACTCAGGCTTAACAAGGGAGAGTGAAAAGCATTTCTTCCTCTTTAATTTGAAGAAGGCAAGGGAGCAAGACTGCTTTAATCAGAATTGCAGTTTACACACTGAATGCTTTGAAACATTTGTGGACTTTCATTCTATTTCAGTATGATCTGCGTACCATTACATCCAAGTTCACCACATGTGAATTCTCATATAAGTCACTTAACTCACAACTAAAGTGACGCTCTCTGGTGTGGTTTATTCTTGTGCCTTCATATTAATGTGGAGAGAAAGAGTAGATAATTTAGAGCTAACCTGGTAAAATTCAACATTCAAAATGTTCTACTTTAGCTGTCAAAAGAATTATAACACTGTTTAAAAGGTAAAATAAAATAGTTAATAGGGCAGAATGGCTAAAATTGACACAGCTCACTTATCTCCAGGGAGAACTCTGTAAATAGGTTTTTGTTGTTGATAAACTAGGAAATTAGAACAAATGAATAGTTATTTTCTGATTTAGAAATTACTGATAAATTGGCAATTTTATTTACTGCCACTGAAGAAATTCTAAGGAAATGAGACTTTATGAAGGCATCTGAAAATGTTTTAAAGATTCAGAGTCAAAAGATCAATGTTTGTGTGGGTTACTTCCTTTCTGCCTAACCTTCATTAGCTGTTTCCTTAGAAGCTGCCGACAGGCAAGCGCTAACGGCCTCGTATGAAGCGCTCAGTCGTGTGTTGGGGTCCCTCTTTGGTTTGGGAGGAGGCTGTTTCCTTGGTGATGGCAGGCTATTACTATCATCCATGCTGAACACAGAGTGCAGGGAGGGGGATCTGATGGATGATCCAGCCACAGAATGTACCAAGACATCCACTGCCATGGGGACAGGCACAGAACTGGAATGAAAATGCTTAGGCGTTCGGCAGCCGGCAAAGCTGTCCTCAGAGACTTTCCCACCCCTATCTTCAGCTCTGAAAACACAGAAAAGATGCCCAGATGCATTATTCAAATGATAACAATGAACCTGTTCATGCAAACATAACAATGGCTTTTTGGTAAACAATCTTCCAACACCCCTGGTGTGCCTAGAGGGTGTGTAGTAATCTTCTGACAAACAAATCCAGATCAAGCTGCTAGCATTCTTCCATTTCCTGTGTTATGATAAAAGAGGACACTGGATCTTTTTCACCCAAATACAGCTTTCCTCAAGCACTTTCATATTGTTGATCAGACATTCATTGAATGAATTGTTCACACTTTGATTGTTAAGCACAATCAAGAGCTAGGATTTCAATCTGAATGATCATTTCTGGGAAATGCATTTTAATAGAAAGTTACTGAGGCAGCAAATGCTGAACTTTCATCACTGTTTTCTAAAAAAGACAACTAGAAATTCTGCTTATGAAATCCAGATCTTTAAAATATTGTAACCTTTTAACAGATGAATTTGGCTTTGTGTTATATCCTACCAAAACACCAAAGTCTTCTTGTTTAAGCTTTCCTCTATTATCATTTTGAGCACAACTGTGGATTTTTCTAACTTATTGTAGTGATTGTACTTAAAATCTCTGCAGTTTCCATTATATACTGGAAAATAACGTTGCTAGCTCAATTCCAACAAGCTGGTGAAAATTAGACCTCCCCCGCACCCCCCTGCACCAAAGTCCTTCAACCTTAAAAAGCAAGAGTTACTTAGATTAAAAGTAACTGAAGACACCTTCCAGATGTCTAAAACCAGCCTTGTAATACAGTGTAGTAACGTACTGTAGTAACTAAAAGATGGCAGTACAAGAACTTTACAAACAAGCTCTCCAGCATTTGTTTTTATAATTGTATTTCTGCATGGCAGATCACCAGCAGAGCTGGATTCAACTACAGGATATAGCCAGCTGCCCATGTAGTACATGAAATAGCTAAAGATGAAAGCTTGGTGCTCAGTGGATAATTTGTTTTCAGTGTAATGTTTAATTACAGTCTTTCCTACAAAGGCATTTCCTTCAGTATTTAATCACTGGGATATCTGAAGTTAATTAAACAGACCCACTGTCATTTTTACTTCAATAAAAATCATCTGACAGAGTCAACGGAGGCAAGGGGGAGCTGTTTCTGATAAGATACAATGAGCTGGAATCAAGCTTCTGTGGAAAAATAAACATTCCTATGATCAGTGAGTTATAGACACAGATAATAAGTTTCTATTACAAAAACCACCTCTCCATGCAGGTATCTGTATAGGGATGGATGCTAGAATATTTGCTAGATTTGCTAGAATAGGTTCATTAAACTTCCAATTAAAGCTAAATGTTAGGCGATTTTTTAAATGAGAAGAAAAGATCCTCTTGGCAATCTATTAGGCACATTTCTCAGTCTGGACTTCACTGCCTTTTTTATGCCTTCATAGCTGTTCCTGTTATCTTGGCACGTATCCAGCTGAATTTTCTAAGTTAGAGTTATTATTATTTATTATTATTTATTTATTAAAGTCTCACTTAAAATCTATTTCACTTATACTGAAACACTATTTATTTTTAAATGCTAAAATGTCTGACAGATTTAAACAATAGTTATTGTATGTGCTGATGCCTCCTGAATCTGATAGCTTGTACATCGTTGCTTTATGCAGCTAAAATTAATTACTTGATTTGGCTTTACAAACTAGAAAAGTATTTAATGAAGACCCAAGAGTCATTTAAGCATTTAAAGAAGCCAGAGTCAAGTTTACATATGAGCATTATTACTGCCATGACTAGCATGGACTGCACTGAGAACTTTAGGAAAACTGATTCCTACAGTTAGAGAAGTTGCTTTCCCTCCTTACCTTTTGGGGGCTTCTTCTTGCCTGTTTCTAACCTCTAACTTTTCCCTACAATAAGCAGCATTCATTTCATTGCGGAGCTGGTCATTTTCCCGAGCAATGTCAGAAGCATTCTGAATGACCAAAGCATCATATGCTTTCAGCCCCATATCCTCTGCATTCTGCAGAAAGCCTTTGATTGATGTGACCTCTTGCTGTTTGATGCTCATCTTCTGTAGCAAACGCTGGCGAGCTAGAAATCCTCTTACAACTGCCATAATGGAAGAAAAAAAGATATAGATCAATGAAAGATAGAATTCAACAATGAATAACTTAATATTATTGTGCATTCAGCTGTAAAATGGATAGTGTGAATAAATATCTAGCAATATTCCTTTATAAAAGGAGAAAGAAATATTAGGCTTTCTCTACCAATTGCATACCAAAATGGACAATATGCATTTTTTGCTCACTAATAACAATGCCTAAACTGAGGCATAGTAATAAACTCATTTACCAGTTTGAGTTACCATTACTCAGTATTTAGTTTCACTGGCAATTTTTCTCCCCTTTGCTTATATCACACTATGAAGCTTACGCTAGGGAGTGTGAGAGGAGAATATTATGGCACAAATTTAAAACATCATTTGGCTCACAATGTGCTAATTTTCTATATGATAGAATGTACAGTTTGTGAACTTCCTCATAGTGGGAAACAATGTTGGCACCTGTCCAATTGCAAAAGAGTTAATAGCCTTTTCTTACATTCATTCAATGTTTCTCTCCTTATTATGTACAAAAATTAAACTCTTAGTCTCCCAACCTATGACAAGAGATTAATAAAAACTGTCTAAGGGGATAGAGTCTCTGGGTTCCATATATTATAAAGAATGTATATTTACATTCTTTGTAATGTAACAGTATCATCCTTTGAATACTAGAGTTTTTCATATGGACATCTGGATACAATTGTTATTTTAGATATATGTTGTTCCAAGAGAGGTGGGTGGATGGAGTTATTGGCCTACCTATGGGGGCAGTAATAATTGAGTATGTGCTGTGGCTTAGTAGGAAGAGTGAGCGAACTGTATTGTACTTTACTTGTAATTTTAAATAATCAACAGAATACTCAGAGTTTGTGGGTGGATATTTTATTCTAAATCAAATTGTATATATACACACACAGTACAAGGAACAGATAGCGTAGTGTGCATAAAGGTCTATTTGCATGAGTTTGGGATGATCACATTACACATGAGTGATGAAGCCATAGGCGAGTTATACACGTCATTTAAAATTATGTTACTAAAATATTCATACTACACCACCATCATGTATATTCTACACACATGTCACACTTTACAAGAAACAATTTCACAAATGTTTTAGAGAATTTTAAAAAGTGCTTGGACTATTTCATAAGTCCTTCTGCCTGAAAATCATGTGCATTAGTTCCCCATAGTAAAAATGTAAAGGATTCAGGGAGAAAAAATAAAATAAAATACATATATTTAAATGTAATACACCCCTACAATCACCAAATAAAGTTTTTCTTTACATTCATGAAAATGTCACAAATTAAAATCACATGTATCGTCTTTTTCCAGGGTTAGAAGTGCAGTGTGTCCCACTAGGAAGCTGTTTTAGGATTATTTAACTGATGCGAGAAATATTTAGGTGATTTTACCACTTTGACTTTCATCTAGTAAGAACACATATCCACATTGAGTCAAATCTCACTCATCTCCTTCACGCAGTTAGTCCCATTACAGCCACCGGAAATATTCCTGTGAGTAAGGTGAGCAAAATTTGACCACAGCCTTTATTCAGTGTTGAGGTCAAGGGAAAAAAACACCAAAACAATGAAAAATATGATGTTAAAGTTTTAAGGTAAAGACATGCCAAAAATCTAAAAAGCATAAGGCTTTTTTTTTTAATTGCACAATTGAATATTTAGCTCTCAGGAATGCCATAGTATAAAATGAAATAGAAAACAGTCATGCTAAACTAATCTACGGGAAAAATGTGTTCCAGGGATGTAAAATGTTACTGAATAAAATAAAGAGGATAAAGCTGAGAGCAACATAAGGTATTTGCTATCACCTTCCTTGTCCTTGTTTATATATTTATAATTAGATTTTCTTAGGGATGCTCAGTGTTTAATTGCTTGAAATGCAGGAAAGGTTAATGTGAATATATCAATATTCTCTGTGTCCAAAATTCACTGGGGTTTGAATTGACCCAGTCTTATCTATTTCAAGCATGTTTATAATGGAGGAATTTGAGGGTTTACATTTCCATTATTGTAGCCAACCATGTCTCAATCTCTCTAGCCACATTTTATAATAAAAGTTGACTTCTTTAACATCAGAAATATTAATGAACTAACCTTATTTAGTTCAAAAGGAAATTAATAGTGAATTTTCTTTTGACAATTTTATGAGAGGCTTCATATTTGACACACACATTACTGAATCTGAACTCATAAAATGCTGGTGTTGAGGAGGTAATGAATACATGCACAGAACATAATCTAGGAGAGTTCACTGCTCTCAAATACACAATATTGAAAGAGCTTAATGATACAGAATTGTTCCTTCACCTGCTGTACTTTCTGAAACATATTTTCAGAGCAAATGGGATATTTGCTAAACATTTAAGCAGAAAATCCTAAATCGCCTTGAAGAAAACACCATATCTCTAAAGCTCTGAAACCTTTTTAACTTTGTTTTAGATATTTTTGTTTTATTTTTTTAAAGATAAATAAAGCAAAAGTGAACCAATGGCAGAGGATAAGAAATATATTTGTGCTGGATAAATCTCCATTATGATTGTTAGCAGGACTGACAGAGGATGGGAAACTGAAATTGACATGCTGGTCATAATATTTTTGATGAAATATGCTGTTTCACTGAGGCAGAGATGTATCGGTTTTGACTAAGTTCATTGAGAAGACAGAGAGAAAGACTTTCTGCACCCATACCGCCTTCCACAAACTTTCTGAATTGAACAGATCTGGTTTCAATCCAAAAACGGACATTTCAACAAAATTCTGTCTTCATTAAAATGTTTGAGAGTTTTTGTTTTCATTCCAATGCAGAACGAAAACAAATTTTGAAACCTCCAATTGGAAGCAAAATACAAGTGTCATCTTTTGGCAGGCTCTACTGTTCATAATGTAGTCCTTACTGCATTGCTTTCCTCATTTATGTTGGCCACCTAAAATATTTGAGGTCCTGAATCTCCAAGGCCAGAGGTGTACCTGATTCTTGAGGGTTCCCTTTGGTACAAAGATTGATGTGTGGAAATTGTGGCGGGTTGTGGATTTGGCTTCCATACACAGATACATTAATTCATACTTTGGCTGGATCATGATGGAAAAACTAAAGGATAATTAGCTTTTCCCTCAGTCCTCCAATCAGTTCTGTAGTTGATTCAGAATGATCAGAACTGCTCCTGGGTAGCTGCCGTACTTGGACACTGAAGTACAAATGTACTGTGATAATCTGAAGTACTTGAGCTCACAACTTCTGGTTTATCTGGGATGGGTCTGGTGGCAATTTTCAGGGAGGGATACTTGGCTGTTTAAGTTGTTTACCTCCTTTCTCCACTACAGTCTGGGCTTGGTGACCTATCAACACATGATGAAAGACTTACCTGTTTTCTCAGGCCTTTGTTGAAGGCAGGGTGGAAAATTACTGAGGGGATGACTGGAAAGATTTGGATGGATGATGTATAAGATTTTTGTATGAGGGCTGTTTTTCTTTTGGAGAACTCTGAGGTGCTCTGTTATAATATTTTATGAAAATGATATACATTTTATACTGTGATTTGAATCTGAGATAGGCACAATGACTACATTTGAATAAATAAATGTAAAACTTCACTTTACCCATTTCAAGACTAGATTACCTATTAGAGATTGTCCACGTCTACAGATTTGAGTCTGTTCTGTACAATCTAATGACTGGTATTTGATGCCGTTGCATTATGCCCTTAATCAACATGTCATAAAGAAAAAGACATGTCTTTAGCTTCAAAAGATCTCTGGCCTGAAGTACAACAAGACTGATGTCCATCAGCCTAAGAGTACCCTACCCCTTGTGTGGCTGTCAGGAGACTCGGTGGGATCCATTTATTCTAGGGGAGAAGGGCCTATGTAAGGTCATGTTGAGTCATACTGCCTCTTGGGGAGGAGCAGAAGGCATTCCAAACCTCTCAAAGCTCCTGGGCTTGCAGTTGTTACATAATTGCAACTACACCTATTTGTGGAGTACAGCTTACTTTGCAGGCTGATGCACGGGTGGGGGAAGTCTGCCTGGGCCTTACTCAAGCCATCTGTGGGACAGGAATGTTCTTTATTCCATCAGCTTCCTCAGACTTCTCCACACGTGTGTAAAGACAGGCAAAATCTGCCCCATAATAGGTGAGAGTTTTCTAAATACTGTTCCTGAGAAAGTGAATTTTTAAATGGAAGTCAAATCTGGAGGCTGGAAACAAGAGGCCAAGAAACTGTATTTTGTGGGGAGCTAAGGAAGCATCCATCCTCCTTATTTAGGATTAAACTTTGCAGATGTCTTGTAAACCTCGTTATTATGGCAGCTGAGGAAGGTCTACTTTGTGGTGAAGTGGAATATTAATGGTCATTGAGTTCAAACTAGATACAATAAGGTGCAGATTTTCAACTTTTCTTGGTAGTCAGCATGAGAGAGAAAGCTGAATGAACCAGTTTTGCTTTTCTAATGCAGATAAATGTGTGGAGGCAATCGGGCTAATTGCATTTAAAGTTAGACATGTGCTTCAATACCTTTTTGAATGGGGGCCTGTGTAAACTAACATCCTCCAAAACCTGAAACATTATTAATTCCTATTATTATTTCCACACAGATGACTTTGTTCCCCTTGCTTCAAGTGTTCTCTCTCTTTCCCCTGCTTTCTCTCTACAACCCCCGTTTAGTGAAGAACAGATCGTTAAAGTGATAGGTTTTTTAAAAATAAATAAATATCCAGGACATTTTTTAGCCAACTACGTGACAACTGTAAAACCAAGACATACTTCTGTCTACTGAGTCAGCTTTTTTTAAAAAAAGTGTTAATGTGAATTGTTGATGCTACAAGCCAACTAAATACATAATGTATAGCGTGAAGGAAGCTGCTTTATACAAAGCAATATTCGCATTTGAAATAGTTATTTGAGATTCTGATTGGAAATAGAACAGAAACTACAGGAAATCAGGAGACAGTCGATAGTATCTCCTTCAAAAAGTGTGCCAAAAATGTCAAAATGACCTTAGTAAAGACACCAACATAAAAGTCAAAGAGAAAAAAAAACAAGCCAAAAGAAAATATGTAAGATACAGCAAATGAGAACAAAATAAAGACAACCAACACCCTAAATTAGTAGCATTAAAAGTAGCTGTTTTATGGATGAAAGATATATGTCAATATTAAAAAAGTTTGCATCTTCTATTTGTTATAGTGGGGAATTAAGAGTGATATTAAAAACACTTAAATCCTAGAAATATTGTCTGCTCTTTAAAAAACAAGAAGCATTGATAAAAAAAGAACTGATAAAGGAGCATTTAGTTTTAATTGCAGCCAACAACTAGAACTCAAACTGGGTTTGTCAGTCAAAAGGTGCACTTGTTAACAATGTTAGTCTGGACTCCTAAAAAATCTGTAGTCGGTTAGTTGGAGGTGGAATTGTTTGGAAATCTGTCAAATGCTGTCATAAATATAAAGGGAAGGGTAAACCCCTTTGAAATCCCTCCTGGCCAGGGGAAAGCTCCTCTCACCTGTAAAGGGTTAAGAAGCTAAAGGTAACCTCGCTGGCACCTGACCAAAATGACCAATGAGGACACAAGATACTTTCAAAAGCTGGGAGGAGGGAGAGAAACAAAGGGTCTGTGTGTCTGTCTATAGTCTGTCTTTGTCGGGGATAG
Organism: Caretta caretta; assembly: GCF_965140235.1. Lineage (NCBI taxonomy): Eukaryota > Metazoa > Chordata > Testudines > Cheloniidae > Caretta > Caretta caretta. The sequence goes on along the minus strand of NC_134206.1, from coordinate 108,049,768 downwards.
ACCAGGAATGGAGTCTTAGAACTTTTAGTAAGTAATCTAGCTAGGTACGTGTTAGATTATGATTTCTTTAAATGGCTGAGAAAAGAACTGTGCTGAATAGAATAACTATTTCTGTCTGTGTATCTTTTTTGTAACTTAAGGTTTTGCCTAGAGGGGTTCTCTATGTTTTTGAATCTAATTACCCTGTAAGGTATCTACCATCCTGATTTTACAGGGGGGGATTTCTTTATTTCTATTTACTACTATTTTTATTAAAAGTCTTCTTGTAAGAAAACTGAATGCTTTTTCATTGTTCTCAGATCCAAGGGTTTGGGTCTGTGGTCACCTATGCAAATTGGTGAGGCTTTTTATCCAACATTTCCCAGAAAAGGGGGGGTGCAAGTGTTAGGAGGATTGTTCATTGTTCTTAAGATCCAAGGGTCTGCGTCTGTAGTCACCTAGGCAAATTTGTGAGGCTTTTTACCAAACCTTGTCCAGGAAGTGGGGTGCAAAGTTTTGGGAAGTATTTTGGGGGGAAAGACGCGTTCAAACAGCTCTTCCCCAGTAACCAGTATTAGTTTGGTGGTGGTAGCGGCCAATCCAAGGACAAAGGGTGGAATATTTTGTACCTTGGGGAAGTTTTGACCTAAGGTGGTAAAGATAAGCTTAGGAGGTTTTTCATGCAGGTCCCCACATCTGTACCCTAGAGTTCAGAGTGGGGGAGGAACCTTGACAAATGCAATAACTAATCAGGGAAGAGAAAACTCCCATATCACAAAATGCTCTTGCACTCAATGTACAAAAATTATAGTTCTATAATTGTTACCTTTTTGACAAGTTATAATTTTCCTCTGCAGCTGAAGGCACAAATCATTGAGATGGTCAACTTGCCAGTACTTTAGAAATACTTTTTGGACTCCTATCTAAAATACAAACAGCAGAGAAACCTTTACCATCAAGAAAAAAAAGGGCAAAATGATAATAGATAAATAATGATCACACATAAAGCATCTAGCAAATGGTTGAGATGAGATCAAAAACTTAAAATAGTCACAATACCTGTATCTGGTGCTTTTCCCTTCCATTTATAAGACCACAAGGAAACACTTTGCTTTTGAAACTTTCCGAACATGCACAGACAATACAAAAAATCCTTAGCAGTTCTTTTTGTGTACCTCTTTCAAAGATATTTCTTTCTAGCAGCCTTAAAAAATCTGCGTCTTTACAAACAGTGATTACTGAGAAAACGGGAGTAATGATTAAGTAAGAGTTGCCTCATATGCTATTTTCTTCTCAGGATTTTTGTGGAAGAAGCATTTCTTTGCTACTTAGAATTTTAAAGAAGACACAAGCACTCAGTGAGCTATGCTTAACGATGAAGAATATAGCTCCTTTTGCTGCTGGGATTGCTATTCAACCTGTATGGTTAATAGGTGTATTGATTAATTTGTACAAGTCTGGCAATAATTGCACAAATTATTCCAAATTCTACTTGTTTGTAGCCTACAGGCCTGTTACACCAGTGCAGCCCCATTGAAAATATTTTCTGTGGGGATGCCTTTGTGTGACTGACAGCAGAATTTGAAAAAACAACCTTTGTACAAATGGACAAAAAAGCTCAAATCATCATAAGCTGACAAAACACAGAAGATATTGCACCTTATGTTGTGCTTTCTTCAGAATACCCCATATACGCAGCCAAGGTTACAGAATTAGCATACTACTATACTGCTGTTTGATTTCAACAAAATCTACAGTCAGTTAATAAAAGCATGTGCAAAACTCTGATTAAATAATTTAAACAATGATTCAGTGCTGGACATGCCTAAAACCAAAGTAAAGAAATGTCAGTACGCAATGATGAAACAAACCAACAGTTTCAAATCTCCCATGTAATCCAGTATGATATTTCCTGTAAAAATTCCTAAATATCTGGAAGAATATGATATTCACAAAACCAAATTTACAGTTGTGGTGGCTTCATTAACTTACACTATGTTGCTTGCTTTGGTTTATGTGTGTGTTGTGGGAAGGGGAGGTCCAAAATTGTCAAGATTCACTGTTCATGCTGTAGATACCGCCTAGCTATTCATTTGTTTTGTTTCATTATGTTTGTTGCATTCCCAGAAAGTTTCAGAGGATAGTTGCTCAATGTTTATTACTGCACAGTGTGCTGTCTTTCATTTTTGAAATTGCTCACAATTTTTGGCAGGAAACTGGTGTGACACTTTATACAATATCTACTCATTGTAGTATAAACCTGAGACACAGGTATTAGCAAGGAAATGTGCACACTTTCTTCAACTAACTGTTTTCTATTTGACCACTACTCACAGATATATGTCACTGATAATAATGAACTATGCTAAACTATTAAATATAAATCAAGTCTAGAAACTTAAAACCAAATTCAGAAATGGTTTAGGCCATTCTTCCATTCCTGTGACTTCATGGAGATTGGTGTTTCAGACCAAATGTTCAAAGTGGCCTTCAGTAATTTAGCTCCCTAATTTTGCAGATGAAAATGATAGGTGAGTTATCTAAATTCTGATTTGAGCATATAAATGTTAGTCTTCTATCTAATTTCACCAGTGATAGATAGACATTGTAAAAGCAAAGACTCTTTTCTAAAATTTCTATCTGTTTCATTCTCATGCACAATCATCATAGTAAATTAAGCCTTTTGAGGGAGATGGGAACTACATTTCACCAAACCTGCTTTAGTAAGAAACCTACAGAGAATCTTAGGCCTTGCCTACATGGGAAAATTCTTCAGCATAGCTATTCTGGAATAATTATTCCACTATAGCTATTTTGGAATAATTGTCCCATGTAGATACTCTACTGCAGAATACAAGTGATTTTATTCTGGAATAGTTACTCCTTTCACAAAGCGGAATAAAATTACTTTTCATTTGCAATAGAATTTGCAGACTCATTTCTCCCTACCTTTTACTATACAAGTATACTTGCTTATACAAGCAAGACTGCCCTTTCCTTGAGCCACAGAAATCCAACCACCACTTCCTTACTCAGCCAAAACGATCTTACCATGGTCTCTAGTGACCTCTTTATACTGCAGTCCATGAGGCCATTCCTCTATGGGGCTATCCTTGATTTATCAGCTGACTTCGCACAGTTGATCTCTCCCTCCTCCCCAAACTTTCATCATTCTATACCTGCCCAGTTCTCTTAATTCTCTGATTTGCACCTTTCATGTCTCTTTTGGTTTCTCCATTACTCCTTGGCCAGTCTCTACTGCCTTTCCTTAGGGCTCTGTCCTCAGGTCCCCTCTTCTTTTTTTCTCTACTATTTTCTGGATAACCTCAAATATTATCGTGGCTTCAACTATCATCTCTATGCCACTCATGCCCACATATCTCTCTCCACAAGCCGTCTCTCTTCTCCCACCACATCAAGTTTGCCACTAAGTTCTATGGGTTGTCACTAAGTTCTTCATCATCAACTTCTCAAACTCCACCCCACCAAGTCCCACCGCCCCAAACCCCTGTTCTTTTCTTCTCTATCTCTATGGGCAACACATTTACCATGCTGTTCTCATTTCTTGCCTTGATTACTGCAACCTCCTTCTCTCTGGTCTCCCTGCTTCTCGCTCCTTGACTCCATTCATCCAAAATCCTTCTGCTAGTATTATTATCATTATTTATTATTTGTATTAGAGTGTTTCTCAGAGGCCCCAGTGTTGGGCATGATGACACCCCTTAAAATCACCTTTTCCTTCTACTCTGATTATGTTACTTCCTCTTTTTACCTTCTTTCTAAGGTTTCCACTAGCCTTCTGTATCAAATTGAAGCTTTTCATTCTCAGTTTCAAGGCTCTGCACAGTTGTATGCCTGCTCTGATTTCTGCATATTACCCCCATAGCTCTACACAACTCTTCTTCCTAACCACCCTCTAAGCATCTTTCTTTCACTCTTTTCATGCCTGTTTCCATGCTGCTATAAAGTCCTCAGGGCAGGGATGATCTATTTTAAATTACCATGACATGTACAGGTTCCTAACTACCAAAATATTTAAAATAATAATGCAAAAAATATAGACCCTTTCCTGTGTTTATCATTTTCACTTCAGCGGATATATTTTTGTTGAAAAGATGAGTATTACCAACAGCTGATGCTAAATGATTTGCTCTCTTTTTCTACAAGCAAATATCTGACTGAATGAGCGGACTAACGCTTCCTCAAATTTGTACATCACTTGTATTTATTCAACACATTTTTGTTTTTGCAATTTTTCTTTTAGCCTTTGGATTGAACATGAAAAATTCACTTTGAGAATTTAAAACTCTTTATATATGAAATTTGTTGGTTAGTTGCACTTAGTCTCATAAGAAACACAGTATAACAGAGCATTGCCAGCAGATCGAGGGACGTGATCATTTCCCTCTATTCAGCATTGGTGAGGCCTCATCTGGAGTACTGTGTCCAGTTTTGGGCCCCACACTACAAGAAGGATGTGGAAAATTGGAAAGAGTCCAGCGGAGGGCAACAAAAATGATTAGGGGGCTGGAACTCATGACTTATGAGGAGAGGCTGAGGGGACTGGGATTATTTAGTCTGCAGAAGAGAAGAATGAGGGGGGATTTGATAGCTGCTTTCAACTACCTGAAAGGGGGTTCCAAAGAGGAAGGATCTAGACTGTTCTCAGTGGTACCAGATGATGAAACAAGGAGTAATAGTCTCAAGTTGCAGTGGGAGAGGTTTAGGTTGGACATTAGGAAAAACTTTTTCTCTAGGAGGGTGATGAAGCACTGGAATGGGTTATCTAGGGAGGTCAGGCTTGACAAAGCCCTGGCTGGGATGATTTAGTTGGGGATTGGTCCTGCTTTGAGCAGGGGGTTGGACTAGATGACCTCCTGAGGTCCCTTCCAACCATGATATTCTATGATTCGATGATATTCCCTAACTGGATGAGTTTATAATTAGATGGGAAGCTCAAAGAAGCCTATGGAGCTTTATAAGTGAATCCAAAAGGGACACAATCATGACTGAAGCAAATTCATTTTTAAATTTGCGTAAACATTATTTACAATTTTTTGCAACATGTGACAACTCTACTGACAGTACACCTTTAAACAACGTCTATTGTTGGCATGAAACATGAGATTACTTTAGTTTTAATTGAGCTTTGTATAGATCTACCTTTGAAATGAATCTTCTGAAGTTAATCTAGAACATCTATACTCACTCCACAATGTACAATGTTGATGCTCCGTGAGAGGGAGAATAATGAAAATGTTTGGATTTCATACATCAGTTATGTGTCTCATATAAAACCAGTTTTGAAACTACAGCCTGTCTTCATTTTGGTCTGCTCTCTAATCACATAAAGTTTCTTGCTTGTCAAGGGGGACAAAAAGGTTAAAATGTTCTCCAAGACACTCACTTCTGAATACTTTCAGGACTACAAAGTGCTCTCATCTGAGATTGAAATTTTAATGACATTCAGACTCTTATAAATGTAAACCATCTGTGAATTATAGTCATAGTTATTTTAATTAGAAAATCATTAGGGTTTTAATGTTATTTTTCAAAATGATACATTTTTAAAGATTAAGTAAAATTGTCATTGATGACTACCAAAGCTTCAATTACTGCTATTTTTTTTTTTTTTAAAGAAAAGGTGTAGGATGCAGAAGTACAGACATTCAAAATTACGGCATGGTCGCTGAGATGGAGTGTAGGTGGTATAAAGGCAGTATTAGTTCATACTTAATAGGTGTCAAGGGAATCTGTGAAGCTATTCTTTAGTTTAAAAAAGGCAATTTGTGGGAGTGCTGTGTGTTTCTGGCAGTACTTTCAAAATAGCTACCCAGAAAAGACAGACAGTTATAATATAAAGATATTTTACACAACACACATTTTCGCAGTACATTAATGAAATGTGAAAAAAACCAAACTAAACCTATTGTAAAATTTGTCTTTTTGTGGTATTAATGTCTGTAAAACCATTATAATGACATACACAGTTACAGGGCACAGATATAAGAACTGAACCATTATTCGTAAAAGCACTAACTTTCTGCTTTATTTATGAGCTTTTTCCTACACATTTTTAAGGCCTTGTTCCATTGAGTCTGGCATACTAATGACCTCTGATTCTGGCATGAACCTAATAAGATGTCAGTTCTGCAAATGCTTATGTATGCACTTAGCTTAAGGCACACGAATAGGCCCATATTCACATGAATAACAATAAGCATGTGTAAGTGTCTCAAGAATTGGGGCTTTAGAGTGTCCTCTCCTTGCTGCACTTCCGTTTCCTCTGGCCATGTACGGGGAAAGGTCCTGAATCAGGAAATGTCTGGGGTTTGTTGGGAAGCAGCAGCTGCATGGTGTGCCAGAAGATACACAGAAGCTGGAGGCAGAGAGGGACCCTTAGGAACTGAATGCAGAACAGGTTTTCACTGCCAGATATTACAGCTGGGCACAGGTCTCTATGGGACTTGTGGGGAGCTACCTGAGCTTGGCCTGGAAAACTACAAGATCCTATTTGCTAGAATAGAGACTGAACTGGAGAGGGCACTCCAGGCTTCAGACCTGAAGAGTCCTGACTCTTGATTGGACTGCCCATGGATTTAAACAAGAACCACTGTTGCTTACTTTAAATTCTAACAGTTTAAGCCACTGTACCAAGGGTAACTGCAACCTTTCCATTTCCTGCCAGCCTTAGTAAAGTACCCTTTCACTTAGCCTTGTGTCTGAGGGGTTATTGGGACACACCAGGGCTAGTCCCTAAAAGGCTTAGCTGCTGAAGCACCTACTGTGTCTACCTCTGAACCTGGTGTGCTACTGACACCTTGAGGGTTTGGTTTACTTCAGCACTGAGCAGCCCCAATAATTACAAGTGCTTCAAAACAGACCGACAGTTGTTACCTGAAAATGCTAGAAATATGCAGAGGGACCAAAAAGAAAAAATATGTATGAGTGTTGAGACAGACATACAGACAATGAGAGACAGCAACAGTTGGGAGCTGAAAGCCTGGAAGACAAAGCCAGATAAATAAAACAGCAGCTACATAGGTATGTGCTGCATGGGAAGAAAGAGATAAAGAGGGAATGAGAAGTACGTAGAGGAGAAAGGAAGCTAAAAGAGGAGGATTGCAAAAGCTTGGCTTGGGAGGAAAGGGTCAGGGGACATGTAATCAGAGAAAACAACTTCTGAAGCAAAGAGTTAGGCCTGGAGAAAGATATGGGCTGACATTTAGACACAAGTGCAATATAAAACAAATAAAGAGCTTTCAAGTCTTTAGGTCTTAACCAGATATATAAGGAAGAGACGAAAAAAGAAGAAAGGAACAGAACAGAAACACATTCAAGAAGCAAAAAGTTAAAAACAGGAACCTCAGTAGACAGAACATAAGAGCACATGTGCACACCTAGATCAAAATGAAAGACCCATCCCTTAAAGATCTCTCAGTCCAAGGAGGCTGTGACTAACATTTTTGTTTGTGTCCATTTATGTCACACAATGCAAATACTTTTTTAGTTGGCAAAATAAGGGTCCAATTTACTCCTTGGGTTCCTCCAGCAGAATCTTGCTGTGAGAAGTCCATCTGGAGGGTGGGATGCAGTAATGCTTGCCATGTTTGCTCTTCCAGGATTCCTGGAGCAGGTTGGCTCAGGCCAGGCAGTCAATAGGGCTGGCCCGGCATAAATAAATGGGAAAAAGGGTAATTAAAAGGAAAAGTCACAAGAATAAAATGCCTCAAACTGCATTGAAATTATTTAAAAACACCATAATAGAGACTCAAAATAAATGTATACCCCAATTTTTTTTTAAAAAAAAGCCACTAAACAGCAGAGTAAAGGAGGTGGGTAGCAGCAAAAAACCATCCTTTAAAAATTGGAGGTAAAATCCAACTGAGGAAAATAGAAAGGAACATACACGCTGTAAGTCAAGTGTAAAGGTATAAGGCAGGCCAAGAAAGAATTTGAAGAACAACCAGCTAAAGACACAAAAACTAAGCAACGATTTTTAAAGTACATCAGAAGCAGGAAGCCTGCCAAACAATCAGTGGGGCCACTGGACGTCTGAGCTCTAAAGGAGCACTTAAGGAAGACAAGAGCATTGCAGAGAAGCTAAATGCATTCTTTGCATCAGCCTTTGCTGCACAGGCCATGAGGGAGACTCCCACACCTCAACCATTCTTTTTAGGTCACAAATCTGAGGAAATGTCCCAGACTGAGGTCAATAGCAGAGGTTTTGGAACAAATTGATAAATTAAATAGTAATAAGTCACCAGGACCAGGTGGTGTTAAGGTTGTGATGAAACATGCATTTCTTTGTACCTGATAAGAGTCATGGACCAAATCCTGCATTATTTTAAATTCCTCTTTTGACACTCTGCTGGTGCAAAGTGGACTTTAAGCAATCCTAAACAGGCAGTGGGGGATTCCACTTGCATAAGGATTTAATTTTTTTAAAAAGGCTGAGAACCATAACATTTATAGAAAGAAAAGGAGTACTTGTGGCACCTTAGAGACTAACCAATTTATTTGAGCATGAGCTTTGAGCGATGAAGTGAGCTGTAGCTCACGAAAGCTCATGCTCAAATAAATTGGTTAGTCTCTAAGGTGCCACAAGTACTCCTTTTCTTTTTGCGAATACAGACTAACACGGCTGTTACTCTGAAACATAACATTTATAGGTCTTCCAAACTGGAGAGGGTAGTATGTTCAGGAACACTGTGGGTTTCTGCTATACCCCCAATAATTTCTATGAGTAAACCTCCAGCAGCACTGAACTCCTGGAAACATGCTGAGGCAATTGTTCAGTACCTGACTCTGAAGGAAGAGAATCAGCCACACTGAACTACCAGTACCATTTCCTGCACGACCTAACATTCCTCTGAATTCTCCCACCAACGTACCAATCCTGTTCAATTCTCCTCAGTTTATGAGATCTAAATGGTATAAGTGTTTAAGGCCATCGGAAAGAAAGAATAGCTGAGGGCTCTGGAGAAGGTCAGCTAGAAGTTACACCAAGGGTTAAAGTATTAAGCTAAAACAATGCTCCCAAAAAGCAAAAAAAAAATATGATTTCTGTTTCTTACCCAAAATAGTATTTCTAATATTCAAAGGTAGAAAGTTCATCTTACCCTGCTAGACTAACCTTTGATAACTACACCGTGCAGTTTTAAATCATAAAACACTTTTTTGGGAATAAAAATGAAAAGTTAGGATGGAGTTTGCAAAGATGCAAACAAGATCTGTATAAAATAACAGAAAAAGGATTAACTGCAGGCTACTGATGTCGGCCAATCAAAATTTAAAGTTGAGAGTTTTGACTAGAAAACTCAATAAGCTATTATGTTAACTACACCTTTATTGAATTTATATTTGCAAGTTCAACTGTGTGGGGAATGATAATCCAAATAAATGAAAGTTTTCTTCTGTCATTATGTAGTAGAAGATTGTTTGTGCCATATATTTGTCTCAAACATTGCTAACAATCTCAAGCTGTACATTGTGGGAGTAGTGTGTTTTGCTTAGTAAATATTGTGAAATATTTTTTAAAAATTGATTTTTTTAAAAAAATGAAAATGATAAGAGAATGTGAGGGTTAGAAATCTTTACTAGTGGAATGTGACTAAGGGCTGAAGACCAATTGGTTGTGTTCCACTAAAGTGGATAGTTTGATGGCCTCGGGGTACTTTTATTGAATTTGTCCCTGAATTTACTGGGTCTGATTCTTCTCCCACTAAAGTCAATGGCAAAACTTCCATAGAATCATAGAAATGTAGGACTGGAAGGGAGCTCGTGGGGTTATTTAGTTTAACCCCCTGATCTGAGGCAAGATCGAGTGAATTTAGACCATCCCTGACAGGATGTTTGTCCAACATGTTCTTAAAAACCTCCAGTGATGGGAATTACATAACCTTTGTTGGAATTCACTGGGAGTTGGACTGGGCCCATCATTTGAAATCTCAAAGAAGTAGGAATAGTGTATATTGGTTTAGAGATTTTTTTAGGGCTGTCAATTAATTGCAGTTAACTCACATGATTAACTCAAAAAATTAATCACAATTAAAAAAATTAATCCCGATTAATAGCAGTTTTAATCACACTGTTAAACAATAGAATACCAATTGAAATTTATTAAATATTTTGGATGTTTTTCTACATTTTCATATATATTGTATTCTGTGTTGTAATTGAAAAGTGTATATTTTTTATTAAAAATGTTTGCACTGTAAAAATGATAAACAAAATAAACAGTATTTTTCAATTCGCCTCATACAAGTACTGTAGTGCGATCACGTTATCATGAAAGAGCAACTACAAATGTAGATCTTTTTATTACATAACTGCACTCGAAAACAAAACAATGTAAAACTTCAGAGCCTACAAGTCCACTCACTCCTACTTCTTGTTCAGCCAATCACTATGACAAACAAGATTGTTTACATTTGCAGGAGATAATGCTGTCCTCTTCTTATTTAAAATGTCACTAGAAAGTGAGAACAGGCACTTACATGGCACTTTTGTAGCCAGCATTGCAAGGTATTTAGTGCCAGATAGGCTAAACATTTGTATGCCTCTTCATGCTTTGGCCACCATTCCACAGGACATGCTTCCATACTGATGACTCTCATTAAAAAAATAATGCGTTAATTACATTTGTGACTGAACTCTTTGTAGGAGAATTGTATGTCCCCTGCTCTGTTTTACCCGCATTCTGCCAAATATTTCATTTTATAGAAGTCTCGGATGATGACCCAGCACATGTTCATTTTAAGAACACTTTCACTGCGGATTTGACAAAACACAAAGAAGGTACCAATGTGAGATTTCTAAAGATAGCTACAGCACTCGACCCAAGGTTTAAGAATCTGAAGTGCCTTCCAAAATCTGATAGGAATGAGGTGTGGAGCATGCTTTCAGAAGTCTTAAAAGAGCAACACGCCAATGCAGAAACTACAGAACCCAAACTACCATTAAAGAAAATCAACCTTCTGCTGGTGGCATCTGACTCAGATAATGAAAATGAACATGTGTTGGTCTGCACTGCTTTCGATTGTTATCGAGCAGAACCCGTCATCAGCATGGACGCATGTCCCCTGGAATGGTGGTTGAAGAATGAAGGGACATATGAATTTTTAGCGCATCTGGCACGTAAATATCTTGCGAAGCCAGCTACAACAGTGCCATACAAATGCCTGTTCTCACTTTCAGGAGACATTGTAAACAAGACGCAGGCAGCATTATCTCCTGCAAATGTTTGAGTGATTGGTTGAACAAGATGTAGGACTGAGTGGACTTGCAGGCTCTAATATTTTACATTGTTTTATTTTTGAATGCAGTATTTTTGTCCATAATTCTACATTTGTAAGTTCAACTTTCACAATAAAGAGATTGCAGTACAGTACTTGTATTAGGTGAATTGAAAAATACTATTTCTTTTGTTTTTTTACAGTGCAAATACTTGTAATCAAAAATAAATATAAAGTGAGCACTGTACACTTTGTATCCTGTGTTGTAATTGAAATCAATATATTTGAAAATGTAGAAAACATCCAAAAATATGTAAATAAATGGTATTCTATTATTGTTTAACAGTGTGATTAATCGCGACTAATTTTTTTATTCGCTTGACAGCTCTAATTTTTTTTACTTGATATATCAGTGTGCTAACAATGTTTCCTTTGCAGTAGACAGCTACAGCTTGTTGTATGGCTGCACACTGCTCAAGTATGTATTTAAATTGAAAAGAAAGCCCTATCAAGGCAACAGCACAGAAAAATGATGTAAAAATGTCTTTTGTTAATAAGACTGCACTTTTACAACTCACATTTCAGCAGTTAAGCTAAGTGCAGCAGTAGAAGTGCTTTGTATTGTATGCCAGCTTTAATAAAAAAGCTCCTTTTTGTCCTAGTATAATCATCTCCAGCTCAACTTACCCAAATAACAAGCAACCTTTCATAAAACTATCAACACTTTTCTAACAAATACTTTCCTTTCAACATGGAGGCTGCTGAATCAAGCATACTCAAATTGGGTGGCATGGCGCATTCTAGCAATAAGTATAAACAATTTTTCACCCTTCTGCTCTGAAAAAAGTAGTCCAGAGTGTGCTTATTCTTCTTCCTCTACCACTGAATTTATAGGCAACCCTTTTTCTTGTGGTCTCATATAAAGTGGGGGGTTATTTCAGATTTCCATCACTTTCTTCTACTTTTTCATAGTTCATTTGGATTATACATTTATCAATCAATCTGCTAGTGCTCTTCAGGGAATAACAGGCAAGAATGCCGGGGAGGACTTTGCTTTGACTTATTCATGAACTCCTACATCAAATAAATTTTCTATTCCAACACTGATTCATTTGAAGTAATCACTGCTGGCAATAGGACAGACTAAATTGGTTATACATGCACCCCCTACCTCTGGTGTGATTTTTTAGTGATGCAGTACAAGGTGACTCCTTTTCTCAAGGCTTTGTTCACTGGCATCATTCTGTATTATTAATTCTTCATTTTCTTTTCTTTCTGCTTCCCCCCCTTGCCTTTTAAAGATTCCTCTACTGTTGTAGCACAGAGGAGGACATCCATGACAACTGCTGATTGTATAAGCTTCCTCTTTTAGACTGTTATTTAAAGTTCAACTTTCATGATTAGTCAAACAAGTCAAAAAATGAAAAGAGGGATTATGTGGCACACATTACTCACTGATGCTGGAGATGTGGATTCTTGCTTTTATGTCACCTACTGTGCTGGTTAACTCTTGTACTTACTGGGCCTTCACCTACAGCAAACTCACATTTTAACCTTATACTCTGGTTATTTCTCCCCTTCAGTCATGGACACCTCTCTGTCCACTCCCCATAGCTCACCACTGTTTGGGGTATGTGCATGGAGGGAAGGTCGTTTATTTGCCTCAGCGCATCTTCCTTCCCAGTGCTTCTAAGCCACTGATTCATTACTTCTCTTTAAATTCACCTTAAAAATCTTCTTATCCCTGCATCTTATTGTCTGCATTTCTCAAGTATTTTGTGATTCTCTGATTTGAAGGTTTCAGAGTAACAGCCGTGTTAGTCTGTATTCGCAAAAAGAAAAGGAGTACTTGTGGCACCTTAGAGACTAACCAACTGATTTGAAGGACATTGCATTGTATACTGTTGTATTTTTGCACAATTCACTTTTCAGCATGTCACATTACCTTACAGCTGGGACATCAACAATGTTTTAGAGATCACAAGTTTCCCTCCCTTTTACAGCAGAGATCCTGTTTAATAATTCCCTTTTTGCATTCCTATCTTTTAGGTTTGTTTTCAAATGCCAAGATCATTGTTCTTGAATTGCAGGCATTTACTGCTGGCCACTGCTTTTTAAATTCTCTTGTTCTAGCACTATTTCTAACTCCCGTGGAGTTCAACTCCACAGACACGATGCAGTGCACTTTCTGACTGGACTACAATATATAATTACAATTCCTCAGCATTTTTCCTCCTTGACACTTGAAGCTCCAAATGACATTGTGAAGGTTAGTGGCACACTCAGCTAACATACACATTAGAGGGTGCTTTAATAGAGATCCCTATCATAAGGGTGCAGGGCATAACCCAGAAAGGCACTTACGACATTCAGGCTGAAGCTGAGTTAAGAAATCTGTCTGGGGAAAGTGAAACTATTGAAATGTCTTTGTCTTTTGTCATGTTTCTACCTTTTGGTCTTTCTTATATAGGAGATCAGATCATATAACCTTCTTGCCTTATAACCTGTGAATCTAGCCCAGATACTGTGCTCTGGTGGCAGCCATGCACAAACATTTGATGGGAGAATATGGACATTTTGATGTAATTGGAAAAGCTTTAAGCAATAGACTAATTTACAAAGTATGTACACTTAATTGAGCACCCTCACTCCTAACAAGAGTGCTTACTGATATTTCTACACATATCAATGATCACAGCTAATGATGTTCCACTAAACTCAGTAAATCAGACTATTTAATTCCAAAGAATATGTGTAATGTCTTACCCACAGCAAAACATCAAAAGAATATATTTTTGCAAAGAATCTGGTGACTCCCACAATTGAAATTACTCCTCTTGCTTGTTTAAAGACCTACACTGATATTTTAGTTATTTTATAAGTCACAAACCTGCCACCCTTGTAATTTACACTGCTGAAGAACAAGACGACATTTCTCCTTGGCAGATAACTTCTTTTTCTCTCCCAGTGCTGTATCAGACAAGTTCTTATACCTGCAAAAATCAGCAAAGGAATAGTTGCATAAGCAGGTAGTTCACAGGTGTATCCTAAAGTTACAGAGAATTGTAAATGTTGTCTATTGCAATTGTCAGTTGCTATCTCAGTTTCCACATAGTTTAGTGTTCTAAGCACTGAAATTGCAGCCAGCATTCCTGAGTTCAAATGCTAGAATAGAAAATGTCTCTACAGCCTTTGTAAATCCATTTACTAGATCTGCAGAAATGTCTATGTACACAAGCTTTAAACTGCTAGATGCATCCCCTTATAAACTCCCAATAATGATGTGTATCAGGTGACATTAAAAGTAGCATTTACTTCTTGCATGTTCTCTTGGAGTTTCATCTAAAACTTACTGCAGTGGAAAAACTCTGATTAACTTCAGTGTGCTTTGGATCAGGTCGTGGGAGGGGAAAATATTATTCCAGCAAATCTCACATTAAAAGATGGATATGTAGTAAGAATTCATTTGGAAGTGACATGGTTAAAAAGTGGCTGGGTTTTCTACCAATTTCAAATTAGTATATTTTTTTCAACAATTTGAGGTTTTGAAAAAAAATGACTTATAGTCAGAGACTCAAGGAACTCAATCTGTTTAGTTCATCAAAAAAATTGTCTGTACCTATTTTCAAATGATTCCCAGTCTATGAAGTTTTTATTTAGAGATAAGCAAACTGAATTAGCTTGATTTTACATGTGGTATAGTATCTTGTTAAGCACATGTTAAAAAAACACTTCTGTGTCAAAATGTAAAAGGACAATACATATCATTAATGTATCAGATGGCTCCCATTGTGAATGCTGTGTAGTTGTAGCCATGCCAATCCCAAGATATTAGAGGGAGACAAGGTGGGTAAGGTAATATCTTTTATTGGATCAAATTTTGTTGGTAAGAAAGCCTGTCTCTCTCACCAACAGAAGCTGGTTCAATAAAAGATATTACCTCCCCGACCTTGTCTCTCCTATTGTGAGCTTCAGGTCACATTATTGTCTAATATAGTGTTTCCCAAACTTGGGAAGCCGCTTGTTCAGGAAAAGTCCCTGGCAGGCCGGGCCGGTTTGTTTACCTGCTGCGTCCGCAGGTTCGGCCGATCGCGGCTCCTACTGGCCGCGGTTCGTCACTGCAGGCCAATGGGGGCTGCAGGAAGCGGTGGTTGGTACGTCCCTCGGCCCGCACCACTTCCCACAGCCCCCATTGGCCTGCAGCAGCGAACTGCGGCCAGTGGGAACCGCGATCGGCCAAACCTGCGGACGCTGCAGGTAAACAAACTGGCCTGGCCCGCTAAGGGCTTTCCCTGAACAAGCAGCGTCCCAAGTTTGGGAAACCCTGGTCTTGGTATCCTCTAAAGGCAAGTGTTTTTATTTCCTCATGGACAGCAGAAAACCATGTTTTTCTTTGTCACACTCATTATAGAATAGCAGATAATACTGCACAAATATTGAATTGATGGCACAGGTTTATATATGGACGCAATTCAATTTACTTGGAAACATCAAGACCTATCCAGACTTTGCCTCTGTGGAAATGTAACCTGGGAAGCCTCTGAAGTCACAGAGTTTATTCCCTGTACACAGAAAGGTCTTCCCTCATAACTGCAGCCTGAGTCCAGCCTTATGCAGACACACAAACCTGACCCAACTGATTAACATACCATACAGCCATCAGGTTTGGGAGAATAACGTTGAGGGACCTCATGAGCATGCTCAGTGCTCCTCTGACATCCTAACTTGGGGTGGGGGAGGAAGGATATTCAACCAGCCAAGGGGAAAAAAAAAACTTTTAAAAGGGCTGGGTGGCATATCTTTGATGGCTCCAGAACAAAGCTACCAACCAGACAAATTTAAGGGATCCACTAGATCAAAACCTCCCACCACTAATTAATTAGGAGGTGAGAGTCCTCTTCAGCTTGGAGGCACCCTTCCTGATACAGTGCCTGAGGAAACAGGTTAGACAGCTGGTAGCAGAGTCACTCTCTTTATCTCCAACTCTCTCTCCCCCACCTCCCACTTGCCCCCAGAGATGAATCTGGATGGGAGAACACCCCATTTCCCTAAATATATGTTTGTTTTGTCAGTGGGGTTTAGCTCTGTGTTCCCTGAGTGCACAGCTCCAGAATTCCCAAACGCAAAAAATGAGCAATGTGTTTTGTTCCTTGCGAAGCCAGCTGACCAGTCTGGACCAGAGAGCAGCCACCATACATGGCACTCTGGGGTTATTGCAACTCCTCTCAGTCCCTGTAGTCCTCATAGCTCTTCTTTGCAAGCAGTGGGTTTGTTTGTTTGTTTGTTTGTTTGTTTGTTTTGGAGGCTTGACACTGTTATAGCAGTTTCAGGAAGCTTGTAAATATGGGAAACTCATTCCATTAAGCTCTTCACAGATAAACACATCAACCTATCATTTTCTCCTTCACTTCCCCCTAAGTGCACAATTGACAAGATCCAAAATGATGATGTTCTTGGGATGGAATATTCTTCTGGGTGTATGTTACAGCGCAGTAACCTAAAGTAGTATTCTCAAAAGCAACTCACTATTCTATTTACATAGAGCTTGCACACAGACTGTGTCTGTAATTGTAGCTCTACACACACACAGTAAGTCTTCACTCATTAGAAAACACATCACAGACTTGCTTTCAATGGCACCACTTATGGAATAAGGTACTAGTCAACAGGAGCAAGAGTGGCGAATCTGGCCCTTCCACTGCAACAGAAAGAACACACAAAATGGAGCACACGGGGCACAAAAATGAGGAAGCCCAGCTCAAGAGCTTAAACACACTGATTAGACTTGCTTGAGCTATGTCCGCGAACATTTAAAAAGTCTTCTACAAAAGGATAATTCTTTGTGCCACTTCCCCCCCCCCCACTTCCTTCTCTTTTATAGCTAAGGAAAGTGGAACTGAAGTGATGAAGTTGTCAGTTTTCTCTGTTATAGTCACACATATTAATACAATCCAAAGGTTTCAATTATAAAAAACTTGCTTCAAAGCAACTCTCTAGATCATTTCCTTATGGGGATTTAAATAAGGAAACTCCAGCATGGCATGCAGTTGCTACCTGGTAGCTAAGTTAAGTGATGTATTTTTAAATAACCAAACAGTTGGGAGAAGAGCGGGGGGGGGGGAGGGGGGAGAGAAGCAAAGCTGCCACTCTAATTCTTCAAGCTGCCATTTCATTCTCTCTTCTTTTTTGGTTTAATATATTCCGTTTGCCAATTTAACATGGCATTGTTCTACGGCTTCTATTCAAAAGATAAATCATTGCAGAAAAACAATCAAAATGAATTTGTTTCCCATGTTTATATTTAATTGCATTTTAAAAGAATGAATTACCATTATAAAACAAGAAAAGCAGGTAGCGCTGCATTGCTGAATTCCAGTGATCCCTTCCGAGGGCACACTCTTTCTCCCACAGCTAGTATTGATCTGGACACCCAAGTGACTGAGGACAGACACAGGGATGGATTTTAAGCATCAGACTGCAATGTCAGCAAAATTTAATATTGGAGAGGGGCACTATCTGCCCTGTCTCCCCACACCAGACATTTAGATGGGTCCAGTGTGGGATTAACAAGGCATCAATCATATATCCCATAACTGAGGGTAGACTCCCTACTGCCTACCCTAAGGATTCAGCTTGCTCTGCTGAACCCTCTCACGTTCCCCCTTCCTCTCTCCCGTAAGGGACAGAAGTTATCAGAGACTCTGGTCTGCCAGAGGTACATGTCTATTTTTTTGCCTGAGACCTGAGATTCACCAGCAAAATCCCGTGTCTTGTATTTTCTGGTTGCTGGCCCTTCAGCCTTTTATCCACACTGGACACTGGAGGTGCCAGTGAATAGCTTGCTTGCATCCCCCACCCACATTGCTTTGTATCTCATGCTTACTTAATCTAAACCCTACCTAATTCAATGCCTTATGTTCTGAAGCCAAAGTCTGCCCCAGCACCTGACAAGTGCACTCCATTGTCCCAGAAAAACTCAGGCCTATTGTACCATATGTCCCTGTTCTTCATCACCAAACCACTGGCTTTCATAAAGACTCTGGTAACCTTATGGATCACATTCTTGAATGGTCTATCCATGCAGGCTTGGTTGACAGCTGCCTGCCAAACTCACCTTGCAAGCATCTCCAATCAAATCAGTCTTCTATTTGGCTAGGATTGCATAAACAATTCCACATCTCTATGAATCCTAATGCTTAAACTGAGTCCCAAGCATGTTCCAAGATTATTCTCACCAAGGCATTAATGGTTGAATGGTTGTGGGAAGAGAGCCAGTCGGATTGCATCTCTCTGCTTGGCCAATGGTAATGAGGCACTCAGGGGGAGGAGGGATCTCCACTTTATCCTAAAGCTGTCTCGCAGCTTGTAGATCTAATAAAGTTTCCTATTTGTTAAATCAGTGGATGGCAATAGATTGATGTATCACATGCCGGGATTACTTCTTTAGTTTGTTTGTTTAACTAGCAGTCTTCACAGTCAACACACTATTTTTCTGTCAGACATGAGCAAGATATGGTCTTTGTTTGTAAAACTTTTCAATGTGCACTCAGACCTCAGGGGTATTATCTATTTGTTTACTTATTTATTTTGGAAGATGGGAGGGATGGATAGGATTTGTATTGGAAAATCTATAATGGACTAGCTGGCATTTCTCAGTGACCTTTCTACTGTGAAGAGAATCTCTATTCTAGACCAGTCCTTTCAAAGGAATAGTATAGAAAAGATGTTTGGAAAAATCATGAGGTAATAGAGACCTTGTAAAAATAGCTCCCAGTAAGAAACAGGAGGGAACATTGGTGAAGTTTAATCATAAAAATTAAAAAAAAAATCACTGGGTCCTGATGTTATTCATCCATGGATGTTAAAGGAATTAACCATCTAATTTTTGAAAATTTATGGAGAACTGGAGTAGAAAATGCAAATATAGTATTCCAATTTCCCAGAAAAGGAAAGAACAATTATTCTGCCAATTACTTTCTGACAAATCTAACATCACTCCCTAATTATATTGCTGGAATAAATATTAAAATAAATTAAAAGAACAAATAAAGATCTTGGGGCTTAATAGATATATGAGAAAAAAGCATCATGAAATCAAAAAGAACAAATCATAACAGATAAACCCAATTACTTTGTTATTGTTCTTTTGTTTGGTTGGTTTCTGATAGAATTACAAAAATAATAGATGAAGGGAATACAAGAGATGGAATACATTTTGTTTTGAGACTGTTTCATGAAAACTTAAAGAAATAGTTAATTTGTTTTGGAGATGCATACACATACATGAATTGCAATCTGCCCAATAGACTGGAAACAAAGAGTAATAACAAATGACAATGTAATAAAGTTTTGAAGGGAGATACCTTTTGTAGTGGTGCTAGGCTTTTAATATTTTAGTTATTGGCTTGGACTGGTACTGAATTGCATAGGATTAAAAAGAAAGACCTGTAGAGAAGTCAAAATTAAGGGCAGGACATAAAATTGTGCTCTGTTTGGAAAAACTGCAGTCTATTTTACTCTGTGTTAACACATATTCAATGGGAGGAAGATATCTCGAAAGCAGTAATGCTGAAAGAGACAATTAGGCAAATTGACAAGATATCCCAGTTTTATCATGATGTTGATGTTTTTCCATATGATTTCTCAATATCACAGAAAAACTTATTTTATAACAGCTGAAATGTCTGATCTATCAACTTTGAGCAGTCCAAATTTTGTTCTTTTTTAACTACAAAAAAGGGGGAGGGGCATATCTGATAACATCTAACAGTATCTGAGGTGTGTAAACACCAAAGATGGAGAACAATTTTTTAGGATGACATAAATGGGACATCACTGGGATAATGGTTCAAATTTAAGGAAAAAATTAAGACAGAAAAAAAAATTAAGACTACTGTCAGATCAAACTTTCCATCTATTACCCTTGTCTTGCAATGGCCTTCATGTGGATCCATTCCTGAATCCACATGGAGCTCAGGTGCCTATGAAATTGACTAGTCTGAAGAAGTCTTCCAAGGGAAATAGACACTTGGGACATTTTAATCTAAACTGGATGAAAAGTAAAAAAATATAGCAAATAATTACGTAATAAAATAATCATACACTGGTGTAGGGTGGGCTCATGGCCTTTTCCATCTCTAATTTTTATAATTTTATATTAGGCTTCATCATCAGCAACCAACACAAGACATCTGAATTTCAATCTCTGGAGAGAAAAAATAACTAAGAAGTGTGTCTTAATCATAGAGCATCAATTCATGCACGTCATGTAATTAAGCAAGGGTTTCCTCATCTCAGACAATGTGACAGCAGAATAATAAATGGAATTCTAAAGTATATTTCAGCTCTTGGGATTAGTAAATTCAACGTTGCAAATAAAAATGAAATCATAACATCTGCTAAAAATTTGTATTATAAAACTTTCACATCCTTTTACTTAAAGCTGACATTCCCTTTTCATCTTGATAATGCAACATAAATTATTATTTTATTAAAGAGATTGGCAAAAATGACACATTACACAAGAAATGTCCTAGCATAAAACATACATACAATCAGGTGGGCGAATAAAAATCAAGTGCATAGCTTTGTCAAAATGCTGCACATGTAGCTAGGATGAGAAGAAACGTAGAAGAAGATAATGAAGGGAACTGAAACTTATAACATATGGGTACAGTGCTCACGTGATGCACCTTTTATCCAAAGACTTAAGTACAATTCCAGGAATAAAGGAAACTCTTGAAATTGCAATATACTTCTGTAACAGCCGTATTGCTTCAGTTTTACTAAAGAGAACAAATTAATTCTCCCTGATCAGCACAGGGGTGTGGGTAGCCTGGTGTGACAGGGTGTATAAAGCCCTCACTGGACAAGAGGGGATTAAGGAGCAACTCTGGGCTAAGGAGGCCCCACCCCTCTGCCCGTGCTGAGCATGCTTAGGTTGGAGGCAGGGTTTGAAAGGCAGTGAGAGAGCTAAATCAGGGCCAAGGGCTGGCAGGCCAGGAAGAAGGATGTGCTCTGGGAGCTCCAGGGAAGGAGGTGAGCTGAGACCACACCCAGGCCGGTAACAGGGGAGCTGCAGCATCCAGAGACTGGGACCAGACGACCAGAGTGGGAAGCCCAGAAGGCAGCACTCTCCAAGGACAGACGGCGGCTGGCTGGGATGCAGATGGAGTTAGGAAGTCACTCAGAGAAGTGGACTTGAGGCTGACACAAGGCACCACCCGGTGAGCAAAGTCAAACCAGCCTCCCAGGGCTTTGGGTTGGAACCCGGACGAGGTTTCCCTACCCCACCCATGAACTGCACTCACAAGGCGGAGTTGCTGCAAAGAACAGTACACGTTAGGCAGAGCTGTCACCTATGAACTGTATCTGTTAGGCATAGTTGCTGTGAGAAGCTGAACCCACTCCGTGGACTTGCTGCCCAGAACTGTACCCACTAGATGAGGCTGTCGCTGGAGACAAACCATTGGGTGTAACTGCTGCCTTGGGCCCTAACTGCTAGGATGGAGACTCTGCCTCCCACCCACACCTGGCTTTGGGGTTAGTGTCAGGCACAGGCTGAAAGTCTAGGGGCCAATTACCAAGGAATCAGGCCAGGTTGGAATCCCAGGAGTTCAGAATCAAGAAATAAACTGGAGGGCAGCGATCAAGAGTCAGTTACCAGGAATCAGGCTGAGTCAGGATACCTCAAGGTCAGGATCATGAGACAGAACTGGAGGGCAGGAATGAGGAGCCAGTTATCAAAAGTCAGGGCATGTCAGAATACCAAAAGGTTAGGATCAGAATACAGGAACAGGTAAAATACCAGACCAACTGTCCATGAGATGGAGCGCCATTGGACAGACAACTTGCTGTTTCCTTGTCTGACTTAAATAGGGGCCGTGGCCGAATCAGGAGCAGTGGTGCTCTCCCATTCAGAACGTATAGGTGGATCTTGTGCCCCAGTCTGCTGCCTGTGAACTGCTGGGTGGAGGATTGGAGTGTGATGACTCTTCGAATCCCCATGAACTCACATTCAAGACCTGCAGAGCCTGACGTCCCTCAAAATGTAGATTGACTGTTTTGAGCTATTTATTAAGAACTGGCCTAGTTTGATAACAATTTGTGACAAAATAGATGGAACTATCACAGCCAAAGTGTTCAACATTGGACTATTGAGAAGTGTAGAAGATATGCTGAATATGCTGAAACCTATTTCCATAGCTGTGGACAAACTGCATTAAGATTGCTGCTGAATTGCTGATGCTGTTGAAATTTGGAAAGAACTTCAAGAGAAACTAAAGAAAGAAATACCTGACAACAAAGTTACATTGCAGGCAGTAAAGAAGTGGATGGATCAAGCACTTACTCTACCTCATTTTCTTGCCAATATTTTCAACCCAAAGTACGAGGATAGATGCCTAGCTGATGAAGAAAAAAATGCTGCTAACAAACAAACAACGAACAAATTTCAGGGCTGGAGGTGAAGCAGTACATGTTTGCTGAGGATGTTTTAAAGAAAGCCACGCCACTGAACTGGTGGAAGTCCCTAGCTAAGCACCTGGAATCAGCGTTTGTTGAAGTGCAAAACTAACTTTTCACAGCAGTAGCGTCTTCTGCAGGTACAGGAAGAACATTGTCTTCATTTGGACTAACTCCTTCAGTTTTGAGAAATTGATTGGAAGTTGAAAAAGCAGGAAATTTGTCTCTCTCTTCCAGTCTATCAATAAAAAATGATGAGGAGGGGATGAGATCCACTGATTTTAAAAGTTTGACAGCCTAAGTAACTTAGGTGACTGTCTCATTTTCAAGAGACTTAGACAAGTAGGAATTTAAGCTCAAGTTACTTTCATTTAGGCATATTTGAACATTTTCTGAGGCTGACCTGATATAATCAATTAATTCACTGACTAAAGTTAATCCCTCCATTTAATAGTTGTAAATGTGAAATATGTTTTGATAAGAGAAGTTTATGTATCCAGAACATTTAAGATGGTTTTATTTAATAAAAATAAGGTTTTTATGCTGTTTTGTGTGTTTAATTAAATTCCAGTTACCATCCTAATGCAGCTTGACACAAATCTTGAGCAACAACTTAATTAGCTAGTAAACAGAAAATGATCCATGATATTGTTTAACATTCTAAAATGTGCAATTAATAAGAATCTGAAAATATTAATGATTTAAAAATGATATAGTTATAGTTTACCCTCCTAAGTAGAAAAAAAATGTACCACGTCTAGGGTAAAGGCTCTATTTAGTTGTAAATCAACACGTTTTAATGGTTATATCATCTGTAAGAATACACCTTTCTTTAGAAAATAACTGAAGTACAAATGGAAAAGTTGATTAAAATCCATGATTTAAATCTAGCCTTTGCACTTGGGGATTTAAACATGATTTTAATCGCTTTGACTTAAATCAATCCACCCTGCAACCAGCCCTATTCCAAAGGAACTCACCTGTGGCTCTGTAAATATTGAGATTTAACCCCAGATAGATGGACCTTTCCTTTAGCTAACCCTCGCTGGTGCGTGAGCACACCCCACACAGGAGACATACCAGTGAAGAAGCAGTAGACTGCTGCATTGCTACCCAAAATACACAGATTGTAGAACAAATTTAGGATTCCTGTCAGTCCACTAGACTTGATATTGTATAGCATGGAGCTGATGTGAAGTGGTGTGTAATGAAGCTCATCACACTATTCTCTGCTCCACAATTATATTCTCAAGGCAAAGAACATAGAAACACACGTCGGGTATTCATTCTAACCTGTGCATTGAATCCTCTCCTTCATTACTGTATGCTGCCTCATAACAACACACAATGGGTAAAAGACAGGCCTTACTTAGGACCAGAATCTGCAGCTCTGACTCTTGTTGAGCGGCACCTCACTCTGTGAGTGAACACACTGGCTTCAGTGGGACTACTTGAGGAGATAGATACTACTCCATGTAAGTGGACCACAATCTGGCCCTTTATCAGTTGTTATTTATTATACTGTGCCACAGAACAATCGGGGCTTGATCTGAGTTGACACTATGCCTCCTGATACTCATCTGTCCCTCTGATCAGCTCTTTTCTGTCCATCCATGTACATTTCCCCAGCCAGGACAGGCCATGTGCAGCCTCACCCCCACTAGTAGCAGCTCATTAGCTGTCAGGGTAAGCACTGCCTAGTCAATTTGGCAGGCTGAGGCAGGCACTACTTAGATTTTTGTGTGTATCAAAAGCAGAAAGCAAAAGCACTGAGAGGGAGGGAGGCCTTGACCTTGACAAAAAATATTGTTTCTTAGGATTGAGCATTGTGTTCAGTCTGGGTTGAGTTCCCTTTTCTTCTCTGCTTTTATTGTTCTCCACTGCTCGGTCTCTTTTGCTCTAATGGTTTGTATATCAGCCTCTAGTGCTGCAAGGCTGACTCGCCCATAAGCACATGTAACCCCTAAGGAGATTACATAGATTCCTGGGACTCTGTCTGCTGGCAGCTCAGGGAGAGGCACACTGTCCCTGGTAGGGAGGGGGAGCCAAGGCAGACTCAGAGTGCGCCCAGCAACTGATGGAGAGTGAGAGGCCCTCCCAGGGATAAGCCATTTTGGAGTCACTCTGGAGCCAGTGGAGGAAAGGGCAGGACTGGCTGTGTGGGGAGCTGGTGAGCTGGTGCATGCAGGGTTCCCCCTGAGAACAGGCCTCTAGGGACCTGACAGCAGGTCCCTCAGCTGGGTTTTTCCTTCCCCACTGATGATTCCCAATTTGTAGCATTTGCTGGGAAACATCCCAGCCAGGCTGAGTTTGCCCTCCGGCTCCCTAGGTGAGACCAGTCACCACATGGTCAGCTCTGCTCTGGCTGCTAGTCCAGGGAAGCTGCCTGCAGAGTGTGTGTCTGGAGGCTGGGCTAAGAGGCTACAGTTTGGATGTTAGTGTAGTTGTGTAACCTACACATTGAGCCCTGCACCCCTCTGTGGGACCGACGCAGCCTGATTCCTGCCTGAGGAGGATCCCTGCCAGCAGAGAGCAGCCCCTCTGCAGAGACTGAGGAGTCCAGAGTCATCTTCGAACCTGAGGATCATTCATGGAGTTTGCGAGCGCACCATCATTTGGTTAGTTAGTCAGGGAATTTTGTTTTGGGGACCCCCACTCCCTGAACTGTGTCCTCAAGCCAGGGAATACGGGTTTAAGGATGTTATAACCTGCTGCAAATTACACCTGTGGAGGGATTTACCACTTTCTCCTACTTGTGAGTCCTTTGGGCTGTACTGAAGCCACACTGCTAAACCACTGTAAAGAAGAATTTGTGGTTATAGGTCATCAAGGGCCTCAGCAAAGTATGCATACCAGCGGGACACTAATTTTACATTTGCTACATCAAGTCACAGGTATTTGCAGTGTGGGCACCAGTGACCCTAAAAATAGTGTTTTACCCTGTTATGTTGTATTTGTCTCCTGTTTAATATAATTATTGTGTTGAATATATTTTTATGTGTTTGTATTATTTCTTGGAAGTCTCCAACTATCTGGCAAGTAAATTACTCTGTAGTTAGAATTTTCTGCCCAAGCTGCCCTGGTGACCCAGCCACGGAGGAGCGAGGGGGTGGAGGCACTGCCAAATCATTTCATAGAAAAAAAGAAAGAAGATACACCCCACTGAGTGGGTGGCGGGATCCAAAAGAACCCAGACCTGTCCATCAAAACCTGTACGCGGATTGGCATTAAAGGAGGTAACCAGGTGGAGAGGGGGTGCTACACACAGAAATGCAGATAATCTCTCCAATGCAACTGGTGTTTCAGGTAGCAAGGAGTTCAGGGAAATGAGGAGATCCTTTTTAGGCCCTTCTGTCAAGGTTCCTCCCCGACTCTGAACGCTAGGGTACAGATGTGGGGACCTGCATGAAAACCTCCTAAGCTTATCTTTACCAGCTTAGGTCAAAACTTCCCCAAGGTACAAAATATTCCACCCTTTGTCCTTGGATTGGCCGCTACCACCACCAAACAAATACTGGTTACTGGGGAAGAGCTGTTTGGAAACGTCTTTCCCCCCAAATACTTCCCAAAACCTTGCACCCCACTTCCTGGACAAGGTTTGGTAAAAAGCCTCACCAATTTGCATAGGTGACCACAGACCCATACCCTTGGATCTGAGAACAATGAAAAAGCATTCAGTTTTCTTACAAGAAGACTTTTAATAGAAATAGGAGTAAATAGAAGTAAAGAAATCCCCTCTGTAAAATCAGGATGGTAGATACCTTACAGGGTAATTAGAATCAAAACATAGAGAATCCCTCTAGGCAAAACCTTAAGTTACAAAAAGATACACAAACAGAAATAGTTATTCTATTCAGCACAATTCTTTTCTCAGCCATTTAAAGAAATCATAATCTAATGCATACCTAGCTAGATTACTTACTAAAAGTTCTTAGACTCCATTCCTGGTCTATCCCCGACAAAAGCAGCATATAGACAGAGACCCTTTGTTTCTCTCCCTCCTCCCAGCTTTTGAAAGTATCTTGTCTCCTCATTGGTCATTTTGGTCAGGTGCCAGAGAGGTTACCTTTAGCTTCTTAACCCTTTACAGGTGAGAGGATTTTTCCTCTGGCCAGGAGAGATTTCAAAGGGGTTTACCCTTCTCTTTATATTTATGACACGCCCCCCAAATCTCAGCGAGGGTGAAACACTGGCTGGGATTTCTTCCTGGAGCTCTAGGAAAAACAGAGTTAATAAGACACATGCATCTCTAAATATACTACCAAGTACATACAGACTAACAATATTTTCCACATCTCAAGGACGATTTTAACCAGTTGATTCTGGGAAACTTTCACGGGAGAGTGCATCAGCCACTTTGTTAGAAGCTCCTGAGATGTGTTGGATGTCGAAATCAAAATCTTGGAGAGCTAAACTCCACCGAAGAAGTGTTTTGTTAGTTTCTTTGACGGTGTGAAGCCACTTCAGTGCAGCATGGTCGGTTTGCAGGTGGAAACGCCGTCCCCAAACATAGGGGCGTAGCTTTTCCAGAGCGTAGACAATGGCGTAACATTCTTTTTCACCGACTGACCAGTTGCTTTTCCTCTCAGACAGTTTTTTGCTGAGAAACACTACAGGGTGGAATTCTTGATCAGGTCCTTTCTGCATTAAAACTGCTCCCTCACCACGCTCGGACGCATCTGTGGTTACTAGGAACGGTTTGTGAAAGTCTGGGACCCTTAGTACAGGGTCAGACATGAGTGTCGCTTTAAGCTTGTTAAAGGCCTTCTGACACTTTTCGGTCCACTGAACAGCATTTGGCTGTTTCTTTTTGGTTAGGTCTGTCAGTGGGGCGGCGATTTGGCTGTAGTGCGGTACAAATCGTCTGTAATAACTGGCCAAGCATAAGAAGGATTGAACCTGTTTCTTTGACTTTGGGACATGCCACTTTTGGATAGCATCCACTTTGGCCTGTAGGGGGCTGATAGTTCCTTGACCCACCTGGTGTCCAAGGTAAGTCACTCGGTTTAGGCCTATTTGACACTTCTTAGCCTTAACAGTTAGTCCTGCCTCCCTTATGCGCTCAAGGACTTTTTGTAGATGTTCCAGGTGGTCTGCCCAGGAATCCGAAAATATGGCCACATCGTCAAGATAGGCGACTGCATATTCTCCTAATCCTGCTAGGAGACCATCTACAAATCTTTGGAAGGTGGCGGGTGCATTTCGCAGCCCGAAAGGGAGTACATTAAATTCATACAGCCCGAGATGTGTGGTGAAGGCTGACCTTTCCTTAGCAGATTCATCTAGCGGTACCTGCCAGTACCTCTTGGTTAAGTCCAAGGTAGAGATGAACTAGGACCGTCCCAGTTTCTCTAATAGTTCATCTGTGCGTGGCATTGGATAGTTGTCTGGGTGAGTTACAGCATTTAGCTTACGGTAGTCCACGCAAAAACGTATTTCCCCATCTGGTTTGGGAACTGAAACCACTGGAGATGCCCATGCACTTCCAGAGGGGCGGATTACACCCATCTGTAACATAACCTGGATCTCCCGTTCTATAGCAGTTTTAGCTTGAGGAGACACCCGGTAAGGTTGGACTCTAATTGGGTGAGCAATACCTGTGTCAATGGAGTGTTCAGTCAGCTCTGGAGTGGCTGAGAACGTTGGCGCGTAGCTAGTGCACAGCTCCTTGATCTGCTGTAGCTGCATACGCCCAAGGGTCATGGAGAGGTTCACCTCTTCCACACCACCAGCACTTTTCCCTTCGTAGTAGACACCTTCAGGCCACTCAGCGTCGTCTCCTCCCTGGGCTGTAAACTGATAAACCTTTAATTCTCTGGAATAAAAGGGCTTTAGAGAATTAATATGGTACACCTTAGGCTTTCGGTTGGAGGTGGGGAATGCGATGAGATAATTAACAGCTCCCAGAACGAGGAGTAATGGTCTCAAGCTGCAGTGGGGGAGGTTTAGATTGGATATTAGGAAAAACTTTTTCACTAAGAGGGTGGTGAAACACTGGAATGCGTTACCTAGGGAGGTGGTAGAATCTCCTTCCTTAGAGGTTTTTAAGGTCAGGCTTGACAAAGCCCTGGCTGGGATGATTTAACTGGGAATTGGTCCTGCTTCGAGCAGGGGGTTGGACTAGATGACCTTCTGGGGTCCCTTCCAACCCTTATATTCTATGATTCTATGATTTCTGGACCGTGAATGGCCCTTCCCACAATGCTTCCATTTTATGGGCCTGGAGCGCCTTTAAGACCATGACCTGGTCTCCTACTTTGAAGGAACGCTCTCTGGCATGTTTATCATACCAGGCTTTTTGCTCTTTTTGAGCATCCTGTAAGTTTTCTCTAGCAAGGGCTAAAGAGGTTCGGAGGGTGTTTTGTAGGTTGGTTACAAAGTCCAGAATGTTAGTTCCTGGAGAAGGTGTAAATCCCTCCCATTGCTGCTTCACCAACTGCAATGGCCCCTTAACCTCACGGCCATATACAAGTTCAAATGGGGAAAACCCTAAACTGGGATGTGGTACAGCTCTGTAGGCAAAGAGCAACTGCTGCAACACTAGGTCCCAATCATTGGAGTGCTCATTTACGAATTTACGTATCATGGCCCCCAAAGTTCCATTAAACTTCTCCACCATGCCATTTGTTTGATGGTGGTAAGGAGTGGCAACCAAATGATTTACCCCATGAGCTTCCCAAAGGTTTTTCATAGTTCCTGCCAGGAAATTAGTTCCTGCATCTGTGAGGATGTCGGAGGGCCAACCTACCCTGGCAAAAATGTCTGCTAGTGCCTGGCACACACTTTTAGCCCTGGTGTTGCTTAGAGCTACTGCTTCCGGCCATCGGGTGGCAAAATCCATGAAAGTCAGTATGTACTGCTTTCCTCTGGGTGTCTTTTTCGGAAAAGGACCCAGAATATCCACAGCTACTCGCTGAAATGGAACCTCAATGATGGGGAGTGGCTGGAGAGGGGCTTTGACCTGGTCTTGGGGTTTTCTCACTCTTTGGCATACTTCACAAGATCGGACATAGATAGAAACATCCTTGCCCATTCCCTCCCAGTGGAATGACCCCCCAAATGGTCTTTGGTCCTGTTCACCCCAGCATGGCCACTAGGGTGATCGTGGGTTAAGCTCAAGAGTTTGGACCGGTATTTAGTTGGAACTACCAACTGTCTC
The DNA here is from genome assembly GCF_965140235.1 of Caretta caretta. Lineage (NCBI taxonomy): Eukaryota > Metazoa > Chordata > Testudines > Cheloniidae > Caretta > Caretta caretta. The sequence goes on along the minus strand of NC_134206.1, from coordinate 108,019,930 downwards.
TGAGGATGCCAGTCTTCCTGATGTCCATCAGAAAGAGTTTCCTTGTATAAAAGTCCTCTTTCTACAACAAACCTGGATCGATTAGAAGAGCTGAGAGGCGGTGGGTTGCTCCGTGCCGCCGTCCACGCTCTCTGGAGGCTTTCATCTGCTTCCTGTTTGGTCTGGAACTGTTCCCTTGATGCTGGAGACATCAGTTCCTCACTGGATTGTGGACCTATGCTTGGTCCCTCTGGAAGCGATGTAGGGGATGGGGCTGTTTCTGTTGACTGTGAACCGCTTTCCGCTGGTGCACTATGTTGGGATTCAGGCTCCGGCTGAGCCTCTTGTGTAGGGTTATCGGCTGCTGCCGGTTCAGGTTCGGTGGGGCCCTCTGGTGTTGAGGTTGCAAGTACTGGATTCAGTGCTGGCAATGGGTCTGGTGTTGGTTGTTCGGCTGGTTCCGGTTCTGGGATTGGTTCCGTCTGGGTCTCTGGCACTGGGTCCACTACTGCTGTTGCAGACATTGGCCTGGGGTCCGGGTCCATCACCTCTGACCAGGTCCTGATAGAAGTTTCCGGAACAGAGCTAGGCCTTCCGGCTTGTTTAGCCTGGCTACGGGTGACTATTCCCACCCTCTTGGCCCGCTTCACATGATTGGCCCAGTCTTCCCTCCAACAGCATGGGGATGGGATAATCAACATAGACTGCAAAAGTCCACGTTCCTGACCAGCCCTGGTACTGGACAGGCAACTTGGCTGTAGGCAAATTGAAAGAGTTGGACTTGAAGGGTTGAATCGTCACTTGGATCTCTGGGTTGATTAAATTGGGGTCCACTAAGGAAGCATGGATAGCTGACACTTTTGCTCTGGTGTCCCTCCACATGGTGACCTTCTTCCTGCCCACATTCACATTTTCCCTCCACTCCAAGGGTATCTGGGAGGTATCTGGGCCTGCGGACCTCTGGTGTGATCCCGGTGCAATGAACTGTAATCTGTTGGGGTTCTTGGGGCAGTTGGCCTGTACATGCCCCAGCTCGTTACATTTAAAACATCGTCCAGCTGACGGGTCACTGGGGCGAGGTGGGTTGCTGGAGAACGGGGTGGTGGGACGATAAGGGGTCTGGAGGGTTCTTTGGGAGGTATGTGGGGCTTTGGGCGGCCCCCGATGATAGGGTGTGGTCTGGGGTTGTCCCTTCTGGTCTCCGCTCCCACTGCGACCAGTTTTCTTCTTCTCTGCCACCTCCACCCATCTGGCTCCAATCTCTCCTGCCTCGATTACAGTTTTGGGCTTCCCATCTAGGATGTATCTTTCTATTTCCTCAGGAACACCCTCTAAGAATTGTTCCATTTGCATTAGGAAGGGCAAATTTACTGGAGATTCAACACTTGCTCCTGATATCCAGGCATCCCAATGTTTCACAATGTGGTAGGCATGTCGGGTAAATGACACGTCTGGTTTCCACCTTAGGGCTCTGAACCTCCGACGAGACTGCTTGGGTGTTATCCCCATTCTGACTCTCGCCTTGGATTTAAACAGTTCATACTTGTTCATGTGTTCTTTAGGCATTTCAGCTGCCACCTCAGCTAAGGGTCCACTGAGCTGCGGCCTCAGCTCTACCATGTATTGGTTAGTAGAGATGTTGTACCCAAGGCAGGCCCTTTTGAAGTTTTCTAAGAAGGCCTCAGTATCATCGCCTGCCTTGTAGGTGGGGAACTTTCTGGGATGGGGAGTGGTACCTGGAGAAGGATTGCTAAGGTTTGTTGGTATATTCTGCTGAGCCTTTATCTTCTCCATCTCCTCCACATGCTTCCTCTCTTTTTCCTTCTCCTCCATTTCTTTGGCCCTTGCCTCCATTTCTTTGGCCCTTGCCTCCATTTCTTTGGCCCTTGCTTCCATAGCTTTCCTGTGAGCAGCCGCTTGGTGTTGTTCTGCCTCTTTCGCTGCCTCCCTTTCTTTTTCCTTCTCCTCCTTCTTCAGCCGCATGAGTTCTATCTGTCTTTCATGTTCCCTTTGTTTTTCCTCAGCCTGAAATCTGGCTAATTCCAGCTTTTGTCGAGCTGTGGATTTTGTCATTCTAACCTCTCTGTTTTTAACTAACTTTACACCCGAGGTTTAGAAATAAACAAACAAAACTTGGCTGTAAAATTCTGCTGTGCTGGAACAGAATACCTATTCTCTGATAGTGATTGTCAGCCTACAGAAAAAGACAATTCCCTTGTCTCTGCTCTGGGCCCAAATCAAAGCAAAAAACCTCCAACTACTTGGACACCTGCTTACCAGCAGCCTAAAGGAAAAAAAAATCCTTTTCAAACTTGTGCTCCTTGTAAAAAATCAAAATCCTAAAAAAAAACCCCTGCCACTTTTGTCTCCAGGCAAATGGGTAGAACACCTCCCCCCCATTTACTTTTAGGGAAAAAAAAAAAACTCTGGGTTGGAAGACTGTGAATTTCCCTGCAGGAGTTAAGTACCCTGCCTCCAGGCAAAGAAAACCTGCAATTTACAAAGATAATCCCCTTTTGTCTCTGCTTGGCCACAAAGCAGAGAAAAAACAAGCTGCTTTCTGGACTTCCTTTCCAAAGGAAAAAAAAATTCCTTTTTAAAATCTGTATTTCTAGTTCAAAAAATCTCAACTGGATCTCAAAATGATTTCAGGTTAATCCCACCACTATGCCACCCTGTCAAGGTTCCTCCCCCACTCTGAACTCTAGGGTACAGATGTGGGGACCTGCATGAAAACCTCCTAAGCTTATCTTTACCAGCTTAGGTCAAAACTTCCCCAAGGTACAAAATATTCCACCCTTTGTCCTTGGATTGGCCGCTACCACCACCAAACAAATACTGGTTACTGGGGAAGAGCTGTTTGGAAACGTCTTTCCCCCCAAATACTTCCCAAAACCTTGCACCCCACTTCCTGGACAAGGTTTGGTAAAAAGCCTCACCAATTTGCATAGGTGACCACAGACCCATACCCTTGGATCTGAGAACAATGAAAAAGCATTCAGTTTTCTTACAAGAAGACTTTTAATAGAAATAGGAGTAAATAGAAGTAAAGAAATCCCCTCTGTAAAATCAGGATGGTAGATACCTTACAGGGTAATTAGATTCAAAACATAGAGAATCCCTCTAGGCAAAACCTTAAGTTACAAAAAAGACACACAGACAGAAATAGTTATTCTATTCAGCACAATTCTTTTCTCAGCCATTTAAAGAAATCATAATCTAACACATACCTAACTAGATTACTTACTAAAAGTTCTTAGACTCCATTCCTGGTCTATCCCCGACAAAAGCAGCATATAGACAGACAGAGACCCTTTGTTTCTCTCCCTCCTCCCAGCTTTTGAAAGTATCTTGTCTCCTCATTGGTCATTTTGGTCAGGTGCCAGCGAGGTTACCTTTAGCTTCTTAACCCTTTACAGGTGAGAGGATTTTTCCTCTGGCCAGGAGGGATTTTAAAGGGGTTTACCCTTCCCTTTATATTTATGACACCTTCTGAGACCCTGAGAGCAAAGGCTCCTCTTGAAGTCTATCTGTGGTTCTCTCCAGAGCACGCTTCTCTTTGTGCACTTCAATAACATTGGAGGGAGGGTTTGTAAGAACATAAGAATGGCCCTACTCGGTCAGACCAATGGTCCATCAAGTCCAGTATCCTGTCTTGCGATAGTGGCCAATGCCAGGTGCCCCAGAGGGAATGAACAGAACAGGCAATCATCAAGTGATCCATTCCCTGTCACCCATTCCCAGCTTTTGGCAAACAGGCTAGGGACACCATCCCTGCCCCCCATGGCTAATAGCCATTGATGGACCTATCCTCCATGATAAGGATGCTTGAAATTCCAGCTTCACTAAGATTTCTCTACCTGTGAAAGCTATAATAGTATTTATAGCTTATGCAGTCTGTACACACCCCAGTATTCTTCATGAAGTGGTGTAGGAGAGAGAAAACATCTGTTTGTGTTAAGGGGACAGGAGAGAAGAGCCTAGCATTTGCAATACCAGGGAGGCACGAAAGAGGAGGAGAAACTGAGAGGTGGAATGGCCTTGGAAAGGGTTGCAGTTATGTGTATGTAGTATTGAGTCACATGCTGGGAAAGTACTAGCAGTTAAACTGGGAGTAAACCAGCATATTTTGTTCCGGCCATGGGGAAATATATTGACTTAATCAATGACTGAACTATTGTTCTTTTAAAGCTACATTATTTAAGAAAATTAGTCTATTCTTGTCAAAATTTGCTCCTTAACCAGGTAGTTCTGCTGTCTTACATATTTGCATTGCACAAACTAATGTAAATGGATTTATTTCTTTAAAATGTTTTTCTCTTAGCTGGCCTGTGTTTTTTTATTAATTTAAGAAGTTTATTCGCTTAACAGGAATTTGCTTAGAAGCATTTTAATGTATACAGATTTGTAGAGACAGTAGTGGCTAATAATACTTTCTTTTAAAGGGCTTATTCCTTTGTCAGACATTTAACGAAGCTTCTTACTACCATATATAATTTTCTGTGCATTTGTCTTTGTCATTATCTGCTGCCCACAAATTATGAGGTAGTTAAGAATCATATTATCATGGTATTATCATAAGGGGGCTGAAAAATCTTTTAACTTTGTTCGTTGCTAGTTTCTGACAGAATTTGGACATTTTTGGGATATGAGTCAAGAACTTTTGATTCATTTGTCTTAGGTTTAAATTTGATTAGTTTACTATCTTTCTAATCTAGGTATTCATACGGCACCTATTTCCATACTATCTTGGTGCTGTGTCCTCCTGTTGGGAAACAGCATGAGTATTAAAATTCATGCATGCACAAAATGTATGGAAATTATAAGGATACAGCAGGATAACAAAGTTATTTATTCCTTTAATAAATATTTGGTTAACCCTGAGAGATGGAAAAGTCAATTTCTAGTGGATATATGGGAATTGGGCCAGGATGTCAATCCAGAGATATCAGGGTTGGCACTTAATAACTCTGTAACTGGAATGAACTTTTTAAAGTTTTTCAGAGAGATTGTATTTAAAAGGAGAAAAACCTCTAGAACAGTAATAACTGTAGAACTGGATTGAGCTATGTACGATCCAATAAAACATGATCCTTATTAGGAAAGAAAATGTAAGGATATAAAATTTCTTCCTCAGACCCACTAGGTTTGCAGAGAGAAACTAATACCTTGAATAGTCTAGAAACCAGTGTATTCTCTGGAGCATAAATGCAATATATTCCCTGTGAGATACTCCACTAAGTAAGTTTGCACATATATTTCATACCAAATAAAAGAAAAATAACACTGAAATTATTTAAGTCACGAAGTAAAACACCCAGAAGTTAAGAACTGACAAAACTGAAGTTGCCTGTATAACCCTGTGCCTATGTATTACAAGACAGGCTTTTGTATGATTACCCCGATTCTGCAAAACATTTAAGTATGTGCTTAACATTAACCATGTGAGTAGATTAATTGACTTTAGCAGAACTACTTGACTGCTTAACGTTATGCACATGTACGTACTTTGCTGGGTCAAGGCTTCAGTGCACAAGCTAGAAGGAGCTCAGTGAACAAGATATTTGTTTAATATTTCTTTTGATCTCCATCATTCTGAGTTTGGCCCCATTCCTGATTTGCCATCAAAATCTGCAGTGAATTTTTTTTTATTTTCCTTGTACGTTTTTATATACACTCGTCTCTGTGGTGTCTGTGCACCCCACAAATATTAACGAATTTACCCTGACAAGACATCTCTGAGATCAGGACATTCTATCACTGCCATTTTAAAAATGTGGAACTGCTTGCTCTGTGATCTTGAGAACTGCTGATTCCATGATCTGACTTTAAAAGCTGCTTCTGTTGCTCTAGTCCCAGAATGTTGTCGTCTATTGCATTAGCCTATGTTAAAATCCATTAATTCTCTTCCTTGCCATAGGAGAATCTGACACTTCAAGTGGGGGTTTAGCATAGTGTGACAAAGTTCCTCCTCTACCTTGGTAGGTCCTGTGCTTATTGGCGGATTTTGCTCGCCTCAGAGATTCATGGCAGCCCCTATTTCGGCCACTTTCATGGCTCAAATGTGCCGTTCACTCAGATAACCTCATCACTGGCCAGCATGGGAAAAAAAGAGTAAGAACAATCCCCACAGTTTCTGCTGATCCACCATGTGGATTGGGGACCAGCTCAGAGATCTTCACCTCTGGTGGAAGCTCCTGTGTTGGGTCAGGAGTTGGGAGGTTTGGGGGGAACCCGGACCTGCTCTCTACCCCGGGTTCCAGCCCCGGGCCCTGTGGACTGCAGCTGTCTGGAGTGCCTTCTGGAACAGCTGTGCGACAGCTACAACTCCCTGGGCTACTTCCCCATGGCCTCCTCCCAACACCTTCTTCGTCCTCACCACAGGACCTTCCTCCTGATGTCTGTTAACGCTTGTACTCCTCAGTCCTCCAGCAGCACATCCTCTCATTCCCAGCTCCTTACGCGCACATCTCACTAACTGGAGTGACAGCCTTTTTAAACCAGGTGTCCTGATTAGCCGTAATTAATTCTAGCAGCTTCCCAATTGGCTACAGCCTGCCTTAATTAGTTCTAGAAAGTTCCTGAGTGTTCTGGAATAGTCACTGTTATCTTACCCAGGTAAAAAGGACCTGCTTAACCTGGAACTAATATATCTACCTTCGACCACTCTCTTGTAGCCATCTGGCCTGACCCTGTCACAGTAGTTATAAATGCATATTAGGTATTGTCAAATACCCACACAAAGGACTACGTTCTGATTCTTAGATCTGTCTTCAGAGAACTGCTGGTGTAGTCACTGTCCCTCAATCCATTACAAGTCTTCAGAGGGGAAGGCAGCTCTATCCCCAAAGAACTGGAGAATTCCTCTTCATGGTTGCTGTTGGTTCCAATTACTGACTGAAGCTAAGAGACACCCCAGATACTTAAGTGACAGGGGTAGCCGAGAGAAACGTTTACTTAGACCATGTCTATGTTACATAGTTTTGCCAACATAAGGCAGATAACATCGACCTAAATATGGGGGTGTACACACTGTCACTTTAACTCGCCTAATAAGCCAACATAATAATACCACCTAAATAAGAGGTGTAGAGCTTAGGGCGATTTAGTATGAGCGACGCAGTGTCAGTGTAAACACTGCATTGCTTACATCGACCTAAGTGGCCCCCAGGAGGTATCCCACAGTGCCCACCATCATTCCTCTGGTCACCATTTTGAATGCCGCTGTCTTGCAGCCAGGAACACTGATGAACGCCCCTCCTCTGTTGAAGCCCCAGGAACTACTGAACTTGCTCTTCCTATTTGCTTGGTGTGGAGAACTCACGTAGCAATTGCACAGCTGAGCATGCTGGCTCCACACAGCAAAGATGCTTCTACCTGGAGTACATGAGAGGTGGTGGATCTCCTGCATCTTGGGAGGCATGGCTCTCCCCCAGCCCCATGAACTTGCTCGGGGCATGGAGGGGAAGGGCTATGATAGGGACATGCAGCAGTGCCGTGTAAAACTCAAAGAGCTGAGACAGGCATAGCAGAAGGCAGTCGCCTCTGGTGCAGAGCCATAGACATGAAGCTTCTACAAGGACGGGGCTAGGGTCAGGTTGGTGGTGAATAGCCCCTCCATTGAGTTCCTCTTATAGCCTTGTGTTCATAACGCACAGCACAATACTGAAGAGCAGTGAAGGCTCTATGCTTTCTAACACAGGTGACTGACTCACAGGTTACCAGGGCAGTTGAAAAGCGGCTGGAAACCTATTAGGATGCCCAAGGCATGATAGGAATGAGAAACATACATCATGTGATGCTGAACCTGCCCCCCATGAGGCACTGCAAAACCTTCCCAAAACACCGTGTGGCCAGCTGCACAGTGGGATAGCTACCCATGATGCACTGCTCTGTGTGTCAATGCAAGAGCTGCTACTGTGGACACACTCTGCCAACACAAGGAGCAGAGTGTGGACATGCAACTGCGGTTTAATTGCACCGGTAGCTGTACATCAACGTAACTTAACTTGATTTAACATTGTAGTGTAGACATAGCTTTACTGTAATCTGATGACATGATAGTCTTCTGATTATACTGTTTACACATGTGAACCTCCCTCATCACACATCAATTCCTTTCTTCCCTGCAAGCATTGTAATTGGAGATCTGAAAAATATTTATAATGAAACCAAAACAGACAAAATAAAAGCCCATATTCAGGCCTTTGGGGAAAATATTAATTTGGGTTGCAAACACCTAGTTACTGTATTTATTTAATTTTGGGGGTTATACAGGAGTAAGAGAGAATGTGGGAGACAGCTAATTTAAACACCTCACACTGGATAAAACCAGATCCTGAGGTTATTTTAATCTCAGAAGCATTATATGTTTAACTGACTTTTTAAGTGTGCTCACAGGAGTTACAGGACCAGAACCCAACCTCTGCTACTGCCTCTTGGCATTGCTCCATTGGCACAAAGGGGTACACTTAGGGATTTCCCCTGGCCTGACCAAATATCTGAGTGGTGTAAACCCATCACCACTTCCCATCTCACATCCTAGTGTAGGGGATGTATCAGGAAAAACAGAGTGTACTCAGTTGTGGAAATTCCTGTCTGGGTAATAGTCAGAGGGCTCTAACATGCAGGTACTGTGCCAAAGTCAAATAAATGTAGCCTTTCATTGGATCTGTCCAGGGTGCTAGAGATTTTCACCTTTCTATTCTATTTCTCAGTTTGCTCTGTATGAGATTTTTTTTCTCTTTAATGTACATTGGTACCTGATGAGCCCATGACTATACATTGACAATGTGCACCTTCTCTGTGAGACCTCCCAACTTTAAATTGTTTTCCCTTTTCACTAAGGAAGGCATTTTGGTAGAGTTTGTTGCTTCCTGAAACTTCCTTGTCTACTTACAAAGAAATACTCTCACTTCCAGACTCGCTCAGATTTAGCTTTGCACAAGGCATCCATAGTCGAGGTAAATTTGTCTTTGTCACATTTCTAATTTGTATTTGTAGTGTCCTCAAAATGACTGTCTCAACGTTTTTGACTTGCTCTATCTTTTCTGCTGACTCAACACTGATCTCATGGAAAAATGTATATGAAAGCTATATTTCAAGAGAAGAATGCTTATTTTATTTTGTCAAACAAAAATGAATCTAATATCAACACAAATGAGAAACACCAATTCAGTTTCTAAATCTGTGACACCATATTACATAATAGACCAAATCTAGATTTGGCCTAACTTTGCATTGCTTCATCTTTGTGAATGGAGCAATGTCAATTTCTCTCATAAGGATTAATGGCATCTTAGTATACATCAAGGCACTAGTCTATGATCAGAATTATTTTTTAACATCATACACTAGGGCTAAAATAGGCCAGCCAATCTGATCACCTGTCACTTTGTAAGTGTATTTACTACATAATTCTTACTAATGTCCTGCCTAACCTGTTCATTAGCGTCTGCAGACTGTTCTGCAGTTTCCTTTCTTCATAGAAGGTTTGGGGGTATATTTAGATCAACATTTCCTGCTAACACAAAGCTAACTTCTCCACTTTTTGCACATCCAATATATTTTTTTAAAAAATACCCCCATAATTTCCTTCTGAGGAAAAGGAGAGAGGAAAAAAGAAAGAACTGTGTATGAGAGACTAACAGTCAGATCCCTGAGTGCTCTTCTGGAAGGTGATCAGATGCCACAGCGGTGAGGGCTGGAGATGAATCTGAACAAAACTGCAGATTTTAAGTTCAGTGAAGTATGACTTCTACAGGGAACTTCAAAACTGCAGTCAGATTAAAAACATCACACTGTAATTAAAATAGTCATTGTATGTATTCCCCTGTACCTATTGCCATGATTACCACAAGAACCTATTATTCTGACATTTTATCCTCATCACAATATTTGCAATAATAACTAATTAGTTTTGTCATCTTTTAAAATTGTCCTTAAGAATGAAATAATCAAAGTGTTAACTCCTCTTGAATAGGTTTTATTTTTTTAAATAAACAGCTTTCTGAAACTCCAGCCAGTGACTATATCTTCTCCACTTTTGAAGGTATTTCTGGTAGAATCTTTCCTACTATTTAGTAATATCTGTTGAATCTTTGCAGAACAGGTTGACTCTAACCCCATGAACCATCAAGGAGCCATGCTTTGAGATAGAGAATGCTCAGATTGGGATGACTATCATTTTGGGAGAGGAGCTGAGGAGTGATTGGAAGATTCATCGCTGGACAAAGAACTAGGTGAAGCAGGTAAGGAAACCACATCTGCCTCGAACATGTCAGGGCTATTAGGATAACTCTGGACTTATCCTGTCTGATTTTGTTTACCATTCTGAGAATGAAAGGTGCTGGGGGAAAACACATAAAACAGCATCTTCATCCAAGTGAGGAGGAAGGCATCCCCCAAGGAATTGTGACCTAGATCCCCCCTTGAACAGAATAGATGGCCTTTTTTGTTCATAGCTGGGGTGGAGAGATCCACTTCCGGAAACCCCCAAGTCTGAAATATGTTGAGAAGAACATGGGAATCCAACTCCGATTTGTAGTCTTGGGGAAAAACACCTGCTGAGAGCATTGTCTGTGACATTTTACCTGCCTGGGAGATATATTGCTGAGATTCCTATGCAATGTTTTATGCACCAGTTCCATATCATAATTGCTTCAGCTCAGAGGGAGAGGGATCTTGTTCCTCCCCTGCCAATTGATATAAAATATACAGGGCAGGTTGTCTCTCATGACTTTGATAGACCTGTGTCTGATGAAAGGCAGGAAATTGGAGAGGCATTTCAGACCTCTCTGTGCTCAAACAGGTTCATATGGAGGATGGTTTCTTGGGGTGACCACCTGCCCTGTACCATGAGAGCACTGAGGTGTACCCTTCATCCTAACAGAGATTCATCCATGGGTATAGTTGTTAGGCTCTGGTTCCAGGCAGTCAGGCCCAGTGATTGGAGAGGTGGTTGAAGCCAGACAGAGGGTCAGAAACAAGTTGGGGGCTGTGCTAAAACTGGGGTCTGGGAACAGACCTTGGCTCAGAACTGAGTCAGAATTCATAGGCAAGCCCAAACAGTGTCATAGATGTGGGCCACAGTTGAAGCAGGGTTATCCAAATCTGAAGATAAACCAGATCAATATTGTAGTCAGAGTCCAGATGCAGGCCAAGGGTTGGAGCCAGGTTGGAGTCAGTCCGAGAGTCTGGGGGTCAGGAGGTGGATGCAGGGCTGGAGTCGGTCAGTAGTAGTCATGGCAACTAAGTGAACAGCACTGGGCTGGCTGCAAGTTTTCCTCACAACAGTTATCCTTAGTATTGGCTGGAGGAAGGGAACACCCTCTCCTACATTGTGATGAGCCTTTCAACAGTCTAGAGAGAGCGTTTTCCCTGTTAAGGGACTGACACCTGTTTGTCTAGGTCGTGCCTGTTTGGCGAGTAAACTGATCTGAACCATCCCTAGAACCAGCAAAGGCATAATCTCACGTGTTCACAAAAGTGCAAGCCATCATGGTATTCTCTGCAAACAATTTCAGTCCATCAAACAGGAGATCCTCTACCATATTCTGGAAAACCAGGATGTCCTGTGCAAGTATGTGCAGCACTGAGAGCCTCCAGAAGAGATATTCTGGCCAGGAACTGCCCTTCAGTAGTAGTACCCTGAAATTGTTCCATTTGGTCTGGAGGAAGGTGTTGAATAAAGGGAAACAAATTCTGCATAATTTGTAAAGTTTTATTTGGCCATCAGCACTGGGTAATTTGCAATGAGGAATTGTAGAGTGATCGATAAGTAAGAGTTTCTCCCCAGAACATCTCTGTCATACAGAGTGGACTTCTAGTCTCTAATCATACAGGGTGGACTTATACCACTATTGTTTGCTCCATGTGTTCACTGCATCTTCCAACAGAGAGTTGTGTGGAGGGTGAGAAAGTAGGAACTCCAAGTCCTTGGTGGGACATAATACTTTTTATCAGCTCTCTTACTTGTCGATGTTACTGCAGTCAGGGTTTGCCAGATGTTTTTTGCAGGTTCCAGCAGAGCCTCACTGATAGGAAGGGCAACTCTGGAGGTGTCACAGAGTGAAGAATATCCAGCAGTTTATGTTGAGATTCTTTAATCTCCTCAAGAGGTATCTGTAGGGAGTCTGCCACCCATTTAATGAGGTCTTGAAACTGCCAAAAATCATCAGCCATAGATGGAGGAGGAGGCATTACCACCTCATCTGGTGATAAGGAAAAGATTGTTGTTTGAGGGGTAACTTCTTTGTCTGCCTTAGCTTCCTGATCCTTGAACATTTCCTCCTGTTGCTGAAGAGGAGAAACTTGAATGTCCTTGTCATCCCAATGGGAGAGGAGCGGGGCCCTGGAGAACTGTCAGCAATATGCTGCCCATGAATCCCAATATGGCTATTGAGGACCATATGGGGGAGGGGTGGCATCCAGATTTGCTCCCACCAAGACTGATGAGGTTCCCACACATATTCCATGTCTCTTTGAGACAAGGGGTTTCTGCATGGGTACACAGAAGAATACTGGACAGATATTGATAATAGTGAAGGTAGGTCTTCATCATTGTCCTCTTTTTGTCTCTAATGGGGGAGTTCCAACTGAAAGGGGAGGTGACGGTACCAGGAATGTATAAGTGTCTGGAGACCAAGTGATTCTCATTACTGAGAGAATTGGTACCTGCAAGCAATGGAGACTGTGGTTCAGCCGCCATTGATAAGTTCTTTAGGTACCTAAAGTCTTGCGGTCCTGAGTGGAGTTGAGTCGTGGTACTAATGGCCCAGTACGTTTGTCCCTACAGGACAGTACTGTGGATTTTGAGTGCTTCTCAGACAGTGCTGACATAGCTGAAGGCTAGTCTTAGACGATACCAAAGAGCTCAGTGGAGTACTGGGAAAACGGTTAAGTCTGACAGTACTGATTTTTTATGTTTGCTCTGACCATCTCTGCAAGCTGGTACTGGAGTCTTCTCAGTGCTATGCTTACTCTTAGAGGAGCTATGGGATTTTCATGACTTGTTGGTACCAGAGGAGCCCTTTGCCTCTACAGTACTGAGCTTGAGAATGAAGTCTCTGATGCCCCTGACCTCGCTAGAGAGCAAGGCCTTTTTGAGGTGGATTTTTTAAGAGGGTAGTTAGAATGCCTCTTCTTAGGATCTTTAGAGGTAGTCTCTGACGAAGTCTTTTCTTTTAGAGGAAATCTCCTTTGTAGGAGAATGTTGCGCCAAGCTTGAAGAGGTGCTGGATAACCTTGGAGACGGATATACGGGGGCGTTCTTCTGACCTGACTCTGAAGCAGGGTGAAGGGAGCACTCCATCTTTAACAGTTGTAGCTTGATTTCCCAGTTCTTCTGTGCCCTGGATTTGAGGGCTAATTAGAAGTTACTTCTGTGAGACATGCAACTTCCTGATCAGCAAATGCACATAGAGTGTCCGTCGCTGACTAGGATAGCCTCTTTACACAAGAGGCAACATTTAAACCCTGGTGAACCAGCCATGCCCCTCACAGAGAGGATTTCCCCAAAAGAAATAAAACAGTTTCTCAAATAACCAGTAGCTAACTAACTACTACTACGAACTAACTAGCTAACCTAAAATAAACAAAGTTAGATCTAAGTCAGCAAGCAGCCAAGCTACAATGTGGGCATGCTAAGCTCCACCTCAGGCCAAGGTGGTTGAGAAGGAACTGAGGGCATTCACTCACACAGCCTGATGTAGCATTGTTGTGGGGCATGAGGATACCAGCAGTGCAGGCGTGGGCTAAATGGACACTGCTAATGAATATCTCCCATCAAAGGCACACAGCACATGTGAAGTGAAGCACCCCTAGGGACACTATTTGAAGAATCCATTCTTCCCAACTAAGATCACCTGAGGATAGTCTCTTGAAAAAGGGGATTGCAATTTATAGAAGGGAGACTGTCTCAGAGGCTATTTTGGAGTAAAGAGATCAGAAGCAGAAATAGTCAAGAATGGGTAGGAGGAAGAGGAGAACTGAGTTCTGGAACTGTGAAAAGACACTGACCAAATCCCAAAGGCCTCTTGGAGAAGTGAAGAAGCAGAGGCAGGGATTTCTTAACTTTGGCACCCAGAAAGATAATGGAACAAATAACAAACCATCAGTTTGTAAGCAGCTAGAAGGTAATGTGATAAGTAGCAGTCAACATGGATTTGTAAAGAACAATTCATGTCCAGTACAAAGCCTGGCAAATGTCCACAAGGGGGAGCTCACCCAGGCTTGTATTAGGCTACAAAAGTGCCACATAAAATTTGTACCTGGGGAAGGGAGGTTCCCTTTTAGCTTTAATTTTATTAAATTTGTTAAATCTTTAATTTTCTAATCCAAGCTGCAAAATGTCATTTTAGAAAATAATTTGAGAAAAATGGGGCCATAATAAACTGGTTTCAAATAATTAATGAGAAAACAGGAGCATGTTACTGCCTCATCCTAGCTGAACGTACTTTAACAGCTGTATCCTTCTGCCTCAGTGAGAAAGAAACATAAGGTTGGCTCATTACTTTGGATAGGTCCTTGAACATCATCACTATTTTAAAACATTTATATCCCAAATGGCTTTTACAGGTTTTCCTTGAGCACCAAGTGAGGTGAATGACACGAAGCTCAGCCAGCTTCCATTTCATTAATTGATACAGAGAGGTTTGGGCCTAGGGAGTGCTGCTAACATGACTGGACTCTTTCAGTGCCTCAAAGGTTTTTGTCCCTGTGATTCTACTCTAGTGGTTCTTGGATATTATGTATGTTCTGCAGTTGCATAGGAGACCAGCAAACATCAAGTCTGTTACTCAGTTCCGAGTGAAAGTCTGGTTGGACAACATCTGTCCGTAAGCTGTATGGTACGATGTGATTGTTAATGCAAAAACTAGAAAGTACAGTGATTTGGGAGGGCTGTGTGAACACAGTCTCTTTTTTACTTCTGTTGCTGTTTGTTTTCTTTCCAGCAGAAAAATACATTAGTGAAAAGATTATAGATTTCTTCTGCATAGCAGATTTTTGCTTACAAATCAGGTACTTTGATGTCTGTATGACATTGACTGTGCAGGCATAAAAAGGGAGGCTAGGATTTCAAAATCTAGCCCAAGATGTGCAAATTCTTAAGAGGTTAAAGCAGAAGATGTGGATATAATTTTTCAAAAGTTTTAAATAAATTGTAGGCACATATTTTTTTTTACTGCATGCTGCTTGATACGCTTTAGAAACTAAGCCAACACTGCAGGCACGTTCAGCAGAACTACTGCAGCAAGAGTTGGCAGATCCCACAGTAATCATATTTATCATTTGACAATTATACCTGTGCTGTTTTCACAGCATTTAATAGTATCTGACCTTATTCATTCACATTTTTATTACATATTCATTGGCAGTAACTGGCACTACTTCCACTTAACCAGAACTTCCAGAAGATTTCTGTCCAGGTCAGTGGTCCTTGGTGATTCACTAGTTTATTAACAGGTAACTTTTAATTCTATATTCCAGAAGCTGAAGTGATTAAGCCAAAAAAATAATAGTATTACAGCTAATGACTGAAGTATCATTGCTCAGGAAGCAGTGTTCTTGTGTAGAGCAACCTTTCCTTAACAATGTCCTTTCTTCAGTCAAAAAAAAAAAATTACAGAACGACTCATCACATACATTGGAGACTACTTATATTTATTTGTAGTTAATAAACAATAAAACAAATTAACCTAAATGCAGCCCAGAAAAATTGAACAGTACCTTCTTGCTAATATGATACCCGTTTGTCCTGTTACACCATTCCTTTTCCACAAAGGCCACTACTTCATTCAATCAACCAATTTATTTGCCCTTAGAAAAGCATTCACTTTTTAAACTTACCATTTAACCAATTATTTATCCTGGACATATCACCCAGGTTACATTACTAGAGACTAACAAAAAAAAATTAAATAAAACATAAAAAATAGTCCCCCTAAAATGGGGCTGAATAAGTGGTCTAAGCAGCAGTGTGATATACCATCAAGTTGGGACCCTTCCCTCAATTACTTTTTTTGTAAAGTTCTTTGAGATCTACTACAATTATCCTTTGCTCCTTGGACTGGCAAAGGCTGGGAGCACTGTAGAGATATCAGATTCAGCCTTGGAGGAAGGAGAATCCCTCCATTTGGTAACAATTGCTGCTGAACACACAACTGTATTCATTACAACTCAGCCAATCAAAGAGTCACTGCATGCACTCTTTAAGAGTGAAGGTAGGGGATGTGTTAATTTCTCATTCCTTTGGCCTCTGAGAATGACAGATCTTCTTGAGTTTGACGTGTCCAGTTAAAATGTTTGCTTTTAGGCCTATCAACCAATCATTACAACCTAGTTATTGTGGCTTTGTAGGGTGGCAACCAACAAATCTCCAGCATTTCTCAAGGCCTCTTCCAGCCCCTTATCCTTCTTTTACATAGGATGCTTACACTGTACCCCAATGTAGAACAGAAGGCTTTTCCCCCAAATTCTCAGCCTGGTTCCTTAAAAGCTGCAGACATACTGGGCTTCTCTGCACAGAAACTGGAACCAATAGCTACATTGGTTGTAATTCACAACTTTAGTTATTTAAGTGCAAGCCTCAAGTGTATATAGATATTTATTTTGGATTAAGAGTGCCCTAGTTAGATATAACAAGTTGATTTTTACCTCCTACAACATGAAGGAGAACACACATTTGTGATCCGATATATGCACCTTTAAACCCATTGCAGACGAAGTTGAGGCCAGTTGCACACAGAGGCCTAGATGCCTTCCCAACATTCTGATCCAATGGCAATGCAGTAAAACCCTTCCATAGAAGAATGAGCGTGCTCTGGAGCTGGTCCTAGAGGTCTAACACCATCCCAGATTGCACCCCAATCCACTATTGTTGCCCAGAGGGACCAAAATCATAGAGCTACCTGTCCCATGCTAAGTAGGAAAATAGCCAGAATAAAGAATCCTGTAGATATGGAGAGGTAAGTATTTCCCCATGGATAAGGCTAAGTTTTTGTCACCAATATTTTTAGTAAAAGTCACGGACAGGTCATGGGCAATAATGAAAAAACCATGGAAGCCTGTGACCTGCCCATGACTTTTACTAAAAATACCCATGACAAAATGGGTAGCCGGGGGGTGGGGGCAGGCGGGAAGAGCAGAGCTGGGAGCTACAGGGTCCCTCTCTGCTGGTGGCTCCAAGCTGAGGGGCTCCCCTTTGCCTCCCATGGCAGCCCAGAGTTCTGGGGATGCCCTCTGCTTCCAGCTGTGGCTGGGAGCTTCCAGGGATCCTCTCTGCCACCCGCTGTGGTCAGGAGCTCTGGGGATTCCCCCTGCCCTCCGTGGTAGCTGGAGCAGCAGGGGTCCCTCTTGCTGCCGGGGGTGGCTGGGAGCAGCAGGGATTCCCCCTCCCACCAGGTCCCCCCTGCTGCCCGCAGGGTCGGGAATAGTGGGGATCCCCCTTGCCACCTGCCATGGTCGGGAGCTCTGGTGATTTACCCTACCCTCCATGGTGGCCAGCAGAGATGGGGGTCCCTTTTGCCACCTGTGGTGGCTGGGAGCAATAGGAATTTCCCCTGCCACTGGGTCCTCCCTGCTGCCCACGGGGTCGGGGGATTCCCTTTGCTGCCGGGTCCCCCATGCCACCAGCAGCAGCTGGGTGGCCAGGAGCTGTGGGGATCCTCCTGCCATTTACAGTGATCAGGAGCTGCAGGGGTACCCCCCAGCTCCCTGCAGCTCCCAGCCGGCACTGGCTGAAGTCACAGAGGTGTTTGGAAGTCATGGATTCCGTGACTAAATCCATGGCCTCTGTGACTAAATCACAGCCTTATCCATGGATACCAAGGATATTACAAGGGTGATTTGGTACAAATGCAAATGATGACAAATACACATGACACT
This sequence comes from Caretta caretta, assembly GCF_965140235.1. Classification (NCBI taxonomy): domain Eukaryota; kingdom Metazoa; phylum Chordata; order Testudines; family Cheloniidae; genus Caretta; species Caretta caretta. Next base: position 108,002,065 of record NC_134206.1, on the reverse strand, counting down.
TTAGCAAGGTAGATGAAGACCAAGGTCTGATCTAAGGAGCTTATGTTCCTCCTCCAATTTCCAAAAAAATAAAATACAATAGGACAGCGCAAAGCATGCAAAGAAGATTAAGCATGGGCCTGTGACATGTACTCCATGCACTCAGTAGCGGCTCCCTCTCCCTCAGTGCCCCCCATCCCGCACAGCAGGTTGGTAACACTGAGGTTAGCAGGCAGCACCTTTCTGCAGAAGAGTAGGGATGGGCTGTTTTTTCTCCTATTTGGTGAGCTTGCAGAGTATCCTCAAACTAGCAGTTACTGTAATCAAAATAATTGTTTCAAAATAATGATTTTAAATGTACTCCCTTCTCTGAGTAAGAAATAATATGCTACCTAAACATATGAAAAGATGTCAAATTTCTTTTCTTGTATGTCTTTTGATCAGACCACATTCAGTTTAATCTTGCTGCAGTATTAAAAGAAGTTTGTGAAAATGTAACAGAAACAGAAATATACAAAAACCAATGACTAAAAGGGAGGAAGAAAAGTGATGGCTTGGCCCCAAAAGTGTTGGTACATTTCTGCTTTCCTCCCCTTTGCCACACCTTTTCAAATATTCCCTTTTTTTCCTGATAGCAGCAATGAAATGTGGATTTATGTAACCCCCATAAATTAACTTGTAACCCCCAACCACACTGAGCACCAAAATAAACCAGCACTTGAGATATGAATACTAGATCTCACAAGAGCCCCAATAACAAACTAGAAAATGATGATGAAAGTGATGTGACCATTTCCTCTTTTTAACCAATTTAAAACAGAAATTACATGGAGGTACTATGCTAATGTTTTACGCTATATAGTGATGCTACTACAGTTCAATCATTTACATATTTGATCAGTCAGTAGTTCATAAATAAGATTTATCTATGCATCATGTGCATGGTTCCTTCAATTTAAAGAACTCTGCTCTATGCCAGCTCAAGTAATTTTTCTCTAAAGAAAATCTGAAAGGCTCATCAACAAAACAACAGTGTAAACATTTACACAATATGACAGAAGGCACTGTGCTGTAGGTAATAAAAAGCTTTTATCAAACTCAAAAGAATTTACCTTGACAAGAAGTCAGTGAAAGAGAGGCGTACTGGATAACCATGCCGTATGATTTTCACCATCTCTAGGACACCAATATACTGCAGCTGGGCAGACACGTAAAAATTATCAAAAGAGTCTGGCAGCTTAGAGTTATTGGGTTTGATACAATGAACAGAATGAGGTGTGCAGTTCTGAAGCTTTCCAGTAATATCTGAGAGTGATTTCTGTGGAGAGAAATAAAACCCAACAGATTCTCAAACAGTCATTTGTCAGAAGTGAAAGAGTTGTATAACATAAGACATATCTACCTTTTTTAAAAAAACGTGTATCACATAATTTTCTTAAAAAGCTTGACCTGAATGCATAAATTGCATACTCAGGCAAATAATATTTCTGCTTGTCCTTGTAATCTGTAGTTTCATTTTGTGCTTAAAACTCTTCTATACATCTTTGTCCAGCAAACATTTACTAACCCTGAGCTGTGTGGCCAGAGTGAGTGGGCCCCCTCGTTCCAGTCTCTGAAGAAATGTGGAAGTTCCTTTCTTTTTCAACAACTGTGGGTGAAAAAAGTGTACACAGAATATTGTTTTCCCAATACAGGCAAAGTATTATAATTTTCCCTGGTAAGGCAGTTCACTAATAGAGGCAAATATAAAGCTGTGTTTGAATCATGTCATATAGCAACAAATCACTTGAGGCTAGATTTTCAAAAATACCCAGGAGAATAGCTAAATGTCCACAGAAAACTGCACAACCAAGGCTATTAATAAAGTTTTGATTTCAAAAGTGGACATGTACGATTGTATGTGCAAAATTCCATTTGAAGACAGCTTGTAAATGTACTGTTACACTGAAGATGAGTATGTGTGCATATGTAAAATCATTCCTTCTCAGAATGAGGCAAAGTAAAAATTTTGTTATGGCATCAGAGCTTCTAGATTTAGCATAACATACAAATTGCATATCATAATACTTCTTTCTGCAAAGACCTCCTTCATCACTAGATGGTTTTTGAATGGCTGTGTGTATGCAATCAACAATTCCCAGGGATAATGGTAAATTATGAATGAAAAAGTCCCAATATTCATGTCTGGATTATTTTTTCTCCTGTTGCAAGGTGAAATTAGTTAAAACATTTCTTTTTTAAAAATCATGTAAAATATGATTAGTATGAGCAGGTATTTCCTGTACCACCAGGACCAGTAATATCTACGAAGAAGCAGGGAAAACAAAACCTTTTAATAGTGTCCACTTTGTATCTTTGAGAGAATACTGTAAAGATGAATTATCTTAAGAAGAGCCGCAAGAAGCTGGCTTCTTCTGTTGAGGTTTCTAAATTAGAACTGGCAGACAACTAGATTCTAATGCAGGGGTTCCCAAACTTTGTTCGCGGCTTGTTCAGGGTTAGCCCCTGATGGGCCACGAGACACTTTGTTTACCTGAGCGTCTGCAGGTATGGCTGCTCGCAGCTCCCAGTGGCCGCGGTTCGCCGTTCCCAGCCAATGGGAGCTGCGGGAAGTGGTGGCCCAGGGAAACGGCGTGGGCTGGGCCACCACTTCCCGCAGCTCCCATTGGCTGGGAATGGCGAACCGCGGCCACTGGGAGCTGCGAGCAGCCATACCTGCAGACGCTCAGGTAAACAAAGCGTCTCGCGGCCCGCCAGGGGCTTACCCTGAACAAGCTGCAAACCAAGTTTGGGAACCTCTGTTCTAATGCCAGGTCTACACTAGAAACTTACATCAATATGACTATGTTGCTCTGGGTTGTGAAAAATCCACACCCCTGAGCGACACAGTTTTGCCGACCTAACTCCCCATGCAGACAGTGCTATGGAGGGTTTCTCCCATTGACATAGCTAATGCTTCTTGTGGAGCTGGAATAACTATGCTGATGGCAGAAGCTCTCCTGTCAGCATAGTAGCATCTTCACTGACATGCTACAGCAGCGCAGCTGCACCAATGTAGCTGCGCCACTGAAGCATTTTAATTGTAGACTTTCCCTAATATTTCACCAAGAATATAGAAATTAAGATACTTATTCACATCCATGGATACTTATACATATCTGTGACAATCTTTTATCCTTTGACCCTCTTTCATTTCTATTTTTCTTGTCCACTTGGCCCATAACTCCCTTTGTCTCAGAGTTGGTATGTTCTAGCCAACTCCCATACTATCCAGTTGTACCAAAATGCATGTGTACATACTCATCTAAACACATCCAGGTCAAACCCCGTTTATAGAAGAATTGCATTGCCCCACAACTTAATTACCGTGCTGGACACTGCAGCTGTTTACTGTTTTAAATCTCACACAGAGTGGAACAAGATTTGAAAAAAAAATCATCTCCATCCTCACATAGAGACTGGAGGTCTGTAGAGCCCTGATCTCTTAATAACAACACTTAGCACTTTTATAATGTTTTTCATCCATAGATCTTAAAATGGTTTAGAAATGTGGATAATTAACTCAATTTTATGCAGGCGTCATCTCAGTTTTACAGATAAGGGAAACTGTGGCACACACACAAATTAAGTGACTAGCTCAAGTTCACTCACTGATTCAGTAGCAAAGCCAGGAACAAAATTCTGGTTGCTTAACTCCCAGTCTGTTGTGTTACACCCATGGCTTTGCTTCCTCCCTCTGGGGTTAGGGCTACTGGAGAATAGGGAGGCAGGAACAGAAGATGAGTTTTATCAAAACTATCCTAATCTTGAACAGTTTCTGCTTTGGATTCAGAAATAAGGGTTGTATCAAATTATGTCTTAATTCTCCATATACACTATAAATCTCCTTTCAGCTCTTCACAGACACCAAATTTGGCTTTGACAAGAATGTTTTATATTTGAAAATCTTGCACCTCTGTCAGATCTACAAGAGAAAATGCGGGTGTCTATCTCCATAATTACTGTTAGAAGGAGAAACCTACAATATGTTTCTACTTCCACAAATTTTAAAGTTTTAAATCCCAACAACATTGTAAATGGTGTATTTATCCCAAATATGCCTACAGTGGGGTTTCTTGCATATGGATGGTCTAGGTTTACTTGGTCCTGTCTCAGTGCAGGGGGACTGGACTTGATGACCTCTTGAGGTCTATTTCAGCCTGTATTTCTATGATTCTATTTGCAGACCAACAGTTAAATGAAGCAAAACAATCTGGAAAAGTAAGAATGAAGAGTCAACAGTGATAAAAAAAGCTTTAGCTAGTCAAATACTGTATATTTAGTCTTCCGGTTCATAAAAGCTGCTGTAAGGCTGATCTATGCAAGGGAAAGGTCAGTGTGTAGAGCAAGGCCAAAAAAGTCTGCATCAGGAAGCTACTAAGGGGCTAGAAGGAGAAGAACTGATGTGAGTACATGAGAGTTGTGAGAGTATGAATAATAACTTCCTATTTTGGCCTTATTTGTCTCTTCTGTGCCAGGAGGCCACACAACCTGTAGGAGTTTCACAGCCTTCAGTCTGTAGAATAAATTTGTTTGTAGCCCCACTGGGAGGAGGATGAGCAGACATCAGGTCTACCATGACCTACTGTGCATTCCAGAATTATGACCTGATTTCAGATCCAATTGTGTACTGGACTGGTGCACTATCCTCTTCACCAACACCACAGATAATGCTGCAAAGGAGCACATGACTTTCACAGATGTCCCCAAACTCATTTTGTGGTAGCCTGCTCCAAATCAATGAGGAAATGTTGCCTGTGGGCATACAGATATAGGCAGGTGAGTGGGCGTGTTTAGAAACATAGGAAATTAGCTAAGCCTGTGAAAGAGCTAAGTCCGAAATGAGCTTTAAGGCAGAGAGGAAGTGGGAAGCAGCAGGGGAATGGGAATCACAACTAACACACCTCAAAAGACATCACCTAACTAAAAATATCACCTCCTACTACCCCTCCTCTCCTCCCAAACCACAACCCACCCATATTTCCTTCTACCAGTCAGTGGCATGGGCACTTCTAACCATTCCTATCTGCATTACATCTCCCAGGACTATCCATTCCCACACATGAACACCTCCTAGCTCATCTCTTCCCACTGCCTACTGTAATGAAACAAGTCTCAAACAGCTGCCAAAGCCCTCCCAAACACATGAGGAAATCACCCCTCTCCAGTTAATAAAACCTTATGAGCATTCCCTCTTCCCTTCTCCTGCATGGCCTCTTCTGCTCTCTAAGCCCACCACCCTCACCCCCATGATAAACTTAAGAAAGATGTTGTGGTTACGGCTTTCAAAATGGGGTAATTTTGTTTGTAAGGAGACAGATAACTCCTGTGCCCAGTTATTCTAAATAATAATGAATTAATGGATACAGATAACTCCTATGCCCAGTTATTCTGAATAATAATTAAGTAATACTCTCCCTGCATAGATTCTGTAGGCTATGTGTTGGAAAAAAGGAGGAGATTATGGTATGATAACACATTCTTAAGGGTCTAGGGTTCAAACCAGCACCACTGAAGTCAATGGCCACATTGCTATTGACTTTACTGAGAGTAGGAGTAAACTGTTGTCATACTCATTTCCAGGGGCATTTATATGAAATACTCCCCTTAGTATTAATTGGCGTTACATGCATAGATCTTCCCACAAATAGATGTGATAGCAAACTCTGTAATCCTGGGGCTGGAATTGAGTTTTTACAGCTGTATGTCAAAAGACAAAACTGTGCAACTCAATAGGCCTAGTGATACACCTGCTCCCGTTTGGGGAACACCTTTCCTGCTTTTCTAGATAGAGATAATATACCATGATAGCATCAAACTTAGATTTAGCAATTATGTGACTTCTATTTAAAGGTAATGCTCCAAGTTCTTAGGTCCACTAAACCCTTCAACATAATTTGTTTTCATTGATTTTCACTATTATAAAATGGCAATAACTTTACAAAATATTTTGATTCAGTGAGGAAGACAAAATGTTGTCCTGCAAGGCACACTGTTGCAATTGAACAATTGATTGTTCTGGACAGCCTCCCAATTGTTGTGGTTTCCTTTTGTGTTTTTAGTTTTGGCTGAAATCAGGTAATGGAAGTGAAGACCAATTCCGATACTGAGGGATTTTAATTTCAGCTCAATAAATTTATATTGATATATACAAAGGCCTACACTACACAGTTCTCCTGCCAAGTCCAACCATACCTTAACATTGTCTACTGTTCTGTTCATCTTTAATTTTTATGGTATCAACAATCAGGCAGAGAATGAGAGTTTAACCAATATACCACATGTATGCATGAACATTAAATTATTGCTTGTCAGCCATAAACCTCTCAAGTGATGAATACCAACAGATTAAGGAAGATGAATTTATCCCTCCAAGTTTACTGTCCCTTAAGTTATTTTACATTCATTATGACAGCCACATAGATGAAGCATCCAGTGTTCCACATAATAATTTTATTGGCTGTAATATTGAACTCACTGCTATATTGTCCAGGGAAGACAGTAGATTTCAGAGATCCTTCAATCAAGAATAATATTGTATAGTTTCCTTAGTTGCTTTGGAATCAGAATAGTGTGCCTGATTATTTCAATAAGTAAAATGTAGAATGTTGCCTGGAATGTATGGGGCTTTCTGAAATACCCAGTTTTATTGGACATTATAGACAATGAAGAAAGGTGTTGCTCTAGTGTCCTTCAAGGGTGAAAAAAAGTTCCAAACTCCTACCTTACTGAGCTCCATATATTTCTTTGCTTCTCCTCTTGTGTAGGTTACTGATGTTTTCTTATTGAGCAAGGCTGCTTTGGATCCTCTAATTTTAAGAGAATGATATGGAGGGACAAGGGATCCTGTCTGTGTCAGTTTAGACTGGAACAACTGATTGATGACTATATTTTCACTAGCTGGGAGAAAAAGAAAATTAATGCACAGAGATAAGATACAGGTGAGAAAATCACATACACAGTGAAAGGAACAGGACACACACAGCAGGAGACAGTATTAAACAAGACGATGCATAAACTGTTTCAGATGAACAGCCTATTAAGTTCTGCATTTATGCATTGTTATTCTGATCCAAGTCCAGTGGCATTCAATTGTCCAGGTTGTCAGTCATCAGTGATGGTTTTAAAATGTACTTAAGTCAAAATATGCTTAAATTGAACTGAGGGGGGGCACTAAGCAACACCAAATAAAGTTTAGGATTTAGTGTTACAGGTCTGTCTAAACTTCAGTGTTTGGGTGATGATTATTTTGGATGTTTTGCTATATTCTGGACTCCTATTTAGTTACTGTAGCTTGCACCTATGTGACTTAAATAGCGTAAAATGAACATATGCTATAAAAATGGTACGATATTTTGTAGCATCCATATGTATGCTAGGCATTTCACAAAAGTCAGATGAAGACACTGTATCTGAGACAAAGAAAAATAATCTGACATAACAAAAGTGGGAGTTGTGACAGATGTGAGACCTGGGAAGCAGACAATCCTGAAAAGACTATTATACTGAAAGGTGCCAGAAAGGCATGAACTTTTTAGACAATAAGTGTGATCCTGGGTTAATTGGTTTCCTGGGAAATCCCTGGGTGATGCTTAATGCAAAATTTATCAACAACAGTTATGCCAAAACCAAGCTTTTGAAGCTTTGGTCCCAGAAAAAGGGCCTGTTACAGGAGGCCAGAGATTAAAGGCCTAAACTGTATAAAGAACCACCTGAACCGTCCAAGATTGTTTTTGTTCTTGATCTGAAACTTGATATCCAAAGAGCAAACCTATTGAGAGGTTTGAAAGATGGGCTCCTACCAGACACCTATGTTAGAGGTGGGTGACCTCTGATAAACTTTTACCATGTGTGTAGAACCATTTCTTGTTTTTTATGTTTTCTCTGTGATGCTTTTGCCCCAAGAATAAATGTAGTATGCTTTGTGAAGATTGGCTAGTAGCTGGAGTACACTGTTGCAACCCCTGGAGAAAGAGCAAACCACACGTGCTGAACTCTGGTCAGATCTGCTGGGGAAATCACTGTGAGAAGCAGAGCGACTGTAAGCCTAAATTCCTGGAGGCAGAGAGACACACATTTCTACCCAAGAGAGGTGACAGGTAGGGCCTGAACCATTAAGTGTGTGCCTTTGAGGAAACCAAAGAGAAGGAAGGTGTCAAAGGTGCAGTTAACCCAGAAACTATGATGGGTGATAAACAATAAGGGATGGGAAAGAGAAGAGAGAGTTGTAGCAACCTGATTTCACAGTTGTTCATTTTAAACATGTGCATATTATAGAGCTTCAGGGTGGTTTTTAATATGCGTACCAAATAAGAGCAATAAAGGTACTATCTATTTTTGACTCACTTATTGTGATAGCACAGAAGAGATGAATTTTCAAGGGAGATTTAAACAAGAGGGTACTGGTTTAGCAGGTAAGTGTAGGATGTTCCATAAAGGGGGTCGGCATGACAAAACATGAACAAAATATGACAAAGAAACAATGAAAACTGAACTTCAGTGAACGTCTGCTGGTGAGTGTTATGCTAGTCACAGGCTGAGTTGATTCATATTCTAAAATTTCTCCTATAAGGAAAAGAAGCCAGCTGGGTAGACTTGGTAATGGCTTTGCTTGGAATGGAAACTAAGCACCAAATTAATCTGTGAGCTGACTGAGGGTTGAAAATTTAGAATAAAAGCTCAGTTGTCCTTCCATGGGACAAATGACAGGTCAGGTTGCAGAACTAACATGGAAGGCTAGAAAATGATTGCATTATTAATTCTTAAGACAGTGTGTGGGTGGGGAGCAAGAAGACGGGGCTTTGCAAGAAATCTAGTTTAAGATTTTAGAAAGTGACATGAGGATAGTTTATACAGGAATGTAAATATATAGTAGAATGCCAAAATAAAAACTAACTGCTAATTCTTATTAATTTCCCTCATTGCTGTTATTTATTTTATTTATTTAAATACTTCTTTTCAGATGCTACGGTGATAGAGTCCCTATATTTATTATCATGTGCTATTTGCTTTACAGTAGCACGTTGGAGACCCAATCAGCAGTCTATTGTTGAACGTGCGATACAAACAAAGAAAAAATAAATAAATAAAAATGGAGCCACTGCCAAAAGAACTCACAATCTAGGATTATAACAAGACCTAACGTGTTGATGAAACAGACAGACATGCAGTAGGATGTCCGATTGAGGAATGGAAAGATGAGGTAACAGTAAAATCATAATATTTAGCATAACAAGCAGTTGTTCTAGAGGTTGCTCTTTACTCGTGACAGCCTGTGTAAATTAACAGGATAATGGCTCTGTTTCCCTTTTGTTTCAGAGACTATTACAATTAACATAACAGTAATCATATATCTAAGGAGCAATAGAGTCTAAAACAACTCCCTTGACTCAGTAAGACCAACACGACTCTCTGTTCATAGTGGGATCCAAGGGGATGACCAGTAGCCCCAGTAAAATAAGGGTGTGTCCAGTGCCATCATCAGAAGCAGTAACAAGATGTCCCCCAAAATTAGAATCAACATAGTCTATGCTAACAAGTCTTTGTGTTTGTTTCTGTGTGTTTGTTATTTTAGGCGCAGGGTAAAATTTTCAAAAGCCTCAAAGTGATTTGGGAGCCTAAGTTCCATTTTCAGAAGAGACTTAGGCTCTTAGGAGTGTGTGTGTGTGTGTGTGTCTGACGAGCCTAAGACTCACTGAAAGTCAATGGGAGTTGGCATTTAATTCACTTAAGCAATTCTGGAAATCCCACTAGGCACTTATCTGCATCTTTAGCTGGTTAAATACCTTTGTAAATCTGCCCTTAGGAGCCTAAGCTTCATTGAAAGTCAATGGGATTTAGGCTCCTAAGTGCCTAAGTCACTTTTGAAAATAAGAAGAAGGTGCTTTAGAAAATTTTACATTTAGACCTCTTCAATGAGTTGGATCTATTGATATTTGACTTCTAAATTATATATACTCACATTAACTATTTCCAAGAATTTATATCAAATCCAATTTCCCCGTTTTCCCTATAAAAGGACTGCCTCAACTGGATCCCTAATGTAGTAATGAAAATGCAAGGAGAGACTATATGATAGAAAGGAATAATGTTCGCGCTCTTTTACCTTTGAAATATACTGTATGTTAAATACATTTCTTATACTCACTGTATAGCAGCAGATCATCATACAGGACATGGGATAGTATAATACAAAATAAGTTCAAACAACAAAGAACTAGAATATTGCTAAAACTATAATCAATAGGAATATATTCGAGATCAATTCTTTATTTCTTTCTTCATCCATAATATTATTAAAGGCTCAGATTTTTGTCAATACTGTTTGCCTTTGAAATGCAGCAATAACTTTATCAGAGAGTTTAGCTAATTTCACTGTATAATTGCTAGGAAGTCAATATATTCTACTAGCAGTGTTGATTCTGAAGGCAAATATTACAACAGAAGACCTCTATTTCTGTGGCATAAAATATAATAGATAATATTTTAGCTGAAATACTCTGCAGTGGTTTAGGGAAAGAAAGATAACATCTGCGGGAAGATAAACTGTCAAGTTTCCCGGAGGAAAGTGGATTTTTTTTAAATACAAAGGTAAACATAAAATGACAAGAAATTTTTAACTGTCTAATTATAAATCAGTAATGAATAAACAAGGATGTCTACACAATTATTACTAGATGTACAATTATAGGATAGGCACACTGAACCAAATTTACAGAATCCTTTTACTCACCTAGACACAGTATGTGTCTATTTACTGAAAAATACAAGCACACCCACAAAATGCCATTTTAGTAGCAGTTCTTGAGTCATTTTTAATAATTAAACAAATCGCGCTATAATTGGTATAACTTTAGAAACCTTAGTTTTTTTCATTATTCTTTATAAAAAATCTTTTCAAAATTCATACCCTTAATGTCACAGAAATGTGTTTTACATGTACAGCTGCTAAAAGCCTGTTCAATTAAAGTTTTGATTGGGCTTCAAAATAACTTGTATACAATGTATACTGTAGTAAGAGTATTATTATTTCTGGTATTTAAAATGAAACGTTTCTTTCAATTATTAAATTATGGATGACATATTTTATAAAACTATGGTACTGATTACAAAGTTAAAGCATAATGTGGCACATTCGAACAACAAAAAAGCACTTACTTTTCATTACAAATAGGAGACTCTGTGAAAGGGAATCCTTATTTTTTTCAATAGCTCCAACAGTTTCATAAGTCACCTGAAATCAAATATAATGGCATAATTAGTAATGTTTAAAACTGCGTTTAAAAATCTTTCAGCTGTAAAGTCAAATATAAAATTATAGTTGTAGCTGCACAGTTATGGTTGCAACCAGACAAGCCCTGTTTCTACCCTTCCCCCAGTCTCACCAATAATTTTAACTAGAATTAGTTTGGCCTTATTTATTCCATCTCTGCAAAGCATGTGTCAAGGTTCCTCCTCCACTCTGAACTCTAGGGTACAGATGTGGGGACCTGCATGAAAAACCTCCTAAGCTTATCTTTACCAGCTTAGGTCAAAACTTCCCCAAGGTACAAAATATTCCACCCTTTGTCCTTGGATTGGCCGCTACCACCACCAAACTAATACTGGTTACTGGGGAAGAGCTGTTTGGACACGTCTTTCCCCCCAAAATACTTCCCAAAACCTTGCACTCCACTTCCTGGACAAGGTTTGGTAAAAAGCCTCACCAATTTGCCTAGGTGACTACAGACCCAGACCCTTGGATCTTAAGAACAATGAACAATCCTCCCAACACTTGCACCCCCCCTTTCCTGGGAACTGTTGGATAAAAAGCCTCACCAATTTGCATAGGTGACCACAGACCCAAACCCTTGGATCTGAGAACAATGAAAAAGCATTCAGTTTTTTACAAGAAGACTTTTAATAAAAAATAGAAGTAAATAGAAATAAAGAAATCCCCCCTGTAAAATCAGGATGGTAGATATCTTACAGGGTAATTAGATTCAAAAACATAGAGAACCCCTCTAGGCAAAACCTTAAGTTACAAAAAAGATACACAGACAGAAATAGTTATTCTATTCAGCACAATTCTTTTCTCAGCCATTTAAAGAAATCATAATCTAACACATACCTAGCTAGATTACTTACTAAAAGTTCTAAGACTCCATTCCTGTTCTGTCCCTGGCAAGAGCAGCATACAGACAGACACAGACCCTTTGTTTCTCTCCCTCCTCTCAGCTTTTGAAAGTATCTTGTCTCCTCATTGGTCATTTTGGTCAGGTGCCAGCGAGGTTACCTTTAGCTTCTTAACCCTTTACAGGTGAGAGGAGCTTTCCCCTGGCCAGGAGGGATTTCAAAGGGGTTTACCCTTCCCTTTATATTTATGACAGCATGTTGAAATGAAGTCAAACTGATTTTGAGATACATTCACCTTAAAATTATTCAGATTCAGGATTTTGACTGATATCTATCATTTCTTTGTGTCCCAACAGATCAAAACCAGCTTGTTGCTATGCTTTCAAGCTTTCCACAGAGTTAAATGCCCTTGACGACTAGCGCGTAGGCTGCATTTGAAGGAAACAGTTTGAATAAAGCACTATGGTTAATATCTTTTGTACTTTTGCATGTAATTGTAAGTAAGTGTGTGTGTGTGTAGCTTTGAGACCTTGTGGGGAGATGCAGAGTTATTCTGTTGACATGCTAGACAGCCAGACAAGGTTCGACTCATCAGAACCAACGAGTCAATGAGCTCATTGAGGCTAGGTGGAGGGACAGAGAAAACTTGCGCCAGTGATTATATCCATGCTACAGCATTTTAAATTTACGAAGTGCTTCACAGTCATTAGTTAATCCTCACAGTAGCACTGTGAGTTAGGACATTGTAAGTATGATTTCCACTTTACAGGTGGGAGTCTACAGAGAATTATGAATACAGTCCTGCTTCAGGTTCTTTTTACTTATGTCACATTTTTAAAGATACAGAATAAAGATAACCTCCAGTAAAAGGGTGGATTTTGGAAAAAGACCATATTGTGTGTGTACATTATGTGATGGAACTGCACAACAGGCCTCTGGTATCACATATTTGTTACCTCATACCTGGACTACAGAAATGAAATCTCCCTGGACATGAAACTCACAGACCTTAGGAAATTGCAACTAATACAGCAGTGTTTCTCCTCAGCAACAAAAGTTACCATGAGCACTTCAAATCTCTCCTTTGGTCACTATACTGGTTCCCCATTGATACGTAGATCAAATTCAAGATCTTGGTCCTATTCTTCAAGGAATTCAAAGGCCTGGGCCAATAATCTAAAGCACCACCAGAAGTGCTGGGGTGAGGACCCCAGACAACAGTTTCACTCCTCTGGCACATTGGAGTTGTCTACTGCATAGGAAAAGTTTTGCTGTGCGGGAGACAGAGCTTCTTGTGGCCTGCCCAAGACTCTAGGAGCAACTCCTACGGGATCTAAGAACCACAATAAACCTCCCCACTTTTTATTCCAAGGACAAAATGCACTTCTTTTACTGAGTGATCAACAAGAAAAACACATAGTGCTGCAGACATCCACCTCCTACAAAATATAAAACCCAACCAAAACAAAATCAGTCACACACTATTATTCCCCCAGGTAGAGGAAGAGAGAAAAAGGAAAGACCCACATGTGATGGATGCATAACAAAGCGGAGGACAGTGATGCAAACACCACCTTCCCTCCCTCCGGATGGATCCATTACTCCTGGAACACAGTTGTACATGCCGGTGGGTAAACTGAACACAAAGTGGTTCTCAATGAAGCCTTAACATTTGTGTTTCTTGATTTTCTGTATTCAAATTTCCAAATTTAATTTTGCATTAACATCAGTTTTAATATTTCATCTCATATTACATGTATGTTGAAAATGCTAAAATGATTTCTCTCATATCTAACAATTGTAAGTAGATGCCAAACCATGACTAAGGCTGCAAGCAAGGCCTGCATTAACAATACACCTTGGGTACAATTTTGAAAGGTGCTTAATGTGAGCTTAAGTCCCATTTTTAATATTACATAGACACTTAGAGTCTCAGTCCCAGTGTCATTCAAAGAAATTTAGGCTCTTATGGTACTTAGGCACTTAGTAATACTGATCGGTAAAATAAGTTGCTTTGATTAGGTCATTTGACAATTATGTAATGCTGCATAGACAGTCCTCAGACTTATGACACAATTGGTTCTTGAAAGTCGCATCTTAAGTCGAAAATGTAACTCGAATTTCCCGTAGGAACAACGTCGGATCGAGCATCATAAAGTCAAAACTGACATTGTAAAGTCGAAACACGATGACAATTTATAAACGTATCTCGAATGTCATAAAGTCAAGGACTGCCTGCCTGTATTACTCATGAAAAAAGATTATATGACTTGGATCTATATAACACGTTATGTTAATTACATCATTTGACAATCATAGAAAAGGCCTGACAATAGAACTGCGTGCAATTTCTTTTTTTTTATGACAATATAATGTAATTCTCCAATGGCACCTCTTATGAACAAGCAGTATATTTACTAAACTATTAGTATAATTTAAGTACACTATTAAATGCTTTTAGTGTTCTTAACGTAAATGTTCCAGCATATTTGTCCATGAAAAATAATTTACAGAATTTATTTTACAAATCCATAACATCATTTCTTAATTGAGAATGTTAGGCTTTAACTAAATTAGAAGAAGAGTTGTTATCCATGGTTATAGTAAGTAAAGCAGGTGGAGATAATAAATTATCATTATATGTCTGCACAGAAGTGAACAAATTTGGGAACCTGGGGTACTGATTTAATTCAGTACTAAATGATGGATTGTTATTTAATAAGACATCTCTTATATTACCTTGAAATTACTATTCTCCCTTACAGAGTATGTCTACATAGCAAAAACAACGCTGTGATAGCAAGTCTCAAAGCCCAGTCTGCTGACTCAGGCTTGCAGGGCTTGCGCTGCAGGGCTAAAAATTGAAGTGCAGACATTTGGGCTTAGGTAAGAGACTGGGCTCCGAGACCCACTCCCCTTTCCGGGTTTCAGAGCTCCAATCAAAGCCTGCATGTGTACACTGATATCTTAACCCCACAGTGCTAGCCCTGAATGACTGAGTCAGTTGACCTGGGCTCTGAGACTTGCTGCTGCAGGTTTTTTTTTATTGTTGTGTATATATATATATACCCACACTTTTTCTTGCTGCCATGGTAAATTAAGTCAGTGCTTCAACTCACTAAAGAGTGATTCTGTAAAAGTGGTCTTATGGGGCTTCATATGTACTATCTCACAGTGATTCTAGTTCACATGTGCTCAGTTCATAAGTAAAAAGATGTTCTACTTTTTTGCCAGCCTTGTACAGTCAGTCATCTACTCGGACAGTGCTGCTAGCTTTGAATGTCAATTGGTCCACTTCTCTCATAAATCTCTACACTTTCAAATTTCTATACTCCTTATGCATGAAATATCCTCCCTAGACTAATAAAAAATTAGTCCACTCCTTCTTCATATTCATTCCTCAGCATCAACTTCTGCTGTGATGCCTACAAGAAATGACTACACTGAATCATTGTCAAGCACAGCTAATGTTTTTTAAAATAACTGTAAACTGTTCAGAACCATTGAACTGTGTACATAGCTAATCTACATAACTGCATGCCCCTATCCTCGTAACACCTTTTCACCTTCCCCACTTCCCTTCTACTGTTTATTACAGTTGTTTGTTGCATCTTATTTCAAACTCTTTGGTGCAGAGACTATCTCTACTTACATATTTGAACAGCACCTAAAGTAATGGGGATGAGACCCTGTTTGGGGCCGTTGGGTGCAAAACAATATAAATTAAAAACAGTCATATGTACAGTACCACATGACATCTGGTTTCAGTAAAAAGAAATGTTTGGGTTGAGTTTATGTTTTAAAGTGGGTTAAGTTCAGAGGGGAGGGTTTTTTTTCTTTCTTTATTTTCTACAACCCAGTTAGTCTACCCTTAAAGGTTTTCACTATTTTTAGTGCCACAGAATCAATAAAGGCCAAAGCAGAACCTGGGAACTAGCCCCTTTAAAAATGTAGGGAAAGTACATATCTGAATTTATGACTCAGGCCTTTGATGGACTCAAACCAGAACCCCAAAGATAATTGGGAAACAAGATCAGGATTTGAACTTTGATCTGACTCAAAGTGCATCTGCATTCAAATCAGTTAAAATAATGACTGACTTTTAATAATGAGATATAGTGTAATAAACATATTTTGCATTGTTTTGCTAGTATTACATTGTTGTGGTTGGTTATCCACATTATGTAAAATTAATTTAACATTTCATGCTGATAAAGCATCTCACCATGATACTCTGCAAGACATTTAAAATGTAGACACTAATCTTAATTTGCAGTTAAAACATTTAAATTCAGTTAATGGTAAAAAAGACATTTATCATTTTGTATAATTTAAATGAACACACTGAGTGCAGATATCAACACACTGGGCCCTCATTGGTACTTTATTTATTACTTTCCTGCCAGAACATAAAGATGTAGTTAAAAGAAGCTATCAAGTCTTTGATGAAACAGATCACTTAAAAGCTTGAACCTATCAATCTCTTTAGTTTTCTTTCTAGAACCTAAACCTTGTTAAGTGAACATTCTTCATGTAGTCTATGATGATTTATTCTAACACGCTGATAGAAATAATAGACCATGAAGAGGAAAATCTATTTAGCAGCAAAAATTGGCTAGGGGTTTTGTGGGGATTCTTTTTATTTTTGCGGGGGGGGGGAAGACCTGTAAATGAACCTCCAAAACCAGGTCTGATATAAAAAAACACAACTAACTTCTCTCTGTGAAAGAGAACATCTTTGTCAAATAACCTTTAGTGGCTCAGGTATAACTTAGAGTAGACTGATTTGATTTTTATGTCTGGGGATTCAGCCTGGGGAAAAAATAAAGAAAATAAAAGCTTCCCTATTGATTAATCCCTCTATCTGGTCTTTTGATTTAAAGGTTCAGTTTCAGAGTCTTCCTGGGCTGTAAAACTGTCTCAGACAAGGCTCCCATTGGTGAAGGTGAGTTGACAGTTGAGAGAGGTATTTTTGACACACGCATACTTGGGAAATTGAACAGACATTGATCTGCACTAAAAGGACATTATGTAAACAGCTTTAAAGAACAAAGAAGCTGGTCTTTTGGTCTGATCAGTTTATTACAATTCTGTAGGTCAAAACTGTGGTAAGGTATGTAATATCAAGAGGTGTATCAAATTTGTTAATGTGTTCATAAATTTAGGCTGCATAAAGCTTGAGCTATAATGACAAATTGTTCAGATAACATGGATAACATGCTGATAGAATCTCTCAAGTATCAGTATATTAAATATCTCTGATGGTTTAAGATGTGGCTGTTAGCACAGTACTAGGATGATATATTTCAGATTTACTTACTGGTACGTTAACACCATTTATAATAAAAGATATTTTGAGCCCTGGCAAATGTTCAGAAATGGAATACTATCCTTTCGCCCTAAAAAAATCACTTCCATCAGCAAGGCTAACAGACTCCCCCTCTCCCCCGCAAATCAAATAAATGAACAAATGTAATTTTATATTGTATTATTATAGGTGGTTGCTTCTGCACTTTTTTCTGCAATATCAGACACGCATCTGTCAATACCCTTGTAGCATCCGGCAATGTTTTCTTCACTGAAATCAGCCCGACAGTCTCACAACAAATACACTGAATGCATAAACCAAGAAAAGAACTCAGAATTTCTGGCACCAGGGCTGCCAAGCCACCTGCCACCTAGGGCCCCCGGTCATAACGATTCCCCGTGAGGGCCAGGTTGAAGTGTTAGCGCCATTTGTTTGTTCTGTACCACGGGATGTGAAGAAGCCATTTCACTCTGACTAAAAAATATGTGGCTACAATAATTTGAGCCACCTGAGGACATCAGGCTGTCTGCCTTCTATTGTTCAACAGACTTGTACCCACTGTAACTTTCTACTAAACACACAATGGTTCTAGACACACTGACTGAATTTAAATGGGTAACCTTAGAGTTGAAAGCGCCATATTCAATTATCAAATGCCTTTATACTGATCATTCATTTTCTACCCTCTGAGCCTAATTCACCTGTCATTTACACGCATGTCAATCATGAGAAACTTCATTGAAGTTAAGGGAGTTACATCAGAGTAAAACTGGTATAAGTGAAATCAGAATCAGGCCCCCTTATTTTACATGTCGGGATCTCCAAAGTCAATGCATCATCCAAGTGTTGCTTTACACTTCATTTACTTCAGACACATTTAATTGAAGACTATAACAAGGGCTATCAAAGCCTGCCAAACTATTCTGATACTTTTTTGTATGAAATTCTTATTTTGGATTTCCAATAAAACCTGATATATTTAAAGGTCTGATTTGCTAGCAATTTACACCATAAAGCACTTAACAAAATATAGTAACAACGGAAGCTGAAGAACAGCATCAGCAAATGTAAAATCCCTAAAAAATTCCTGGGGGAGTGTGGAAGAGAGGGTGTTCTATTTTTTAAATGAACCCATTAGGCTATGTTAGTTTGGAAAAATCTGCATTTTATGTACTTACTTATTAAACAACTATTCTTCTGTTCGTAGAAATGATACCCTATGATAGTGACATAATGATCCCACGAGAAATGAAAAATGCAAATTTATTTTTGAAAAATGCTCAATCACTATTCAAATAGGGAAGCTTTAACATTTCAAAAGGATCTTTCTCTCTTTGCAAGACAAGAGCCTCTTACCCTCAGTCAGGATTCTATCAACAGCTTGTCAAGTCTTGCACACACGGGGCCAGCTGCTTAGCTGGTGTACACCCTAGAGTATCTCCACTGAGTTTAATGGAGCTCTGGGGAGTTACATCAGCAGAGGCAGTGGCCCATTGTTCATACTTTAGATTAAACATCATTAATGGTACCGGGGAAAGGTCAAACCAAAGTCTCTTTAATAAAATGAAATTCTAAGGAGAAAACACAAATGAATGAAAGGTATACCATTTACCACTCAAATCCTAAGTTTTGGAACTAGGTACCTGAGGCTTTGATCTTAATTAATGGTCCTATTGAGTGTTTTGTAAGAGGATTCCACAAGCACGTTCCTCCCTCCCCCTGCCCCCATGTGGTTTTTTCAACGTGCTTATTGTTCTTGTTATGAGTTTAATTTTCATTCCTTAACTGCTTCACTGCTGCTCTTTCATGCCAACTTGTATATTGTTCTGGGGTGCGGCAGCATTCTAGCACTATTCTCACATACCTTTATCGTTACAATAGAACACTGTGTCATGCAATCTACCTAGCTATCATAGTTATATAGCACATATCTCCACACTATCTAAGCCCAATATGTTTGCTACACTGAGCAGTACTGCAGGAGAATGTTGCTCTAACTACCTGGCATGATGAAGAGTTATGTGTTATGCACTCTTGGTGAAAAGCTACATTTCTCTTCGGGGGGTGGGGGGGGGAGATGCACGCACAATATAGTATATACGTTCTAAGAGTTATCTATTCAACATCATTTGTAATTAAGTACAGTAATCTGATATCCCAGTTAACCATGATTGTACAGGTAACCTAACCAATTATAGTGAAATTGAGGTTTTGATCAGTTTTTATCATTGATCAACTTGGCTGTGTACCAAGCTTATCTTTCCTGTCTTCTCCCTGTCCAAAAAGGAAAGAACCTAGGGCATAGTTGTCTGATATAACACAGGGCATATAAAACCTAGGACATAAAGCTTATATATCTACACACACACACACACACACTCACACACACACTCTACATACACGAATGTAGTTTATAAAGACTATCTTTAAACATAGGGCCTGAACCTGCAAGCCGTGAAACTGCTATGGGAGTTCCATGAGCAGATGGGTTTGCAGCATCAATGGCAAGAAAGGGAGAGAGAGAGAAAAGGCCAATCTAATTAGACAGAAGGACAAAATCCTGCAATTCTTATTCTGTGTCCTTACATGATGATTTCATTTGGAGTTTTGACTAGATAATGACTGTATGGTTTAAACCATTGATTCTATACACTACATTCAGAGCACAGAGCATCAGCAGCATATCAGAATGAGCCTGAAGAAGGATTTTTGAAATTTCCTTTGGGCCAAGAAATTCTCATATTGGCCCTGTACATCGCCATCTTGTACTGTGGCATATTAAATACCAAGAGAAAACATAAAGGAGTATAAAACATATTTTCCATATCTGCAAAAAGAGAAGAGTTATTGTCCCACTGTCAGAATAGTGCCTGGACTTTTTTAAAAAAAATCTGATTTTGATTGTTGGGACAGAGGGACAGTGTGCAGACAGAGATGAAGGAAGAGAATTAATGTAAGAAGAGGGAGAAAGAGTACTGGATTTCAAAGCCAGTCAAAATTTTCCAAATTATGATTTTTGGTTGGAAAAAATGTGATTGATGTATTTTTCACAAAAGTTGCCAAAAATTCATCCTGTTTTTTGACCAGCCGGAGTGAAATTTCAAAAAAAGCACAATATTTTGCAAAAAGAAAAGAAGGACTTGTGGCACCTTAGAGACTAACCAATTTATTTGAGCATAAGCTTTCATGAGCTACAGCTCACTTCATCGAATGCATATTTTGGTGAACATTTTCACAAAAAGAATCGTATCTTTTTTTATCTAGACCTGTGCAACACGGTAAGGGTTTTCAAAACTTCTCTTGGGCCAAGAAATTCTCATAGTGGCCCTACCAATCATCACCTTGTACTGTGGCATATTAAAGATCAAGAGAAAATAAAGGAGCAGAGGTATCGTCTTTCTAAGTGGCTCAACCCCTCCTCCGCCCGTGGCCCCGCCCCCACTCCACCCCTTACCCCAACCCTCCACCCCGCCCCACTTCGCCCAGCCCCGTTCCATCCCCTCCTCCAGTGTGCCCCGCCCTCACTCCTCCTCAACCCCACCTCCTGCACACCGCTGAACAGCTGATTGTGGAGGGCAGGAGGTGCTGCGAGGGAAGGGAAAGAGCTGATCGGCGGGGCCACCAGTGGGTGGGAGATGCTGGGGGGAGGGGAGGAGCTGATCAGGGTGCTGCCAGTGGGTGCTGAGCACCCACTATTTTTTTTCCATGGGTACTCCAGCCCTGGAGCACCTACGTAGTCGGCACCTATGTAAAGGAGTACAAACTAAATCATTTATTTGACAGCCTATGAATTTTGAGGTATTAGATGCTTTCTAACAATGTATTGTCAGATAAACTGATTTGTTTGTAATGGACTCAGCTCTTTCTGTTAGCTGTCAGAAGTTGTTAGTTCAGAAGCTTTGAAGAATCTCTTTTGTCCTTACTGCCCTTTCCCTTAGCCTTATATGATTAATTACTCATTTCTCTCGACTCACTTACCCGTCCAGCGTAATGCATAACAGTGAAGGAAGGACTCTGATCCTTTGGTGCAACATTGCCATTTCCATCTTTTGTGGAAGAATATACTGCATTTGTGTCTGAGGTTTCCAGGTACGATTGAAGGCGTTTAGAAAGATTCTGTTCTATTGACCAAATGGATTGGCTTTCTTCATCCAGCATTGCCAAAAAACCTGATGGCTTCTGAAATGAAAAAAGGATGATCTTAGATTTCTCTGTTTTTACTCATAGGCAGAATACTATTCTTCCATTTACAGTAAAATGTCTTGTTTATTAAACAGAATTGTGTATCGCTATAAAAAAAAACTTTTGGTTAAAGTCTGCTAAGCACATCAGATCTACAAAAAATGCAAAGATTCACATTTGATTTACTCTAAAATTGTGATTATCACTAATCTCTTAAGAAAACAGAAAGAGATTATGCTATTTCATAGAAATCATACTCCAGAAATCAATTCCAAGGATAGAAGAAATCTCCATGGTCACAACAGGAGTCAGAGTTCTGTGGTAGTATCTAGGGACTGCTATATAGACCCTACATGTGGGGTCCAGTGGATCAGCATAGGCAGTTAACCTCTGCCAAACACCTTTCCCCCATACTGGTGCACAGGGCAGTTATGAAGGCCTCCTTCTATGAACTCTTTGTCCCTGTCACCTTCTCTAGAGACACCTAAATCAGGAACTGCTAGCCTGGATTTTTATTAGCCTAACACACAGAGCATGTGTATAAATATAAATGGTGTGTAAATGGGTTTGAAAACTACCTGAAAGAAAAAGTCCAAGGCTTTTGTATGGTTACCAGGAGAATATGTTGTTTCCATAGTAACTCCCTCCTGTACACATTCTGCTTCCTCTTGTAGAAAAAGCACTTCATTGATATACTGGTGTATCTTCTCATTGATCATGTTGACACACAGCTATTGTAAAAAGAAGGAAAAATGAGTAATAGAAATTTACAAAATAATTTATCGATACAGGCTTTACTCTGTGTCAAATATCAAACTTGATGAAACGTTGATGTACAGTGTGTGATCTCTTGTTAAACCAGAGATTAGGAAGGCACTGGGGAAATGTACATTGTAACTACTATTAGTACTAAACTGAGAGGAAACAGTTCTCTGTTTATACCGATTATTGTGAATTCTACATGTTTGTCCAAATTTTACCAGTACTCTCTGATATATTGGTGTATATATCAAGTAATTCCGCTTATTAAAGTGGAGTTACACCATATTTACATAAGACACCACAGTGAGGGGAGGTACTGCATCACAGGACTCCAGTGGCCATACTGCATTATGGGAGATGAAGCCTGGCTGGAGAACCCAGCAAATAGAGGAGAATGGGGACATGAGGCAGCCAAACTGTAATTCTGACAGGGCAATGCATCAAAATATATTCATTTCCAGCTGAAAGTGATTGGGTTTTGGCAGAAAATGGAAAACTTAATTTCAAGTATACAGCTTTTTGACAACACACAAAGAAATAAATATTTTCTTCAGAAAGCACACACATTTTGCAAAAAAATTTGTCTAGCTGAGAAGCCAAATTTCAACTGAAAAATAGTTCAGATGTAATTTTTTTGATTGGACATTTTCCAAGACTGTTGGAAGAATAAATATCCGATTACTTCATGGAAGAGTGTTTCTTGAAGTATTTTATTCAAATTAAGTGGAAAATAGTCATAACTATTGTGTAAAACAATGCTAAGAAAACAGACGGTTGGAAGAACTGAATTATGAGGAAAGATTAAAGGCTGAATGCATCCAGTCTCTTTTCAGATTAGACCTTAGTCACATGTTTTTTTTTGGCTAGAAACTGTGTCATCCAGGAATAAAGGATGTAAAAATAGTTCCAATCAATTATGTTTTTTTAAAAAATGACTAAAATATGTAGTTCAGTCTTGAAAGTACATGGTTTACCATTAAGATCAGCAAAAAGACTCCAAATGATGGACATTTCAGAACAGGTTTTGTACTTTAAAACCTCATACAATTGCACTCTGCTTGCAGTCACTTTTCAGTGAAGCTGTGTAGCATGACCAATAAAAAAATCCAAAACAAAAACAAAAATCAATTTTATAATTAATTGAGTGCATATCCAAATACAGAATAATAAAAAGAAAAGTCTTAAATGCAACCATCTATTTTTAGTGATATTTCTCAAAATTAATCAATTTCACAACTTTTTCTCAAACACTTAAAACTGAAACTAGAAGACTGAATTACACAAACAAGCAATACATTTAGGAAAAGATACTTTTTATATAACTTTATATAATATGTTTTATCCTTCATTTTCAGAATTCTAATTCCAATTACAGTATCCTTCTTCTAGAAAAATTTTAACATTACTTTAAGAGACAGCTATAACATTAAAAAAAATCTATCTTTTGTTTAACAGAGTATCTGAATCCTCATCATGAGAAAAATGTGTGCCACTACACATTCATGACCAGACACCATTTAATTTTACACAAGAATATTTTTTTAAAAAAATTAATTTGTTAAAATAACTTGTCACGAGTTCAAGATTATAGAATCAGGCGCGGAAGGGATCTCAACAGGACATCTAGTCCATTCCCCTGCAGTCATAGCAGGACTAAGTATTAACTAGACCATCCCTGACAGGTGTTTGTCTAACCTGCTCTTAAAAAATCTCCAATGATGGAGATTCCACAACCTCCCAATTCGTTCCACTGCTTAACCACCCTGACAGTTAGGAAGTTTTTCCTAATGTCCAATCTAAACCTCCCTTGCTGCAATTTAAGCCCATTGCGTCTTGTTCTATCCTCAGAGGTTAAGAAGAACATTTTTTCTCCTTCCTCCTTGTAACAGCCTTTTATGTCCTTGAAAACTGTTATCATGACCCCCTCAGTCTTCTCTTTTTCAGACTAAACAAACCCAATTTTTTCAGTCTTACCTCAAAGGTCATGTTTTGTAGAGCTTTAAACACTTTTGTTGCTCTTCTCTGGATTTTCTCCAGTTTGGCCACATCGTTCCTGAAATATGGTGCCCCGAAATGGACACAATACTCCCGTTGAGGTCTAATCAGCACGCATTAGAGCAGAATAATTATTTCTTGTGTCCTGCTAATACATCCCAGAATGATGTTCGCATTTTTGCAACAGGGTTACACTATTGACTCATATATAGCTTGTGGTCCACTATGACCCCCAGATCCCTTTCTGCAGTACTCCTTCTTAGGCAGTCATTTTCCATTTTGTATATGTGCTATTCATTATTCCTTTCTAATTGGAATAGTTTTCATTTGTCCTCATTGAATTTAATCCTATTTACTTCAGACCATTTCTGCAGTTTATCCAGATCATTTTGAATTATAATTCTATCCTCCAAAGCACTTGCAACCCCTCCCAGCTTGATATCGTCTGCAAACTTTATAAGTGTACTCTCTATGTGATTATCTAAACCATTGATGAAGATATTGAACAGAACCAGACCCAGAACTGATCCCTGCAGGATCCCACTTGTTCTGCCCTTCCAGCATGACTGTGAACCACTGATAACTACTCTTTGGGAACTGTTTTCCAACAGTTGTGCACACACCTTATAGTAGCTCCATCTAGGTTGCATTCCCCTAGTTTGTTTATGAGAAGGTCATGCGAGATCATGCGAGATCAAAAGCTTTACTAAAGTCAAGATATACCATGTCTACTGCTTCCACCCAGTCCTGCTTGTTCCCCTGTTAAAGAAAGCTATTAGGTTGGCCTGACATGATTTGTTCTCAACAACTCCATGCTGACTGTTACTTATCACCTTATTATATTCTAGATGTTTGAAAATTGATTGCTTTATTATTTGCTCCATTATCTTTCCGAGTACAGAAGTTAAGTTGACTGGAAGTTAATTCCCCAGGTTGTCCTTATTTCCATTTTTATAGATGGGCACTATATTTGCCCTTTTCCAGTCTTCTGGAATCTTTCCCGTCTTCCATGACTTTCCAAAGATAATCACTAATGTCTCATTCTCTGAAATGCTTCTAGTTCCACATGCAGGGCCAGTTAGACAGGCAGAAATGCAGAGTCTGAATGCGTGGCTGAGACGATGGTGAAGGGAAGAGGGGTTTAGATTTATTAGGAACTGGGGAAACTTTTGAGAAAGGGGGAGTCTATTCAGGAAGGATGGGCTCCACCTAAACCAAAATGAAACCAGATTGCTGGTACTTAACATTAAAAAGGTTGTAGAGCTTGTTTTAAACTGGACGACTCTCAAAACTGGGTGACTGGGCAACAAAATGTCTGATGTACAATACTTGAGTCAATCATAAAAACCCAACATGCTATTCTGTGAAGGCTTTCCATATTTCCACAGAACACTGGAGGTTAGAGGAAAACGATACATTGCAATGTTTCAGAGTGGTAGCCGTGTTAGTCTGTGTTAACAAAAAGAACGAGGAGTCCTTGTGGCACCTTAGAGACTAACAAATTTATGTGAGCATAAGCTTTCGTGGGCTAAAGCCCACTTCATCAGATGCATGCCGAGTGAATTTTACTGATCAATACATTGCGGCATATTACAGCGACAGTTCAATTTTCAATGGTAAGACACTGCAAGTAGAAATGTGTCATTCAGATCCTCAGACCTGAACTTATGAGAGTGGATTCTGCTCCAGAAATCAAAAAGGAAAGTAAGTTCAATTGGTTACATATCAAGAAGCAAGCTCTGATTGCTGTAGATGCGTCCAGTTGGTACACACACACTAAGCATAGAGAAAGAGTAAATTCTGACTCCTTAGGTGATTCTAGTAAGCGTTGGAAGCGGAAACATAAGAGAGGGGAGGCGGGGGGCTGCAAGTGAGCTGATGGCACTGGACCTGAGCAAATAATTAACTTGGGGAAAAATCAGTTTGTTTAGAACTGAAACTGAGGGATTTTGACTTTTTCAAAGTTTTTTCCTCATTTTTTATTTGGCCAAAACTAATTGCTGAAATTCCCAAATATTTTCAGTCAGTTCAAAACTGCATTTTTAGGCAAATTTACTATTCTCCAAAAATTTTTTCCCAACTCTAGTTTTCAGCTCCATTATACTGAGAATGGTTTTCCACCATACTCATGCCAGCATAAATTAGAGCAGTACAAAGGGTCCTCTATATTACAGTGTCTAATGACACCTACCAAGGGACCATTAGGCCAGCCAGCAATTTTTGAAGTGAAGGGCACTCTAATCATGCTCCCTACCATCCCAATATGTCTCCTTCAGAGAGTGTAGGGAGAATACTAATTGAAAAGTTTCAGAGTGCAACTTGACAGTTAATGTAATAATTCAAACAGGTAAAATGTAAATAATACACTAAAATTAAATTATACTAAACAAATTCTGCTAACCCCTCCTCTCCTACTGAGTGCCATACCAAACACAACACTAAACAGTAACATTTTTTCTAGTCAAGTACACAGCAATGACAGACCATGTAAGAGCACACATTATACAAACATCTGCATCAAACTTAGAAGGAAATGTAACAGTAATATGAGAAACTAACATCATTAAAATTATCCATACAGTAAATACTACATAAACACCTTTAAGTGCTGTTGATTTGCTTCACTTTTGCCTAAGCCACTTAACATTAACTATGGTGCTTCTTTTCATTAAATCCTTATTCTTTTATTATTTACATGCTTCTATTTGGTTCCATCATGTGCCTCTTCAGTATGAGAGTCCCCATTTCTATACAGGTGGCATCAAGATCTATGTGAGATTCCAGGGCCACATGAATAGTATCATTGAGTTACTCTGTTTTCATCAAATATCCCAGACCAGATGTCTCAAACTTAGGCCATGTCTACACTTACCAGTAGATTGGCACTGCTGCAATCGATGATTTAGCGGATCTAGTGAAGCTCTCCCGTCAACTCCAGTACTCCAGCTCCCCAAGAAGAGTAAGAAAAGTTGATGGGAGAGCATCTTCTGTCGACACAGCACGGTGTAGACACTGCAGTAAGTCGACTTAAGCTACGTCAACTTTGGTTACATTATTCATGTAACTGGAGTAGCATAATTTAGGTCAATTTACCACAATAGTATAAACAAGGCCAACTGAAGTGTATCTTCTCTGAGTCTCCTGGTAGATAACAAGTTCCCACCCTCTATAATCTTTAATAATGATCACTTAAAGTTCAGAACAAATATACTGTTTATTGCTCACACATTTTTACTGAATCAGACTAGCTGTCTACTTCTACTGCTAGGAGATGTTTGTGGCTTAGGTTTGAAGTTGGAAAACTTACAAAAGGGAAGAAGGTTAAGAATGCAACTGCAAGAATTATAGGAAACCAGAATGGAACTCTTTGTTTCTACACTATTAAACCAAAATAAGTATCTTCTATGTCTTTTTCAGTAACTGGTAAAATTTGATGGTACTTGGTAAAGTAAATCCTCAACTCATCACCACATTAAAAATGTATCCTAATTGGAAAGTCTCACAACCATACTTTGGTGGCAATTATAGCTGACTAAATAGCACAACCTATAAGCGTTCCCCAAATCCAAAGGCAAGTGGGAGACAGAAATGGTTCTGGACCTCAACTAAGCACTATAATTTAATTAAAACTTTCCCAATCACTTGTTCTTTATTTTATATAAGATAACATTTGAAAAATATTGCCAAATAACTTGGAGATTGTAAAAAGAAAACTTGATGATTGTCAATCAACTTTAATGCTGTAGATGTAAACCACTTGAAAATCTCTTTCATATTCTCTGGTCATGCAAGAAGATTACCCTCTCTGAAAATGCATATACAGCATGCTGAGTAAAGCTTATGGCTGTTTTATCAACCCATCTATCAAGCTGTGTGGTATCGACCTCAATGAGAAAGCTCCCCTGCCAAGTCTAACTGAGAAAGGTGTGATCTAGCTTGAGTAAAAAAAGTAATCCTGAGATACAAGGCAGAATCTTCTACTTATTCAGCATGGACTGAGAAGTTATTTTGAACTTGAATGCAGACAATCACTCATTACTGCAGAAAATATCTTGGTGATTTCTTCTCTTGTCCTGGCCACTCTAACAAAACAAAACAAAGAAGCTGAGGGCAAAGACTCCTCATAGAGCTATGCTTGGCACTTATGAGACGTCCACATCATTATGTATAGAACTAGCTGCAATATTTTCAACTAAATGTACTTTCGTTGAAATACACAGTTTCATCTGAAATGTTTCATGAATGTATATAAAATTTGACCAAGTTTTTGACAGGAAGGTTTCTGAAGTCCAGGATGGACTCTGTTGTAACTTTGAATATATAAATAGATATAGGAGTGGGGAAAGAGAGAGATTAATCAGATTATTTTTGGTCCTATGTGGAATTAATTTTTTTGTTGTGATCT